>NC_139814.1:3258573-3960947 GCF_963457635.1 Microchirus variegatus
ATGTGTATACTGGAAAACTATGTTTTCCCTTTTAAATGAACTTGACTGATAACATTTTATGTAAGCTCTTTTTGATACCTGCAGAATTCATCCAGCCCTGAGGCAAGAATGAAAATAGAGGAAGAAAAAAACAGCTGATTATAATCAGACAGATTGTTTGTTGGAGGAATGTGTTTTCATTTTGTGTTTTTTCATGCTTATTTGGAGCAGCAGCTGGTCTGGACCAGGGTTTCCCTCCCTCCCTGTCTGAGCTGTTTTTATTGGCTGGCTGCAGCAATTCCCGGACCAAGGACCAAAGCGTAGGCTCCCCTGTGTTTAGACTCAGTGGTGGTGTGAGCTGTGATGGGGTTATAAGGCATATATTGGTTTGGGGCTTATGAAAGTGGCTCTGTTGAAGCTAAAATGGGCCTCGCTGCCTTGCTGAGATAACTTTAGTGTACACAGAGGGTTGGATCCCAGGCCTGGCTGTCACGCTGTGAGCTCACTGTGTAGCAAAGGCCATACAGATAGAGCACTTACACTGGATAAATACAGGCACTAAACAGCTGCTTACAGGTGCTAATGGACCTGCTGCCTGTCCGTCAGCTCCTGTTACCCTCTTATTGATCGTCACTCTCTTCCTTAGAGGAGCAACATCAATAGACAACTGCCAGAGAAATGCTCTGAGGACCAAAGTGAAACATTCTGCTCTCTTTACACCTACAGATCAAATGAGAAGTATGGCCGTGTGCATGGTGGAGAGAAGTGCCCGTGTGAGGACTGTGGCATACTGCAGAAATCCACAGTGTCCCGTCCCTCTGACTGTAGCATTGCTGTCAAAGCTGGAGGTAAGGATGGTGAATGAAGGAATTAAGTAATAGAAGTATGATGCTTCTCTTCTGTCAGTTCTTCACTTTCTACCCTGTATTTGCAGGAAGTGAACACCAGAGATGTCAGACACAGGGAAAAGAAACATGCTGTTACACAGATGATGCAGGTGAAGGTATGTTTTATGTGTTATATTGCACAAATACATGAACTTTATATGGAACAATCATTACGCATTTGATTTAAAGAGAAAGACCAACTTTTCAAATTAGAATTTAAAATAATAGGCTCATTGTATGTCAGTAATAAATATTTGTTATTTCTTTACACTTAGGAGTTATTTGTCACCACTGCAAGTTAACAATGAGTATGATGGTGGAGTAATGTTAATGCGAAAGCTAAGTGGTGCTAACATTCTTACATATGGGCACATAAACCTTCTTAGTAGATATGAGACTGACAGTGGTAGCAGAGCAGCATACGTTCAGTATGTCAAAACTCTTTGAGCCAGAAGCTGGATTCATGTGTGTCGGAGTAACCCTGAAGTTTTCCATTATTCCGCTGGCTCTGGCTCTGAAGCCGTATTAGTCTCCTCTGTGCTCCTCGACTGCTAAGAACATGAACACTGTCTCCTTCTCCACACATATGTCTATGTTAATATTAGGAAAATATGCCACTGTGGCAGAGATGTCTCTGAGGAGTTACACTTTGATAAAATGACTGGACTTCTGCACATTGATACATATGAGGCTCTTTGTGCGATCCGTCCAGATTAATTGTGTCTGTTGCGCATAATAAGTCTGTTGTAATCATAGATTGATGAATGAAGCTATTGAACAATTGGAATCAAGTATTAAACCAAGCCATGCAATGTAAGTAAGTCATGTTAATTAACATGTTAAGTGCAGTGAAGTAGCCGTCTTCCCACAAGCATTGGTCAATTCTGATGCTTCCTCTTTCTCTCCAACAAAACACATCATACAGTATATGTGGACAGCCATGTCAAAGCTGGGAACAACTCTGGACATTTGAGTTATCTGCAGGTTCTGAAATTGTGATTTATAAGCTTTCCAACAATGTCCAACACGTGTAAATCTGATTATATTTGAAGAAGATGTGGCCATTTGAATGAAGGCACTCCTCAAACTGCTTTAGGGAGAATTTTAGCCTCAAAGATTTACACCTTCTGAGAGCAAAGAGACAGAATCATCACATTTACATAGAACAAACCCTCCTGGTCTAAGCTGTCAGTGAAACCACACCCTGTAAGAGCACAGATACTATTGTTGTGAGCTACACTGCTACACAGAACAATACATATACAATACATAACAAACTGGACATAATATCCTCTTAAGATTTGAAATGAAATAACTTAAAATATATATATAGGAAGGGGGGGGGGCTTATTCTGTTATAATTTCTTGTCCTTACACTTGTGTAGTCATATTTCTATCATCTGTTTTTGACGTTAATGAAACTCACCCCATAAGAAGATAGAGTGGTGCTGGAATCACGTCATCGTCTCAAACAACTACTGTGTCTGTCCTGCTCTCTTTCGGCCGCTCAATAATCCATCTGTCTGTTGTTTTTGTGACGATGAAGTCTGCTAAATTAAATGCTAACAGGTTAGCATAAAGATCGCTGTCCTAAAATTCTAATGAGTCCACTCACATAGCAGAAGTGAGATCTGTGTCTGTCTCTGTCTTTGTCACCATTGACTGAAGATGGACAAGGAAAAACCACAGAAGTACTCAATTGTGGCTGTACTTCCTAACAAAGACCTACCTGACACAAGTCCTGTTACTTAACCACTAGACTACGAATGTTATTGTACTACACCATGCGCAAAAGAGTATGTATCCTGTCATTTCAAACGTTTCAGAGGATGGATATTATTTGCACCATATGCTTAGCGCGAGCTCAGCCCATGGATGTAGAGACAGTTGGATATTGTACTCGTCACGGTCTGTGCAGGCATAACTTATCGATCACAAGTGGCTTTTCTCAGGCTCAAGATTAGATCACATATAAACTCAGCTGTCAGATATATTCAGAACCGTTTTTAAAATCGTGATGGTACTTCAGCGTGAGAAATCGTGTGGCGTGAGAGCTTGAGAAGTCAATCAAATGCGTGAGTCATATATATTTTTTCAAGTTATTTCATTTCAAATCTTAAGAGGATATTATGTCCAGTTTTTTAATGTCTTGTATATGTATTGTTCTGTGTAGCAGTGTAGCTCACAACAATAGTATCTGTGCTCATTCAGAGAGGTGTGGTTTCACTGACAGCTTAGACCAGGAGGGGGTTGTTCTATGTAAATGTGATGATTCTGTCTCTTTCAAAATCTAACTCAAAATAAAGAGACTTAAAAAGACTTAAAAATCCTCAAAACATGCGTTAATCAAAATAATAGCAAAGACATTTCTAAAAATGTAACAGAGGAGTATTTAGTGACAGCACTGCCAAAAGCACACAGAGAATTACATGACAGACATTTTATCTTTAAAGCTTGAATTATTATTTTTTTTAGATAAATCAGTGTTGTATTATAGAAAAAGATATTTGCACTTAATTGAGAGTACGAAATTATTGTATATTGTAACATTACTAGCATCACGACTAATTGAAAAACATAATCAAGTGATTAGTCGACTCCCAAAATAATCGTTAGTTGCAGCCCAACAATTGGAATTACATGACGACATGTTTTGTAAGAACAAAATAAAAAATGGAGCAAATTAAATATTCAATCAAGTTAAAGTAAAGCTGTTCTTAAAGTGTGGTTGTATGAGATACTAACAGTCAGTACTGTGTGTGCTCCCCATACTGGGAACCAGCTTTAGTACATGGCTGCCAGCATTTAACCACTCAATAAAATGAAGTATTTGATATCTTAAGGATATTTTTTGCTGCTCAACCTTTGTCTTTTGTGAAATTAAACTGAAATGTGTTGAACTGCTCACTCCCTTCCACCAAAGTTGATAAAGAATTCTGACCTAGCTGCTTGCTGGTCTATTGCTGATTAACAACTGCTGTTAGATGTAATCTAAAAAAAACAAACAAATAAATCGATTTTCTCTAGTCATTGCTCAGTATGTGTAGGTACCTCAATTAAACACACCTCTAAAGAAATGAACTATGTACTTTATACTATATATACTATATATAACTATATACTATCTTTTTAGGTATATTATATATTCATCAAAGTCTTTCTCTCTATTCATATGTGGGTCTTGACTCAGTCTCTAAGAATAACTGGTCTCTTAGGAAAATACCACTAGTGTCCACTGAGACAAAGTGATAGTAAGGCTAATTTCATGTGTTTCATGCATTATGTAAGATCCAATACTAATGAGTGTGTAAGCACAGTTCTGTGTAGACATTCATGGTCCTGTATTTCACATTTGCCTTTGACATAAAGTAGTGTATAATAATCAACTGACTTTATTTTATTAATTGGTTAGAAGTTAATTTAATCACTTATTGGTGACTTGATTTGAGCCACATCAGTGTCTCCTTAGCTAAAGAGTGCATACACACCAGAAGACGGCGTACGCTAGCTTTCACTCACACTATGGCCTGTCTGCCACCACTGCGCCTTTCATCAGAGGAGATGATGCAGGTGCGTGTACGTCTATCGCTGGAGACGCACACTGGCATCTTCTTCCTCCCTCTTCCTCCATCCCCAGCTTCCACAAGACTCTTTTATATATGAGGGCCCTGGTCTTGTGATCTGTGCCCTATTTCTTTTTCTTTTTTAACTTAATTTATTAATTTTACAATGACAGACCGACAATAACAACCTCATACAGAGGAGCACATGTTAAATAAGCCCCGAAAATTAAATGTATATCAATATTTTGGGGGATTTTGATGAAAAAATAATTCTTAGATTATCCTTTCAAAGACTTAGTTTTTGGGGCTGGTGTCTCCATGTTTTCTCCCTATTAGCACGACCACATGCAGCCGCTCACTGCTGCAGCACAGACAGTTTCATTTTTGCAAAGCCACTTAAATAGTCGATAATGTCAATTTGCATAAACAACAATCACAATGTTATCTTAGATTTACAGAATATACATGTATATTTCTCTATATATATGTATATATACATACAGTAAACATAAACAGTATATGCTGTATATAAGCTCAGCAAAAAAAGAGTAGGGTTAACAACAATAATAATATTATTATCATCATCTGTGGCTTCTTTCTGTCGTCAAACAGAACGTCATTTGTCACCATATTTGAATTTAAATTGACACTTGTTTAAAGGAAAATGGAAACATTAGTTAACAGCCTGTAGATATTGTGTGTGTACAGGCTTTAATAAATAGAAGATGAGAGGGACAGTCTCTGCATGTTGCATCCAGAGAAAAAAAAAAATTGGTGCAGTGAGGGAAAATGAGATTTTAATAACACATGATGTCACCATGTTTCTTCTCTTCTCAGTATGCAGTGCTTTAACAGGGTAGAAACATGGTCCAAATGATGCAGTTTGTCAGTCTTTTCTGGTCGTATGGATGTTTAACTGAGGGTCATTCACACGCAGTAACTGTACATGAAAATACATGATCTTAAATGGAGACGTGTCTGATACACGCACGTTGTGTCACTTTTTTTTAGCACGTATGCATGTCGTCAAAATATCTTAAGTTTTGGAGTTGGAATGTAGCAAGCACTAAGCATATATGGGCCAAAAAAGTAGGTCATATTGGTCTTTGTTCACTCTGAAATAAACTTACAACCTCCTTCATCGAGAAGAAGCTAATCGTTTAGTGAGGAACAGGATCCTCCAGGCAGAGGTTTTTCCTTTTCCTTTCCCTGCACATGCATTGTGCAGCTGATAAACCATTTGTTATTATTCTTTTTCTTAGTTGAATAATTGAATAGCCTCGAATAAAAACACCTCTTTAATGCTCTGTAGTACATATACATGGTCCCAGTGGTTAACTAGTACTGGAAGGTTGTGGGTTCAATTCCTCCCTCCACTAGTCTACATGCTGATGTGTCCTTGGGAAAGACACTTAACCCCACATTGCTCCTGACGGCTGTGCTGGCAGCGTGTACATTGATATGAAAAACATGATGTATGGTAGAAAAATGAGCTGCACATACATGTGCCATATGAATGTGTGAATGAATGGGTGTGAATGACAAAAAAAAACAGTCATCAAGACTAGAAAAGTGTGATATAAATACATTTTTTTCTGTCATAGGTGTCTGTGAAAACCAACTGCTTCACCCAGATAAACAAAATGATCATCAGTACTCTGATCTGGAGAAAGTTGAACATGGTGAGGGCAATGTGAAGGACAGGGACTGTGAAGACAGCTGGTCCAAGGAGGTTGAAACCTGTAATTCTGAGAAAGGCCAGCCAATGGAGCCCGCATCCTGCCCATCACTCACACGTCCCCCCAAGGAGTCCACCCAGAAGCCCTCTGCTAGAACCAGAAGGGCAATGTTTGCCTGCAGACGCCTTGATGCTTCAGCATCCGTGTCCTCCAGAGACCCCCGCTCTCCTAATACTCAGTCTGTGAGTCCACAGAGGGAGTCATCCTCACCTCATAGCCCGTCACCCAGGCCTCGGCTGTCCCCTGCTCCTCCCTCCTCCCTCTCCCCATCCAGTTGTCATGTCTCCTCCTCCCAGCTTAGACCAGTCTCCCCAGTCAGAAGCCTGTCTCCTGTAATAGCCCCACCCCATGGATCAAACCCCCGTGGACCTCCAGGCTCCCTGGCAGACACTTCTGCTCATTGTCTGAGAGACCAACCGTCCACAAAAAGACTGGTGAGTCACACTTGTGCTTCAAAAAACACAATCAGATCATTGATTTCAATATTCTACAAATAATAGTCATTACTTTCGGTTGCATTATTGCTGTGGCAGCGTTGCATGTATAATTAACACTGGTCAAACCTCAGTCCATCTCTGTTAGTTTAGCCTACAGTTGTAAATAAATCAGCTTTTGGCTCAGAAAGCTGATCTTTTGTGGCTCAGTTAAATCCCGTTGAGTCAACATGTAGAACAAATATAGATATACTGGTACATATGAGGTTATTTTAAAGTCACGCATTTATTGGAAAAGGAAGGAAAGACAACTTTGTTGTTTTATATCAGTCAGACCAAGCCTTCAGCTCCCAGGCCTTAAAAATAATGCAGCAGAGCTCCAAAATAACATGTTTTCTCTGGTGGGTCCATCGCTGCACACCGTCGATTACAACCACGTCTATGACAAAAACAACACGGGTGAATATCTCACTTCACCCTAATAAACTTTTTTTTTAAAGTCTACTCCAAACATGTGGTGATGTTATGGCGTAACCTCACAACTTCCTCCTCACACCAATATAGGTCTCACAGGAGAAGATAGTAACTCACACAGAGACTTCTGTTCATGTCTTTTTTAAATGCTTAAAAATATGACACAAACACACGTCCTGTTTCTGTGAAGGAGAAAAGACTTTCACTATCCTTTCACGTATTTGCCAATAACAGCTGTCTCATTGCACGTTATCCAACTTATTACACAACTACTAACTCAAAAAAACTAATTATATATAATATTTGGCATTGGGATAGTGTGTGCAGCTGCGTCCATGTGTGGGCAGGGATATTTGATTAATCATTTATAATAAAAAAAATAAAAACAATATTTGAATTCATGTTGGTCACAAACGACAAAAACATTTCATTAATGATTGCATTGATAAAAAAATCTTTCTGCTCCAATAACTTCCTAAACGGTGGTGGATCTATGACCACAAGGTTGCAGCAGCAGCATGCATTTAATTTGTTTACTGCTGCACATGCATACAGCAAAAACAAGAAGAAATTTACAAAATGTCTGTAGCCACAGCTGCTCTGGAGCAGACTGACAGAAGCGTGGCTGCCAATGTGCGCCAAACGGCCCCTCCGACCACCACCACCATTCATACACATATTGTTGTGGCTTCCTTGACAAACCATGTTAGCTGGTGTGAGTGCGATGCTGGATCCTCGGGTTTGTCAGATTTGTGACGTGCTAGGAGGCTATGAGGACAGATACGCTGAGATCCAAAGATGCTTTTGGTGCATTTATTGTGAACAAACCGCACAGAGCTATTACATCGCAGCTGAGGTGGATGAATGGAATAATGAAAACCAGCAGAATAAACAGATAAAAAAGTGATGAATGAATGAGTAGCGTAGCGTAGCGGTCAACAAAAATTACGGCTACTTCCCAACCCTGTCTCCTTCCTCATCTGTGGCACAAGTGAGTGAGCACCTTTACACACACACTTCCGCATTTGCACACTCCAACGTGAACCACCACCTCTGCAACACACTCCACGCTCCTGAAATATATGTGAGTGAAATGATCACATACCGTTGATATTTTTATGGGGGGAGGGTGTTAGTCCACAGCGTGAAAAGTTAAAGATAGTGTGATGACATAGCTCTATCATCAATTCTGTTAATCGTTGCTGCCATGGTCTGATGTCGAAGTTAGGACTGTCACTTTTGTCCAAAAATCAAGTGGAAATAAGTTAATAATGACCCGTCATTTGTTGAAATACATTCTGAAAAACCCACCGTCCCAACGCTCTTGTGCCACGATTGCCGCTCCCTTTACACACCATGAACCTCACAGTTTTCACTACCTATTTCTTAATTTTAATAATAGTTACTTTGAATAAGTATTTATAACACAACACTCAGTAGTGTAGGATGGAATAAACTGTCCCGAAACGGGAAATCACTGACAACAGGATGAAGCTCCAACCGCTTTTATCTAAAAATATCTACAAATAAACTCACAATTTATTTATTAGTTTTGTTTCTGTGTCTGTTAAGGTTCACATTAATCCATGCCATCATCACCTGTAGTAATTAGCTGTAGGAAACTAAATACAGTGTGGAGAGTCAGAGAGAGGACACAAACTTCTGCACTGGATAGGTCCATGAATGCACATGTTCAATTAACTGTGTGTATTTAATTCAATTCACTTATATTTGTATAGTGCCAATTCATGACATACATTATCTCAAGGCACTTGACAAGGTCAGGTCAAGACGTCATAGTTATTACATATAAACACAACACAATGAGAAACCAATTGGTAACAGTGGAGAGGGAAAAAACTCCCTTTTAACAGGAAGAAATCTCTGACAGAATAGATAGAGACCATGTTTGTATCACCTATAAATGATCAGTTTCACTGCTGAGATCATGCTTCTACCTAAAGTTTTAACGCAGAACTCAGACGAAGGTTGGAATGGCTGTAATACAGGGTATCCGCGGGGTCTTAAAAATGTTTCTACGGGAGCCTGTAAGGACAAACGCGAGAGAACAAATCAAGCGTCGCTTTACTTGTAGCGGAAGTCCCGCCTCCACTCTCTCCGCTTTGTCTGCTACGGCCGCGGTAGCTCGTACTAGCTTAGTACCGTAAGCAAACCCAGAATTCTAGACGCATGTTAAGAATTTGGACAAGCTTCGGTGCACGTAAAATATTTCCAGTCCTGTATGATAGATGTTGTGCTGAAGTTGCAGAGTATTTTGTTTTGATTTTGCCTGTGTCATTAGTGTTGTCAGTGCAAGTTGTAAATTTTTGCAAGTTATGCAGCAGTTAATTTTATTTGTGTCTTTATTGCTATCTGTTACGTTTCCCTTTAAGGGGAAACGTCTGAGAGAGAGAATGGAGGACTCGAATGCAGACAAGATAAGGTAAGTATAATAAACAACGGTTTTATTAGCTCTAGGGTACAACGAGCTAGCAGGAACGCAAGTATGGCAGAGATAGGTATGTGACGGGCAGCAGCGGGGTTGGAATGCGTCAGCGACTCCACAGTGGCACAAAGTTCGTATCGTGTTCCAGAGGATAGGACTCACTCCAGGTAGGTACTCAGGAGCGGGGGTTCGGTGTCGATTAGCCTGCTTCTGGGGTTGTTGGGAGGCTTTCAGGAGGGACGTTCGAACCTGCTGCCATACAGCTTGGCAGCGTTCCAGGTTGGCTTGTACGGAAGGAACTGCTACTTCTCTCTCTTGAAAGTTGAATAATGGGGGTTGGTAGCCCAGAGATGCCATGAAGGGGGAGACGCCAGTGGAAGCAGATATGAGTGAGATATGAGCATACTCTATCCAGGGGAGGAAGGAGCTCCATTCGGCTGCATGGCGAGCGGTGACACAACGGAGAGCCACCTCCATGCTCTGATTGGATCGTTTCGTTTGGCCGTTGGATTGCGGATGGTAGCCTGACGAGCCTGGACTAGGAGTTCGGCGGTCTCCATGGATGAAGGCAGTTTAGGGAGTAGGATGTAGTGGACTGTCTTAGAAAACCTGTCCACTACAGTCAGGACGGTGGTGTTGTTATTGGAAGGGGGGAGACCAGTGACGAAATCGACAACGATGTGTGACCAAGGGCGGTGGGGGATGGATGGGGTTGCAGGAGACCAGCCGGGGGACGGTTGGAGGGTTTCCCTCGGGAGCAGGTGGGACAGGCAGAAACGAATGTGGCTGCATCCTGGGCCATGGTAGGGCCACCAAAAACGCTGTCTGAGGAAGTAGAGAGTGCCGGCTGCTCCAGGGTGACAAGCGAGTCTAGAAGAATGCCCCCACTGAAGAACCTCTGAGCACATGGCAGTAGGAACAAACAGGCGGTCGGGAGGTCCCCCTCCAGGATCGGGTTCGGTCCGTTGGGCCTGGCGGACCCTTGTTTCCACAGGCCAGGACCCTGCGCCCAGGATACAGGAAGGAGATAGGATGGATCCAGACTCCTGATCTTGAGGGTCGGGCGAGTAGAGTCTGGTTTCACATTTCGAGTGCCTGGACGAAAGGTCAGGGTAAACTTGAAACGGCAGAGGAAAAGGGCCCATCCAGCCTGCCTCGAATTCAGTCTTTTGGCGTTCTGTAGGTACGCCAAGTTCTTGTGGTCGGTCCAGACGATGAATGGTTGGGCGGTCCCCTCCAGCCAATGCCTCCACTCTTGGAGTGCCAAGACGATTGCCAGGAGCTCCTTATTTCCAACGTCGTAGTTCTTTTCGGCTGGGGAAAGACGTCGGCTGAAGAAGGTGCAGGGATGGAGCTTCTGTTCGTCGAGGTTACGCTGGGAGAGTACCGCCCCGACCTCGGTGTCCGATGCATCGACCTCAACGACGAACTGGCGTTCCGGGTCGAAATGTCCACTTGGAGTATTAAATGCCGTCTTCCATTCATCACCTTCTCTAATGTGGACAAGGTGGTAAGCATTTCGCAGATCCAACTTGGAAAAGACGCGTGCTTTACAGAGAGGACTGAAAGCAGCGTCCAGGAGAGGTAGCGCGTAGCGGTTCTTCACTGTAATATCATTGAGTCCTCTGTAGTCTATGCATGGTCGAAGAGATCCGTCCTTCTTCTCCACGAAGAAGAACCCCGCACCGACTGGAGAGGAGGAAGGATGGATAAGGCCGGCAGCCAAGGACTGATTTAAATATTCCTCCATACTCTGGCGTTCAGTTCTGGAGAGGTTGTAAAGTCTCCAAGAAGGTAACGTGGCTCCAGGGAGAAGATCAATGCCGCAGTCATAGAGGCGATGAGGTGGCAGGGAGAGCGCATGATCCTTCGAGAAGACCTCCGCCAGGTCATGGTAGACTTCAGGAACGCCAGCGAGGTTCGGAGGTTTCGGGGGCGGAGTCAGACTTCTTCGACAGAGAAGGATGAGCGGACCTGAGGCAGCGAGAGTGGCAGTTGACACTCCAGCTGGAGAGTTGACCCGTGGACCAATTGAAGGAGGGATTGTGACGTGCCAACCAGGGAAGACCCAAGACGACCGATGCTGAAAAGCCAGGAATCAGGAACAGCTGGATCTCCTCCTGGCGATTGCCAGACAGGATAATGGTGAGAGGAATGGTGTGATGAGTGACTTCAGCCAGGAGGTTGCCGTTCAGGTCGGAGATGGTCTTAGGGTGAGGTAAAGGGACAGAGACGGAATCCCAGCCTGTTCAGCCAAGCGAATGTCCATGAAGTTGTCGTCTGCTCCTGAATCAACGAGGCAGGTAAGGCAAATTGTCTCTTGACCCCATCGAATTTGACCCGCCAGAGTCACACGGGTTAGTGCAGGACAGGATACAGCCCTGCTCACCAGCACTCCTGCATGTGCTGGTGAGCTCAGGCTTTTGGGCGACTCGGGCAGGAAGCGATGAGGTGACCAGGTTGACCACAGTCGATGCAGGAGCCAGACTGCAAACGGCGTTGTCTCTCCGTGGGTGAGAGTCGAGTACGGCCCAGCTGCATGTGTTCAGTGTCGTTTGTGAGATTGACGGAGGGAGGAAGTGTCTGTGGAGAGCTAAGGGGTGAACGTGGGGAATCGACGTTCACCGAGCGTGAGTTCGATCAAGGAGTCGAGGTTAGGTGAGACATCACGTGTTGCCAATTCATCTTTTAATTCATCGTTAAGGTTACGCAGAAATATAGAAGGTAAAGCAGTGTCATTCCACCCGCTTTCCGCGGGACAGAGAAATCTGCGGCTGACGAGTTACCTTGTTTCAGAGAAAGAAGACGATTGGCGACATCACTACTCTGGAATACATGGTCGAAAACACGGCTTGGCTCAATGGCAAAATCGGAGTAGGAAGCAGGTCGAGTGTGAGGGTTACGAAACAGAGCCACAGCCCACTGAGCGGCTCTCCCAGTGAGGAGATTGACTACAAATGCTATTTTAGCATGATCAGAGGGGTACGTAGCGGGTTGTAAGTCGAAGACGAGCGAACACTGAAAAAGGAAACTAGTACATTTGTTCAGTTCCCCAGAAAAACGTTCAGGGGTAGGAACAAATGGCTCACGAGTAGACAAAGCAGGTGGTGAAACGGATGGAAGTTGAATGAGGTGAGCGAAGTAGTGACCCGAGGTTAGCAGCTAATTCCTTGATGGTTGTCTGCTAATAGCTTCGCCGTGCACGGTTAGCGCCTGTTTAAATACCTCTCTGTCTGCCAAGTCCATTTTTGGTCAGTTCGTACTGTTACGTTTCCCTTTAAGTGGAAACGTCTGAGAGAGAGAATGGAGGACTCGAATGCAGACAAGATAAGGTAAGTATAATAAACAACGGTTTTATTAGGTCTAGGGTACAACGAGCTAGCAGGAACGTAAGTATGACAGAGATAGGTATGTGACGGGCAGCAGCGGGGTTGGAAGGCGTCAGCGACTCCACGGTGACGCAAAGTTTGTGGTTTCGGGAAGTCAAGTTTCTAGCAGCAAGGTAAGTATCGTCTTTACCGGCTAATCGAAACAACGAACTGACGCTGGTGACGAGCGCAGCTCCGCCTTAAGAGTCCTCCTGATCGCTGATCAGAAGCAGCTGGGGTGGAGTTGCGCAGGTGGAGGCAATCACCAGCGTCATCAGGGAAAGTGGGTCAACCACGCCTCCTGCAGGGAGAGAGAGAGAAAGACACGGAGCAGCAGAGAACAACAACAAGATACTGGAAGAATGTGAGAATGTAGATCGTGACACTATCATTATTATTTTACTTGTTTATGTGTTACTTATTTATATCAGGCTGTTCTTTTAAGTTATATTTAAAGTTGAGTTTTGGTGGTTCAATAAATAGTTTGAAATCAATAAATAATTGTGTTTAGTAATCATGATTTCAATATCAATCAAATTAATCGGGATTATTATTTTTGCCATAATCGTCCAGCCCTTAACGTTACTTTTATTAAAAACATGCATAAACTTCAGTCTCGCTTTGGAATGTTTCTATTTTTGATGATGCGATAACATCTACAACTACAACACGGAACTAAAGTAGGCCACCTGTGCTGCCCGGTGACAATTTATCGAGCACCAGGAGGGGAGCTAGTGTGCTGTGCACACGCCGCGGTGTGTTACAGCTTAGCATAGCAGTGGAGAAAACTTAATGAAAACCCACAGCTAAGCTGAATTGCAAGTTCAACAATTTGTTGCTCCAATTATCCTTCATGACTTTTATACTTTTTTGCCAGTACGGATTTGAAATGGGTCTTAAATTGTATTCATTATGTTCTTAAATAAATTTGCCTGACTGCAGAGACCCTGTAATAAATGATTGATGAAATTGATTGTCATGTATGTGATATTTTTGTTTTGTCCTAACAGCTAGTGACACTGATCATTTTGAGTTGATACAAACATAATATAGTATATAAGTTGGTGATCACAGTTCATACTAAATCCTGTTTATTCATAAAGTGCAGGTGGTCCTATTTTTCTGCTCGTGCTGGTATGTTGGTGTTTACTTGTAAAATCTGGTGAAGTTTGTATCGTCTCTCTGATTCTGGTAGTCCACAGAAAGAGCATTAAGTTTCTCATGAGTGCAGTCTGCACTCACAGACCTCCTTCTCAAGGAAATGTACTCATTTTTTTAACTGCAGGTGAGCAAGTGCGGGAAAGTCCAGACATCAGGGTTGAGGCACAGCACCTCAGCAGGAGACATATTTGTTGTTTCCTGTCTGCGGTCTCATTAAATTTACCCCATAATGTTATCTGTAAAAATAGTAATGCTGCATTCCATTTCTAGTCAAAACTGAGAATGTCTGAGGGCATGAACTTGGAAACTTGGAGCAACCTCATCTTGTTTCACAGTAAATCAGTCATACACATATTACTCTTCAATTGTTAGCTGTGGACATGTTGCTACAGTGTTTGTGTGGGCAAATACCTGCATGTACAGAGCATTGTTATTGACTGGTATTGCTAACAATGGCTAGCCCAAGATACGCTTGCCTCCATGTTTTTTTTCCGACTTCTCAACTGGAGCGTGTGAACTTGTGGTCGACATCATTCCCAGCTCCAGTCCCAGCAGCAAAAGCAGTGTGAAGACAGAAAAGAAGCAGTCACTGATGGAGCGTGTTAGCTCTGTGACATGAGCCCCTGTTTCTAAAAGAAATTTAGGAGAAACATTTCCAGTATTCCAACATTTCATCCAGTCAGGAGCCAGAACTCAACAGTCACAACAATAGCAGCAATCACATTTTATCAACATGTATAATTTTAATACTTTACACACAACTGGATCAACAAATAACATCATTATATATTGATATACACTGGTTTACACCTGAAAAAATGGTTGAGGAGTTTTACTTTAATGACAGTCACTCACTGTTAGAATGAATGCCAGAATCAACAAAGTTGCTCAACCTCTAAGCACATTTTTACACATTGCACATGGTGAAGTGTTGAAGTAATGCTTTTAATAATGTCTTTTACTGCTCTCTCTTTAAGTCACAGCACTTTTGCAGAGCTCAGCTTTCTGTTGTTGTTTTCTCAGCACTATGGCTGAGAAATCGATGAGTCACTGTTATTGTTGTAAAACACCAATTTGAATTACCAGCTACAGTCAAGTCTCATTTTTATTTTTTCATCTTGTTTTGTTGCAGTCTGTGGATGAGGTTGGTCTGACCTACCTTGCCCCACATCTCCCACGGCTTCGGGGAGCCCATAACCTCCTGAGTCACCTCCCACTGCACTCCCAGCAGCCCAGTAGGGCCCCCAGTCTCCTCATTCCCATCGGGGGGATTCACATGATTCAGCCTAGGTCCACCCTCCCTCTGTACAGCCTGGTGAGCAGCCCCACCATCTCCACCATCTCCACTGTCTCCACAGCCTCCACAGCTGCTCCAGCTGGCCTCACAGGTAATGGCACATCCTGGAGACAGACCAACGCTTTTAAGGGGAGGTTTTCTCTGCTGCAGCGGCAAGACACTCTGACAGAGACGTCCCCTGGCAGCCGAGTCAGCCCCACGGATCCTGAGGCATCAGCGGGAACACCGGGGAGCAGCCACTCGAAGAGTCGAGAGTGCATCAGCCTCGGATAACAGTCGAGTTCCCAGGAGCATGGACGCACATGTCATAGAGAGGCATGTTTATGCTGACACCACCCAAGGCCAAAAAGAAAAGAAAAAAGACTCCTTCCTCCCAGACACAACTCTGACAGGAGGGAGAGTCTTGACGGGACAGTGCAAGAAAACCAGAGTCTGACAGTGAACGTCTCACACTCTGGTTTCAAATCCGAGAAGAAAAATGACAAGAGCACTTGAGCACCGCTTTGAATGACACTATGTAATTATATGAATAATATATATATATACATATACATATATATGTGTATATATACATACACATATGTATACATATATATACACACATATATGTATGTATATGGACACTGTTATATATGCAGTATGTTTTGTAAATCTTTTTTTAACCTCTTGTTGGATGTCATTGATGTTAATTTATTGATGTGCTATTATGCAAATTCTGTACTATATGCAAAAAAGCAGCTGGAATGAAAAGAGACAAAAGTTTTAATCAATTTCCCTATTTAGCCCTATATGACAGCTCTAATATAACTATTGCTGTGTTCATGTACTGTATTACCAAAATGGATATAGAAAGGTACTAAAACTATTTATTCATCCCAACCAGTATTTTGAAGTGCAATTTTACGTCAATGTTGTGGTTTCAACCGTCATTCTCAAAGGCTGTGATTGTTCATCTAATTATTATTACTATTATTTGCCTGGTCATATTGTCGTCTTTGTTTGTTGTATGAAGAAGCAGGGTTTACGATCACCTCCTTTTCTAAAATCTTTAAGAATAGAAGTTTCAGATCCAGACATTTGGAGTGCACTGACAGAAAAAATAACAAAAAAAACATTTGGTATCCAGTGGAAACCCGTTTCATATCCATGGTAGCTAAGGTCATTTTTCTTCCCATAAACAGATACATGTATTTTTGTGTTGTTGCCTTTTTAAATGATGCAATCACTGTCATTTTCATGTTTACCATTAAACGTATCATTTTTACACATTTATATTAAAACTGCGGCGTGTCTGTGGTTATTGACTCACCTACAGTCAGTCTGGAAGGTAAGAGAACATCATTTAAAAGTGATAGCACACCACAGCAGTGTAATGGGATTGGTCCAGGGAGGATTTCATTCAATTTCACTCTGGTTAAAAATGTTTTGTGCATATCAGATCAGAGCTTTTCATCTTAGCAACCACTCAAAGCCACTTAACAAAACTCTCCTCTTAAAATCTACATCAGCTTAAGTCTGCAATATCTTAAGAAGTTAGAACTTTTTTAACGTAAAAGCTCACAGGAGTTGTTGATCCTCTGCTGCGTCGATCAGTAACTTCAAATGTGTTATTTTGTGACTTAAGGCTCAAGAAGCCTTTGTTCAGTTTGACCTCAGTGACATGAAGTGACCACACGGGGCAGCAGTAGACCAGCAGCTCCTGTGTCCCTGTGAGCTAAAACAGGTGATTTTCTGGTCTTTGGTTTACGGGACTGAATGTTTTGGTAACTCTTAACAATAACAGTTTAATTAATGTTTTAACTAACCATGTGTTAATCTTAATTATGTCAATGAAGTTCTTAATGCCGTTCTTTAGTTAACATTAAAGGTTTCTGTGCAACGTTGAACTTTTAAGTGATACTAAGAGCAGCACACAATCTTTACCTTTGTTCATGCTCCTTGTGACACTTATTGTAAAATGTAACACATGCATCCATCTTAACTATAACTTAAGGGCTGCACTATTACATTTACTGTAACTATTACTTCCCTTTAATTAAGCATTATTATTATTTGTATTATTTTTGTAAAGTGGGAAGTGAGTTCTACAAATGTTCAGTATCTGTGCGGTTGTTTAAGGTTCACAGGGAGCATTAATAAAGATGAACAATGGTTGATAAATGCTTAATTATAGTTAAGTAATGCTTATTCAGTATTCCCATAGAGTTAGTACTGCTTTATAAACCATTGAACAATGCATTAATGAATACTTTCATTAACCTGAATGATATTATTCAATGTTTAGTTAAAACATGTATTAACAATAAGCTCATTACAGCATTTGCTTATGTTAATTAATGTCACCTTATTGTAAAGTGTAATGAATAATACATGGATCCCTCCATTGTCTACTGCTGGGTCGAGGGGGGGGGGGTGCCATGGGGCGATAGGTGGAGTCAAACCCTGGACAGATCAATACATCTAAAAACAACAATAAATCAAAGTTCATTCATGGATATATATATATACAGTATACATGTATCTGGTCACTTCTTCCATTTTACAGTCTCATTGGAATTCAACCTTTGAAAAATAAAACTTCGCAGACTTTCCGTTGACTCAAGTTCTCAAGGTCGCGACATTGACAAAAGCTTTTCAGACACTGATTGAGAAAAAAAATCTTGTCTATTTGAAGACATGTTGAATGATTCTCTCAAAGCAAGGAAATCATTCCCTGTCTGGTGTTTCTTATCTTAAGAGCCTCAAGATCGCACCAAGAATACATTCATTTTTGTCGGGCTTATACGTGAATGTATCTAATTGTTTTTCCAGTTCCAGTTGGAAGAGAATCGTGTTCTGCTAGCACACAGTGTTGAGGACTGTGGCACCACCGTGTGCTTCTGGTAAGGTCATAAATACTATTTATATGTTATTTCTGACCACTTAGACTTCTTTCTGAGCTGACAGCCATTGTTCATGAATCCACTAGGGTCAGAACAAGAGCTTTTCTTCCTGGAGCATGGGTTCCCTCCCACAGTCCAAAAACATGCAATATGTGTATTAGATAAATTGGACACTCTAGATTGACCATAGGTGTGATTGTTTGTCTATGTGACCCTGTGAAGGACTAGCGACCTGTGCAGGATGTGACCCCACCTTTCAACATATGTCAGCTGAGACTGCCACAGCACCCCCGCGACCCCAAGTGGTATAAGATGGATGGATAAAAACACTAAGTAAGTCTACACAAAACATTTACTCCTTGTTCCTCTGCCCCATAGTTAAATGGGCTACCACTAGGTGGCAGGAGAGAGCAGCTGAAAGGTCTGGACTGGTTCATGCTGTCAGGGGACAAAAAAGTGATGGCATCACTCAGTGAAGCTATTGGACTTTACTCCTATGACACACACACACACACAGAGAGAGAGAGAGATGGACTCATCAAATGGGCGGTGCAGGTAGACAGAGGAGGGGTGGAGGTTTCTGCAGCTGAAATAAGAAATTCCATGGAAACAGAGACAACAAAAGAATACAACAAAGGAGCGATGGAAAGGAAAAGGCTGAGCAGAGGTCTAATTGAATTGTTGCTCATCGTTTTTCTTATTTGTTCTTTCATCGTCAGTCGTCAGATAAGTTTCCCTGCCGATAATATCCCTGATCGAAATATATTTCAGTACTTCTCTGTTAAATAGTTTGACCCCTAAAACATCGTCCAGGCATTGGTTCATTGTGTGAAATGTGAAATGACATTTTTATGATCAATTCCTAGACTGGGTTAGAACCCACACATGTTACAGAATAGTTCTTTCACCACATATATTTGAGAATGTATCTCTATTTATATGAAATAACACAAAATTATATCTTCTTATCACTCACCCACATAGAGTGATGAGTAACTGATGTATATGTCATAGGTCGAGTATGAGTCGTCTTTCAACTTGAAGATTGTGGGTTTGATTTCACAAGTCTACATGCTGATATCACTGATATCAATTGCTTTCTTGATTGAAGTAGCACTGAACACTGTGTGTTTGAGTCACTGTCCTCTCTAACCTCACACTGTTTCCTTTCTGCCTCCTTCAAATGTCTTTGTCCCCAGAAGGAAATGACGGGGAGACGGTGTTTTTCACTGCTGTGGTCACATTCCTGACTGTGGTAAAAAACAAAACAAAAAAAGACAAGATCAGTGAATCTGTTGATCTAACAAAGAACTGCAGAGCACACACCTCTGTAGCAGAATACTTCACTGAAATGGACCAGCCTTAATGTGGACTGTGGGTTCTGTATCTCTACTCACCCCTGTTCAATCCTGATGGTCCACCTGGTCTGGAGGACCACAACTTCTCCTTGTGGGCAACTCAGGCATTACAAATGACACTGTGACCAAAATCTCCGTCAGAATCATCGTTCCACAGCTTTCCGCAAATAAATGATACCAGATTGGGTTCTTTCACACAACATGGAGAGGATAATGCTAAGCTCTGACCCGTAATTTCTTCTAAATCTTATGGGACCCTGTTAACCCTTAATTTTGAGGTTTAGGTTCCTCTGGGTTTATGGAAAACACCAGGAAACTGCAGTTCAGCTCTTTCATCAAAGTTCATATTTTCATTGTATGTCCATAAACAAAAAACTTCATCATCGATTACTTTTGCATAATTTTGGGCTGAGTTTTACAGCATTGTTTACTTCTGTGTTTAACATTGCACACTAGACACAATAAAATGAATTTGCACTTGATTGCAGGCCACATAGCTGCACATTCTTCAATAAAATGGTTAAATGAAAATGTTTGTATTGATTGAAACCTTTAATTTAACATCATTGAGTGTTGTGGCTGGTGCTGTGGTCGCCACTCAGCTCCTTCTGAGAAAAAAAGTTAAAGAAGAGGAAACAACAATGTGTGTGCAGATTTGTTATTGAATGAATGATGAAAATCATTAGCTTCTGTGATCAGTTAAATATAATTTTGTGCAAATGTGTGATATAGTGCTGCAGTTGGCAAATGTTAAAGTTTTGCAATACTCGCACCTGTTTGTTTTCTTAGTGAGCAAGCACTTATTTATGGTTCCTATCTATCAGTGAGGTTAGGCATATAGTAATTATGCTTAAGGTTGGATTAAGTCTCCAGGAAATGAATATATATATGTAATGTCCTCTGAAGTAATGGAAACCAGACTGTGTGTGTCTGTGTGTGTGTGTGTGTGTGTGTGTGTGTGCACTCGTGTTTACCATCATGTCAGAGGAATTCCTCAGGATTCACACAGTCATAGCTCCACTATTTGTTTGTCATTGCATGGTGTCATATTTCACCCTCAACTGCAGTCGGAAGTGGGAAAAAGATAGGACACATTTTTTCTACTCTGCAACTGCCTTATCTGGAAAAAAGCAGGGAAAAGAAAGAACAGAAAAGAAGGGGAAATGAGAGGGAGGGCACTGACTGAGCTCATTCCTCCAGTCTGCAACAACAAACAAATATTTTCTTTGTCAGATTCCAAAAGTCTTCTGGTATTATGACATCCTTCTGGCATTAGTCCTTCATGTTAACCACTTTAATGACCACACACAGATATTCATTCCTCAACACTGTTGTTTTCCTGTCATCTGTTTGAGCTCTGATGTACAATGCAGTATTAGTATTAGTATTAGTACCAAAGTAACCAGCTACCATTGTTGGCACCTTTCCCTTGGGGTGCCAGTGTAATGGTAGGGTACAGTCAGGGTGTCTCCGCCAATAACAGTCAGCTCTTTGGGCAGAAAAAACCGAGCAGGAAGAACAGAGCTGCAGGATGTTCTTCATTGTGTCACGATGTCGTCGTTTGCTGTTGTCACACTGCTACAATGTCACGCCATGCAGCCATTAAGGACAGCCCACAACCCACCTACTAGGGTTGGTTATCGAAAGCCAGTACTTGGTACCGATTCACGTCGGTACTTCACTTTTAATTAATCGGGGGTAAATTTCGGTACTTGAAATGTCTGGGAGAGCGTGCGAGAATGTGAAAGCTACGCATCATGAGACTACGAGAGCACAACAGCAATAATGGTAAGCCAAAAAAAAAAACGGTCAAAAGGTAGATGCAGACAGTGCTGAATGTAATATTTGCGACCAGAAATGCAAGGCAGGCTGGGGAAACACCTCAAATAGTCAAGTGAAGTCAAATTTAACTCAACATCACAAACACAATTAGCCTCTAAAGGCCACATTATACTTCTCTGACTGCGTAATGTGTTATCCGACTGCGTAACCACGGAGACACGCACTGCAATTTCCCGACCGATCAGTAGAGGTCGCTGTGCAAGGTTGTTGTGCTTTTGGCTACAGTGAGCAATGGCGTCCGAGAGAGAAAGAGAGAGAAAGACTGTTGTTGTTGAAACAGTGGCCATTTCTCACTTTTCTGTGTGACGGAACGCAGTTTTAAGATTATTTGAGGCAAGAAATTGGCCATTTACAGTCTAAACACGTGCTGTGTGTGTTAAGATATGACGTATTTATAGTTTGGCAGCGACGTTGTCGGCGGTGATCAGCTCCGCCTCTGTGGACGCTCGGTGCTCACTGTGAGCCGGCACAGAGCAGCTTAGCTCGGCCTGTCCTGAGGACCAATCGCAGCTCTTGCCGTCTCCGTTGTCCCTTGACGGAGTGACGGACACTTAAAAAATATTTTGTGCAGTCGGAGACGACACAGAGGCTCTTCGACAGGCTCTGCGTCGACGCGGGAGTATAAATTGGGCTTAAGGGATTCACAGACTGTACAGGAAGTAATAATAATCATAATAATAAGATTTATATAGCACCTTTTAAGAAACCCAAGGTCGCTGTACAAATGGAAAAACAAACCTAACGAGAGGATACTGCAGGTCTGGGATAACCTTTTATTATCTGTTTATTATCTGTTTGGATGGTTCCCAAATATGCATAATGTGACTCGTACATGGTCTGTATTATACATATATATAGCACTTTTCTTGAAGACCACTCAAAGCTGCTTTACACTACAGTTTTTGCCATTCACCCACACAAAGTGGAGCACATTTTCTATCACACCTTGTGCATACTCATTCACACACTGGGTCATCTTGCCCAAGGACACACCGCTACTGCTGGCTACCACAGCCAGGAATCAGACTCACAATCTTCCAGTTGAAAGATGACTCACTCTACCACTGAGCCACCATTGATAGTGGATCATTTAATTTACTGTGGGTAAAGTTAACATAACCGAAAATAATAATTTGGGAAACTTTTCAATTGATACACAGGAATGCATGGTAACCCCCAGTTTTGAGAATGTTAGTGAAAATGTCACATCCCATAAACTCTGAGCTTTTTAGAAACTTTCCACATGATGTCATACATAGAGCACGAGGGTGGTGTTGAAATGGACTCATCATCTCACAAACAGAGAAAAAAAGAGAATATGGTACATTTTCAGTACAGACAGTAAACACAGTGTGTGATATGCAGTGTTTCTAAACTTTTTATATTCATAATTGTATTTATATTTATTTTATTTATCACACACTTTACATTTTAAGAATCTTAAAGTGCTTAGTACATGAAATTGAAGTAGAAATTCCAATCAACCAGAGGATTAAAATGGATTCAGTAAAAGTGTTGCAAGAAAGCAGGTCAGAAGATGACATCAGATAAGAATGAGCTTTGTTTTTAAAGGCATGTTTTGAAGTGACACTGACTCGACTGCTTGTTCCAGAGCCTCAGGGCTCTGACGGCAAAGACTCTGTCTCCTTTAGTTTTCAACCTGGACCCTGGAGCAGAGAGAAGGGCAGTGTCTGAGGATATCAAGATACATGACAGTGTGGAAGGCATTTCAGGGTGAAAGGGTTTAAAATATAATATATCATTTACAAAATCTTAAAATCAATACGGAAATAAATCTATGAGTCACTGTGAGGAGGCTAAAGGCCATATAAGTACTGGTCAAACGCATCCAGCTGCTTAATTTTGTAAACACTGCAGTCATTTAGGAGCTTTTTGATTTAAGACATAGAAGACTATTATATTAATCAATAAGATAATGAACAAAAGCATGTGTGAGGGTTTCTGCATCTTATTTTGGCAATATAATGACATCATCCTTCTCTCTCAAGCTTCACAGTGGCACAGTGGCTATCATTTAAGAAGGTCACCGGTTTGAATCCGGGTTTGACTGACGGCCTTTCTGTGTGGAGTGTGCATGTTTTTCCTGTGTGTGCGTGCATGGTTTCCCATGGTTTTATATTTGAACTTGACTGGGTTTTTTTAGGGGCTACCAGTTAGCAGATGAGAGGCTGACAAACTCCGATCTATCCGGCTGATTCAGCTAAGGTAATGTATCAGCCTCTCATCTGCTAACCGGTAGCCCCTAAACAAACCCAGTCAAGTAAACAAACTAACGTAAAGTGAAACTTAGCGGTAGGATACAGCTACAGCCAGTGGTTAAGGAAGCCGTTAGTGGCATCTGTCAATACCAAGCCGGCAGATCTGCATTTGGGACACAGCTATAGATTCTCCTGTATCCTGTATCTGCGCTCGATTGTTCTTCCTTCATCCTTGAACTACCCAGATGTCTGTCACAGTAACTTGAAGTTAAATTTTGAGAACTGAATTTGAATTGTTAAAACTGAATACGAATATATATGGAGTGTTGAATTTGAAAAATTCATTTTCAAATTGTAGCGTTAGACATTTCTGCAGCGGTCTATCGTTACACAGTCTCCAAAGTGGTTAGCTAGAACCTGCTAGCTACTAATATTCACGGGAGAAAAAGGACAGACACACTTCGTCTTTTTCGGTCTGGGAACTCACTGACCACGCTTAAAGATCGACAGGTGCACATAGGCACACATGACCTGCATGACGTCATCACGCAGGCTACTCAAACATGTCTTTGCTATGCATATTAATAAATATACTCAACACTCCCACTCAAAGGCATGTTTATAGCTCTTTATAGTGGTAATCAAAAACAAACCAAAAGAAAATAAATCAATAATGACCCAAAAACATTTGGCATACTGGCAGTGTTCAAAAAAAAACAACAAACAAAAACATCTGCCAATTCACATTACTCTCCAAACAAATACCTCTTAAACATGTCAAACTTGGCCTTTGTCACTGGTTTGGTAAGGACATCAGCTACCATGTTTGCAGTCGGGCAATATTCAATAGATATTTTCCCTTCTGTGTGTGCAGCCCGCACAAAGTGATACTTTATATCAACATGTTTGCTTCTTTGTCTGCATACTGGGTTCTTGGATAGAGCTATTGCCCCCTGGTTGTCCTCATATTTTGACTGGTACATGCTGCTTACTACTCTGTATTCCTTTAAGGAGTTGTACAAGGTACATACTTTCTTGAGTAGCAGCTGCTCGTGCCATATATTCAGCTTCACAGGTTGATAGTGCCACGGTTGGCTGTTTCCTACTCTTCCACGAAATAACTGGACCATTCTCAGTTAAGCTGAAGCAGTATCCAGTTGTGCTCCTCCTGTCATTTTTATCAGCTGCCCAATCAGCATCACTGTATCCTTCAAGCTGTAGGCTTTCTTCACATTTGTGGAAGTGTAGTTCTTGGTCCATAGTACCCTTTAAGTACCTCAGTAGGTGTTTTGCTGTAGTCCAATGATGTTGTGTTGGTTCTGCTAGTTGTTGTGACAATTTACTAACAACCCAGCTCAGATCAGGTCGTGTACATGTCATAATGTAGATCAAACTACCTACTATTTCTCTATATCCTGTTGAGTCAATAACTTCACCCTCACTGTCAAAGTTTAACTTTTGCTCACATGGGGTGGATCTTGGCTTACATTCGGACATTCCAAAGTTCGCTAACACTTTCTCTATGTGTCTCTTCTGAGTCATTTTGATCTCTCCCTCACTCTGTTTAAAGTCGATACCCAGGAAGTGTTTAAGTGGACCCATATCTTTCATCTTAAACCTTCTTTTCAACATGTCTTTTGTATCACCGAGTAAGGTGTTGTTACTCGCAGCGATGATCAAGTCATCTACCCATACTAAAAGAATCACTTTCTCATTCTCACCTTCTCTGCTGTAGACACAATGATTGGCATCATTTTGTACAAAACCATTCTTTGTAAGGTGATCATGCAGTAACATATTCCAGTTACGTCCAGACTGTTTTAAACCATACAATGACTTGTTGAGTTTACACACCAAGTGTTGTCCTGTTTTTGATTTTGTCTCAAAACCTTCCGGTTGTTCCATATATACCTCACAGTCAATCGGAGCATGGAGGTAAGCAGTTTTTACATCCATTTGGTGTAGGGTAAGATCCTCTTGTCCTGCCACCTGCATCAACGCTCGAACAGAGGTCATGTTGGCTGTTGGTGAAAATGTCTCTTTATAGTCAATTCCTTCCACTTGACCATACCCCTTTGCGACATATCTGGCTTTATAAATCTCAGATCGATCTGGGCTCTCTTTCACTGCATAAACCCAGCGACCTCCCACTGCTTGCTTGTCTCTTGGCAGTGGAGTCAGAGTGAAAGTCTCATTTTCAGTCAAAGAGTTTATCTCCTCTTTCATTGCCACTCTGTAGAAATAATCTACATTTTCCTTTTTGTCATCATCACACTCAGCTTTACACTGCTACTCCTTTAAGTGTTCTGGAGCCTTTCTCTGTCTTGTAGGATACCTCCTTTCTACCTGTTCTTCTTGAGTACTCTCTGTCTGAGTCAGACTTGCCTCAGCAGTCTCCTCAATACTGGACTCTTTATCCTCCTTAGGCTGTCGCTGTCCCTGGTTGACTATTGTTAATGGACTGTCTCCATAACTGTCAATGTCATAAGCAGTCTGTGTCTGGCTATCTGTACTACCTTTGGTGATGAATTTCACCAGCCTATGTTTTAGGACTTTTCCTGTCTCAGGATAATACACATTATATGCTGGACTATATTTGTCATAGCCTACAAAGATTCCCTTTTTACACCTGGAATCCAACTTCTTTTTATCCTGCTGATAAACATAGCATTCAGAGCCAAATATCTGCATGTTAGATAGGTTTGGTGTTTTTCCTGTGAAAACACAGTAAGGTGTCTGCTCTAGTCACTTACTGTAGCATCTGTTGCGGATTTGAGCGGCTGTTTGTACAGCATATGTCCATAATTGCTTTGAGAGATTACTCTCCAATAGCATGCATCGTGACATTTCGAATAAGGTTCTCCAACCTCTTTCGGCAGTTCCATTCTGATGAGGTGAGTAGGGTGCACTCGTCTCATGCCTTATCCCGTTACTTCTCAGTAGAGACTGGAACTCATGTCCAGTAAATTCCGTGCCATTATCCGATCTTATGCATTTTATCTTTGCATATGGAGCTACGTCTGCTATGAATTTTTCAGTAGCTTTTGTTGTGTCACTTTTTGTTGTGATAAAGTAAGGAAAAATCATCCCACTGTAATCATCAGTAAATGCTATTGCATACCTGTATCCATCTTTATCTGCTGGTTCGATAGGGCCTCATAGATCTGTGTGTACTAGCTCTAGTACAGCTGTAGCTTTAGCATCTGCCTGTCTGTTTCTGCTCTGTGTAAACTTGCCCTGTGTGCATATTTCACAGTTTTGATTGGTCTTGTCATGTTTTCCTTTTGTTGACATCCCTTCAACCACCTTTTCTAATTTTGCCACATCATCAAAATTACAATGACCAAGTATTTTATGCCACATTTGAATGTCATGACAACCATACACTTCATCTGCATTTTCATCTTCTACTGTGCTTAGGTAATAAAGCTTACCATACACATCCATTTTGAACTTGGTACCATCTTTGTGGACCAGCCAGTCCTCACCGTCCTTAAAGTGGATCTCAGCCCCATTGGCTGTTGCTGCTTTGACTGAAAAGATGTTTTGTGGAAACGATGGGATGTGGAGTGCTTGCTTGAGCCTCGTCTTCACTCGTCGTCCCTTGCTGTCCAGAAAGTAGACTTCTGCATCTCCCCTAATCTTCGCCATCCCACTCACCTTGGTCCCGTCAGCAAGCTCTATGATGTGATCCTCGGGTCTGAAGCTCTCATCTACTGTTTTGAACTTTGTGGCGTCGTTGATCATGTGTGTTGTGGCGCCACAATCGACCATGAGACCCTTCTTATTCCCTCTTTGTGTAGGACAATCACTTATCTGGAAGAAACAGAAAGATGTAGGCTTCTCCATGGTGTCTTCATCAGCTTTCTTTACAGAGTCGCGGCCTCGTCCTCGACCATGCCCCCTTCCTCGCTGTTGTGTGTCCCATTTTCGTTCCTCTCGTCTCGCCTGGAATTCGCCAGGACATGTCCTGGCCATGTGTCCCTTTATACCACACGTGTAACACTCGATATCAGCCATGTCAATTTTATTTCTTCTTCCTCTTCCTCGTGACCTCATTGTCCCGCGAGTGTTCATCACGCCGTCTTCTTCTACATTCACGTCACTCATTCCATATTTTTCAGTATTCTCGTAACTTCGCAGTTTTGTTTTAAACTCGCCGAACGTTACACTGCTATCTGTCTGTGTAATGTGCACGACGAACGGCTTGTATGAGTCAGGTAGCCCTTTCACCACCATGGCTATCTGAAGTCCATCACTAATATGCTCGTCTGCTCTTCTCAATGACGTGAATATAGTCTCTGCGCGAATGATGTAGTCCGTAATAGTTTCATTGCTAGTCTTATGTAGCGAGGAAAGTTCACAGTACAAACTCACAACACGGGGTTTGTCCTTTCCCGCATAGTGCTCGCGGAGAATCTCCAGTGCTCTTCTTCCATCACGCGTCGCTTCCCTCATTATTAATGACAAACTCTTGTTGTCTAGACATTGCACTAGCTCTGCATATGCCTCACCGTTCCTTGTCTCTTCCAAAGGGGGCTCCTTCATCTTTCTCGTCTTCCTGCGGTTCCCCCAAGATAACCCGCCGGAGACCGCGTAACTCCATGTGCGCTAGGAACCTCGTTTCCCAGAGCTCATAATTCTTCTCATCACCATCGAATAAGAGTCTGAACCATCTTTGGCCTGCATGACTGGGCCCATAACCTGTAGCGTTAGACATTTCTGCAGCGGTCTATCGTTACACAGTCTCCAAAGTGGTTAGCTAGCACCTGCTAGCTACTAATATTCACGGGAGAAAAAGGACAGACACACTTCGTCTTTTTCGGTCTGGGAACTCACTGACCATTTATTCTGCACGCGCTCAAAAATCGACAGGTGCACGCAGGCACACATGACCTGCATGACGTCATCACGCAGGATACTCAAACATGTCTTTGCTATGCTATATTAATAAATATACTCAACACAAATGATGCTATTCAGATTCAGTTTTTCAATGCAATAATTCAAATTAAACAATACAAATTCAAATTATGTGCTTCACATTCATTTTTTTTCCAGTACAATTGTTGGGCCTAGCCATTGTAGACTACTGGAAAGCCATAAAGCCTGACTGGGGCCAGTTCAAAAGTTTGGGATCATAAAAGCCTGACAAACCAAATGTTGAGGACAAAGGAAACTCCTGACCCACCAGAGGGTCCAGTCTGTGATGAACTCATTCCCCACAAGCCATTGCGGTGCATGACATCAGCAGCAGGCAACCGTTCATCCATTGGTGGAAATAACGGGATGCTCCACCCCCGAGGTGAAGACGATAAAAGCAATGAACACACGCCACCTCCTCCTGACTTTACGTTAAAGGAGATGACCACCGTCCCTGAAGATCGACAGTCTTGCTGGCCGAGTTGAAGATTCTACTTTTGTCCATCCCTGTGCCATTTTTGTTTTTTTTGTTTTTGTTGTCCCTGCGAGTTATTCCCACTAATACCTGCAGATACCTGCGCCCTAGAGCCGCGTAACGAAGTGCCCGCTCTGTTACCTCCATTGATCAACGGATCTGACCTTTGCCGTGGAGCGAGAGCCCCACGTCTCGCCCAGAAGACAATTCAGAGTAAGAGGAATTGTGTCTGGGCAGATAGTTTATTCCAGTGTTTATTATAGAAACGGGTAGTGCACACCCGATAATTACACTGTGTTTATTGTTATTTATGTGTATTTTTCTTTCCATATCAAGGCCCACGCACTGTGAAGTATAGTTGTAGTTGGCCAAATAGATCGAGGGAAATCTCTATTTCCCGCGTGCCTTCTCTCTATCTCTTACTGATCATCAGTATGGTCCCTTAGATTAGAGGATTCATTTTTGTTTTTGTCATTATTAATCAACTTTAATACTTTAATAATAAAGCTTTATCTTAAAGTACTGTTTCTATCGTTTGTGTTTGCTTGTGTGTGACGAGGGTAATTGAAAGAAGCCAGTGTTCGACCTCACACCTTCCCTTCCTAAATTTAATTTCAATGAATATTAATGTGCTTATTGTTAATTAATGATAAACTGATAGTCGAGAGCCATTGGTCGTTAAGTGACAGTCCTTAATGGACCTGTCATTCTCCTCGCTTTGAGAGGAGTGGTGCCCCGTTTTGATATTTTTAACATAACATAATTAATTATTAAAATTAATTAATCATTCATATTCATATTTTTCTCACCAATTATTACCTTAGATCCCAACATAATGGTGCCCTGTGTGAGGCCCTCAAATATACCAACTTTGTAACAAATGTACATGTAACACCAGGGACCTCATGTATAAACCGTGCGTACGCGCAAAAAGATGGCGTACGCTTGCTTTAACGCACACAATAGCATTTATAAAAATGTAATTGGCGTGGAACTTTGTGGACTGTGTCTACAGTGACAAACATTAATTATTCTGTGACAAACAACAATGATACACCACGTAAGTTTGAACATGTGTGAATAAGATCAGAGGACACTGAAGACAAAACTCATCCTGTGCGCAAACACACTTCAAACGTGTTTGAAGTCAAACAGTGACAGTAATGAATCATTATACAGTAAGTCAATGAGCTCTATCTGCTTATTCTGTGCGTAATGCGTGTGTGCGTAACTGGATGATGACGCTCGACACTGACAATTTTATAGATTGTTGAAATGATCTGTAAATTCAGCTCACATGGATAAGTCATGTCTAAACAAACATGTTACATCAGAAAAACAACACCTACAGGATCTATTAACTATATAAGCACAGCCAGTTTTTTTAAACATCAACATTAATATGAGAGCAGTCGCTGTGACTCTGACATGTAGTTCCTTTGGGTTTATATCTAATTCCAAAAACAAACAAACAAAATATTTTTTTTTTCACGTTTATACATCATAAATTGATGCATCGATTGCACACTTTCCTTCTTTCTCTTTTATTTTACTCCTTCTTTGCTGCAGCATTTGTCATTGTTCTTCAGGAAGGAGGCGTCAGAGAGGGCGTTTTAGAGTCATTTGTATATTAAAGGGCCCATATTGTGCAAAATCAACTTTTTAATCTTTTAGTACTTATATTTGGGACTCAGTGGGCCATACCAGTCCCCAAAATGTGAAAAAACAAGACTCAGTCATGTTTTAGTGGTTCCACTTTGTGTAAGTAGTTTACACGTCCCGACCAAGTGACGACATAGCGACACATTTCACCGTGAATGTTGGCACCCCGCCAGGGAGAGTACTTCACAGCTCCACCGTAGCTCCTCCTTGTCCCTGTGAAATACGAGAGTGCAGGCAAGGGAGGAAGAGTGGCTGCACAGCGGAGCACAGTGTTTTACACAAACTTCCAGCCTCAGAGGATTTTTGTGTCCAGTGGATATATTTTATTTATGAAAAAAATGTTCACAAGCTTCACAAGCCCTTTGTTGTTGATCGTGTATGTAAATTCCTACGCTAGAAAAATACCTTGAACGCACCAGTTACGTGCCTGCAGTTAGCGAGTGACATGTGTGGATCGGTGATATGAGGAGCACACGTTTGAAAGCACTGCAGAAAGATGTAGATGTTGTCCTACATTTTTTCTCAACCAAAGGCTGCCTTTCTGTCGTGTTTCCACGCTCTCTCCTCATTATTGATCCACACACGTCACGTGCAGCCGCAGTAACACTGGTGCATTCAAGGTTTTTTTCTAGCATAGGAATTTACATACACGCCGCGCGGCGCATTAATCGTTTTTCTTAGATTCTAATGTTTTTATGATCGCGAGAAGCCAAAATTGTGGTCACTCTATGCATTACGGTGAAACTCAGTAACAACGGGTAAACGGACATTACTATGGGGTATATGGAGCGGGGGTTGTGACGACGGTGCCTGACAATAGGTGATAAGTGGCGACAGTATGGCTGTGGATAGTAAGTTAGATCGACACTCCCCTGGAAGCAACTTCGATCTCTGATACACCCCTTTAGCAGCTGAAGGCATCTCTGGTGAGTAACAGGTGGACATTTCCCTGTGCACAGGGCGAGGTCGAACTTTCCCTACGCCTAGTCCAGTTCACAGGAACGGCAACATCTAGTGAGTCACCGGAGTACTTTCCCCCATTCACAGCCCAGCTACAAAGAGCTCTGGCTGTTTATTTATTTTGGCTAGGTCGAGCTTTCCCTGCACCTAGTTCAGTTCACAGGAACGGTGACATCTAGTGAGTTACAGGGAGGACATTCCCCTGTGCACAGCCCAGCTGCAAAGAGCTGGGACTGTCTATTTATTCAGGACAGGTGGACTTTCTCTGCGCCCTGCCAGTGGGTCACAAGATGATTTTCCCCGTACATAGTTCCCACCTCCGTTGATTGCTATGGATAAATATTCAATGGAAACCATTTACCTGCAGAAGAGGAAGTGGCAATTTGTGCATACTCCTATCACGGTCGACCTGCCGCAAACGGCACGCTGTGGCTCACACAGTCACAGAGCCGCGACATGAAGCGCCTGCTCGGTCTCTCCCTCGTCTCCACTGATCGCTGTCTACGGACCTGACCTTCACGACGGGGCGAGAGCCCCACGTCTCGCCCCGCAAGAATATGACTCCAACTAAGAGAGTTTGTGTCTGGGCAGACTAGCCCAGTTTAGCCATAGTGATCTTTATTTATTTATCTGTGTTTGATTTACTGTGGGCATGTTATGTAACGTTTTACCTGCAACGTTGTGTTACCTGTGTTGACTTGGCGTGATCGCACTGGCGATCACATAGTTTACCTGATCAAGTGGTTAACGCTCATCCCTGAACCAGAAGAGCAAGGGAAGTATGCCAAGCAGCAGAAACCTGAAGTTGCTATGACAGAAGTAGAGGCCTGGATCCAACAGTGTGTGTGGCTGGATCCCAATGTCCGCCAGAGAAGCCTGGAACCTGATGTAGACTAGGCTCTACCACAGATCCAAAGCACCTTCGTCCCCTGAGTCACAAGGCACGAGCTGTTGGGAAAACAACCCACTCTCACACATGCATGTTCACCAAGAGCAGTGGTTTCGCAGCAACTTTTCTGTGATGCTAACTTTTTGATGAAATGATTTTGTCAATTTTGCCAACTCAAAATTCAAAATGTAATTTTTTAATTTAATTTTGAACTGATTTGAATTATCTGAACAAGATTAGTTAGCCAAACTTACAAGTTTAAAAACTTGAGATCTAAGAGAAGTAAGTTGCCTTGAAATGTTGAGTTTCCTCAACAGTGTCTGTGTGTGTGTGTGTGTGTGTGTGTGTGTGTGTGTGTGTGTGTGTGTGTGTGTGTGTGTGTGTGTGTGTGTGCGCACGAGCAGCAGACAGCTGATGTGGCAGAAGGTCCTATATCTCTTTACGAAGGTCAGAGCATGTTATACACTGTGATGTTATTGTTGTGTGACAATGTCAGAAGCCTGTGAGCCGATCGTGCCATGACCTCACCACCTTTTCGGCGTGTGTGTGTGTGTGTGTGTGTGGAGGTGGTGGCGGTGGTGGTGGTTGCTGACAGCTCTCCTTGACTTCATCTTCCTCATATCATCCTTGTGACACATGTTTGTGTGGTCTCTTCATCTGCCGCCTCCAGTCTCTTCCGCACGCTCAACGCCTCTGGAAAAAAGACGGAAAGAAAAAAAAGAACACAAAGCACGACATGGCCTGACGTAACCTGGAGGTCACTTTTAAAGTCCTCTGCTGTTTTACGTCATTTTGAGATTAAAAGCTATATTCAAGCTAAGATACTGAGTTAAGAATTCCATTTAAATGATAGTTCAGGTTATTTGAAGTGTAGTTGTATGAGGCATGGACACTCGCTCTCAGCCAATGGGCAGCACTTAACTGTGCTTGGGAGTAAAAGGGAATTGGATGCCCTGCTCACAATCACTCCAGACCTTGACCTATCCAGGTCCATTTGAACTGGCAACCCTCTGGTTATATGAGCACAAAGTATTTGCACAGGCTGCCCATGTCTCACTCTTGAACAGTTTTTTCTGATGGGAAACATCTGGACTTTTGTACCACTTTTTACACTTCTCACTCTACTGTTCCAAAGTCCATGAAGGAAATCTGTGATTTCACATCACATCACTCAGGAGTTGTTGATCAACTGTTGCCTCCATTGAGAGTCTCTGTGTTTTGAGACTTTGGTGCTCAAATTTACCCCAGTGACGCAAAATTACCAAATGACGCAGCAGTATGCCCATTCTGAATGAAAATATAGCTGCTAGCTTGCGCTTGAAAATCTGTGACATGAAGAAGCAGAAGACAGACATTCTTGACCCTCTTCTTGTTCATTTTATTCCTCTCTTTGCTGGTTTGTTCTCTGGCCCCGGGTCCCCAGGCCCCGAGGCTCATGGCTCCGGCCACGGCCTTCATCCCATGCCGCACGAACGATGCCCTTTTTTAAGAAGCCGTGCCAGTTTCATACTTGCTGCCCGAGTGAGAAACTTGTGTTGCGTCTAACCATGCACACCCTCCGGAACCGAGATGGAGACTCTGCAGCGGCCAGGTTCCATCCCTCCGCCAGTGAGGATCGCTACTCGGCCGACGCATCCCTCCATACCTGACGCCCAAACTGATTCCATCCAGAGACGCAGAGGATCAACAGCTGTCCGCTGCAAGCCAACCAACGACCCGTCCACAACCCGCGACTCCAACGAACTGGACCGGACCCACGGACGGACCGCACAACTTGGTATCGGCTTACAGTAAAGGCCAACTTATACTGCTCTGACTGCGTAATGCGTTATCCGACTGCGTAACCACGGAGAATATTTCGCACAGCCGGAGAAGACAGAGAGGTTCTCCGACAGGCTCTACGGCGACGTAGAGGGGTCTCCGTAAGCTACGTAGAGCACTTTACGCAGGAGTGTGAATTGGGCTTAAGAGGCAAAAGTGTTCTGGGCAGAGTTAGAATATGTTTCTGTGTTTGTTAACTTTTCTGTGTGTTGAACGTGTTGGACTGCGACACCCACACGTTCGCATTTGTGTTATCTTCATAACTACATGTCTCCTTTAATTACGTTTTGTGTTCATTATTGTTGTTTTCCTGTTTAATGCGGAGCAGCGCTGGGTCTCCCCCGGCTGTGAGCGAGCAGACATATCACGTGGTGAGATAATGGCCTTATGAACGTTACGACTCACAGACTGGCCTAGCTTCGCCTGTGTCAAGTCTGTGTGGTTTACACTGCCATCAAGTCTTACGTTACACGCGATCCTGTGTTTCATTCACAGAACGCGCTGGGCTTGAAACACACTATACGTCTGCGTCACTCCCTCCTCCTATTTCGCTTATCTCCTCCTGTTTCACTCACACACACACACACACACGCACACACACTATTATAGTCAATTACAGTGATTATTTAGACTGATTTTAACGGCATAGATTGATTGTCTTTTCTTTTTTGTCAGGGTGGTGCCCCGATCTAAAGTTTATTAATTAAATATTAATAAATTAATCTTTATTACTTTTATTTTTACCAATCAATATATTGCCACTATTGTTGATCCCCAACATAATTGGTGCCCCGTGTGAAGCTTTTAAGAAAATTATTAACATAATTAATTATTAAAATTAATTAATCATTCATATTCATTATTTTCTCACCAATTACAACGTTAGATCCTAACAAATGTAACACTATAAATTGCATTAGTTATCGTAGTGTTATTAACTCCAGTATCACAAACCAGTGTTTTTTAGAGGTTAGTAAAATCACAAAAGTGTCCGAGGATTAATTTGCACTTTTTGTGTGAAGGGCTAAGTGTGGTGATACTGAACTCAGATTAAATAAATGAATAAATAAACCAATTTAATTACTTTGAACAGATGTGCAAATTTGCACTAAATAAGTAAGCAATTACAAAATAAAAGCAAATAACTTAAGCACAACACAATTTAGATATCTAAATATATCAAAAGACATCTAGATTTCTTATATATGTATATATACATATATATATGATATATATGTATATATACATATATATATATATATATGAGTAACCTTTGAAGATGCTGGAAACCAGTGAGCACAACACTCACTTGAACTCTTGAGATGCATCTTTCCCTCACGCTGCCTCTGCCCTTCTTGGCCAGTGGGAGGCGCTGTTAAGTTGAGGTCAGTGCTTGAGTGTGAGGAGGGCAGGTGGAGTATGTGTGTTGTGTAACATGCACTGTTCTGTACAGACAGATGAAGACGTGGGGGGGCGTGAGGGGGAGGAGCCAGTGTGATATCAGTCAGGAGGGAGGTATAAATAGATGAGCAGCAGGGACACATGAACACAAGGCACCTGAGCTGTAACACACGAGAATCACCTGTGAAGTATCTGCTGTTGTTTCAACGTTCCAAAATCTGACAGCGAGGAGAATGATGATGATGATGATGATGATGATGAATTCCTCCATGTGCAAGACTCTGACTGTAGTCATCATCTGCATGGCTCTGCAACACGGTGAGAAACTTTTCTCATGTTTTCTAGGGGAGATTTTGTGAGTAAATTTCAACAGAATCAGTTCATTTGACTTATATTACTCATAACATATATATATATATATATATATATATCCTTTGGCTTTTCATGCAATAACTCACCAGCTGTACATTGATTGATTTTTACGTAATGTATTTATTCTGTGCAGAAACACAAGGTTTCTAACATTAAAATGCTGTTGCACTGCAAACCACATCAATTGATACAATACATTATAGAGGCTATAGAGGACCATCACATTTCCCATTTATTAAATAATGTATAAAGTGCATGAAAATGATTCTAAATATGTTTGTAGAATGAGACAGCAGATACCAGCTTAAAGGGTCATTTCTGTATAAAAGGGCAATAACTAGCATCAGTAAATCGATGTCTATAAATGAAACAATCTGCACTACAAGCTGAATATGTGTAACAATATTTACCAATAGAGTTATGGATATAAGTTACTTGAGGGTTGATGTTGAAAAAGAGATTATAAGAAATGTAAATTGTGATAATTTGTCTGTGGGCATTTGTATCGGGAAGTGTTACACTCAGCTTCAATTTGTTTTGGGTATCTTTGTTGCATTTTTTTTTCTTATTACAATACCAACACACTCATTCTAGTGTTTATTGAAGAGTAATGACAGTGTTGTTACTACAGCATTAATGCTACAACTGATTATAATATGATAAATTGTTTTTTTATTATAAACACAACCATGTTACCCGAGTTTACCAGCTTGTTTTTGTGTGTGTGTTAACTAACTGTAAAGTCATACAGCACAGGATTACTTGACACTTTTTAATCTCGGTTTCCTCTGTGTTTTTCCAGCTTGTGGACTCCCATTATCAGAGCCAGCGGAGGCAGCAGCTCGTACTCCTGCACATTTACAACATGTCAGGACCAAACGCTGCTCCTGTAACAGTTGGGATGATAAAGAATGCATCTACTTCTGCCACCTGGATATTATCTGGGTCAACACGCCGAGGTGAAGCTCCTTACCATAACCACATGACCACACCAACACCCAATAACCTTCAGGGATGATTTCTCAGATTTCTACATCCACTCACCACTGTTGTTTTGCTTTACAGTAAGCTCCTTCCTTATGGTCTGGGAAGCCCCGTGTCTCGTCGCCGTCGCTCCGCTGGCCGATGCAAATGCATGACACCGGCGGATAAAACCTGCTCCAGCTTCTGTCAAAACAGGTGAGTGCTCTTTCCTAACACCGTCTTCTTTTTCCACCCATTCTTTAAAGACCTACAGGAGAGCAGATCCTCCCCATCATCATGTACCGCCGTCTGAATTCTTAGATTGTATCAAAGTTGTTCTTTTGTGTCCCCACAGTGTCAGTCAAGGGCAACAAGCCTGAACAGAATATGTTGATAAAGAGGATGATTCAGTGATGAGGAAGAATGATGTTGCGTATGATAATGATAGAACAGTATGAGGGTAGCACTCACAGTTCAGATGATGGCCTGCATTGTCTCTAAGGAATGCTTACTGGCAGTTGTGCTATTTTTGGAAGGTTTAGAATTCTTGTTGCATCTTTAAAGTTACTGTGGTTCTGAAAGTTCCAGAATGGATCAGTCGTAGTAGGATCAGTAGTTTCACAAAGCAGGTTTAGTGAAAACTCTGAGTTTTCTGTTTCAAAAAGGGAGGTAAGTCAAACCAGAGAAAGAGGAGTAACTCTAGCCTGTTTCACAGAGAGAGGTAACTTAAGCTCTCGGTCAGTTACCATGGTAACATGCTCTTTGAAACTAACCTGGTCGGGACCAGGTTTTTCTCCGCAAACCTTGAGTTTCTCTCTGTCTCCGCCCTCTTTCAGACACACACAGTATCTGATTTCCTCATTCATTCAGTCAGCAGAGTTTTCGTCAGGAGATGATTATCAGACCTCTTAGATGTTCTTACATTTCCAGACAATTTTCTTTTAGAGCGGAACTGTTTCACGTCACAGTTCATCATTTACATTCACAACTTAATCCGTCCTTACATTTACAACATTAACAACTAAAGTCATGCTCTTACATCACAGCAGAAATGGTGTGTTGTGCTGCATTTATTATTTATTTTTTGCAAATGGGAGTTTTTTTATAGAACGTCAGAGATGCAGAGCACTTGACTATTATATAAATGAGAAGTCATTTATGTGTGAAAACATCATTATGTTGGGGATAAAACAACTGTACAATCAAACAGACACTTCATATTTACTTTATGTAAAACATGATCAAAATGAGGTTAATCCCATGAGATTATACCGAGGTCTTACCTGTTTGAACAATGTTTTTATGTTTCATATTAAACTGCTGCCAACTGTGCTTCACCCCCGCGGGATTACACCTAAATTAAATAAATTAATAATCTACAACTCAAGCAGTTTCCCGCTGTAATATTATTGTGATTGTGCAAAGGACGACATTTAAACTTAGACATTGACCTTTAACTCGAGGTGAAACTACTCTGAGTTGAACAAACTAACTCAAATCAGCTGTTCTGAAACTGAAAACTCAGAGTTTCCTATCTCAGAGTAGATCAACTCAGAGTTCAGGGTTAGACTGAGAGTTTGTTGAACCTGCTTTGTGAAACAGACCCCAGCTCTAGATCTTATACTAGGATGTATTTTCTGAGGCACACCCTGCACTTCTGGACCTAGGTCATTTGGAATTCCAAAGAAATTGTTTTTTCAACCTTGAACTCATTTTATTTCAAGTTATGTGTTAATGCAAGTCATTATTCTGAGATTACTCTGAGTTTGCAGAGGTTTATGAGGGTTTTAACTTTGTCGTTGTTTCTGTCCACAGTGCTCAAAACCCAAGGACTGATGTCGTGGGTGCATCTGAGAAATCTGAAAACAAATTCGTAGATGGCAACAAATTACTTTCATCTTTCCGGTAAGTGAAAAAAATATTTGGAGTCAACCTTTAAATTGAAGTGAATTACAGTGTGTTTGACATTTCCACGTCATCTGATTTGAAATCTGTCTATTTTTCATGAAGATCTGTGGTTAAGGCCAACGTGGACGTGGCTACTGGCATTCTGTCATCGGAGAAGAACAAGGTATCAGTCAAGAGGCTCAAGAGCAGAACAAGGAGATACGAGTGAACGAAAGAAAAGAGTTTAACGGAGATTAAAAGTCATGGAGAGAAGACAGCTTCAGTGTCAGCTCAAACAGGTCAAAGAGTTCTACCAACTCTGGAGATGCAGAGATAGAAGGACGGGAGGCAGTAAATAAAGCATCTGATCTGGAAGACTCACCCAGAGAAATGCTCCAGGACAGGAGTCTGAGGCATTTCTCCAACTCTGCATGAACCTGGACCTAATGTCTGTCTAACATGATTAGGAAGGATCTTCTAAAACCAACGATAAAGGGACTGACTTTGAGATTAGTGGGCAACCACATCAAGAAATATCAAACTGACCAATTAGTGAGCAAACCATTGCTTGCTTTGACTCATATTTATGGATGTCCATAACTCTGAAGACTATATGAGCTCTATATATTCCAGAGCCATGTAGACTCTGTATTTTCTTTGGAAATGTTTGTCGATGTTTGCTCCAACTGTTCTTTAATGGCTGGTTTTCAGTTTGGTGTAATGGTGTGTTCCATTTGTAGTCAGAACTTGGATTTCCAACCTCACCAACGCTGACGTGGGATTACTGTTAATAACACTCTAAACACACTTCTTGACTGGAGAATGTGATGAACTCCCAGTTCTGACTTCTAAATTCTGATGTAAATGGAACGTAGCGTAATGTCCTCTGTATCAGAGCTGAGATCTGTTCTGCCTAATGTTTATGGCAAATCAGCAAAATAGCTTTTTAAATCATGTTGCTTACTTGAAAACCATCCTGACACACACTGCCACACTTAAATGAAGGCCAACTCTCTGTATAGATGCCATTATCAGCTCCTCTACACACACACACACACACAGCGAACATGGTGTATACGAGCACTGAAGCCACAGTGGGTCCATTGTGTTGGCTCAGGTTACATAGTTCCTCTTTAATGTTTTGACTGAAGATAAGCTCGAGGGTTTCAGTGATGTGGGTTTTGCCAAAAAAGTAGCGACTGTTTTCCTTCTTCACTTAACTTATGTGCATCAGAGCGAGAGAACATTCCTCCTCAGTGCTAATTGTTTACCAGCATTTGATGTTTGCTGTTTGCTAAATGGCTTATTTATTTCCTAACTTATTTATAGATGTATTTTGGAACCTATTGATATTGCTCAGATTATTATTATATTTGTATTTGTCAGAATGTTTTTCAGGAATATGGAAAATAAATGTGTTATTATAAAAGTAATGTTTGCCTTGGTGCTTTCACTTCAGTGATGTGACAGTTGTGAAATGATTTTTGGACACAATATTGACTTTACTCAACAGATTCAACATTTACATTTAGCTTTTTTTTTAATTTTGTTTCTCTCAATTTTTATTTTATTTATTTTCATATTCATCTCATTTTTATTCTGCCAATGGTGCTTAACACTCCAGTTAAGCCATTCACATATTCACATATTCTAGCACTCATCCTTCACACATCAGCATGTAGACTAGAGAAGCTGGGGATTGAACAAACAACCTACTGTACCTGTTGGAAGCTGTTAGTTCTGAGTCACCACCAACCCCTTTTTTATTAAATAAATATATTCCGTTGGAAATGGACTAGAACACAAACATGTGGTGTCTGCAGAGGGCTGTTGGGTAAGTCTGCAGCCTTTTTTTTCAAAGCGTTTGTGGACACTTTTAAGATAAAACAATCATGACAATTCATGTACAATCAAATCGGTGCAAATAGCAAAAGATACATTAAAAAAGGAAAATATATAAAAGGAACATTTTAAACGTCATGTTTCTCTTAGGATGGCAGCATTATGCTTTTATACATACATGTTTCCATACATAACTCATGTGGGATAAGTTCACTTGTCTCAGACATTGATGTCTATGGGTTATAGTCTGACCACTGCAAATCTAAATCTATAACCAACTGTTTATATTGAATGTGACTTCATTCTTTGTCAGTGCTAAATCCATACTATGGCTGTCTCTACTTAAAAAAATAAAATAATAATAATAATAATAATAACAACAATAATAATAATAATAAATATATGCATTTGGGGAGAAATATATGCATATACTGGCCCTCCAACGTTTATTTGTACAATCTACAATTCTTATTCACACAATATCAAACTGCATATCTAGATATACGCCAATATTTATAAAAATGTTCAAAGATTAAAGGGCACTGCATGAATGCCACTGTCCATAAACCTCTGATCAGCCTTTGCATCGGCCTGAGTGTGCAGGAAAAAAAGGGTTTGAAGCTGTGCTTCATATTTGATCAGTGACCACAGACTTCTAGAGAGGATGCAGAGGGAATGAAAAGTGTGTTTACTACTCATACAGTGGAGGAAATAAGTATTTGATCTCTAACTGATTTTGTAAAATCATCCACAAACAAATCAATGAACGGTCTATAATTTTAATGGTAGGTTTATTTTAACAGGGAGAGACAGAATATCAAAAAGAAAATCACATAAAACAAAAGATTTTAATTATTTTGCAATTCAGTGAGTGAAATAAGTATTTGACCCTCTATCAAAACATTACTTAGTACTTGGTGGAGAAACCCTTGTTGGCAAGTACACAGGTCAGATGTTTCTTGTAGTTCTTCACCAGGTTTGTACACATCTCAGGAGGAATTTTGGATCAATCCTCTTTGCAGATCTCGCCATCATGGGCAAGACCAAATACATCTAAGGACATCAGGGACAAGATTTTAGACCAAGGCCGGAATGGACTACAAGACCATTGGCAAGAAGCTGGGTGAGAAGGAGACAACTGTTGGTGCTATATTAGAACATGGAAGAAACATAAAATGACTGTCAATCTCCGACGGTCTGGGGCTCCACACAATATTCCACGTTGTGGGGTATCAATGATCATGAGAAAGGTGAGGGATCAGCCCAGAACTACACAGGAGGAGCTTAATGATCTCAAGGCAGCTGGGACCACAGTCACAAAGAAAACCATTGGTAACAAACTACGCCGTAATGGATTAAAATCTAGCAGCGCCTGTAAGGTCCCCCCTGCTCAAGAAGGCACATGTACAGGCCCGTTTGAAGTTTGCCATTGAACACCTGCATGATTGGGAGAAGGTGATGTGGTCGGATCAGACCAAAATCGAGCTCTTTGGAATCAATTCAACTCGCCATGTTTGGAGGAAGAGGAATTCAGACTATGATCCCAGGAACACCATCAAGCATGGAGGTGGAAGCATTGTGCTTTGGGGGACAGGTCAACTTCACCACATCGAGGGAAAGATGGATGGGGCCTTGTACTACCATGAAATCCTGGGTGACCAACACTTTCTCTCAGCCAGTAAACTAAAAATGGATGGGTCTTCCAGCACAACAATGACCCAAAACATACAGCCAAGGCAACGAAGGAGCGGCTCAAGATCATGGAGTGGCCTGGCCAGTCTTCGGACCTAAATCCTATAGAAAATCTGTGGAGGGAGCTGATACTTTGAGTTGCCAAGCGACAGCCTCGAAACCTTAAGGATTTGGAGAGGATCTGCAAAGAGGAGTGCTCTAAAATTCCTCCTGAGATGTGTACAAACTTGGTGATGAACTACAGGAAACATCTGACCTGTGTACTTGCCAACAAGGGTTTCTCCACCAAGTACTAAGTAATGTTTTGATAGAGGGTCAAATACTTATTTCACTCAATGACTTGCAAAATAATTTAAATATTTTCAAATATTTCGTTTTATGTGATTTTCTGGAATTTCTTTTGTGATTTTCTGGGATTTCTTTTTTAAAATAAACCAATAAAATAATAGACCGTTAATTTCTGTTAGTGGATGATCTTACAAAATCAGTGAGGGATCAAATACGTATATTTCCTCCACTGTATACCCTTCTTTTGTCTGCAGTGTAAGGTGAACGTGTGCTGCTTATCGCCTCATGGTGGGTCGTCTGTCCTCACGTCACTGCATAAGCTGATGTTTACTTTAGATAAAGGCTCAGAAAATGTTTATGGAAGAGGATGTAAAAGACTGTCGGCCATCTAGTATCTGCAGGATGTCCTCAGTCACAGGTCAAACATTTAAGGAATGACAGATAATGACAGAGGTATGACAACAGTTCAGTGTCACTAGAAAGTAACATATAGATTGCTTGGATTTGTGTGACATAAATGGAGAAGAGGATTTGTATTGGACAAGGATCGAGGAAATGGATGAAACATAAGACAACATGCACCTGCGTCCTCATTAGCTCATGTGATGACTTCCTGGTTATTTACCCTGACGTCAGTATGAACTCCCTCCACCCCCACTGTGCACAACAGAGGGTGAATAGCTGACTAAAGAGTGTGGAATGAAAACAGGATGCTTTTTTTGCATTCCTGCTGAATTCCTCCAGTGCAGCAGAGGAAAAGAAAGACAGGAAAAACAGCAGCATGTCTGCTGTGAGCGCAGAGAACTGATACGGGCTGGATGGAGGATTGAGATAATTGCAGCCTTAATCACACCGTTGTCATAACATTAGATTCATTGTTTCACTTTGTTTCGGTCGTTTATTCAATGTTGGTGCCCTGACTGTTTTTCTCTCCAAGATACTGGCTGATGGTAAATCATGATAATGTGACTGTAACTGTTTGTGAAAGTCTCCTTCTGTGGCTCCAGTGTGTGAAGTGCAATACAACTCAACTTTCATGACTGTTTTTTCCTAACCAATTGCAAAGATCCTTAGTACTAATATTCCTTTCAACCGTCTCTGCCAGGAATAGTAGTTATTATCAGTGTTCTAGACATATTATCTGTCATTGTCCAATTAGGATCGTCACATTCATGTCATGTTTTTTTTTACATTGACTCTCTTGTTAACACACTTTTTTTTTCGGGAAATGACTCTCATTTTCAAAGAGGATTCTGGGACTCGCGCTATTTTCGATCAAGTCACCTCTCGCAATAAGTTGTTCACTTTCAGGTCCTCTCTGCTCACGGCCGCCCCAAGTGAAGGAAAGGTACTAAAAGCTCACTGTTTTAAAAATACTCAGAGGATTGTGCTAGTTTAATCGGCCCCAGCACTAACTGATAAGTACCCATAGTTTTACCAGTGCCATCTTGTGTCCTGTTTAGCTATTTTACATCATACAACATTAGATTCATGTAAATAATATTTGTTTATCAAGTTGCCTAGTGGACACAAGAAGGACTGTTTATCATCTAACAACACATTGATACTGTCTTTCTGTATGCACCTATTGAATGGGTCACCTTAATCATTATCAGAAAAATTGCCCCCCCTGAAATTTTCTTCAGGAGCCGCCACTGACAGTGACTATGCAGGAAGTGGAAGTGTGTGTGTGTGTGTGTGTGTGTGTGTGTGTGTGTGTGTGTGTGTGTGTGTGTGTGTGTGTGTGTGTGTGTGTGTGTGTGTGTGTGTGTGTGCTATCAGGGGCATTTTATGCCAGCTAGTGTTGTATCGTTCAGGAGTGATTCGTTCGAAAGTACGAATCATTTGAGTGAACGAACTGACTGGGTTCACTTCGTGAACTGATTCGTTCCTTTCAAAGTTAAGTTGAGCTCAGCAGCGATCGTGGCGGCCCGGGAATGGAACTGCCGCGTTCTGTGAATCACTCGCGAAGTCGTTTGCCGACGCCGTCACTCACTCGTGAATCTTCGGCAAACGACGCCAGCCAACGTGCGCCGAGCGGGGAGGGAGTGACTAGTAAGAAGAACTGTGTCTGCCGTGCTGCTGTGATTCGTTTGCTCTGTCAGTCACTGACTCACTCATTGATTTTCAAATGAACTGACACACAGAGAGCTGGTGAACTGCGGCTGTGGACGTGAATCTCGGGCTCCTGCTTAGCACTGAACGATTCGGTGAACAAATCTTTTGAGCGAATCATTTTAATGAAATGATTCAACTGATTCAGTACACTCAAATGAACTGCCGATCCCATCACTTATGCCAGCACACTATTCTAAAAACGCTGTGTGTACAGCGCCTATGCGATGACATCAAACCTCTAACGTGCGCGTGTACATTCCATTCACTTTCAATGGACAGACGGGCGTCACGAGTGAACTACGCCTCCAATACGTGACGTGAAGACCACGCGTGACTGTTAAGTACAATTCTACATGAGCGTACACACACACGCTGTGTAGTGTTTGTGTATTTCATGCCGTGTCACCTCGTCCTGAGTTTAACAGCTGCAAGTTTTACCAAGAGAGAGGATGTGACAGTTTAGGCTGTCACACATGCACACGTTAAGGCGTCTGAAGCATTGGCTTCAGTACAATAGTGACACGTGTTAACGCCTATAGCGTGTGCACGCCTACTGCACCACGATGAACATGGAAATGTTCTTCAGCAGAATAATTGAATTTAGTTCAAGGTTATATGATTATAATGATATATAAGGTAAACTGTATGGGTCTTGGTTTGGCAGCTGAACAGAGCATGAGCAATCTCTCCTGTCTCGCCCGGGGAATATTTCCTGAACTCGTTCCTATTTTCCAGCATTGCCGAGGTAGTAGATGATCATAAATGAATACCACGTCATCAATCTTGAATCTTGCCACCGACAGTGTACATGTACAAAAATCTTTTAAATAAAATGAAAAGTTGGGTGTCAGTACAGTGACTTATCAGTACTGACTGACTTGACAGTACTTATCACCTGTTACCCCTCATTATTTTGTGTACCCTCAATACGCAGTTAATGCGTTTTAGTATAGTGTGCTGGCATACATACAAAGTGTGCGTGTGCGTTTTTTTTGCAGTACAATGCAAAAACAGCCTCACTAGAAATGAATAAACCATTCTTCAATTGATTTAAATGTTTTAAGAGAAAGAATCTGCAAATGAGCACATTTTGCTTGTCTGGAAAACTTTTAGACACCGTTAAAAACAGACCAAAAACAAAACAAATCTTGTTAGACAAAGACTTATATTATTTTAAAACTGCTAAGGTAATGTTAAGTGTCTTTTGAAAGAAAGTTAAAAGAAAGAATTTTAAGAAGTTTTTATGGATGAAAAGTATATACTGTATAATGTATCATGTGTTAAAAGAATGAATTATAACATTGGATTTTTACTCCGCAATTGTGATTTTAGAAAATTTGTGACATGTTTGTGTACTTTTAAAAACTCTTGTCACACCCTTTTGTTTTTGTGCTGTTGCAAATGTTCCAGTCCAAAGCGCCTGCGATTACAGTAAGAATCGGTGTCTGGCACATTCCTGTTCTTCCTGGGTTTGTTTGTGGGGAACCAGAGCCGCTCAGGGACAGACTGGCCTATCAGCACCACTGCTCCAAACACGCTGGCTGATACCAAAACATGAAGTCTAGCCATGACCGAGCAGCCAGGACCAGGAAGGAAGCCAACGCAGTCGGCGCAGAAGGTGCAGTTGTTTCACTGTAGGTATTTTTCCAGTCCATTATTGCAACTTCAAAGTGAATAAACACGGACATAGATGTTTTGGATAGCAGACATTCCTGGATGCTTCCTCACTGAGTTCGAAGGTGACACTCATGAAACAGCAGCAGCAGCAGCACGTTAATCATTTACACAGCATGGCTACGTCATGAATATGTAAGAGTATATGCAGTTGATATTTCCTTGGCCTCAGATGACCAGCCATTCCTCCACCTTGCACTAACATGCCCACACTGGATGACATTCTTCACATTTAGGTCTAGATGGCCATCGCAGCTGGTGTGTGCAGACACACGTACACCAGATACAGTGATACCTGCTCACAATGCATCAACATCCCGCACAGTGACAGTGTAAACAGTCTGTGACATTCTGTAAACAGCTGGACTCCTCCCTGCCACCAGTCAGATTGAGATCTTAATTTGCCATTCATAGACCTGATGATGTCCATCTGCTATCTCAGCTAGTAAAGATGGGGCAGGAGCAAACATGACGAGCCATGGCAGACCAGTGTGTATGAGGGCAAAGGGACAGTGTTATATGCACGTCCTCCAGGACCTGATGGACCGACGGCTGCAGCATGAACAGTCAGTACAGTGTCGGCAGTATGTGCAGTCCACCAAAGGGTCCTCGGAAATGGAGCCAGCTAACATGGCGACATGCAGAGTAAACCGTGGACAGTTTGCCAGTCCATCACTGAGCAAACACACATCAAAACAGGGTGTCTAATTAATCTCATCTCACAATAATGGCTGAATTTCAAACCAACAAAAAAACGGAATGCTCTTGAAAGGTCATCTATGGCACGACAATACTCAACACGAATCTGGCACATTGTTTTCATTACTCCATAGCACCTCCTCAATATGGGCAGGGTCGTCACAGCACAGTGACGCAAACACACAAACAATGGAGGACATCAAGGCAATGGTGTACTAGCCGCTTAGTCTGTGGATGGACCATGGGGTATTTTTGCAGACAGCAGCCATGTAGCCCAGCATAATCACACATTCAGGAGCGAAATTACTAAAGGGACAGACATTTTCCATTTTTGTTGTTTTCCATTCATTTATTTGGAGTAAGCAGAGGTGCTGAGGAAACCACAGCAGATGCATGCCAGACATGACAGCTCAGGTGACTTCACAGTGACGACTTCACAGGCCAGCAGAACCACACAACCAAACAACACAACTGAACAAACAGTGCTCTCTGTTGTTAACGCTGAGTTTTGTACCACGTTCTTTGAACTTCAATAGTTAAGTTTTTGCTTAGTACTTGAACTTGATTTTCAGGACTTAAGATAAAAACTGACTCCAAGCTTTAGCTTTGACTGCATTCAGACTTTGTTAGTTTTAGTAATAGGTTTCGGTCATACAAACACAGGTACATTTCCTCTGTCTCATATTGTGTCATATTGAACAACAAACAGTGTAGGTAGAATGCAGGTGAACTTATTATCTGCAGTGTTGTGAATATGGAATTACATTGTTACGTTTGTCAAAAGTCAATGTCCACTTAAAACTGTAAAAATTATTTCCTGAGAATAACACACAAACAAGGCATATAGTGGATGGTGGTGGTGTTTTTCCATCTGTGTAATCAAGTTCTCTATCATGATGATCAGTTAATGCAAAGAAGATTTTGATTCCAGTTTTAAGTTGAAGTTGCAGGAATTGAACCCGAGTTTAAAAGCATGTTGACAGTGTTAAGAGGCCAAAGGACATCCACTTACTAAAATAGTGTCAATCCTTCTTATTTAATGAAGAAGACTTGACTCTGACTCCATGTTTAGTCAGTGATGACTCTCTGCAGAATACTTGTTGAAAGTGCTTGTTTGTTAGGTCAGAGCATGACCTGTGACTGTCATTGAAAAAGTCAAGGTCTGTGACCAATGTGAAGACATTTCTGGATTATGACAGACTGAGGTCATGAGGAAAAATCTCCACCTGAATGTTCTTGACATTCTGTGGTGAACTTTTATCATCGCTTCTTTCGTCATGTATCATATGAACAGCAAACTTTATAGAAAAATGTAGTTAGTATGCTAGTTGGTATGTAATTAGTATTAGCTGGGGATCTCTAGTCATTTGTAATACTTGCAGAGGATACCTGTGATGTTAATCCTGTGCAAATTGTCCATGTCCATAATTTGTAAAATAAAAATTCCAATGCAAATTACCGACCATATTTCAGCAGACACCAATGTCCTGTGATAATATTAGTCCAGTGTGAATCATTATGGTTTATTATATAAAGGGTTCTGGAGTTTTTTCAGGTTTTTGTTTCCTGTTTCTTTTTTCTATACAAAACTCTGCCTGTATCAACCTATCACAAAAGAAGTAAGGTGTATTTTTCAAAACCACTTAAATACCTCCAATACTCTTACACCGCTATTCCCAGAGTGTGGACAGGTCCTTAAATATGAATGAATAAATTCATATTTTATTTTCAGTTTCTTAACTAAGTTTTAAATTGCTGTAAATATGTACGATACAATTTATGAAATACTTTAATACTTAAAGGGATAAAACAAAGCCATGGCATTTTAATTATAACATAATTAAAATGTTTAATATGCATTTATCTGACCTATCTGAAGGATATGCAAATGAGCATTCAAGTGCATTTTGCATCTTAAAGGCTTCTTCAAGTTAATACTGAGTTTAATATTGTGACATTTTATGTGTAAGTCTTCAGTGTCAGCACTTTGTTGTGAAGCCAAACCTTTCAAATATTATATGGAGCCCCAGCTGTAATTACTGAGACTGACGTATTTTTTAATTTTTTCCATGTTCACATGAAAACAAAAACATATAGCCAATCTGGGAATTATTGATCCTCATGTCGTGTGTTGTGTGATTTAAGGTTTTTTAGATTTCAAAGTGGGCCCTGACACACTTGAAGTGGCTGCTCTAACATAAATATGTGTCCCATATTTAAAATAATTTCACATACTGTAACATGAGTCACATGTTGGTAATGCCACCAATGCTCGCGTCACCACAGGCAGATCTCTGCATGAGGAAATAAGTGTTTTTCATTCCCGTCTGCACATGTAGGTCATACAATAAGAATTCCTACATCATTCTTCTCCATGTACGGTGTCCACTTAGTTGTTTATTAAGCGCTTCCTCAGCCACTCTGACCATTATGTGGACCATTAATCTTTTACACTAGCCAACCACATGCAGTCATCCAGCGCTGTGTCATTGCAGTGTAGTGTTTCTTTTCCCTAATCTCACTGAAACTATCTACAGGCCAATGCTTGTTTGGTTTTCTAGATAGGCTTGCTCCCCTGCAGGCCTCACCCTCCTCATCTCACACCTCATCGAACAAAGCTGTGCTTGTCTGACCAGTGCAGTAAAATGCTAAAAGTAAACTTCTCTTTCGAAGAAGGTCAAATAGAAGTGATCGAAGAAAAATAGACCTGTTGGTTGTAGATGCTTTGATGCTTTAAACTTCAGAGAAACTGCTCAATTCCAATCATACTGACAGAATCTGTCAAGGTGGAACCAAGAGAGTGTGGAATTCCCTCTGTAATCATCTTCATCTGAAGAATGCTGTGTGACATATGACGAAGATGCATGCTATTTCTGACGGATACAGGTAGCAAAACACTGAAATGCACTTAAATGGCAGCAGGAGGTAGAATGTGGATTATTCATTAATCAGTGACTAAGGCTATTAAAATAAGGTGCGCTGGTGTTTTGACTGTGGTGAAAGTTCAGAATCATTGTGATGGTTAAATGTCTTGTTGCTGGGAGATTGGAGGTTGTCTCAAATCAACCTGGCACATACACACCTAGCCAAGTACCGACTAAGATCAAGGCAGTGATAGTGGATGGATAGACTCCAAAACTGTAGGGGGAGCTCTGTAGAGAAAAAGGGGAAAAGGTACCAGACTGGCAAAGGCATGGTAGGGTACACCTTGGACAGGTCACCAGTCCATCACAGGGCAAACATACAGAGATGAACAACCATTCACTCTTACATTCACACCTACGTTCAATTTAGAGTGTCCAAACAACCTCTGCATGTTTTTGTACTGTGGAAGGAACCCAGAGAAAACCTATGCACACACACGGGGAAAACAGTGTTTCAGTAAACCATCACAAATAGCCAACATGTAGATGAATGGAAAGTTGTCATCTTGGGTGTTTTAACTTCATAACTATGTCTTTCCTGCTATGACATGTTAATTGGTGTTGGCCCGAGGACCAAAACCTCCTCAACCATGTCAGGGTCCTCCTCTAACTGTCAAACAGAGTCTTCTGTTATCTGTTTTAACACAAGGTTACAGAGATTGTCAATGTGGTGACTGCTCCTCTTTATATCAATGGAGTAAAGATTACAGAAACCAATTGCCATATAACATCAAATCAAATCCTTTTTTTTTGTATAGTCCCAAATGACATCAGAACAATAGGTCGCTGCCCTCATTAATACACTGATTCAACCAACCTTATCTCCTCAGGCAGCTCATTGCACAGTTGAAGTGCCCTGATGACAAAGGCTCAAGCTCCTCTAGATTTGAACCTCTTCAGCCCAGGAGAACTAGTATGTGGGTGATGAGCTCGAGAAGTGATCCAGACTGTGAAGGGATCTCATGGTGTTGTGTCCTGTAGGATCAACACCATGAGATCCTTGAGTAACACAATTCACAGTAACTGTTCAAGAGTCAAGACCATGCAGTTTGTCAGCAGGGCCTGTTTTTTTTTTCCACGGTTTTTCTGAAAGGTAAACAATATTTAGTTTGCATTGTTAAGAATCTCAGCACTCACCATGGTTCTAGCTTAGCTTAGTTTAGCCCATGTGTCAAACTTAAGCAAAATGTGGCCCGCCACTAGATCGCAGTTTATCATTGTATATGCATCATGCGACAAGTGAACTAAGTAATAAATACAGAAAGTTATTTATCAATATGTTACATAGTAGTTACCTTTAGTTTACATTATATTTAGTTACATTTATTCTGTATGACAGTTGCATCTGGCCCTTTGAGCGTAACCATTATGCTGATGTGTCCCTCTGTGAAAATGAGTTTGACATCCCTGTCTTAGCCTAACTGCTTGCCAAAAGGCTAAAAGGGTCCAACTCTTATGAGTTAAAATGAAGAAATAAAGTAGGCAGCAAAGAATAAAACCAGCAGCATTGAGTTGAACAATTTTAAGGGTCTAATAAACCACAGTGGCTCTGTGTGTCCATTAACACTGGCTGTAATATAAACAAACATTGAACATACCCCGACCTAAATACTCATAAGGCCATTGCAGTTTCTCAAGCATCATTGTTTAAAAGTATGATGGAAGTAGTTACATGTGTATTTTTAAAATTATTGAATTTAAAGTGGGACTTTAAGGCTTGAGGGTAATATTCTTGGGGTCTGCCTAAAAAATGGTCCGTTCATATATGGACTGAAGGAACTGCTATTGATTTTCTCGACATCACCTTCATGGTGGTATTGATCAGACGAGAAAACCTCAGTTTTAATTGTACAGTGAGATTGTCTGACAAAACACCTCTGATACTTATCTTATGCAACCTATTGCTGTTTATAATTCAGATTTGTTTTAAGATGTCCATACAGAATTCATGGTTCCAGGGCCGCCAACTTTTGAGAAAACCTTGGTGTGAGACATCGTGGCATGCAGGGCAAATGTATGGCTGGCCCAGTCCAGGTTACCGCCACACACCCAATATATTTATTTATAGTAGTATTTTATGCATCCCAAGCTTATTAATGCTTTATACAATATGCTTTGTGCATTATTAATGCTAAATATATCCACTCGTACCTGATCGACACTCTGAGTCTTTATTCCAAGGAGAACTTAAAGTCTTACAGGACTCTGGATGCTTATGAAAGTGAACTGTTACAGTATTAGCAACACAACTTGTCCAGATGTTTACCGGCTGCTTCCTACAGCTCACTAAACTACCCTGGGAAGGGCGACCAGAACAAGTACGGCGGACAACATGAGTGTCTTTAAGAGGTTTTAAAAAATATAAATGATAATCATTAAACATGCTCCATACCTGCTGGAAAGTTCTACACAACTAGGAAAACAACTGGAGTACATGTCATGGTTTGGTTTGTCTGTCATGTTTTGTTATGGTTTTGTTTTCTCCTCCATGTTTCATGTCTTCATGTCTTGGCCCCGCCCCCTTCTCGTCTGTGTCCACCTGCTTCCTGGTTGTTCCTGCACACCTGCACATGCACTTGTCTCTTCATCAGCCTGCTCTTAAACCCTCTGGCTATGTCCCAAATACGAGACCGACGTCGGTCCGCGAGGAGGACCCGGAAGTCAAACGCTGCCAAATGGGACGGTCTAGCCCGGTTATGTCTTCTAATTACGGCAGGCGGTTACGTCACCAATTATTCCCGCCCCTCGAAGCTCTGCGGCTCCCTCTAGCTAGCTAATGTTGGTATTTATCGATATCGTCAATTCTATTTATTATTTGAACAAGTTATTTAGTAGTATTTTTAGTAGTATTGTAGTAGTTTAGTTAGATAGTTGGTTAGTTAAGTAGTATTGTTTGTAGTTGAATAGTGTTTTGTCTGTTTTAGTTAAGTTTTGATTAATTTTAACTGAGATTAGTTTATTTTCTTGATGGAGCCTTTACAATACTTTCTTTTTTTAACAAGTATATTTAAATACATTCAACTAAATAACCGACGGCGGCGCATTGTTTTTCTCAGGCTGAGAGACAGACATGAACAGGTAAAGTAAACATGGTAATGCTGTGAACTCTTGTGTGCGTGTGTATATATATATATATATATATATATATATATATATATATATAGTTTTAGTTTTAAGTTAGAAATGTTTAAGCTTTAAAAGCAAATATCTATATTATATTTTAACAGTTTTTCTATTCCTTCACAGTCTAGAATACAGTACTGTAGGATCAACATGGGTGTTCCTGTGCTGGAGAGGTTCTTCGGGCAGGAGGACACACGGCCAGACTTTAGGCTGAGCAGGGAATCCCTGGATGTGCTTCTGGCCCTTCTGGATCAAGAAAAGAGTTGGGGGTGGGGGGCCACAATCGAGACCCTGGTGTTTCTTTTCTGGCTGGCAAGTTTTTCATCATATAGGGTGGTCTCCAGGGTGTTTGACATGCCTCGCTCCACTGTCCACCGCATCGTCCACAGGGTCACAGAGGCACTGGTGGCCCTGCGCCACAGGGTTATTAACCTTCCAAGGACCCCAGAGGAACTGGACTCTGTTTCCCGTGGGTTTGCAGGGCTGGCAAGACATCCAGCTTTTGCCAAAGCAGCTGGAGCTATCGATGGCTGCCATGTCAGGATCAAGCCTCCAAGCGGCCCTGATGGTCACTGCTACAAAAACAGGAAACTATTTTCATCCATCCTCCTGCAGGCAGTTTGTGACCATCAGGGTCGCTTCATTGACGTATACGTGGGCTGGCCAGGGTCAGTCCACGATGCGAGAGTGCTCCGCTACAGCCCTCTGTACATTCGAGCACTCTATCCTCCTCCAGGGCACTTTATCCTTGCAGACGGCAGGTATCCGTGCCTCCAACAGCCACTCCCCCTCATCACTCCCTACAAGAGGCCAGTACGAGGTGTGGGAGCCCAGCGCTTCAATTTTCATCATTCAAAGGCACATTCTATTATAGAACGTGCCTTTGGAATGATGAAAACGAGGCTCAGGGCCATCTTTCTCCAAGCGCTGGTGGTGCACCACACCTTTGTACCACATGTAAGTTATCTCTCTATTTAGATTTTAGAATGCCAAAAAGCAAAGTCAATTATGTTTTAACTTTTCTTTTTTGGTCAATTTCAAAGGTTATAACAGCATGTGCCATCCTCCACAACATCTGTCTGGGAGCCGGTGACATCATGGCCCCAGAAGATGAGGCTGTGGAGGATGTGGCCGAGGATGAGGGGGAGTGTGACATGGAGGCAGCCAGTGGAGCAGCCTGGCGTGACCAGCTGTCTGCAGAGGTGTCTGCCCTGGAGGAGGGTCCTATTGACCATGATTACTTGTAATCCGTAAGTTAATAGCAGTGTTATATGGTTATTCAGATTCCAATTTTGTCATTTCAAATACTGTGGTTATTTTTTTCAGAGTCAGAATAACAATGTGATATACTCTGCCTCACTCCTTTCTAATACCACAGTGACATGGCAGCTGTCGATTGAGCCAGACCTGCAAACTCATCACATGGACGATGCAGTGGACAGTGGAGACACGTTGGAGACCACCTTCAGATCAGAAACACCAGGGTCTTCATTGTGGCAGCTCAGGTCCAGAAGCACAACCAGGGACATTCCTCTCACCAAAAAATCCAGCCCGTGTGTCTTCTGATAGAGGAACCTTTCAGGCACAGAACACCCATGTTGATCCTACGGTTATCAAATGTCTGTTGTTGTTTTTTTGTTGTATTTTTATGTAAATAGTGGACATTTTAATTAATTAATTGTATGTTTTATGTTATGTTATGTTTATATATATACACAGATAATATTTTTTTGTAATAACTTAATACTAGTTCAAAGTTCATTGAAGTTCAAAACAAGTTCAAATGACATATTTCAATTAAAAGAATACACATTTATTAATTCATGAACAGTGTTGAACATATAACACAAATAATTATCTACTAAACTAATTTTTTTCTAATGATTTCTGTCATCTAGCGCTTTCTGACGTTTGACGTCCTCTTTGAAGAGCTCGACGAGCTCAAAATCGCTCGTCCTCCTTTTGGACCTCTGTGGTCTGCGGGTCTGGTTACCACCGCCGCCGCCGCCGTCCTCCTCATCCTCCTCCTCCTCTTCCTCCCCCTGTCATCCACACACTGCTGAACTTGGCCCTGGTAAGTCTGGGATGGAGGCGATGAGGACAGGTGGGGAAATTGAAGTTTTCTGCCCAAGCACCGCATCCATGTTAACAAACCAGGGCCAAGTAGCAGCAGTGGGCTTCCCACTAACTCCTTCCCCTGACCTGGGACACTTACAATCCTGAAACAGAGGATTCAAACATTTAAGTCAACAATAGCAGCTATGAAAGAAATTTTAAAAAGTATATTGTCCATCAAATATAATGTAAAACGCCATTAACAGACTTATGAAACTAATATGTACATACTGTATACGTACTTTATATTTATTTTTTTAAGTTGTCCCACTTTTTTTTGGCCTGCAGGGGAGTAACCATGCCCTGCAGGTTCATATTTTCCAAAACAGTTCTAGACAAAAGACAACAGGAGAGGTTGTATCAGTAGTTCAAGCACAGGGGTTTTAAATTAGACTGCTGCTGCCGCCCCCTTTCAGAGTTAAAATTATCAATATAGGCAAAACATTACACTTATATTTTAGGAATAACAAATGCAATATTTATGTCTTACCGCCAGGCAACACTGGCCGAGTTTTTGGCCCCGGTGAAGAGCTGGTCGTGCTCCCCTCTGAGGCGAATAAACTCGGCCGTCTGCTCCTTGGTCCCTACAACAAAATAAAATTATTAACATACGTTTCTTTCAAACCACCAACTACAATTGGTGTATGTGGCAAAATAAGCATGATATAAAACCGCCACATTCAAGTTCAACTTAAAGAAAAGGTTTGAAAGTTACGCCGTGATTGAAACTACTTCACGGTACGAACTACTGTTCGCTGACAGCACACAGCGAACAGCAAATGCTGCGGTCAGTCTTGTGACTTGTGCTTAATAATTACATAAATCGCGGTACACATTTTAAAACAGAAGAAACGTTTTTATCTTGTTTTTATAATACTTACATTTTAATACAAAATCGCTGCTCCCAGCCGCCGCAGTCGCTTCCTCCACCATCTTGTTTTTTATGAAAATGATTTGCCGCTGGCACGCAAAGAATTGTGGGATATGGTCGGCGGCGAAGGATACCCCAGACCTATCCTTCAAAAACAAGCTAACGTCGGCCACATATCTCGGGCCGCATACGGAGCAGTCCAGGTGGACCGGTTCATTCGGGACAGCCGACGGCGCTGCGCTGTGACGTAATTTGACAACATCCGGTCGACGAATCCACCCTTCCTCAGCCGCGGTCTCGCATTTGGGACACATTCTGTGTCTCGTTGCCAGTTCGTTTGTAGCCTTGTCTCACGTTCCAGCGCTTTATTCCCACGATCCTTGTCATAGTTTTTGTCTTCCTGTGTTTCGACCATTGCCTGTTTTGTCCGACCTTGTCTTCTGCCTAGCGATTCTGACGGACTTTAGTTCTACATTCACTTTGACTAGAACGTCTTCATTTTCAGTCTCCTCGGACTGATCGGGTGATGTCAGAATGCTGGGTCCGTGCCACCATAGCTGGTTCTGTATCAAGCCTTCAACACTTTGTCCTCTTGTGGCGAGGTCAGCTGGATTGATCTTCCCTGCGACGTGTGACCTTGTCTCAGGGTTGGTCAGTGACTGGATTTCGGTCACTCTGTTTGAAACAAACTGTTTCCACTTCTGTGCGGAGCTGCAAATCCAATGCAGCGTAATCATATAATCGGTCCACATTCTTATCTGGTGTGGTACCACACTGAATCTCACAGCACTATAAGCTCGTTCACTTGCGTCACAAAACACATGTAGTGTCAGGACATGTTTGGTTTCTGGCTGCATGTCTGTTCGATACCACCTTGGTATGGCGAGCCGGTCTAGCTGCGGTAGTTCTAAACACCATCGTTGCCATTCTCGTGTCAGGTCAGTTGGTAGCTCTTCATCCCAAAAGAGTCCTCTCTCCCACATTTCTTGAAACAGGCACTTGATTCTGATTTTGAATGGTGTCAGGAACCCGAGTGGGTCATAGATGCGTGCAGCTGACTGCAGAACACTTCTCTTGGTATTCTTCTTTTCCTTTAGGATGCTTAATAGTGGTCTGAGGTCAAAGGTGAAGTCATCAGTTCCTGGTCGCCACACTAAGCCCAACACCTTTAGCACTGCTCCATGTTTCTCTGGCGCTATGGTGTGGTCTGTTGTACTCTCCTCCCATTTCTTCTCCAGCTCATGAGAGTAAGTCATCCACTTGCAGAGGTCCATGCCTGCAGTTGACAGTATATATTTAGCAGTTGTGGTCACATGGTAGGCCTCGTCAACACTGTGTGAACTTGCGATGAAATCATCCATGTACAGCGACTCCATTAGTGTCTCTACAACCTGTAGTTGTTCTGTTTCATATTGTTTCAGATGCTTTCTGATTGTTGCTGCGAGCAGGAATGGACTTGGGGAGGCTCCGAACACCACTCTGGTCATCCTCAGCACACGCAGTTCTCCATCTTCTCCACTTGGTGGGCCTGTGAGCCACAAAAATCTCACTGCATCTCTATCTCTCTCCACTAGGGAGATCTGCAAAAAAGCCTTTTTTATGTCTGCCATGAAGGCTATTTCATGTTTTCTGAATTTAATTAGAACAGTGAGGAGATCTGGATTCAGGTTTGGTCCCGTCAGCAGACAGTCATTGAGGGATGGACATCCATCTTCATGAGACGACGCATCAAACACCACTCTTAGTTTTGTGGTCACTTTGTCTTCTCTGAGCACTGCGTGATGTGGCAAGTAATATTTCACAGTGTCTGCACTTGCGTTGTCTTTTGGCACATCCTTTGCAATGTTCTGCTGTAAATAGTCCTCCACTACTTCATTATATCTGCTGTAGAATGTGACATCTTTCTTTAGCCTCTTCTTCAGACCTTTAAATCGAGTTTTAGCAATGCTGAAGTTGTCTTGGAGCTCTGCTCTTTCTGGTTTCCATGGCAAAGCCACATGATATCGTCCATCTTTAAAGGTGGTTGTTCTCTCGAACATCTGCAGAGCCTCTTCTTCATCTGGGTTCTGTATTTTCTCACTTGTGATACCCAGAGACCCAATTTCCTAGAATGCACTTAGCTGTTTGGAGACAAGTGTGTCTTCTTCAAGTGGAATGAACATGCAGGTTGCCTCAGCTACACTTGACATGGACACTGGTCCCTGCACAGACCATCCACTCTTTCCGAGACTATTTGCCAGTAGTAATCGGCTCCTATCAAGACAGAGAGCTCAGGATCATCATCATTGTCCTCACTTTTCTCACCAGTGCACACAGCAATATGATGCCTCCTTCCACATTTTTCACATGACACATCCTTTACCCTGCATGTCTTTGCAATGTGTCTCTGTCCCAGAGTTTGCTCCTAAATACTGGCTTTATAAAACAAATGTTGTTTTCTTTTGTCTATATCACATATTGTTGATATTTTCCCCCTGCATTCACACCTACACCTCTTCCACATTATTTTTTACCAGTCTGGAAAATAATTTCTGTGCCGTGCGTTGGTGTAAATTAGCCAGACTGTTTAAGAGCACAGCAAGCCCAATAATGTCGGCGCAAATCGGTGAATTCTCTGGTCGTCCATGAACGAACATGGCGGTTACAGGTAAAAATGAGAAAACATGAACGATATTATTATTATTATTATGATTATTATTATTATAATAAATAAACATTGATATAATCAGATTGTTCAGAGACGAGAGGAAAACTCACTGTCTGCTGCACATCTGTCAGCAGCTGCTCCAAACAGGCAGAGAGAGAGAGTTTCACCGGGTTCATCGACCGACAACAGCAGGGAACATAGGACCTTTTTCAAAAAAAGGTCCTATGTCCTAGTTACATGTTGTAGCTATACTTTCCTGCAGTTTTTCAATTATGTGTCATTTATTTGTATATGTTTCTATTTATGCACAGGTGAGGTGAAAAAAATGTTCAGCATTTCAGTACAATTACACCATAGCTCAGAATTAAATTAGTTATTTTTGTGCACACACCAATTAGTGATAGAGAATTTGAGCTCTGCTAAACCATCCTTTTTATACAGCAATAGTGAACACACACAAGCTGGGCGCTGGACCAGTGGGAAGCACTTTTACGTGCCTGGGGAGTAATAGGCTCCAACACATCCCAAGATTTTAACCAGCAACTTTTTGTCAAGTGAAGTTACAAGACCACTTCCTCTCCTCTTGGCCATGGGTTAGGGTCAGTGCAATTGGATGATGCCACTGTCCCATCATAGAAGCACTAGTTTGTTATCCTGTGCAGCACTTGTGTGATGTGTTATTCCCTTTGTGAAATGTGATTTAGTACACTTTCTGACACAAACTAACCTGTTTGCATGTATTTTAAAAGTTATTTTTTCTTCTAGTCAACAGACTTTCAGCATGATGGCAAATACTGTCTAACTCTCATTCTTTTTTTTTTAGGACTTTGATAAATAAACTTTTATAGATTCTTTTTCAGGATTTACCCTGTTTTGAACATGAAGAACATGTCCTTCCAAAACCCTGGGAGGTAAATCCATTACAGTGTTCTTGTGAATGTGCATTCCATTGAACAAATTCCATCTTCTCTGTGGAAACTAACATGTCATCATTGTAGATGTGGAGGAAAGCTGAGCTAATGCTCTTGTTTTGTGAATGTTTATGCCCTTATAAACACTACAGACACTAGCCCACACCTCGACCTTATCAATGTACACCCTCACAAATTCCACAACTTTATTTTCTAGCCTAAATATATCTGACACGCTGCAGATCTGTGGGTAACTAATTATAGTCCCAGGACTCTGCCCTCAAAACAAAGACTCTTGCCTTGAACAATCTTTTTTATCAAGTTTCCATGAAGCTTCTATTCCACCACGCATGACCCCATCCTTAGCTTTATCGAGCAGGGACGCCCAGGACCATGGCCTTATTCATGTTGACAGGAGAGGGGGTGGATCCAGTTGTGGTTGTTAGGTCATCTCACAGCAGAAAGTTTTACAGAAGGGGTTTGTTATTCACCAGCTGCTACTGCTAATTGATGAACTGCTGTAGCTGCTACATTAACCATTGCTGGTTGGACAGTCTTGCATTTACTAGCTCTCTTAGCATCTCACCAATTTCTAAATTTTTATTGTTTTCCATTACTATTGTGCCACCTCAACTTGGGCGAAGCCACCATAACACAGCTGTCTAGGAGTTCAGAGCGTCAAAGACTCTCCCTGATTTTCCATCTACTCCTGTTTTCCTGTGTGAAGAGGTCACTAAGTTTCAAGATGATAACTCTTTCTCCTCTTCTTTTCTCTGAACTGTCAAAGTTGTTGTTCAGATCCCAAAACACACACAGGACAGAAAACACACACAAGTCACAAAACAAACACTGAAGTGAAAACACACACACACCCCAAACACATGCAGAAGCAAAATATAAAGATAGCTGTGAGGAAGTTTCAAACGTGTACACAGATACGCGAAAAAAAAAGAGGGATCGTTTTGTGAAGGGCAAAAGACGAGCCCATAGAAAGGTGACCCAGGGGGAAAAGCCCTCCCGGTGATTCTGGTGGATTATGGGATGTTTGTGCTAATACGGACAGTCATTTTGAGACCAATGCAAGCGATATGCGTAAAGTTTACTATACTGTTGCTAGGCAGCGGACATTTATCCGGCAGCACAGCTTGAATATTTTGGTTGTACGCCCCCTGCCGTTGTGGCGAATACTGCAACAAACAACATGCTGAGTATAAACGCCCCCGTACATACTTCTATGGTCACATGCTGTCTGTGGAGCCCCACGCCAAGGCTTTAGGAAGTCATTGGTGAAAACAGTGGAGGACCGTTATAAAGCTAAATGGTCTTATATTCACTGCATAATATATAACCCGAATTGTTCGGGTTAAATTTGAATTGTTGTGACATTTCACAGCAAACTAACCTATATGTAATATGTAATATGTAACCTATATTTGCCTGACATCTGATGATTTTTCATTAGTGACCTACACTACACAAATTGATGTTTATTATTGTTATATAGTACTTAGCCACCTACAGTATGTTGGTAGATTGAGGCTGTTGGATAGATTTTAGATCCACCATTGGAGGTAGACTAAAGGACACAACCACATTTGCTCACAGGTTGGGGGTGTCAAAAGGTTATAAAGGTAGCCACAGTATATTCCATTACAGTGACTGGTGTTATGGTAGCAACAATTACTGTGCTAGACTGTGCTTTTCCTTTATAAATCATTGGTTGTTTGGATAAGAAATCTCAGTTAAATATAACATATAGGAGACAAACACATTGAAAAGTGAAATAAAGTTTATATGATTTACAGAAAGTGTGCAATAATTATTTAAACAAAATTATTAATTTAATGTGCATACATTTAGGCACCATTGTCATTTTATTGATCTCAATACCATTAGCACTAATTATTGGAACTCAAACATGGTTTGGTAACCTCAGTGACCTTTGACCTCTCTACACATGTGAATCCAATCATGAGAAAGAGTATTTAAGGAGGTCAATTGTAAGTGTTTCTCCTCTTTGCATCTTCTCTGAAGAGTGACAACATGGGAGCCTCAAAACAACTCTCAAATGACCTGAAAACAATGATTGTTCAACATCATGGTTTAGGGGAAGGATACAGAAAGCTATCTCAGAGATTTAAGCTCTCAGTCTCAACTGTGAGGAACATTGTGAGGAATGTGAAGACCACAGGCACAGTTCTAGTTAGTTAGCACATTTGGACAAGCCAGCTTCATTTTGGAATAAGGTTCTGTGGACTGATGACTTATGAACCATCACCACACCATCATGCTGTGGGGCTGTGAGGCCAGTGCAGGGACTGGAAATCTTGTTAAAGTTGAGGGTCACATGGATTCCACTCAATATCAGCAGATTCTGGAGAACAATGTCCAGGAATCAGTGACAAAGGTGAAGTTGTGTCGGGGCTGGATCTTTCAACAAGACGACGACCTTAAACACTTTCCAAAATCTACTAAGGCATTCAAGCAGAGGAACAAATACAACTTTATGGAATGACCATCTCAGTACTCAGACCTGAATATTATTGAACATTTGTGGTGTGATTTAAAGCAGACTGTCCATGCTCGGAAACCATCAAACCTGACTGAACTGGAGATGTTTTGTAAAGAAGAATGATCCAAAATACCTTCAGCCAGAATCCAGAATCTAATTGGAATCTATCACCTTGTGGGATTTAAGTTTTTCCAATGTGACTTGTATGGCTAAATAATGGCTAAAAATAGCATTTGTTCCTTTCTGTCAGGAAACTGCAATCGAATGAATAGCCAAATATTTCTCCTGCTGCCACTGGGAGTCATAGTCACAACATCTGAGTCCCAATACACCATTGCAGCAATCTTTACAACCAGGGGATGTTTTTTAATGGGAGAGGAGAGCTGGGCCAAAAGTTGTAACGATATCTGCAAAGCCCTACGACAGGCACTGTGTTACCGCTGACCACTCCTCTCCTCTGTGGCCAGGTGGCCTGGGACAGTCACCAAGGGGTTTGTCAGAGAAATTTGTATTGTTTTATTATATTAAGTCAGTTTAAATTCTAACATGCTGGGCAAAACAGTGGCCTTTTATGGTATTGCATATATCTTAATCCCAGGCAATACATACATCTGTGTATGTACTCTTTGATAGGATAACTGTTCAGTTAAATGTTCATCACAAAACTCCCCCAACAGCTTGGACTAATCAAAACACGGTGTAAATAGGCTATGAAATTGTGAACTTAGAAAATATAAATCTGACAGCACACACTTATCACGCTGTTTTATTATTAATAATAATAATAATAATAATAATAACAACAATAATAATAATAATAATAATATAGCGCTTTTCTTAGTACTGTTGGATTGACTTGTTTACTTCTGTTGTAAAGACGATTAAAACGTGAGATGATATTTCATCAAATCAAATAACCAATCGGAGGAGAGCCCTTCTAGCCAATCAGAGGTGAAATAAGCGGTACACCTTCCCCTAGCATCCTAGGAAAAAAGATACCGTGTCCAGGCTAGCAACGATAGCTCACCTTGACAGCCTATCATTCAGGGCTGCCAACTCTCAGGCACCTCCCATTCCTCGCAAATTTCTAGGAATTCAGCCAAGCACCCGCCGCATTACCTCTGATTGGCTGATATTTAAGTCAGTGTAGACTGAGGTGGTTAAGTAAGCAGACTTGTATCCAGAAGGTCGCAGGAACATTATTTACAGTATTATTATTATTATATAAAGTAATAAGTGCTAATTATAGTGTGATAAGTAGATTATAATGCATTATGAGCTTGGGATGCAAAACATATTATTTTAAATAAATATATGTTGGCAGTCCTGTATCATTGCCTCAACAGGTTAGTGCTACTGGGCTCGACTGAAATGTATGTAATAATGTAATGTCCTGAAATCTGACAGACTGAATTAATGGAGCTGACCAGATATGAATCAGCTCCTTTCCCCTGTCATTCATCCATAGAATTTTAGATCATCCAAATTTGTCACAGGAAATGACAAAAAAGAAAAGATGAAAACAAAAGCTGAAATACAATCCTACAGTTTAATTATAGTTTGGAAGATGTGGCTGTATAGCTATCAAACAGCACATGTATTGTGTAGATTCTATTCAATCGGTCTGACTATTCAGCATATTTATAGTTGGCCTTTTCAGGGTTCACAGACATGGGTTTCCTCTGTTTGTTCACAGTTTCTAAGTTTGATATCAACAAAAGGGAGGTAGTATTTGTAAGATCATAGTGGTAGTTGGCAACTGATTCTTCAGAGAGGAAATAAATCAGTGGAGTGATGTTACAGAAAGGAAGGAAAATCACAAGACAGAGTATATGTGCAGATTATGTTCGGGAACCACAATCTTCTATGACTGTAAAGGGAATTTGGTGAACTGGGAGGTTGTAGTAGAAGTAAGAATTATTGTGCTTATCATAATGATTTTCAATCAATGTTTTAAATGAAGCTCTGTTTTCACATCCTTGTTTCAGATTTTGGGAAGAGAAAAATCCTGAGAGCTCTGGATAGGAAACGTTTCTCCAGACGAGGTCTGGAACTTTGTAATGTCTACACCTAACTACTGAGGGTGGCTATGACCTGGATGAATCTTTACAGACATATAAAACCAATCATTTAGGGACTCAAATGAAAGGTGTAAATGAATTACTCTTAATTAAGTTAATCTTTTATCATTTTTGTTTACTAAAATCCTTAACTCCTATTTTGTCTTCATTTCTCTGCAGATGAGAAGTTACCGTTCTCTGAATATTGTCTCATCTCTCCCTGGAGTGTAGTGTCTCACTAACTCTGTTCACACAAGAAGCTGCTGCTGTGTTTTACTCAGAGTTTGCTAATGCAATAATATACTTTTAAATAACTGCTCTGAAGCTGTCAGCCATGCAAATAGTCACAAAAAAGCCCTGTTTAAAAAAGTGAATGGATTGAGCGCACTGAAATGGTAGAGTGCTTTTACTTTGAAACAAAAACAGGAAGTGATGGATTTGTTATCAATGACTTATGGAAATACGTTAGGAAGTGAACATTAATCCACATCAAGCAGGCCCCCTGAATGAACCCATAGACCCAGTGGCTCAGGCTGCACAGTGAAGAATCAAATCATACAATCTGTCATTAAATCAAGATTAAACAGGCTCTACCAAAAGTTCACAAGCAGAACATTCTTTAGAAAAAAACAAAACGACTTGGCGAATGACTTTGTCTGTTATTGTCACAGCAGGCAGCACTGTATGCTGTGTTTACTCCTAATACCAGGCAAACAAAGGCCACACATCAGGGTAACACCAATGAATCACTTCACTATCAGCTCTGAAATCGCTGCCTTGATCTGAGATTATTGCAAACATGAACTGTAGGGGAAAAAAAAACCCTTTGTGTTTAACCGTCTTCCTTTCCTGTTGGTTGGAATTAGGTTAAGAATGTTTATTTAAAGGTCCAGTGTGAAGAATTTACTGGCATCTAGTCATGAATCAAAAAACGATAGGTCCTCTCAAGAGCCAGTGTTTGCACATGTAGGAACATGGTGTAGAAAACCCACTCCTGATGTAGGAGGGTAATGTTATAATAATAATATAAAATATTAGTAGTATGAATCACACTAATAGTATTTTCCTATTCATCAAATTTATTTCTGTAAATAAATACCCAAATCCTACACACATGACCTTTAGATGTAGGGCTGGGCAATATTAAAATGTTATTATGATGTATCATTCAATATCAGTATCCATCCATCCATTATCTACCGCTTTATCCTCCACCAGAGGGTCACGGGGGGTGCTGTGCCTATCTCAGCAGACATTGGGCGATAGGCGGGGTACACCCTGGACAGTTCGCCAGTCCATCACAGGGCCACATATAGAGACAAACAACCATTCACTCACACACTCACACCTACGGTCAATTTAGAGCGACCAATTCACCTAATTCCCATATCGCATGTTTATGGACTGTGGGAGGAAGCCGGAGAACCCGGAGGAAACCCACGCACACACGGGGAGAACATGCAAACTCCTTGCAGAAAGGCCCTTGTTCCGAAGTTGTTCCAAACGGGGCTCGAACCCAGGAACCCGGGTCTTCTTGCTGCAAAGGCAAGAGTGCTAACCACTACACCAACCGTGGGCCCCCCTATCAGTATATATCACAGTATAAATCAAATCAATGTTTCTGTCATCTTGGTGATATGGCTTTAATGTTTTCTTCATCTAAGGAGGGCATAACAGAAAATAATTGAGAAGCACTGTGTAGTGCAAACACACAGTGCACACAAATTCATTGTTTTGTTACAGTTTTTCTCCATTGGTTTGGCTCATTTCTTGAAACAGAAATGACATTCTCAAAACAACATGGACAAATCTCCAAACCACTTCGCAGTTGTCCACAACAGAATTGCATTTCTCATTCATTTATCAAATTGCAATTGTCATAATTGACACATGCTTTGATCTGATCTGTCATCTAAGATGTGTGAAACTCCTCCTTTGTTGGCAAAGTTCTATTTTCACCTGACCTTGACCTCAATTACACACAAGCTCCTCATTTTCTTGGACCACCTTCATTCTGATTTGATCCCTAAAATGAGAGGTCTGGTCGGGCCTCACCTACCAAAGTATGCACTTGTGTGGGACAATGTGATGATATTACAGGAGATCAGTGCAGGGGATGGTTGTGACGTGCACAGTGTTTCTTCATTGCATCACAATGGAGAATATACACTGTGATGTGAACAAGAATCTGTGGCCAGACAGACAGCAGAGTGTAGATGGCCAGGAGGTCGAGAGGGATGACAGAAATGTCCTCAAGAATTGTTAGTTTTGAATCTCCAGCCTTATTTTGTGTATGTGTTTATCTGACAGTATATTGTGCTGTATACATGTTCTTCGACTTTTTGTTTTTACTCTGATGTATTGAAGTTAGTTTATATGTGTGAAAAAAAATGGTTACAATTTCCTTGGCAGTATGAGTGCAATGTGTGATGTCAAAGGGTACTCTTACCATCTAATACTAAAAAAAAAATCAGTATTCTACACAATTGTATTCTGTTAGCTGGACAAAAGAACTAGTAGAGTAACCATTGTCAATGAAGAACTGGGCTAAGACTGAGAGGTGGACATGAGGGATATTTCAATGGTCCTCTGCCACAGCGACAAAACATCTAAACATTTTGACTTGCAGTGCTTACACAATGCCAAAGGGACAATGGATTTTGGGAGCACTGACTATTTATATGAGAAAGAAATGTAGTTTTGAGAGATATGAGCTTTTGCATGTGAACCATGGTGTTGTGCTGAACCATCCAGGTTATTTTGTCAAAAGCACCAAGAGCGTTGAGAACGTCCGGTCTGGTTCGAGAAATGAGCCAAACCAATTGAGAAGGATCTCTTGCATTTTGGTGACACTGACTATTTATATGGGAAAGGAATTTAATTTTGAAGCATGAGTGAACTGTTTTGGGAGAGATATGAGCTTTTGCAAGTGAACTATGGTGTTGTGCTGAACTGTAAGACTGTTGTGCCAAACGATCTTAGAGTTTTGAGAATGTAATTTCTGTTTCAAAAAATCAGCCAAACCAATGGAGAAAAACTGTAATACATATAAAATTGATAAGGGCTGGTAAAAATCGGTAAAAATCTATTTTATCAATCAGTATTGATATATAGTAGGATACAAATCAAATCAATATTTCTGGAAGGCTGGATGATATGGCTAAAAATATCAAGATATTTGTAGGCTTTATACTGTATGGGGATATAAAACTGCACACAGGTTGTTTCTCTGGACTCTTGAAAAGTTTTTTTGAGATGTTTTTTGCTTCTCAAATGAAAGTGAAAATACATTATACACACTTAGATAAAATGTCTACTGTTCATTGCAGATAATGCCTGGTTTGTTTCTTTAGCTTTTTAATGTTCAATGAAAGATATTTCCATGTATTAGAAACTATGACATTGACTATACATATGGTCAAATTCTGCTGTAACACAAATAATTAGGCTTACAATAAAAACATATACATGAACATATTTTTTCAACACATATTTTTAATCAATGTATTGATAATACATAGTGTAATTCACAAATGTATCCAATGTAATAAATATGATGATTATCAAAGCAACAGTGTTTAAAAGCAGAAACAGTCATCACAGATACCTTATCATGATATGATGATATCCAAAATATAAGACTATATCTTCTCATGTCACAGCATAGATATGATAGATGATGTAAATGATACTACTACTACTAATAATAATAATAATAACAACAACAATAATAATACAAATAATAATTTGGCATTAGGGGTTATATGAGGAACATTTCCATCATAGCTTTTCTCATCACGTTAATCATGTACTCATGGACATAGACATTAACAGTCCAGTAGATGGCACACAAATCTATGTCATGCTGCTGTCCACATGAACATATGCCATCATTACTACACTCATGACATGTAGTTCAACAAATGACCAGTAGAGTCCACAGTCCCCAAACTTTTTAACTATGACTTTCACATTATATTACAGTTTGCAAATGATTAAGTACATGTAGCACACAGTTAGCACAGTTAGCCTTCATTTAGCACAGCTTCCAAGTGAATAGATCATGTTAATCTAAACTGATTGTCAAAGTCTCAGTCTAATGGTTGTTCTCTGCAAAACATGTCAGCATCATTTCATTGTGTAAGTCATCACTTGCACAATAGTCTGTTCAATTGTCAAAATTAGTCAAGAATATAATACCATGAATACCATATATGAATCTCTTGGAACATTTGAAAAAATATATCATTATTGACACATGCTTTGATCTGATCTATCATCTAAGATGACAGATTGCTGGCAAAGTTCTATTTTTCAATTCAATTACACAGAAGCTCCTCATTTTCTTGGACCACCTTCATTCTGATTTGATCCCTAAAATGAGAGGTCTGTTCGGGCCTCACCTACCAAAGTATGCACTTGTGTGGGACAATGTGAATTTCCTGCTCATCAGATCCTGGTTCACTACTCATCCAAGGATGGTCATGATGTTCCTAACACCTTACTCTCCCTTCCTCAACCCTATTGAGGAGTTTTTCTCCGCTTGCTGGGAGAGAGTGTATGAGCATCAGGCTCAAAATCAGAGGTCCCTGCTCCATGTGTTGATATTACAGGAGATCAGTGCAGGGGATGGTTGTGACATGCACAGCGTTTCTGTCCTCATTGCATCACAAGGGAGATTATACTCTGTGATGTGGACGAGAATCTGTGGCCAGACAGACAGCAGCATGTGGACGGTCAGGAGGGTGAGGACAGAAATGTCCTCAATAAATGTTAGTTTTGAATCTCCAGATTTATTTTGTTTATGTGTTTATATGACAGTATATTGTATATATACTATATATATTTTTACGCTGATGTATGGAAGTTAGTTTATATCTGTAAATAAAAATGGTTACAATTTATTTGGCAGTATGAGTGCAATGTGTGATGTCAAACCTTGGATGGTACTCTTACCATAAAATCCTAAACAATCAGTATTCCACACAATTGTACTCTGTTAGCAAGACAAAAAAAACTAGTACAGTAACCATTGAAGGACTGGGCTAAGACTGAGAGGTGGACATGAGGGATATTTCAATGGTCCTCTGCCATAGTGACAAAACATCTAAACATTTTGACTTGCAGTGCTTACACAATGCCAAATTTAGTTTTAACACATGAGTGAAATGTTTTGGGAGAAATATGAGCTTTTGCAGGTGAACCAAGATGTTGTGCTGAACTGTAAGACTGTTGTGCCAAACGATCTTAGAGTTTTGAGAATGTAATTTCTGTTTCAAGAAATGAGCCAAACCAATGGAGAAAAACTGTAATATCAGATTTTATGAATTTATGAATGTTTTTTTTTGTTTATTTCGAATACATTCTCGTACCTGCAGACAGGCAACAAGTAAGTTAACGAAGGCAATAAATAATAATAACAATAACAATGGTAATAACAATAATAATAATAATAATAATTATTATTATAATAATAATGATAATAATATTATTCTAATAACAGTAATGAAAACACTGATAATACATACATTGGACCTAAACAGTATATACATTGTTATGGTTATTATTAGTGTTATTATATTTATTATCATTATAATTATAGTTATTATTGTCATTATTTTTATAATAATAATAATAATAATAACAATAATAATAATAATAATAACAACATATTGTGAAGGCTAATAAAGCAAAACTAAATCATATATAAATGAAAAAAGGAAAAGAGAAAAACAACGAAATCAACATTTTAACAATAAAATCAGTCGTGTTTGTCATTATGACTGTGACTGATGATATTTGACATTATTACACTAAATCATAAAGAGAACCCCGTTCCCTTTTCTATTTTTTTACACTTGTGAGTCGGTGACGTATCAGCCAAAGAAGTGCGCATGCGCCGCAGCATTAAACTAACCACCGAGTTTGAGTGTGCTGCACCTTTTGACTGTACAATGTAAAGAAACAACTCTCTGAACACCATTTAACTTGTCTCTGAGGATTTGGTGAAATATTCAGGCGACGTCTGTGTTTTTATTTTTGTTTGCCGCTTCAGGAACTAACTTTTATGACTTGATTAGGGTCAAAAGGTAGTCGGTGAAGCTAGTTCCGCCTTGCTCTTCTCCCTGTGATGGACAGCAGCGACAAGTGTCAAACGTAAGCAGGGGTCAGCGAGATACGGAGAAAACACGGCGCCTGTCTGTCGGGGACATTTCCACACGACTTGAGCGTCTCTCGAAAAGGTGAGTGTCCTCCCTGAACCATTTCACACACGTCTTTCGGAGCGGGATCACGGTCGTAGGCTGTGACGTGAGCTAGCAAAGCTAATGCTACAGTACAGGGACAGTAGCCACCTGTTGCTGACTCCACTTCGGCTAACAGCGGACACGGATTATCGTCATTCCTGCACTGTTTGTGGTGCGTGTCTATCCTTAGCTCACAACACTACTGTGTGGTTGGTGGAGTTAAAATGCGTTAAGGCGCAGCTAAACGGCGTAAAAGACGCTATTCAGACTTTGTCACTGCATGCCCAACTCTCCACTGTTGACCTCAGTTACCAGCTGGCTCTACCGGTCTGTTGTTCTCTTACTGAAGTCAATGTTGGTACATTTAGCACGATACAGAATGACTAAAAGAAACGTTTTACTCATGGATTGCCTCTGCTGTTTTGGCAGTTTGTTCTTTTTTTTTAAGGACTCTTTACCTGTTAAAATGTGCGAGTTTTTTTTCAAGGGAGTCTGGCTTCAAGTGTTCATAACTTAAAGCAACTTCCCTTCCTGAAGCATTCCAATGCATTCCATTCTCAGGCCCGTCTGCTTGTTCCAACAAGCAGCCACATACGCCCCATAGGGACAACGCAGCTTGATAGAGGAGAGAGGACAAAAGGGACTGCAGCTTATTGTATGTGATCTAGATAAGCACCATTGCAATCGTGTCTGTCATGTTGTTGTGCCTGGTATAGAGATATTGGATGTAGGCCGTTGCATCTCTCAAGGATTACACCTCACTCATCAAGCTAAACAGATGCATGTACACGTCATCTTGATCTGAATATATTAAAGCTGCCATAGACCGGAAGTTCCAATTAACGCTGTGTTGTTGGTGTGTATCTGCACCATAACCTCGTTTACGAAGCCCTGAAGGTTCGAAACAAACAGTTCAGCCACTGCTGAGAACGCTGTGTTGAATTGTAATCTTGGGCTCACCGAGATCTCTGAAAAAACCTGTTCTGGTTACGTAAACACCGGTTCTCCTGAACAGCAGATCCTCCTGCTCCACGCACTAGTCCGGGCACATCCAGTTGCGTACATTGAACCACAGAAGAGGAATAACGTTCGTTGTGGAGGTGTTTCACGAGCGACAGTGTCTTCTGACTCTGGGTCTGACTCCGGGTCAAAGGCATAAAGGGACTGCAGCGGGGAGTCGTGACTTATCCATTTTTAAACATTGTTAAAACAATGTTTTGATAATGAAAAGAAATCCAGCTTTTGCCTATAGTCTTTGGTTCAGTCTGGCTGTAAGAGGTGTCAGAAAAGACAGATAGTCTAAATCGATTCAAAAACTTCCAAAAAGTGATTAATTAATGTTTTGCTTTGGTTTTGATTGGCATAGGTCATTTCATATCAGGGAAGAAAACACTGGCTTCCAATGATTTTAAGTGACCCGTACTTTTTCAGGTTATACCCAGGACACGTGCAAGTTCAACTTAAATAAATGTAAAACATTTTCTTGGATTTGCTTGTTTATGGTGCCTTTTTCCAAGGCTTGTACATAATCTAGCGATATATTGGGATATAACGCTAAACACTGGTTGTTTCTCTAGGCCAGGGGTCACCAACATGGTGCCCGCGGGCACCTGGTAGCCCGCAGGCAGCCAATACGGTGCCCGCGGGCTCACTTCACTTCACCTCACTTGCATGTATCCGTATGATCGCTCAGTAAAATATCTTTGATATTGTTTATAAAAACTGGTAATCATTATGAGTAAGCACTGGAATTAATGTGTATGCAGTTGAATGCATAATATTAATCATTTAAATGGTAAACAAACAAAAAAATATTATATGGTAGCCCTCCATATTATTTTTTATCCTTAAGGTAGCTCTCTGTCTCAAAAAGGTTGGTGACCCCTGCTCTAGGCTGTTGTTTGTGCCTCTCTTTACACTGCTGGCTGATAGTCTGAATTACTGTGTGCATGTATTGTCTGAATCAACATACAGATAAATATTTTTTTGCTGCCACTGTCGAGTCAAAAAGTGGTAGAAACAAGCTATAAAACCTTGTTGAAATAGAAATATGTGAGATGTTTGAGCATCTGAATATTGATGGTTCATGTGTAGCGTTAACAGCTTCTCACTGACAGTGGCTTTTTTAGTTTTTTAGAGGCCTTTCACTCCAGCCAGGGTTTTTTATTGAGCAAATGCTAACCCTGCAGGATGAAACTGGAAACAATGGCTGATTGTGCTCCTCTCAGCTTTTCAGGGCTCTGACCTTTTATCCACTGAACTGGGAGTTCTTAATGAGCTAACTGGGAGCTCAGCAGATTTAAAACGTTCACTTGTCAAATGAATCTCAGCTGTTAAGAATGTCGGGGGAATTATGAAGTAGCTCTAAGTGTATCGTTCATGGTGCAAGCAGTCTACGGAGTTGTTATCACTTTACTAATGCAGCATAATCTCTTATCATAAAACAGCACGCCACATCCATTAGAACTGAATAAAATGTACACTAGCAAGAGTTTTGATTGATAACGGTATTACAAAGTGTTTTGAAATGAATTTCACATTTGCTTTAATGAAGAATAAAGTTCAAGTGTGTTGCTGTTGCAGTCTGAGATGATAGCTTGAATTTTATTTTGATGAGCAGTACGTTTATCCAATTAGCATGATGACAGTGGTGGATTACAATCTTTCCTGTTTCCTTGTTTTGATAAATGAGAGTGAGTTATACCCTGTTTACCATGACATAATGATATGTTTTTATTTGCCAGGCATAAAGTATGCACTCTTTAAATATCCTGATTCCTTTTAAATGTGAAAATAATTGTGGTTTAATTGTGGTTACAGAACCCTGGGGTTTTGTGCAACCAAATAAATTGTATTGCTTACAGTAGAATTAAGATGCATACTTTTGAAAAGGTAATGTATTTATTGTAGGGCTGCAACTAACAATTTTTGTGATGTTCTCAAATGTATTATTTTGTCCACAACCAGAATGATTAAGTTTGAATAATTTCTTTGTTACATAGAGTGAAGAAACCAGAAAATATTCACATTTAAGAAGCTGAAAAATCAGAAAAACAGTTAATCAATTATCAAAATGGTTGATGATTAATTAAGTAATTGATTAATTGTTGCAGTTCTAGACCAGTGTTTTTCAAACCACAAAATGATGTTCTTAGAACAGTTCAGTTTTAATGATTTCTTTGTTAATAATGAAGCAAAGAATCAAGGAAATAATCATATTGTATTAGAAAACAAAGTAAGACAGTAAGCTCAGTAAGACAGTGACGGGCGTTGGGTGTGAACCTGTGTTTTTTCTTGCTTATATGGTGTCCTAAAGGCTTTGTTGTTAAAATATGGACACTGGTTCAACTGCTGTGGTTGTTGCACCTTAACCAGCCTCTGTTAGCATCAGCTAATTGTTGCACCTGAGTTCACCTGGGCACGGTGCAGTGGGAGGATATTTGAGAACAGAATTTGGTTGCAGTCGTGCTGAACTTAATCTTGTCAATAATTCAAGTGTGTATCAACATCTCATTCTTTCATGGGCCGAGTAGGAACAATGAATGAGAAAAAAATAACCTGAATTCAAGACATAACAGATGTTTTGCTTATTTGAGAGCAATGTCATGATTCAGCTTTTTAGATGCTCAAACTCATATTCCCTGATATCGACCAGAAAAGCCTGCCTAACTCACATCCACACAGTTAGGCAACCAGTCACTATATAGATATCATTGGATTAATCTGTCGATTATTTTCTCAATTACTTGGTTGGTTGGTTGATAAAGTGTCCAAAATATTGGAAAATGTTGAGCAGTGTTTCCAAAACCTCAAAAATTATGTTGCATAAAAAAAATTACAAAAAATTAAAATTTTAATTTTTCTAAAGTTTTAGTTCGATAGTCACTCTGTAATAGATTTAAAGTAGGGATGCACCAATTGCTCGGCCAGTGACCGGCCCCAATCGGCGACCGGGCCGTCAGTCATAAATATTCCAATTTTAATAAGCCGGTCAAATGCACCCGCATCGCGCAGCATCAGCAACACACGTGCACACGGCTACACGCACGTGTAGTAGAGTGTAGGGCTGGGCGGTATACCGGTTCACACCGAATACCGTTTTCTTGCGTTATGATATGAATTTTTAATATACGGCCATACCGGTGTATTTGATTACACAACATCCGTGCAGCCGCGCCACTGCTGTCTGCTTTGCGAGTGAGCGCGCTCTGCATGTAAACATTTTATTAATGTTTATATATTTGTTTCAATCACTGAACGAAGCCTGTCATATTTGGGACAAGAGTCGGGACCTTAAATTGCTTGCACAAAACTTTTGATCAGCACTCAGCATTTGTTTGATTGTCATTTTAACCAGTATGCGCAGAGAGCGCTAGGCATTGTTGGCACGGGGCGGGAAAGAGAGTGAGCGAGTGAGTGCGAGAGAGTGAGGTCTGCGCTCTTGGTCATTAGTTCATTTACTTATTTTTGTGTTGGTAATATGTTGTGAAATATGTTCAAACTTAAATAAACTACATCTACAGGTAGTTATGTCTCGTTGTATTAGTTCGTCCTGTTATTGACGTCATGCTGTCATCACCTGACAGTCTGGCTGATTGAAAGCCCCCAGATGCAGCGGATGCAAATACTATGAGAATATATTTGAATATCTGTGTTTTTTAAGAGGGAATATTCAAATATCATTTTTGAGCAATTTTGACAGCCCTAGTAAGTATGTCTTAGAATATCAAGAATGCATGAAGTTAAGGTCGGCACCCTCCACATCAGCAGGTAACACTGGGAATTGTTATAAAAGATGTTGATTTGCACAGTCAAAGTTCTGTATTTTGACTGCAATTGTCTTTGCATTCTGATTCCTCACTTCATTAGAATCATGAGTAGCTCTTCTTTGTAAACAGTATAATTTTCTGGGGCCATGTGAACCTGTACTAGTGTGGAGTTATTCTACAGTATTCATGTCAGTAAAATAGACCACCCTAAGTTCATCTACTGCAGTAATTCTGTTCTCAACCAGTAGAAAATACTGTGAACACCTGAGTATGCATGAAAAAAAAATACCATCATATACCATGAAACCGTTCGTCCGTTTGTATTTATATGTTATAATGTTCTATTAAAGAAAGGATGCAAAAATATAAATCTTTCTGTATGCTGTTAAAGTTTAAAAAATTGAAATCGGAATCGGCTAAAATCGGTATCGGCAGGTCAACCTTCTTGAAAAATCGTAATCGGCCCCAATAATGGCAATCGGTGCATCCCTAATTTAAAGTGTGATGTAGTACCACACAACACCATCTGAACATTAAACATTTAATTATCTAAATTCTCTAGTAAAAGTGAAAATTAACAGATATACATTCATCATTTATTTATCAAATTTGAATAAAAGAAAGAACAATAAAAAACCAAAGAATGAATTGGCAGCCATTGCAATATTATGTCGCAACCCTCTGGTGGAGGATAAAGCGGTAGATAATGGATGGATGCAATATTTTGTTTTACTAATTTAAGCATTTCAAATAAATAAATGAATAAATAAATAAATTATGATTTCTATTTGAAAACGAGCTGGTTCCACCTTTTATGTTCCAACTGGTTATGTTAAATAATGCAGCCATAGTATGGAGTTTTTGTATTTTATGACATTATCCAACATCAATTTACAGCAGTTTTATTTAAAATAGCCCCAAATCACAATTTACATTATCTCAAGTAGGCCTGTAAATGTTCCTCTACAATCCCATTCAAATGACATTCCTTATTATTTTTAATATTCAAATTATATTCAAATTTTAATACATTTTAACTTAAAGGTGAAGTAAGTAGTTTATAGTGACATCTAGAGGAGAGGCTGAAATTGAAACAAACTGCTCCTCTGCTCACCCCCTCCCTTCCCTGAGCGCTACGGTATCCTCAGCTGGTCAAATGTCGTCCTCGTCGTCTTTCACCGTGTCAGCAGATGAGGTTCGTGAGGTGAGGGAGAGGGCGAGCTACCGCGGCCGTAGCAGACGAAGCGGAGAGAGAGGAGGCGGGACTTCTGCTACAAGTAAAGAGACGCTTGATTTGTTCTCTCGCGTTTGTCCTTACAGGCTCCAGTGGAAACATGGCGTCTCGCTGCTAACAGTGGCTATGCAACCGCGGCCCGTGACCATGTTATTTTACATGACTTTTTGAAACACTACGAAAATGAAACAAAAACTATTATACAGCGACTGGACAATGCAGGAGCACATAATATGTATAAAAAAAAGTGGATTTTGGGTCATATAAACCCAAAAATACTACGCAGTGTCCCTTTAATATATGGTTGTTATATTATGTTATACTCACGACTCATGTTCTACTCTCCCATGTTTGTCCCCGATAGATGTGGCAATGTTTTCTGCAGTGTGGCTTGTCTGAGCCTCATTTTTAGAATTCTATTCTATGTCTATGAAATGTGTAGTGACTGTCACATATGCCTCCGTGCCTTTGGCAACTCTGTCGCTGATGGTCACGCGGCTAAGAACCGTGAACCTTGGCTCAAGCTCTTGGATGAAGTCCGGGCAGCTGTAAACCCTGTGATGTGGAGGGAGGCAACAAATATGTAATTCTTGCCTGCTCGTACTTAATCTCCACTAGCTTGTCAGGGTGCAGTGTTGGCAGGTGTCCCCTAATGTTGCTCGTTGTCGAGTGATATTTAATTTTGACGTTGCATATGCTGCAGCTTACGAGCTTCTTAGTTTGTTGATAGAAAGCCAAAAACCTTTTAGATGGTCAGGAGTGGTAACCACCGTGGGTGTATTACTGCTCTCTGCCATTTCTGACTGAACGTGAGATTGTTGTTATTCTGAAAGTTTTTCTGAAAGGGTCGTACTTGACCAAAGCATTTAATTATCACATGTGGATAGGCAGAGGAAAGTTACCTATCCAAGTTGCTTGAGTCACCACGTTTTAACACATGTATTAAAACGGACCTAGACTGGAAGTTCCAATTAACGCTGTTTTTAGTGTGTATCTGCGTCATTACCTTGTTTACGAAGCCCTGAAGGTTCTAAACAAACAGTTCAGCCACAGCTGAGAACGCTGTGTTTTATTGTAATCTCGGGCTCAGTGAGATCTCTGAAAAAACCCGGTCCGGTTACGTAAACAGCAGTTCTCCTGAACAGCAGATCCTCCTGCTCCGGGCACTAGTCCGGGCACATCCAGTTGCGTACATTGTACAGCAGAAGAAGAATAACGTCTGTTCTGGAGGTGTTTCACGAGCTACAGTGTCTTCTGACTCTGGGTCTGACTCCGGGTCAAAGTCATAAAAGGAACTGCGGCGGGGAGTCGTGAAGAAGCTATTTTTAAACATTGTTAAAACAATGTATTGATAATGAGTTGCAGTGCATCCACCGTTCCAGAGGTGTCCAATGTGCTGAATATGTCACTTCCGGGTATCGGCTAATCACAAGACAGTTGGGAAAGCTCTACACTGGCTGGCCAATCACAACACACTCTGTCTTCTGGGTGTGAGAGTTCAGTCTGAAATATCGCGGCTGAGGAACAGCATTATAAAAGAGGATTTCTATCGGCTCGTTTACAGCAACTAGGAGGTTTTTGACCATAAAAACAAGTTAATGTATGTAAGTAGACCTCCATAACTAACATATATGTGCAACAGGACCACTCTATGGGAACTTTAATCGTCAATGTTGTGGATTATGTTGACTAATCGTTGCAGCCCTACAATTTATACATTATACATTAGACAAAATAACTTAAAAATAATCGTGAACAACACTTATGGTCTGTCTGTTTATGTTTGCACTGCAAATCTCTCCTCACTGAAGCTCTCGTCAGCCACGCTGTTTCAGACTGAGAATTCACCCCCAGAAGACGTACTGTGTTGTGATTGGCCAGCAAACGACGGCTTTCCCAACTGTCTTGTGATTGGCCAATACCTGGAAGTGACGAAATTAGCACACCAGCTCTCAGAAGCGCAGCTCCCCCTCTGGAAAGGTGGATGCACTGCTGCTCATTATCAAAACATTGTTTTAAAGCTCCCATAGAACAGAAGCACCAATAAACGCTGTTTTTTGGTGTATATCTGCGACATTACCTCGTTTATGAAGCCCTGAAGGTTCGAAACAACAGTTCAGCCACTGCTGAGAACGCTGTGTTGTATTGTAATCTCGGGCTCAGCGAGATCTCTGGAAAAAACAGTTCTGGTTACGTCAACAGCATTTCTCCTGAGCAGCAGATCCTCCTGCTGAACTGGATAGAGCTCTGCCCCCTCTGCCCTGAAGACAATTTTTGTATGGTGGCCAGTGTGGTTACTGCAACAAAAAATCCCATGGGGCCCAAAAAGCAATTTTCCCATTGACCGCAGTAGTAAAAGAGACGCGTGTAAAAGTGTCCACAGGACACCTTGAGACATGGACACAGGCTTTTATAGATCTTTATATTCTATATTTTTAATTCATGGAGTTTCATATTTGAAAAGCATTCCTAAAGGTCATAAAAAGCCCAGACAAATCTTATTTCCCAGAGTGGAGTCACAGCTGTGTACGAGCACAGCCAAGCATGGTCATGTGGCGTCTCGGGAACGGCGCTGCTGTCAGTGAAAACTTTATGAGAAATGTGAATAAATGAAAATGAGGGGGTTTCATTTACATTTTTAAAATATTATGACAAAGCAGGTTTTAGTTATTTATTCGTCGCTCATTAACATTTATTGGTGGAAATTATTCTACACTGTACTACTTCATTTTAGGCTCAAAAACATGGCTGTAATGTCCATTATTGACCATCAGAACAGCGGTAATAAATATGAGGGGCAAAAAAAAGCGGACTCTCCGCTGGAACGCGTGTCGCCACTCGCCAGACGACTCAGGTTTTTGAACCTGCGCTCGTTAGGTGTTCACCAGAGTGAATTAAAGTGATCCTGACTGGGTGAGATGCCTTCATTTGTGTAGCGCTTGTGTCATGTAGCTCACCCACCCCCGTCCTAAACTTAAGCGCAACCTCGTTCGCACTTCACGCACACACACACACACGCTTGGATGCGCACAGCCACTCGAGGGAACGAGCCGGTGACGCGCGCACCATCATGCGCTGAGACAGCAGGCTCCCTGCAGGATCACCTTTTCCTGCACAGCTTCCTCAACCTCCGTGGTTGTGAACTTTACGTGTTTGTGACACTTCGACTTTTTTTACTCGTAATTTTTTTGTCGAGGTGCGCACGTGTCGATTGTCGATCGATTTGTCGACAAAAAAAGTCCCATCCCTACTGATGTGGGTGTGATGCACTGAGACTAACACGTTATTATTCCTAATAATAATTATACAATTATACAAGGGAAATCAGGCAAAAACAACATTATTCATGCCACACATATAAACTAAACTACTACGTTACATCTGGATTTTCATGAAATCCGCTAGCGCACGTCATTTGCATACTCCCATCATGCCTTTTTGGCATATGCACTGGTTGAGCAGCTTCATAGGAATGAACGGAAGCAAAGGGGCGGTGCTCTATCCAGTTCTTATAATACATTCATGGGTCAAAGGCGTAAAAGGGACCGTGGCGGGGAGTCGTGACGAAGCTAATTGGTACTTCCGTTCTGAAATTTGTCATTGCAAGTTTTTATTGTTGACGCATTGAAAAATCAATCGGATGACAGTGAGCAGAGTGAACACTGTAATCTATTAATATGATGAGGGAAGTAAGAATTTGACAGAATGCAGCAGTGATGTCCAGTGTCAACCAGGCTATAGTGGAAATATACATAATTAATAGTGATTATGAGTCTGAACCATACATCTCTGATTATCCCATTTACTTTTTACTTGTTTTTAGAATAATCTGATTATAATATTATAATAGGTTTATGAGTTTGTTCAGGCTCTTTTGTTGTCTGTCTGATTTATAATGTACTCATCATAGTTTACTTTACAGTTTGCTCAACATTCTCAGTCGGGTTCTCGTCTGTCTTTCTCTGAATCATGCGGTCTGTACAAGTGGCTCATTTGAAGTGGTGTGCGAAGAAAATTGATGTAATACTACCTGCAGGCAGCTGCTGAACATGTGCTGTGTTTACAGAGTATGCAGAGACCTGTCCAACCAGTTGGACTGAAGCAAAGTTGACCAGGCAGTAGGCATTGTCGATAGCATTGGTTGATAAACTGTTTCAAGGTCTACTGTGGTTATTAAAATGTCAAGGTAGCAAAACCACTATCATTTTCTGCCCACCGAATACATTTTGAGCTGGTTTAAATGACTCAAAGTGCAGGTGTCACTCAAATTGTGCGTGGCATTGGTAACACAACTTCTCTTCCTCAAGGTCGTTGCAAACAGTCAGTCAGCTGTGTTTTTGATGGCATGATGGTGGAAGGAGGTGTAATTAAGAGCTGTAGTCACAGTATTACATTAGAAAGGGTTGTGTTTCGTGGAATACCAGGGCTACAATTCAATTCTAAAATGATTATCAATGTATTGTCATGCTTCATAAACTGTGTATTTTATGATTAGGGCTGTGCTTCTTCACTGAAATCATTCGATTGTGATGTGTCAAAAATGTGATATTACTCCACGATGTGCTGCATCCTAAATTTTCTATATCCATGTACACAGCTACACTTTAATTTAATTTGCTTTACAAAATAAATAAGAAACGGATACTTTTTAATCTGCTGACACTGCGTTTTCTGAATGTGGCAGATATCGCAAACATGACTGAACATGACTGAGTCTGAACATAGCAGACAACAGGAATATGTACAGGGTTTATCCCAGAAAACCTGCTAAGCCCGCTGGTAGGGCCTCTCGGGCAGCTCACTGGCAGCATTCGAGAAGGAGCAGGCAGAAGCATAGTGCTGTTCTGTAAGAATGCAACTTAATCCACATTTGCTGGTTTGAGAGAGCTTCCTTTTGCTGTGACCACATTTCCTGCAGTGGACAGAACTCATCCTGCAGGGACTCTTGTACCTGAGATATAAAAGTATGGCTTTGCGAGACGAGACAGGAGAGGAAATGTGACCTCGCCAGTTCTAAGTTGATGCAGTATCATCTTCAGCTACATTGTGATGCATCATTTAAATGGAACAATATCATTCAGAGGATATCAGGAAAAGACAGTGTGCTCAGTGTGCTCTGCTTTATTCATCCACAGAGGACAAATTGAAAACAAAATTATTGGTCACCCTGTTGTTGTGAACAGCTGGGGTCCTGCACCCGATTTTTCCAGAAAATCATTAATGGCAGACAATATTACTCTAGTTCTTCTGGGTTCTTTTGCAAGTACTCTTATTAATATCCAGACTATTCCATGACATAAGCACGAGGCGGATGCAAATAGAACCAGACAGCATAAATATTTTTGTTAATTTCCTAAGAAACTTGTCTCCCCCCAGGATAGCTTAGCTGCTTCTTTCAGTTTTAGGCGATTACCAAATTTATTGCTGATTTGACAGTTTGACTATACAGACTTTATGTGGTGGCCTTATCTAAACCTGACGATGCAAATGTTTGTATTATTTGTGATGGCTGACTCAAAGTTCACATCTATTATGTCTTTCCATTAACTTTGGAATTTTGTCACTGAATATTTTTCGTATGAATTTGCTCAAGTTGATCATGTAGTTAATGTTGTATTTTTATAATGGCTATAATAAATGATATATTCTGTACTTCAAAATGTATTCATTACATTTTCAAATATTACAGAAGTTTAAACAAGGAAAACGAAAAGAAAATACAACAAAGAACAAGCAAGGTGCCAAGGAAAGGGTCTACTGCAAGGCAATCATACTACTTGCTAGAACTGTATAACGTGTCTAAAAGAGAGTGTAGCATCATGGCAAAATAACAGCCGACATGTCACAAAGACAATTAGGTCAACAACAAAACATCCCAGATCTTCTTTAAGCTAGAATACAGTATTAACCTTTTATCATAAATCGACATTTTTCCAGGGAGAGGGAATTTCACAATGCAGCTACTCGCCAGGCTTGTAAACTAAAGATGTAAAGATTTCCAGGAACTGACTCTATTATCTTTTACTTGTAGCATAATTTTATACATTTTAAAAAGGTTCCTGAATTGCAACATGCTAGTGTGATGACAGCTTAAAATGGAACAGTGTTTTATTTTTTTAATTCAACCTTTATTTATACAGTTAATCTCATTGAAACCCAGGATTTTACTCACAAGAGACCTATTAGCATGGAGTATATATATATTTTTTCAGCATGTTGAGTGTAAATTCTATCCAGAGATAAGCACATTGTAGTAGCCTTTGATAAAAGTGTCAAGTTCTTTCTATCTTTTCTTCTACAGTCTACATTGTGCTGTGTGATTAGTCCCATGGGTTTGGTTCTAACCAGTTTGTTTTCCAGGGACCTTTGACATTCCAAAGTGCAGCCTGATACTGTGGTTTGGACATTCCCATGCCAGCTTCGTGACATAGCCACACCTACTGACTTCGGCCAATCACAGCCTCGGCCATGTTTTAAATAGTTAGTTTGAAGATCAGTGGGATGTTTTTATGATCCTGATGTTGACTTATTGCTCACTTCTGTTGCTGCTTTCTTTTAATGCTTAAGGACAGTAAAACATTTTGGTTTTAATGTAATGAATTTGTAGAAAGTAAGATTTTGTTTTAATCAGGGTTGCTTTGTTGCTGGGATGTCCTGATCATCTTTTTTGGCCTTGATCTGATGTTTTATGTTTTTTTGTTGACTATCTACGAATACCAATCCGATACGCCTAGATAACAGGGCTGCACAGTAAGTGAAATAAATACTTTTCCTGACTGAAATTGAAAGAAAGAACAAACTACACTGCCATCTGTGCAGCAGCAGATACTGTTGTTGAGAAGGAGGGAGAGCGTTGGCGTGGTGTCGCCAGATCTCTGTTGTAGGTATGGGAATGACGCAACATTTTGAGAGTCGATTGTCGAGGCCCACGTGTTGGTTTTTGTCGAATTGTCACATATTTAAAAAAATGTTTACATTCAAAAGCATGGCTGTAATGTCCAATATTGACCATCAAAGCAGCAATAATAAAAATGAGGGACAAAATAAATAAATAAATGCAAATCCAGTGGCAGAGAAAACTCTGGCATGGATGTGTCGCCAGACGGCTCGGGTTTTTGAACCTGCACTCGTTAGGTGTCCACCAGGACACCTAACGAGGATCTTTACTGCTGTCTTCATTTGTGTCACAATTGCGTTGTGCCCCCCACCCCGCCCTAAACATTTAAGCGCAAGCTCGTTCGCACTGCACTCACACAACCACGTGCACTGCACACACACACATGCTTGGATACACACGCACAGCCACTGGAGAGAACAGCTGTTGTCACCATGTAGGCTAACGTTACAGGTGACTGACCACACACTCATCCTGCAAACCAGCCTTTGAGCACCACGGACAACGGCCGAAGCTCCATAGTTACCTTACCGACCAGCTTCCACCTATTTCATTCACAATAACAGGCCGGTATCTCGTCCTCCTCAACGCGCGCTTCATCATCTGAGAGTGCACGGAGCCTGGACTCAGGCTCACCTTTTCGTGCACAGCTTCCTTAAACCCGTTGGTCGTGAACTTTAGGTGTTTGTTACTTTTCTTCTTTTTTTTTTTCGAGGTGCGCACGTGTCGATTTCCGGTCGCTTTGTTGAAAAAAAGTCCTATCCCTACACTGTTGAATATTGAATATGGATCAAAATGATGTCATGATCTTGACCTTTGAAAGCAAAGGTGGAATCGAGGATTTAACCATGCCCCCCAGTGTGACTTCCTGCAGTCTTGCCAAAGTGGAAAAAACAGTGTTGTGGTTGTAGCCATCATTGCTGCCTCCTCCCACTAAAAATCGCATTATTTAAGGAGTCTGGTGTATTTAGCAACAGTGCTGCTGAAAGCCTGCGATCACAGGTGGCGAGCCGAATGCAAACGTTTTTTGGCACACGCTCGGGTCAGGAGGTTGTGTAATTCTCATCATTATATCCGCGAAAAATGCGGATATTATGGAATCGGTCTCGCGCATCCGCAGATTTTAGCCGTTAACGCGATAACTGGAAAGGCGTTTGAGATTAAATTTTCTTATTTTTTTTATGGGTCACATACCCCCTGTAGATGATCCCTATTGATTTTGAGCTGTCTACCATTATTATTAATTAATTAATTAGTTAATTAATTAATTAATTAATTAATTAATGATATAAAAACCATATTTTGGCCTGTATCTTCCAAAGTATTGCAGGTATTGGCTTAAAATTTTGCATGGGCATCACATACCACCTGAGAATTATCCCTATCTTTGTAGCTTTATTATTAATTAGCAAATTAATTAATTTATTATGCTAAAAACACATTTTCAGCTTTATCTTCCAGACTGATGGAGATATTGCCTTCAAATGTTGTACAATGATTCATGTAACAACTATCTACAAGTACAATCATTATTACTTTGGCTATGATTGGTAATAGTTACATAATAAGTTAACTGGTTAACTTATTAGTGAACACAGAAAAAATAGTTAAGGCATTTTTCTTTATTGAGCTCATTTGGACACATTGAGGATATCATGGGTTTAGTTAGCACTTATTCATAATATTTATTACATTATAATATACATTTATTAATTATCATATAAAAAATAGTTAAGCCTCCATTTCTTTATTAATGCATTGAATGGAAAGTTTGAACATATTGTAGCTTTTTCATGAAATGTAATAAACATAGTTAATGCTTTTTCATGACATTTGGACACTTTGAAGATATGGCAGGTGTGGTTAGCATTTTAATATTCATAATATTTAACAAGGTATAATAGGTTAACTAGTTTTATTAAAAACTAGAGAGAAATTTATGAGTTCAGGTATTCTGTGTTCAATATGGAGTTTATATGGATACTTTGAACATGTATAAAGTGTAGTCAGCATTATATCATAATATTTAACAGTTCTTTTGTTGAATTTATCAATAATTAATTAAAACAGTTAGTGGCAGGTGCGAGTGCGTATACTTTGGGTATATTGGAAAGTTGAGGATTGGACAAGTTATATATATATATGTCGGGGGCCGACAGCAATATACCCCTTGCTGTCGGCCCCCGACAGCGTAGGCTAGTAACCACCTGGCATCACCATCCATTTTGTATCTTAACGCACATTTTCTCCTATGTTCTGTGCCGCACAAATACATTTTTTGTATTGGATTTGGTCCATGCTCTTTAACACAATAAACGATAGACTGTGTGGTCAGTCACCTGTAATGTTAGCCTACATGGTGACAACAGCAGTTCTCTCCAGTGGCTGCGTGTGTGTGTGTGTGTGTGCAGTGCGAATGAGCTTGCGCTAATGTTTAGGACGGGGGTGGGGGACACAACAATAAGCCGTCTACACGATTGAAGACGGCATCTCACCCAGTCAAGATCCTGCACAACAAGGACACAGCTCACTACAAAGCGCAGGTTCTAAAACCTGAGCCGTCTAGCGACACACCTGTGCCAGTGGAGAGAAAACTCTCCGCTCTGCTATATTTTTCTTATTTCGCCCCTCATTTCTAATATCGCTGCTTTGATGGTCAAGTACAGCCATGTTTTTGAGCCTAAAACGACATAGTACACTGTAGAATAGTTTCCACCCCCGCATTGCTGCTGTTGTTGTTGTTGCTGCTACTGCTGCTGCTGCTGCAAAAAAAAAAATCGACACCTGTACCTCGACAATCAACTCTCAAAATGTTTAAAATTCCCATCCCTAATTTTCAGTGTGCATTTCATTCTTCACCCTGTTGCTCCTTGAACTACTGTAGTTAATTTGTATTTTCCAATTTGCTCTCTCTTTAAAGTAAATTGTAAATTTGACATTTTGCTTCGTCTTTTCATCAGGCAGGATTCAGAAAGGACTTTTAGTTACTCGGGTAATGTGAGCTAACAAATGCTCAATTTTTGTCTCGGCTAACACAATCAGCTTTAATCTGCCCTCAATTAGCTGCAGCGAGCATCCAATCTGTTGAGGTGCCCTGAGGCCCATTCATTGATTCATTCAGCAATCAACAGAAAACTTAATTCTTTTTGAAGTAACTGCAATTTATTCTTCTTATTCTTCTTCTAATTCTTATTCTATTATTATTTCCCCAAGTGACCAGGATTGAATGATAATCAGTAAAACAGTTGTTTTTCTCATCTTATATAATAAATAATTATGAATTGTGATGTTTTGTTTATATGTTTCAGGAGCTGCTGACTGCTGAGTTTTGGACACTGTGATGGAAAATCAAGGTAAAAACAGATATAAACAATAAAAATATTTTGTCTAAAAATATTTTAACCCCAAGCACACCATTTATACTGTATGGCTCTGAGTGTATAGTAGGGCTGGGTAATATGGGAAAAATCTTATCACGATATACTATTTTACAACATTTGATATCGATATAGAGCATAGAAATATTTCTGTAAGGTTGGGTGATGTGTCCTCTAAATGATATCTGGATATGTGTTGGGTATATCTCATGTGTGGATATAAAGCTGTACACAGGTAGTTTCTCTGGACTCATGAAAAGAGTTGAGATGTTGTGATGAGTGACAATACACTGTAATTACATTACATCTACTATTTGATGATCTGTATTACATGATCTTAATATACACTTATTGCCTTTCATTTCAGATAATACCTGCTTCATTTCTTTGGCTTTTTATTGTTAGATGGAGGATATTTAGATATATATTTTAACAATGAGATTGCCTATAAATGTGGTCAAATTCTGCTATTACACAACTAATTAAGCTTAAAATTCAAGTGTTATTAAGTGACTTAAAATATAATTTAGTTGATTCTAGGTAGGGCTGAAACTAGGTGTGTGAACATCACGGTTTGTACGTACATCAGTTTTGACATCACAGTTCAGTGCATTTTATACAAAAAAACATGAAATTGTTTTTTATTTATTGAGAAGTTTAAATGACTAAACATAATACACGGTATACATAACAGTGGCCAATTGCCCATCATTTCCTGAACTAAGGATGTGTTTTTTAAAAAACAAACAACAGGAAATAATTATAAAAAAAAACAATTCTCAATATTGCTGCACCTACTGCAAACAAAACTGTGAAATTTGGTGAAAGGTGAATGTGATGGCTCTCACATAAATAAAAATATAAGTTATAGTGCAGCATGTAGAAAATAATGTAAACATTTTCAACTTCAGTTAGTCTAACATTCCCAGCTTGTACTCTGATTACTTTTATTTCTTTCTTTTTGTTAAATATGAAGGGGAAGTCATAACAGAGATGTTTCCAAATTCTTCATGAGACTGCTTGAATGTCAGCTTTATCTGCATTTGCACATATTTGTACCGGTGATATAAACATGTGGATGATGGCATTTCAAATAATATATCAGGGTTCGTGAAGGCATGTTGTCTTAGACCTCTTGACTTGCCTTTCTCCACTGCTGCACTACTGTAGTTCACTGGGAAACCATAATTTTCCCAAAGAGAAGACCTGGAGGAGGCTCGTCTGTGCTAACGCTACCTCGTATTCCACTGAATACTCCAGTTGCCTGGCCGTGCTGCACACTGGAACAGTGTAACGGAGCAGTAATGCGACGCGACATGCATGAGATCCCTTTCTGTCAGTTTCGAAACTGCTCGGTTTCTGCTCACCATATTTTGAAAGTATAAACATTTGTTCGGTATTCGTTGCAGAGAATTGCTCGGGCTGAAAACGTACCGAGGCCACGGCTGACTACCATTTGAACATCGCTGTGTTTTGGTTGGAGTTGATGTGGACGCATTGGAGGGAAGGCTGTGCGCATTGCAAAATGAAGTGGGACAAAACAAACCGCGATGAGGGAAGAAAAGAGGAGCCAGCGCAAATGTAGCACGCAATACAACACTTAGCAGCAATGCTGGTAAAGTTGTTGCTGTGCATTCCTCGAACCTCCACACTCTCTGTCAGAGCGCTTTCTGCAGTGGGAAATATTGAATTAAAGTGCAGGGCAAGTCTGAAATCTGAGCATGTTGATATGCTTAGTTTCCTTAATTTTAACATTTTTAAATGAGCATGGTGTACCTTACCATGTGCACTGTGAGGAGATTACAGTCTGTAAGATTTGTATAATGCTCAGGTGCTTGTGACTGTGACTGTGTGTGAGAATGAGTTTTTAAACTCATTCTCACACACATTCTTACAGATAAACACAGACAGCTGCTGTGCCAGTGCTGCTGAACTGTGAGGGGTTTTGTGTTTGTTTATTGGTTTTGCTATGTTTTTTGTGTTTAATCCTGGGACTTAACTCAAGAGTTTTGAAATAAGGCTTAAGGCCAAATTATACTTCTCCAACTGCGTAATGCGTTATCCGACTGCGTAACCACGGAGACCCCTCGAGCCCTCATACTTCTCCTTCCTGGTGACGGAAAAGCACTGCAATTTCCTGCCCGATCAGTAGGGGTCGCTACACAAGGTTGTTGTGCTTTTGGCTACAGTGAGCAATGGCGTCCGAGAGAGAACGACTGTTGTTGTTGTTGCAGATGAATAACATTGAAACAGTGGCCGTTTGTCACTTTTTTTGTGTCCCGGAACACAGTTTTAATATAATTTTAGGCGAGAAATTAGCCATTTAGAGTCTAAGCAGGTGCTGTGTGTATTAAGATATGACGTCTTTATAGTTTGGGAGCGACGTTGTCGGCGGTGATCAGCTCCTCCTCTGTGGATGCTCGGTGCACACAGTGGCCGGCACAGAGCAGCGAGCTCGGCCTGTCCTGAGGACCAATCGCAGCCCTTGCCGTCTCCGTTGTCCCTTGACGGAGTGACGGACACTTTAAAATGATTTCATGTAGCCGGCGAAGCTGGTTTCTGTTTCTATGTTCTTATGTTTCTTTGAGATGCATCTTGCAGAGTTGAAAATGATTTGCTGCCCAATGGATGTTGCATCCTGGGACTTCTCAGGTCCAGGAGATGGCTGATCAATAACCGATCCATCAAGAAGCATGTGTAAGAATGATCTCAGCATGGGAGAGATAGAATCAGCTTCACATGAAGTTGAGAAGGAAGCTGTAAAAGCATGCTTCATGGGGAGATACTCTTTCCGAAGGATTCTGGCTGCTTGACATGTTGTTTTTCAGTCAGCCACAGCATTGCTCAGGTCATCATTAAATATAAGGGACCAGACCCAATTAATTTGGACTGATCTGATGTCAGGAATCAGGCATTCAATATCCTCCCGAAGGCATGTGGTGTTGCATTTAATGTTTATAAATCCCAGATTAGCAATGTGCTCGTCATAGAAGGCTGTCAAGTTGCACATCACCAGTGATTCCCCTGAGCAACTATAGTCCTCGACGTATTCAAGCAAGTCATTGAGGATAAACAATCAGCTTGAATCATCAGCTGAACTACATCCTGACTACCACCACTAATGTTCACTATAAACTCAGGCAGATCCCCTAATGCCTTCAGCCCCGGATGTTGTCGACAGTTTGTTACCCAATTGCAATCTTTCAGGATTGTTTCGCAGCTTGAATGATGAAGAGGGATCTAATGTTTTCTCCATCTGTAGGGTATCCCTTACCCAAGCTAGCTAGTTATTAGTTATATAACATTAAACACATTTTTCTATTCAATGGGTAAATCATGTGTCCCTCAAAGTGTTAACCTTTCACCTCAGACCTTAAACAGCTGTCACAGCCACTGGTGCAGATGAGATGTGTTGTTGCAGAAACTGATGCACAAGCTACTCCTGACTGGTCCAAATCTCATGCTACTTAGGACAAATGTAATGTACAGAAGTAGCTTCACTGCTTAAATACAAAATTAATGTTTTTGAAGGAAAATATAAATAAAGTCACTTTGATGACACAGTTCGATGACACAATGTGAAATGTGCATATTTACCCCCAATTGTCATAATTAGGGGAAAACTGTTGGTTTCTTAAACTTGAAGCTAGGCCTGGGCGATATGGACCAAAAGTCATATCTCGATATATTTAGGTTGAATATCGATATACGATATATATCCTGATATTTTTTCCGCAAAGTGAGAGCTGTGAAATGAAATGTTCAGTCAAATTCAAAGCCAAATATGAGTAGTTTTATTGAAAACTACTCAAATAACAATAAAATGTAAACATAAACACTGTATAACAACAGGAGTGCCTTTTATAAAATCAAAGCTCCGTAAGGTGCACATTTAGATAAAAAAAATATCTTAAATAAAAATAGCCTATGAAATAGGCCAATCTTTTTCTGAAATAAATATGTGTATATGAGAAAAGTACAATATCAAAATGTTTTAGTTTGACAACTATAAATGGCTTTTGAAAATCAAATTACAGATTTTCTTCTCTTATAAAAGAACAAAATATGACAAACCCTAGTAAAGGACAGCATTTATATAAAGAGACAACAAAATAAAGTACTCATTTTAAGAAAAAACATTTTTAAACATCGTCTTCAGATTACCTTTTCCTTTTTGTTAACTTATCTGAACAGTCTCAACCAGTTGCACAAGAAACAGAGCAGCAACTCGATAACATTTCCAACATATAGCGTGGTTTTGTTGCTCGTCTGATGATTTGTATGCAAACCATCTACAAACGATTGAACCACTGCTTTTTCTTTTACTAACCCAGACGCTCTCCTTCGCACACTCCGCAGGTGTTGTTGCTTTCTCTATGTTTGTTGAAGAGTGCCGGAGTGTCTGTTCCTGCCCCTCCCCTCTCTGTGCATGAAAGATGGGCGGGGCGTGAGGAGCAGTGCAGAGAGATCCAGTCAGCGAAGAGCAAATTTGAACTATATCGATATATGCGATATGGTCTAATTCAGTGTTTTTTTTAACCTTTTTTGAGCCAAGGTACATTTTTTTAATTGAAAAAAATCACGAGGCTCACCACCAAGCAAAAATGTTTAAAAAATGATACTCTGTAGCCTATATCAACAATTTAGACATTCTTATCAAAGTGTCTTGAATATTTATATCCATATTATTTGCAGATAATTAATTAATTTGTTTTCAAAAAATGTTTTTAGACCAATTAGGTGAAATAGGATAATTTCCCACGGCACACCTGACGATCTCTCACGGCACACTGGTTGAAAAACACTGGTCTAATTCCATATCTCATTTAAAAATATATCGATATATCTTATATATCGCCCAGCCCTACTTGAAGCCTATTTTATTAAATTCCTTGACCCCCAAATGTTGCTCTTATTTTGGGGCTGGATCTGTGAATCTTGGTCGTAGAATTATAAAAACTGGTACTGTTGGAATCTGTGGATTCTCCGCTGTCCAGCCGACATGTGTTTTATTTGTTTACATAATCACGCTGACGCTCCAATGCCGCTTTGTGCGCGCTGGAACGTTTTTTTTCCCGCTCCTGCTGGTTTGATCCATCAGTGTTTAAACTGTGTTTCATGAACATAAGAATGGTTTATATGAGCTTTTAGCTGAGTTTCTGACCTTTCTATGGGTATGCAGCATATATGTTTATTAAAGTTAGATATGGTTTTATGACGTTTTTGTTGCTGCATGTGACGCTGCAACCGTGAAGAAGAGGTTAATTGACAGATAAGCAGAATACTCAATTACTTGAATAATTGATGGTTGCAATTCTAATTCTGTGTATTGTTTAATCAACATATCATATTTAATCTATAATGTTAGGTGTATTTCACAGTTCTATTCAATATAATACATATATATGATGATTATCAATGCAACAGCCTTTAAAAACAGGAAAAGTCATCCCTGACACCTTATCACCATATGACTATAGTCAAAGTCTCAGACCATATCTTGTCTCATGTCACCATATACAATACCCATATATTGTCCAATATCCCAGCCATAGTGTATAGTGAGAGTAATGTTATGTCAACTGCAGTATCATGATGACAGAAAGTGGTGAGTCAGACAATGCGGTAATAAATTCATCTAATAAGGGGTCGGCCCCTGTGACACATCTTGCTGTTGACACACCTGTTGGTTAGCAGAGGTGCCGGTTTCTGTTAGTGCCTCACATGGCCGCGTGTCAGTTTCAACACTGACCTCGATCATTTGACAACGTATTCACTCAGCGGTCCTTTGTTCCTGACTGAACTGTTGTACTTTTGTGACACCTGTGGGAAACACCTGGGAATGGCTGTGCAGTCTGAATATGATTGTGAGTATATCTACTGTCTGCTGCTGGATGTTAGATTTGGTCTTAGATTTCGGATATCGTCATATCATCATATGCAATCTGTGATGACTTTTCCTGGTTTTAAAGACTGTTGGATTGATAATCATGTATTTATAATATTGAATATATTCGTGAAATATACAAAACATTACATATATTGATGAATATATATACATGGAATTGAAAAACAGATGCCAGGTATTATCTGAAATGTAATACAGATCATGAATGGTAGAAAGGAAGCTTTTGCTGCTCAACATTGCCTGTCTCTGTGGTCGAGCAATCAAAACCAAGTGAACTTCCTCCATGCTGATATTTAAATGTTATGTTTCTGATGTAAAGTCATGGATTTTAGGCAGCTAAAATGATTCAGATGTTCTTTTGTTTTGATCTAAAAGTCATCCAGCGGGTTGGCTCATGTTGCATTATGTAGTATGTTTTTCAGGTTTGTCATGACTTGTTGTGATGTGTCTTGTCTTTTGTTTCAAATCCTTTAAAATGGGTTTGTCTCCATCTGCTGCTTCGCTTCGGAAAGAGGTTTCACTGTAATTATGACTCATAAGTTGTTGTCCCTGTTTATATCCATTTTTTTCTTTTCAAAAAGTTCTAGATTGCTGTTCTAATTATTGTCCTTGTAGGCATGTGCTCTGACATTGCACACATACCTGTATTAGAGTGGTTCTGTGCGCTGTAGCTTTAACTGGACTGTAGAGGGAGCAATTGATATGTGCAAAACTTAATGATGTGGATAGTTGGGCTTTTTTCTTCTCATCAATTATTTTCTAAAACTTAAGTTTAAATTCAGAGCAATGACATGCTATTTTCAACGTTATTTTGAGGATGGTTAATGATTCAGTGTCACTGTTCTCTCATAGGGGGAGACAAACCCCAATATTACTTTTTTTGGTTCTATTACAAAGAACCAAATCACACAGTGCTCTGTAATATATGTGTAGAGATACATTTGCTTCATTGTTTCTGTCCAGCATGAATGTAAATAAGTTTGGATGATGTGTTTCTGCACTTCAATACAATTCAGAATGAAATTTAAAAATACAAATTATACAAAACTGAGGAGCATTCAGCGAACTCAATGACTGTGCCCAACACCGTTTATTAGTGTGAACAAAGTGGGGCAAGCTCATGGCCAAGAGGAAAAGTAACTTGGCCTGTTTCAGTTCCCACTAGATCAAAAAGGCCATCGCTCTAGGAAGGTTCCTCGTCACAGAAAAAAAATAGTGAAATTGAACAAAAGAAATTGTGCACTTCCATGCTACTTCTTCAATATGTTGATGAAGACCTAATTTCTAGGGCATCTGTTACCACAAGGTGGCAGCGGAAGCAGCAGCAGGCTTTTGCTGAAAGGAGGACATGCATTTTTGTGGTAGTGATGGGAGTAATAGTAAAAGTTTTGTACTTGTACTATTTGTACCGATTGTACACTATATGTAATCAGTAGGGCTGTAAATAATTAATCTCACAAATATTTTCTCAATTAATTGTTTGATCCATATTTTTTTTCAGTTTTAATGAGAAACCAGAGCCTTTTAAAGAATCTGAAAAACAGAACTTTTTCTAATTATTTAAAAAAACATCATCTCAAACACACATCCAATTCACTCTCTGATGTCAGAGTGGGAAATGCGGGCTGGTTGTCCATGGCACTTTAGTCTGATGCCTAGCACTCTAAAGTAACCAGTCCCTGTCAGTTGAACTTGGGAAGAAGTTACCTGGCTGAAGAACAGGGAGTTTACAGCAGGATGGACGGTTTCTTTTCTTTTCAGTTAAACAGATATTGTGATGTATTGCCATATGATTGTCTTGCAATATATTCATTATCACATAATCATTGTATTGTGATATTATTGGTATCATGGACAGTGTATATTGCATATTGCATCGTATCATATGGTGAAGTACCCTGTGATTCCCAACCCTAATGATGCCAGACATAGAAACAATGACTGATTTTGAGGAAACTGAATTTTACATCAGGGCTCTAGCTGGAACATGATAACGTTTTCAGCCTGTTACGCTATGATTTGAGTGTTGGCACCGTGCTGATCATTTTTTTGATTGATTATTTTTAACGAAACATATATATCAACATATGATATATGTTGTTGTCTTAGCAGTAATATGAATTGCAGTATTTTGATCAGTCTAGTTGTGGGGCAATATTTTTGCCTACTGCAAATTAAATTGTAAGGATTTGTAAACCAGAGCAAACTTTTGTCAAGTGAACTGCTAATTATAGCTGTAAAGGAGAGGAGCGTATACATTACACAAGTCTGAATATTTTCTATATACATTTTACAGTTTAAAAAGGCAATCCCTAGGGCGTCACAGAACACCTTCGCTGTGTCATTTCCTCTTCTCAGGCTCTGATCTCCATCTTGGCCCCAGCTCACCTTCCACTTCTCAGGTTACTTCACCCTGCAAAGGCCTGTCCCTTTGCCCTTCAGGGGTGTAGTGTATGTGTCAGTCTGTGAAAAATGTTGCTAGCAGGGGGCCCCCACTGCATCACAAATCCCTCAAGGCGTGATGGCCGGGCCTGTCCAACCTCAGAGCTCGCTTACTTCGAACTTTGCCACTGAAAAAAATCCTCCTCCTCCTCCTCCTCTCAGGAATGAGAAGCATTCTTAGACTGCCGGATTACCTTAGTGGCGTACCTTATTTATGAAGTCAGAGCTCAAAGAAGGGAGGGACCAAGAACTGAGTGAGTGTGCTTGTGTTTTAAAGTAAAAGAAGGAGGGGAGGACAAGAGGGAGAGAACAAATAACACAGACTGAAGGGAGGGGGAAGACTGTAGAGACGCATGAGCAATGAGCAGCCAAGACAGTCTTCAGTAACCGGAGCTCGATGGCTAGTTGGAGAAGAGCGAGGTGGACTTAGGTTGTTCAGCTCCTGCTGCGGGCCTCGGGAGAGGCAGGGCCCGGGCAGGCCAGTGGGGACTGGAGCTGTAGCATGGGAAACAGTGCTAGCAGTGAGACAGTGGCCAAGCAACCAATCCACAACACGGGTGAGTCAGAGGCAGTAAATGATACACAAGGACGTATACGTTTCAATAGCATTATGTAGACTAGAAGGCCAACAATAGAGTGTCTATATTGTACACATGTATATTGACAGGTATCTATAAAGCAGAAAGGAACCGGGGGCGGCAGGCACAGACAGGTGTCGAAGAATGCATGTAGATGGAATGTGGTGATTGTGAAAGATACAAACTCAAACTTGTGTGTGTGTGTGCGTGCGCACACAGCACTACTAAAAACAAGATTTGAGCTCACAAGTCACCAACCACCAGCAACTCTACACATGTGTAGCCCTGTTAAAGTTTCAGTCACTTTAATAAGTCATGTTGTTGTTGCACAGGTGCACTGTGATCCATAAAAGCCCCCGAGTGTCTGCTCAATTCAAACACACTGGAACCTGTTTTTGTTGTCAAGGATCCTCTCTGCTCTCACATGTTGCATTTGCACATGTAATTCTTCTTAATAATACAGCTTGCAGCTATTGGAATCCAGTTTACATGCCACCAGCTCTTCTCAGCCTATTGTCACCTACTTAAATATAAAGCAAATATTGACCCAACAATATGTAAGCCATTTTTTCTAGGGTTATTTAACTGTAGGGTTTCTGTTTAAGACATTATCTGTTACACATTTGCACACAATGCACAATGTATTTTTACCCATGGTGTGATATTCTGTGTACTGCCTGTCACTGTATCATGTGACTGCCATGAGTCATATGGACAGCTTGACCAGAGCAGTGCAGGATTATTACAGCTTTCATGCTTTTATTACTGCACATTTACCGAATATAGTGTCGTAGATCCAGTGTGTTAATGTAAATCTGTGTTCTATGTGTTTTTCCTCTTTCTCTATAATTAGTTTGTGGTCTAAGTCTTTGATTCTCCACATTTGTGAGAAACAACCCTCCCAGATTGTTGTGCTCTACTGAAGGTCACCACATCACAGATGGATTCCGTTGTAGTAGAACCACATCTGTGTAACTGCAGTTCACTGCCATCCAGCCACTCCCTGCTGTCCTGGTGTCTGGGTTAAGCGTTAGTAATATCTCTAAGGGTCAGTTCACTGACCTCTCTGTGCCTGCATTTTACCATGGAATTTCACACACATCTAAAAATTAGCTTTATTCCATGCAGTAAATAAACAAAGCAGTGTACATATTTTACAAAGATCTATTTGTTTGGAAATTACTCAATGCACTGGTCATCATCTGACACTTGCTTATCTGCTATGTATCGAAGTGTATTTTCCCACTGGGGGCCTGTGATGCCTTTCTACTTTAGCAGTGCATCCACTAGTCCTACAAATGGATTACAGTAAAAGTAAAACTATGCAGTGTCAGTCGGCATTAATCAAAAAACATGTTCACTATGTCACGTTCATGCAGATGATGAAGTCGACCTGCAAAACAGCACACCAGGGGGTGAGGAAGCAAATTCTGGCGGGGGAACACCTCCAACCAAACGCAAAGGCAAGTTTTCCAAGATGGGGAGGATCTTCAAGCCCTGGAAGTGGAGGAAGAAGAAGCCAAGTGAGAAGTTTACTGAGACCTCTATAGGTATGGTGTATCAAACTTGGTATTTACACTGGCTTTTGTGTTTAATGACCCTTTGCTTAGTTTTGTTTTTGTTTTTCAGCTTTGGAAAGAAAGATTTCAGTCAGAAAAAGTCGCCAAGAGCTGATTGCAAGAGGACTTCTAAAGGACATCCCAGAGAATGGTATGCAGACCTTGCTTCTTCTTCATGAAGTATATTAAAAAAAAAAATTGGGCTCTATGTTGTAACTACACTTATTTTATTGCTTCTGTCTTCCTGTACAGAGAGCAATAATGTGACCCACTCCAAAGGTCCACCTGTGAAAAATGGGCACCCATTGCCAATGGATGTGGACAGGGTGTCTGAAGCTGGTGTGCGAGTGTCTAGAGGGGAGTCTGACATGAAAGTGAATCCCCCCAGGCTTGCTCCCGGAGATGAACGGAGAATTAGAGTACCATCCGACGCCTCCCGCAGTAACCGCGCACCTCTGGATGTGGACTCTCACGCTCGGTTTCCTGTGGATGTGGACAGACGAAGCCGCCTGCCGTCAGATGATAAGAAGGGAGGATCTTTATCCCGAGGACCACCTCAAGAGGATAGATACCGCAGGGAAGAGAGAAGAGATGGGAAAGACGACAGGGAGGACAGGGGAAGGAAGGACAGAGAAGACATGGAGAGACGGGACTGGCGTGAAGACAGGGAGAAGGATGGGGCAGTCGACCGCAGGGAAGACAGAGATTTCAGAGATAGGCGAGAATGGAGAGATGACCGCGAGAAGAGGGACGAAAGGGAAAGGAAAGATCGTGAAGAAAGAGAACGGAAGGATCGGGATGATGGGGAACGAAGAGATCGCGAGGAGCGAGAAAAGAGAGACAAGGAGGAAAGGGAACGCAGAGATCGTGAAGAGAGAGAAAGGGACGAGAGAGAGCGCAAAGATCGCGAAGAAAGAGAGAGGAGAGATAGGGATGAGAGAGAGAGAAGAGATCGTGAAGAGAGAGAACGGAGGGATCGAGAAGAAAGAGAGAGGAGGGACCAAAGAGACAGAAGAGAAGACCGGGATAGGCGACCTGAGAGGGAAAAGAGAGATGAAAGAGAAGACAAGGACAGGAAAGATGCACGCACAGACAGAGATGATAGAGATCGGAGATATGACAGAGACAGGCGAGAGGAAGGGGAGAGGAGAGAGGACAGGGACAGACGGGATGAGTGGGTCAAAAGAAATGAAAGAGAACGGCGAGATGAGCGGGAAAATAGGGAGGGGAAGGACAGGAAAGAGAAGCTCGATGAATTGCGGCCTCTTGCCAGACCTGTCTCTGAGATAAGCTCGCGGCATCCTCTACAGAAGAGCTCCTCAGAGGAAAACAAGAAAACTCGTCCTGCCTCAGAGACTGAGTGGAGGAGTACACTTCCCAGATACCAACCAGCTCCAGACTTCAGAGAGCGCTCAGGTAAGGCATATTTGCCCATTTGTGACTGTGCCCGTTTCTAAGTTACGGAGTTGTTGAATGAAATTTAAGAAAATCTGTGGAATTAGCGGAACATGGTGAAGACCATGTAGTGTAGAAACATACCATAATGAGTCATGTGACATCCCACATCATCACATTATGATAACTACTTACTAACTAACTCACTAACATCAGGTGATTATGTTTGACTTTGCACCACATTATTTAAATGGTCTGTGTATATATGTGTATATATGTGTATATATATATATATTAGGGATGCAACGGTTCAGTATCTCCACGGTTCGGTATGTGTCACGGTTTTGGGGCCATGGTATCAGTACGTATCAGTTTCGATATCTTAATATAAAACTGCTCAGACTAGCAAAGGCAATATTACGTTGTAAAAATAATTAAAAGCACAGATATAATCACATCACAAACTTTATTTTAACAATAGTGCACCCACTCACAGAAACTACAACTACAAATACACCATGCTGCTCCAAGTGAAAGAGACGTGTGATGACGACGTAAATGAGAGTCTTGCTCTGTGTGGCGCTGTAGAGCGAGTGTCTGTCCAATATCCAACTTCACTGCGCTGCATAACAGATGCTTGCACACCGTGGTTTGCATGTTGACATTTAATTTCTCATTCTCATCGTAGTCTACGCTGAATCCTAAATGATCTCACACAGCGGACTTAAACGAAGACGGTGCTACTTCAAACTTCCTTTTTTCATTCATCTGATTGACGCTGAAGGCAGCATGAGCAGAGCAGCGCTCTTTTTTTGATGTGTATCTGCGCCATTACCTCGTTTATGAAGCCCTGAAGGTTCGAAACAAACAATTCAGCCACTGCTGAGAACACTGTGTTGTGTTGTATTGTATATATATATATATACACACACTGTACTGTATATAGCTATTTTCTAGTCTTGTTGACCACTCAAAGCTGCTTTACACTACAGTTTTGCCATTCGCACATTCATACTGCACATCTATATGCAGCGCATTTTCTATCACACATCTTTCACACACTGCTGGTACAGCCATCAGGAGCAACATGGGGTTATATGTCAAGCCCAAGGACATATCGGCATGTAGACTTGCAGTGCTGGGAGTCAAACAGTGCAGTGTGTTTGACATTTGACCCGGAGTTGGATACAAAGTTGGAAGACACTGTCGCAAGTGAAACACCTCCACAACGGACATTCTTCTTCTGCTGTTCAATGTACGCAACCGGATGTGTCTGGACTAGTGCCCTAAGCAGGAGGATCTGCTGTTCAGGAGAAGTAATCATTATGGAACGATACCAGGCTTTTTCAGACCGCTTGCAGATTCTGAGAATACAGCAACACCCAGTGTTCTCAGCAATGGCCGAACTGTTTGTTTCAAAACTTCAGGGCTTCATAAACGAGGTAATGGCGCAGATACACACCCAAAAACAGCGTTAATTGGAACTTCCGGTTGATGGGCTCTTTAAAATAATTAATTATTTTTGAGCCTATTCATATCGGGAGCAGACTCCACTCTATGGAGGCTGCCACTTTGGGCATGTGTTTTAACAATGTTTTTACATTTGCCCTAAATTAAACCTTTTTTAACTATAGAATATTTGGCTGCAACATGCAACTTTGCCAATAAATGGTACTAAATTTTACACACTGTACCTAAGAATTTGCTAGCCACTGTATCTCACTGGTAGATAGACTTTTCCGACTGAACTGAAGTTTTGTAAACACGTCCTTACCTGCATTATATAAAAAAGAAAAACTCAGTAAGTCTTTGTGTTTGCCGTCTCACCTGGCTGGTTCTGCCACAGCAGCATGTTGAATGTCCGCCCCTTCCTCCTTCCCTGTCTCGTACATCTCTCTCTTCAATTGTTACAAATACACCCTCCCTTGCTGCTTTAGCTTCCACAACAGCACTGTGTGAAGCCTAGAAACCATCATAACAAACTAAATGGATAAGTTATTACAGAGGTCAGACTTTTTCACAATTGTTTTATTCAGTGTCTAAGATCCTGGTACCAGGCAACGTTGGTTTCAGACTGTACCTGTACTCCACAGCAGAGTTTGACATTACTAAAATTATCTTTCAACTGGTACCTCAAGGGTTTGATTCCCGCTAGTCTACTGGCCGATGTGTCCCTGGGCAAGACATTTTCACACAGCTCATAGATGCACTGTATGAAATATGTGAGTGAATGGTTCAATAGCAAAACAGTAAGACTAGTAAAGTGCTGTTTAACCCATTAAGGCCTGAAGCGCCTGGAAAAAATGTCTCTAAAACCTGAGCTTCAATGCTGACTAAATGACTGATTTCTCGGCCTCTGTAGCAGATATAGGAACACAATTCAAAAAGTATTTGAGAGCTCACACCTGTGGCTTTCCTGTGAAATTTAGTTTATTTAGATAAAAAAATATAAAATTAAATTGAATAACTATTTTCAATTGAAAAACAGTAATAAAATAAAATAATATCAACTTGTGTCAGTGCCTTGATTTAGTCCTGATGGAGTGTGAAGAACAAGAACAGCATGTAATGACTGTAACAGTCTGCTTCACATGTGACGGTTGTAAACACTCCGTCGATTACGGTGGTATTTATCGTCATTATCGCCGACCTCGTCGTCTTCAAACATAATTATGTCTTAACCATAAATCCCAGTCGATTTGTTCAGCGCGTTTAAAGTTATCGGCGATGACGTCATGGAAGACGAAACTCCTCAAAATCTCTCCGCTGTCAAAGTCCTCCACGTTTGTGAGAAGTAATTTCAAAACAATGTCGAGAGGAACCTTTATACCCCCGAAAATGGACGTATCCGCTTAACTGGCGTCAATGGTAGAAGTGCGGCAATGCTTTCCCGGCGTCAATGGGTTAAATACCCAAGCACTCAATGCAGACAGACTGTGCCATAACATTTAGCAATTTTATCAAATCTATGCAAAACATATGTGGAAGTCAATGTTGGTATTGTTATAGGTCGTCACAAATCAATGAATGGGGAACAACTTAAAGTGAATTGTGGAATGGAAACACGGCTACTATGGTTGAAATAAATGATCACAGACTCCACCATTCTGCATACTGATGATGCTCTCATAGTAAAACTGGGAACTCATTATTACCACATTATTGTGCAGCTCTTTCATCCTGCTGTAAGTGATCGACACATAGCTCCATCTTGTTTAGATTCATTTACTCCAATCACAGTCATGGGCAGCGCTAAGGTGGGGGTGCTATGAAGGCATTTAGCATTATGATTGAACTCTAAGTCTGAAGGGGGTTACAGGCTTTGATACATGGACTGAGGTCAAGATGAAAAGAGGAATGAACTAATCATTAGTTTTCATTCTTTCTGTGCTTCTGTGATCTGGGTCGATGCGTGCTGTAACTAATTCATGGTGTCTGTTATAACCTCTCGACTATAAAGTTCTGAAGAGTCTAGTTGTGTATTCAAATCCCTGTGAAGCGAAAACAAATGATGTCTTCTGACTTTGTCACCCCTCAGACAAATGTGTTACTAACCACCATGCCAAATTTGAATGATTAAGAAGAGCCCACAGGTGTTTAAATAAGGTTTCAAATAATGTCAAAATGCATGACAACATTCTCTGTTCCAAAATGATGGAGGCAGTATGTGTAAAACAAGCTTTCACACACATACTGGTTTTCTCTCTTGAAGAAGGACCAATGTCCACCAACATCACTGCTTTGTACAGAATATGTAAACACAGTTTTTAATTCCCTTTTTAACAAGCATCTCTGCTTCTCATTAGGCACTATTAAACACACATTTCCATTATACAGTTCCAGCAATACTTAGCTCTAATCTACTCAGGTTGGAAGATACTAAGAAGTAATGGGAAATGATGCGCCTGATACCAAACCGATTAGAGCGGACATTTTCACCACCTTAGTTGCAGTTTAATGGCATACATACAAACACAGAGCTGGTTCAGTTATAGTCCCTCTGTCGCTACTAGCCTCACAGCAGGAGTCTCCTCCTCTTTCTCTTCCTCTCTACTGTAGGAAATTTAAATAAAGTGGCGGAGTGTTTCTGTTTGATTTTACATTTAGGAAAATCATATTTTTAAGGTCGGATTGGATCGGAAGTGAAATAAAGGGGATCGGTGCATCCCTAATGCCTATGCTAACTATGGCCAGTCAATTTTCGGTCTTTACTGCTTAATTGTTTACTCCACAGATGCAGATTTTCCTCCACCTGTTCTCAGACACCATTTTCTAACATATATAATGTGTGAAGAGGTGAAACCATGCATTTGATTTGCAGTGTCTATAAAGGGACAGTAGAATTCTTGTTGTGACCTCTCCTGTATTGTGTTTATTAATCCCTTTGTAGAGTCGGCTGTTGCCCGTTTTGCATCCGACAGTCATTCAACACAGGACTCCCAGCACGACCCTTCCAAGCCCAAACAAGCCCTGCTTCCCCCAAAATTCCTCACCATTCCTTCCACCGAGTCCGGCAGGAGTCCGACCTCCTCCTCATCCTCCTCCTCATCTTCTTCTTCCTGCTCCTCATCCTCCTCCTCTGCTCCTGTAGCTGTGGCCAAACCACCCAGGACCGTCTCCCTAATAGTCGACGATGCCACTCGACCTTTCATCCCCGCTCCTTCCTCTGCAGACTCTGACACGCCGCCTCCTGTCCCTCCGCATGCCAAGCAGCCTCCAGTGCCACCACCCAAACCCACCAACCGCAACAGCAACCCGGCACTGCACGGTGAGTTTGTTAACATCAGCTCCTGCAGGTTTCTGACATGAAATCAGCTTCTACCTCCAAACAGCTGCTTCTGCTTGAAGGTGTTCTGAATATTTATATCCATATTATTTGCAGATAATGAATTCATTTGTTTTCCAAAAATGTTTTTAGACCAATTAGGTGAAATTGGATAATTTCCCACGGCACACCTGACGATCTCTCACGGCACACTGGTTGAAAAACACTGGACTAGCAGGTGTAGAGTTTATGATGCAAACCTTTTACGAAGTGAATAAAATCTGCTTTGACAGTCATGTTTTCAGTAAGAGTTGCATCCCACTTGTTCCAAGTGCAGTCGGTGCCTCACACAAAAAAACCTGAACTGACCCTTGAATGGTTACAATGTAGCAGGAAGTGTTTACTTTACCATTGAACATAGTATTAAACTAATGTTGAGCTGGTGCTGCAGGTCCATAGCAACAGTGTATTTAGTGAGGTCATTGTCACAGTCTTAGAAAAGAGTCAAACAAATCAGCTTTTGTGAGGTGTCAGCTAAGGGTCAGATTTAAATGGTTTGTGGGTAATGTGTGTCCATGCCCATTTAAAAGACGAGTTGAGAAATTGTTGTTGTGTAGATTACAAAAATGGAGGAAGACTCATTTGTGATCAATGATACTCTTTAAAAAACAAAACTAACAGATGCACTGATGTAGAACATTGTGTTTCACCACCATCTTTGAAAGGTATTGATTGCATTAAATACAAATGTAAATGTAAGAACACGCTCCACTACATGTTGATAGGATATTTGGAGTAACACTTCCAGAATTAATATTCTGCTGGAATAAAACATTCCATCTGCTTTATATTTCTTAACGAAAAAAATAATAATCTGTATCTATATTTTCAAAACTTTGAAATACCCCTTTCCTAAATCTAAATATGAGTCTCAACGGAGTGTGCAGCTTGTTTCAGTCTTGTAGGTGTTTTCCATCATGTTGCTACTCTGGAACAACCGCCAGCCTCTGGGGGAGAGGACATGCTCCAGCTTATCTGTGCACCATTTGTGCAAAGCCAGCACTTCTCTGGAGGCCAGATAGAAACTGATTTGCTTTTATTATTACATATCTCTTGTCCCAGCATGCCTCAGCTGCTCTTGTTTACAGCCCATCCTAGTTCTGTTCTGTTTGAAATGGTGTATTTGTCAGGGACTCAGGTCTCTATGTTGGTACATGTTGTTTCACACTGACTGTGTTGAACTGAGAGTTCTGAGTTTATTGGAATGTGGAAACTATGTGCATGTATATAAATACATTTACACAGTTTATAATGCATCATTTCAGATCTCACAAAGGATTACAGGTTACAGAGACTGAGGCAATAGTCTGTGATTTGTTTCTCATGTTGAAACTGTCTTCATGTCCTCATCCTTAAAAGTTGTATGGGGGTCATAAACAAGATATGGTACCTGTTCAACAAACGTGCAGAGGCTACTTTTTATCATTTTGGTCGCAGTTTTACGACACCGTAGCTATGTTTACCTGAATACAAGGAATCGGAACAAAAGCCCATAGCAATAAAAAAAATGCCATGTAAGCATGCCAATCTGAAAACTCTGACCTGATGCAACCCATTCTGAAAACAAAAGCCATTCCCAATGAGAGGGTATAATTCCAATCTTTATTCAGCTAGATGTTCATATAAACAGTCAGTTGGTTTGGTGCTATCACACGCCTAACTTATTTCCGTTTTCTTACTTTGTCTATCTGCCAATATGATCCAATACAGTTGTTGAATTAATGAACTGTATCCCTTACTTGGCAGAAGGGACTAAAGGCATCGGACTCGACTTAAACATGACTTTCCTAACTTTACAAAACAAAATGCAACAAATAAACACATACATGAATTGAATGGTTATTGATTTAAATAAATGATTGTGCCCCAGCAGCAACTTGGACAGCTGACTGTGGATGATGCACTGCAACGACGGCGGAAAACTTCTAACCGATCGTGTGAAAGCAACACTAGTGTAGAAAGTGAGAGGTCAGCACAGTCTCCAACATTGTGGTAGAGGAAAGAAGCAAACATGCAAAAAAGTCAAAGACCCTGCCATTGATTGCTGCAAAATTGTATATTATTGTATTTTGATTTACAACTAAGTTTGATTCATGTTTAGTTTGAATGCTGCTTTGCCACCTTGTCTCCCTGCTCTTTAGAATTATGCTTTTGGAAGAGCTTAATTAAGTTAGTGGTGTTGTATTTTGCAGTGGTACCACCACCTCTCCATTTACCTTGTATATATTCACAACTACCAGTCATAGTACCTGTCAAAAGCTTGCTACACTTGCAAATATAGACTTGAAGTGAATAGATTAGCCTCATATTATCCGATATCTAGAGCTATTTAGTCAACATCAGGACCGATATCAATATTGGATTGGAACATCCCTATTTGTTAATGCTGGAAAAGGAAAATTATATTCCAAAAAGAATAATGCACTGACACGAAAGTCGCGGTAGAGGAGGAAAATGAGACGGATAGTGGATGGCGTTGGGACAAGAAGACACATGCTGTGTTTGTTTACTGCAGAAGTGAAGCTTCTTCTAATGTTTTTACTCCCGGAGAATTAGACAATACTGTTCATGTTCGATGTATGCATGTGTATGCACACCACAATCAGATAATTTAATTGTGTGTCCATGTAAATGATACAATTGTAAATTCCAAACGGAACAAATATTTTCAGAATTAAGAAATTGTACACATGTAAACATAGCCTTATTCTCTATCAGTGGTGCTGCAGCCTCACAGCAGGAATCTGCACTTCTCTCTGTTCTTATCTGCTTCATTCCCTCCTCTTTAGGAATTTCAAATGCAGTGGTGAGGCAGTTCGGCATGAGGCAGTTTAGGTGCAGTTACTCATGGGTGAATAGTAAACTGCTGATGAAGCTTGCTGGAGGTTTTATTTTTATTTTTATTTTGCATCGTTAGAGTTATGCTAGTTATGGCTCTGGGTCATCATCAAGCCATATTTTAGACACCTAAAAAAAGTCCTGAGGAGAAATAAACTGGAAATAAACTGTTTTTAGTCTACAATACCGTTCTCTGCAGCAGGCTTTTAGCTAGGACTGTTTTAGAGGGTGTCCCCCACTTGCCCTCTGGAAACCAATTAGAAGACACCTGTGTGAAGCTAATCTATCAGCAAGAAGCCCCCACAAAGACCATCTTTAAAAAAATAATTAAAAAAAGACGTGCTAAAGAGGTTACAATTTGCCAAAGAACACATCGACTGGCCTAAAGAGAAATGGAGAAACATTTTGTAGACTGATGAAAGTAAGATTGCTTGCAAGGGCTATTGACAGTTTGTCAGACGACCCCAAACACTGAAGTCAAGCCACTGTACACTCTGAAGACAGTGAAGCATGGTAGGGCAAGCATCATGATATGGGGATGTTTCTCTTACTATGGTGTCGGGCCTATTTATCACATACCAGGGATCGTGGATCAGTTTTCACATATCAAAATACTTGAAGCGGTCATGTTGCCTTATGCTGAAGAGAAAATGCCATTGAAATGGGTGTTTCAATAAGACAACAGAATATCTGTGCAAGAAGTGCAAGAAGTTGGTCGACTCCATGCACCACAGATGTGAAGCAGTTCTCAGAAACAGTGGTTATACAACTAAATATTAGTTTAGATGATTCACAGGGATGCTAAATCCTAAAGATTGTTCAATGTATACAGTAAATATTTGAGTTGTAAAGAAAAATGCAGACACTGCTTTTTTTTGAACAGCCCAATATTATTTTTTCTAAATTTTTTCTCTAAAGTAGTTAAAAAATGTTTAAATTTTTCTTCATGTTATGATTTAGAATATAATGTGCAGTGTTCCCAATGCATTGAAATACAAACAATTTTAGGGATTTTGTGCTTTCCTCACGTTTTCAAACACACTGCTATTATTTTTAACACAACTGTACATAATGATCTTTATGACGAGGATCGAGTACAGCCGTGATGAAATACAGGGGATCCGAGTAGATCTTAGTAAAACGTGTTGACAGATTCTCAAAAGCGCACTTTTCATTGTTTTCACTCCATGGTCTCAATCTTTATGTAGAAGACCTTTAACGCTGTAATTAAGGGAATAACAGATGCATCAGATGAGCTGATCTCTTTAGTTAACTGCTCAAAGAGAGAGAGAAGATATTCCTGTGGTGGGGAGTTCATAATCTGCTCTGCACTGCAGCCAAGTTTCGCTTTTGTGCAAAGAGACGTCTAAAAGCCTGCACTGCAGCTGTAATTGTTTTCCCATGTTCTCAGCCACCATTTTCTAATATACGTACATGTATATATACTTATACTATACATAGTATATGTCCATTACACACATGTCAAACTGTTTTATCTGCATGGATGAACAAGAAACCATGTAAAGAAACCATCATAATGAAATCATGTACCAGTTAGAAGTTTGACGCTGCTGTGGTATTTGGTTGGAGGAGTATTCTTTGTTTTATCCTTCTCTGTGTGTTCTGCTTCTGGACAGTGTAATACCCAGACAAATATCTTCCAAAACCCCACTCTTGTATGCTCTCCCAGTTTGGAATGTAAACCCAATCCCACCCCCTGACATGTCCACTCATTTCTACCAGCTTCCTCACTGAACAGGAGCTCTCAGGCCCGACAGCCTTGTTACTGGACCAGCTGGAGACGTCAGAGTGAGCTTGGCCTCTACCTCTCTCTGCCTGTGTCTATGCGGCACAGAGCTGCAGGGACCTGCACAGGTATCCAGCAGGGGCCACATCCCAGTCTGCCTTAGTAAAGTCTGCACATGGATGGTGTCGATCCACCAGCTTCAGTGCATATCATGGAACACATCACCTCCCATTTTAACATCAGCACTTCATCGCATGTGTTTTGCAGCCTGTGGAGCTGTCAGCTTGACTAACTTAGTCTGAATTCTATCAAGAAAACATTGCATGGAAACAACGCTTGTTAGTGTGCTGGAGTACGTTGATTGTGTTTGTGCTTTGAGCTCACTGAATGTCCATTGAAGACTGTTGATACAGCTCTCTCATAATGTGTGTATCAGTCACCCTCCACTGACTTAGGGCTGGGCAATGTGTGAAAAAAAACTTATCTTGATATATATTTTTTGTCATCAGATATCGATATATATCAATATATAAATCAAATCAATGTTTATGTTAGGTAGCTTATAAATAATATCTCAATATTTTTAGACTATATCCAGATATATGAGATATATGGTAAGATAAAGATGCACACATGTTTTCACAGATGTTTGTGCTACTCAGAGGAGAGTGCGAATACACTGTAAATACACTATAAAATAAAATATCTATGGTTTATGATCTGTATTACATGATCTTAAAATACAGTTATTACCTTTCATTTCAGATAATAAATAAAACAATAAAAAAACAGTGAAAATTACGATTAATATGGTCAAATTCTGCTGTGACACAAACAATTAGGCTTAGAATTGAGTTATTTAGTGACTTTTTTATGAATAATTAATACATACATTTTTAAATCAATATATATAATATATACAGTAATTAGTGTGTTTTGTGAATTTATTCAATGTAATACATATTATATTATATATATATGTATATATATATATATATTTGTAAAACATGGAAATATGATGTAGTTCAGATGAAGTGTAATGCAGACATATAAAATCATATTATTATATATATTATACATATTATCAATGCAGCAGCCTTTAAAAGCAGGAAAATATACCTTATAATCTCACTGACTCGCCCTCCACTGAACCTTTTATTTTCTCCTTGACTAAAACTATTAATGACAGATCTGCTTTATTTTTATTATTCTTCAGCCTTCTACAGTCTGACTGTTTTTTTTCTTGTCTTGTTTATTCACAGCAGAGCTTTCGCATTCAGGCAGTGGTGTCATCGTTGTCCTGGCACCAGTTAAACGCTCTCCACCAACACCACCTAAGAGGATGACGCCCGTCACCAAGCGCCACTCTGTGGATCCCTCTGCTTCTGCTGAGGTCCCAGAGTCTGCCACCACTGCTCCAGCTGCTGTCCCTGTACCGACACAGCCTGCTGTCCATAAAGCAGACAACAGTGAAGTCAAAACAGCAGCTCCTCAGGCCATCACTGATTCTTTGCCTTCACCGCCGTCTCACATACCTCCATCACCTCCCAGGGTTCAGTCACTCCAACTTCCCAGCTCCACCTCCTACTCTGATCCCCCCAGCCCAACCACAGAGCCTCCCAACCAACCTCCAGCCATCCCTCTACACATCCTCATCCAGAGAGCTTTGGCCAGCCCCGGTCCACCGCAGCCTAATCAGGATGGTTCTCAGAGGGCTCACTCACTGCTGTTTGAGTCCCCTCCAGAGTTTCTTGCTGATGTTGGGAGTAACTCGCGGCATTCTCTCCCCGTCACCATCGAACCTCTCAGACTGTAAGTGTTCCATATATTGTTCATGGCATGCTTGCATAAGAAATCCTCTTTATCCACACTTTTCGATCTTGGCAAAGGGGAGCAGCTACTGTTCCCTAGAGTATGGTGAGCCTGGTTGAGCTTATTATAGTTATATGGAGCAAAGAAACCAGACAATATTCACATTTAAGAAACTAAAAAATGAGAGAAACTGGTTTTAATTCTTTAGAAAATACTCAAACCGAATGATCAGTTATCAAAATAGTTGACTGTTAATTTAAATGAAACGAAATGAATAAATCTTTCTACTCCAGTAGCGACCTAATCTTTTGCTGCATAGTCTGCAGCAGCAAGCATTTAGCCAGTGGACTGCATGTGTGTTTGCAAAAGTGAAGATATTTTTCCAAGTATTTGAATGCATCTCATGAGCAGTTCCTGTAGCTACGACCCCTACAATGCTAATTTCTAGTATATTTTACCTCAGTGATGTGCTATATTGTTGCAAATAAATAAATGTTGTTGGAAGATTTTAGGGACCTAACACTTCTGGTGTTTGGGAAGCTCTGGTTTAGGCTGTTTTCTTTCAACAATTTTCATTGTCATCATAGCTTAATTTGTAACAACATTGTGGATGTCTTCAGCCCTGTCACAGCCACCGTTTTTCTCCTCAGGCCAGAAGATGATGACTTTGACATGGAGGAAGAGATGAGGAAGCTCCACCCTCAGAGGCCTCCCCGCCAGCCTGAACTGGAGCCCCGCAGCCGCAGGGGTCTTATTGGAGACGCCAGAGTCAGTGTCATTCATGAGGGTGGAGGCCCTGGGGACAGCGAGGAAGAGTCTGACTCTGATGGTCCCATCCTGTACAGAGATGATGATAATGATGATGATGATGATGATGAAGAAGATGAAGGCCCTCCAAGTAAGTTTCCTCTTGCATTCATTGGTAGTTTGACAACTGAATTTGTGAAAAGTAATCGAAAATTCCTCATGATCAAATGTTTGAGTTGTTTGTCAAAATATCTGTCAGGAAATGATAATAATTTATATAATAAGATAATAAGTTTTTCTGATTTGGTTTTGAAACGGAATTACCAAAGAACTTACCATACACGGATTATTGTGGTGCTGCTACCATCTAGAAAAATTAAATCAGAAACTGAGTGATCAGGAAATCTCTGTGATGAATGCTGCCATTCTCTCCACAAGTTTATGGGCACCTGAATAAACCTTCTTTTAATAAGCAGAGTATTGTTTTTACCATGAAACAGACACTTTCACCTGCAGTTTTCAGACATAAAATGTAATATTTTTCCAGTCTTTATTTCTCCATATTCTCTCATATTTTTTGTATGAGCAGGTGATGCATAAGTCTAAGTCTGTGTGCATATTTGTGGTGTGTGTAACAGGTGGACTGGCGAGGCGTGTGAAGAGGAAGGACACATTAGCCCTGAAGCTGGAGCGACAAGAGAGAGAGGAGAGGGATGCACAGGAGAACCATGACAGCATGAGCTGGCGCAACAGGGAGCAGTGGGTGGCAGTGAGGAACAAGATCGGCACTGCACTGACACGGTAAAGGACTGACTGGTGTACAACATAGTCATATACACCATGAGCCTGATTTACTAAGATCCCATATAGAAAGCGCTAAATTAAAGATTGTGCCTGCTGCTGGTTTGCGTTTTGTGGGTGACCTACTTAGATTGCAGCCGCAATTGACTACAGGCGCAGAAATGGTTAAGACCGCCCTATTTGAATGAGGATTTTGTGCTAGTCAAGGGTTGTCAACATAGAGAAAGAGCAGACTCAACGGAAGCACAAAATGAAATTTGAAGCCACTGAATGAATATCTACAGTCGAGTCCATAAATATTGGGTCATCAACACAATTCTCTTCTTTTTGGCTGAATGGATTTGAAATGAAACGAACAAGGTGTGCGTTACCTGCATACTTCCAGCTTTAATTTGAGTATTTACATCCAAATCAAGTGAACGGTGTAGGAATTACAACACTTTCTATATGTGCCTCCACTTTTTAGGGGACTAAAAGTAGTAGAAGAAACTAAACAAACATAAATCAAACTTTCATTGATTAATACTTGGTTGCAAATCCTTTGCAGTCAATTACAACCTGGAAGGCATAGACATCACATACACTGGGTCTCATCCCTGGTGATGCTCCGTCAGGCCTCTACTGACACGCTCTTCAGTTCCTGCTTGTTCTTGGGCCATTTTCCCTTCAGTTTGGTCTCCAGCAAGTGAAATGCATGCTCAATCAGATTCAGGTCAGGTGATTGACTGATAACATTCCATATTTGCCTTAAAAAACTCTTTGGTTGCTTTTGCAGTTTGCTTTGGATCATTGTCCATCTGCACTGTGAAGCTCCGTCCAATGAGTTCTGAAGCATTTGGCTGAATATGAGCAGATAATATTGTTGGAAACACTTCAGAATTCCTCCTGCTGCTTTTGTCAGCAGTTACATCATCAATAAACACAAGGGAACCAGTTCCATTGACAGCCATACATGTCCACACCATGACACTACCACCACCATGCTTCACTGATGAGGTGGTATGTTGTGGATCATGAGCAGTTCCTTTCCTTCTCCACACTCTTCTCTTCCCATCACTGTGGTACAAGTTGATCTTGGTCTCATCTGTCCAGAGGATGTTCTTCCAGAATTATAACAGCTTTTTTAGGTGTTGTTTGGCAAATTCTAATCTCGTCTTCCTGTTTTTGAGGCTCACCAATGGTTTCCATCTTGTGGTGAACCCTCTGTATTCACTCTGCTGAAGTCTTCTGTTGATTGTTGACTTTGAAACACATGCACCTACCTTCTGGAGAGTGTTTTTGATCTGGCCAACTGTTATGAAGGTTTTTCTTCACCAGGGAAAGAATTCTTCTGTCGTCCACCACAGTGGTTTTCTGTGGTCTTCATGGTCTGTTGGTGTTGCTGAGCTCACCGGTGCATTCTTTGTTTTTTTAAGAGTGTCCCAATATCTGACTGTATATTTAATTTATTCAGATATACCAAATAAGAAATGAATGTGCGTCATCTGTGAACGCATAGTTTAACATGCTCTGGAAAAGCGTAATTTCCTGATTTACAAAAAGTATTTTTGTTTATGGATTTCTCAGAGGATTATGCTTCAGCAAAGGTGCAGAAGTATGTGCGTAACCGCAGCCATTTGTGCGCACGGCTGTGCTGGCTTTCAAATGTGTTGATTATAGACGCAAAACTAAGCACCGCAATCAGTTTCAGGTTTTCATAAATCACTTTGCCCGTGCTGAACATACATATACATACACTTTCTCCTCCCAGCACACGCAAAATTGCATGTCAGTGCCCCACATTGCTTATTCATTAAAGCAAGCCAGCTTAATGGATTGCGAGTGCTATTTTGCCCATCTGAGAGACGCAATTCTCATTGTGCCCTGTTAGTAGATCAGCATTAACGCAAATTTGTGTGTGCAATTCAGTTTGCACGCGTTTTTGCACGCGCAAAGCTTTAGTTAATCAGGCCCTAAGTCTCTATCATAAAATTGTGTCGTCAGTCTGTCACAGAGAAGGATGGATTGCATCCATTATGCCACATGTAATTCATTTCATTGGTCTTTAGAAATGGTTAATCAACAGTTTTCTCCACCTCCAGGCGACTGAGTCAGAGACCGTCAGCAGATGAGCTGGAGCAGAGGAACATCCTTCAAGGTGAGTGTCACCCTCTATCCATCTCCTTCATTCCCTCTCTCAGGTGTTGGTAGTTATTTATGTTTGTGTCAAAAAGATATGATCACGATATACCTTCTTTATACCTTTATTTACCAGAAATATGCGCTGAAAGTGATATATCGATATTCACTGCCTGGCCAAAAAATATATATTTTTTTGGTTGGACCGCCCTTAGCTTTGATTACGGCACTCATTCACTGTGGCATTGTTTTGATAAGCTTCTGCAATGTCACAAGATTTATTTCCATCCAGTGTTACATTCATTTTTCACCAAGACCTTATATTGATGAAGAGAGATGGACCCATGCGCAAAGTCTTATCCAGCGCAGAGTGTAGAGTGACCAATTCACCTAATCCCCAAAACTGCATGTTTTTGGACTGGGAGGAAGCCGGAGAACCCGGAGAAAACCCACACACGCACAAGGGGAGAACATGCAAACTCCATGCAGAAAGGCCCTTGTTCCAACAGGGGTTCGAACCAAGGGAAACCCTTCATCAAAAAATTCATCTTTTGAGATGTTTGCACTTCTTAAAGGAGAGTGACAACAGACTGTTAATACACTCTAAAACAAAACATCTACTGTTTATGATCTTTAGCACATAATCTTAAAATACAGTCATTACCTTTCATTTCAGATCATACCTGGTTTATTTCTTTGGCTTTTTAATGTTAAATGAAGGTATTTAACATTAGTTGTGTTAGAAACAATGCAATTGACGATTAATATAGTCATTTTCTGCTATAACACAAATATCTAGGCATGTCATTGATGTTATTAACTGACATTAAAATATAATTGTATCAAATCCACGTATCCACGTATCAATATATATATATATATATATATATATATATATATATATATATACATATATATACACAGTGGAAACCAGAAGTTAAATCACATTAAACTTTAACTGTTTTAGGTAAATTAGGTTTGCTAAAATTATTTCTATTTGCTAAATGCCAGAATAATGAAGGAGATCATTTTTCAAACAATTTTTTATTACTTTCTTGAAAGTCAGAAGTTTACATACATTTCATTAGTATTTGGTAGCATTGCCTTTAAACTGTATGACTTGGGTCAAACGTGTTGGATATCCTTCCACAAGCTTCTCACAATAGTTTGCAGGAGTTTTGGCCCATTCCTCTTGACAGAACTGGTGTAACTGAACCAAGTTTGTAGGTCGCCTTTCTCGCACATGCCTTTTCAGCTCTGCCCATAAATTCTCAATAGGATTGAGATCAGGGCTTTGTGATGGTCACTCTGACTCTGGGTCTGACTCCAGGTCAAAGTCATAAAAGGGACTGCGGCAGGGAGTCGTGAAGAAGCTATTTTAAACACTGTTAAAACAATGTTTTGATAATGAGTAGCAGTGCATCCACCCACAATCTGAGAAATAAAAATGAAGCAGCCCACAGCATCGGCTCCAATTCTGTTTGAGTAGGATGTTTGGATTGTATTGGATTTAGTATTTTACTCTTTCTGATATCTGATCCAATGAGTCTGAACAGAAGCTCATCTCTGCTTTTGATACAGTTTTTTTGTGCCCGATACTGATATCACAAAATTGAGTATCTACTGATACCGGTATCAGTTAGACCTTGTTCACAAAACATTTGCTTGCCATTTCAAAGACATACTTTGTGAATGCTAGGTACATAAACAAGAGAAACTTTAATTCATTCAAACAGTCACACATTTGACTGACAGATTGAATAAGTGCAGTATGTTTTATGACTGTGTGACACAGGTGAAGAGTTATGGCTGCTTGTGTAGGTGCTTTTGAGCCACAACAATAAAAATCACAGCATTATTCTGTCCAGGAGTGTTCAGGCTTATAACCACTAATGATATATGAACATAAATATCATGGATACTTACAAAGCCAGCTCCCTGCAGTAGTGCACTAAAGTAGAAGTCAATATTCTTTCTTGGCAGAGCTGTGTGTTCTACTCGAGCACGTTCTACTTTTCTGTGGAATCATAATTGATGAATTGATGCGAGCAGACACTCCATCTTCCTCCTCGTCTTTTTATATTCCATTACTTTTCTTGATGCCTTTGGCTTTTTACAATTGATTTGTTTAATCGTCTTAAGGTATTTACCCACATTTATTGATCTATTTTACTTTTACATTTAATATTACCTAAACTTATGCTGCATTGCATTTGCATAGGAACTGTGATGTAATAAAAAGAACCATCTCAGCCAACATATGGCCTGTGTTATGTATTTAAACAGTAATGGGGATGTGAAGAAGTAAAGACGAGAAGATTCAACATGTCGAGGGGAAAACACTGGAGATAATAATGTACAAAAAACAGGAGGTTGAAGAAGGTTAAAAAAAAATCTAATGTAAATAGTAAAAATATATACAATTTAAAAACTGTACATAAAAGTAAGTCAATGAGAAATTGATAAAATAATAGGTACAGTAAAATAGAAATTCTATTCAGTAAAAGGGGAATAACGTCATTTGTTTCTTATCCTGAATTTGAAGTAAAACAAATAGTTTAAATAAATAATAAAGATCAAGTAAGGTCAGGTTAAAAAGGTAGGTCTTGAGTTTGCTTTATTTTAAAAATGTCTTCTATTTTACAGCTGCTCCATCAAAACATGGACATTCTGAAGGATTTTGCAGATAATGGTCCAAATAAGACAGTGTCTAGGTTTGGATCCAGACCTCTCATCAACATCTTGTTTAATCTGAGTCTGTGTAAAAATGACTAGGTCCAAGTACACATTTCTGAATGTTGTCCAACTCCAAAAGTACAATCATCTTTGAACCAAGTATGAAGCTGATACTGTGAACTTCTGTCAGCACATTTTCATCCAGGACTCGCAGCAGCATGCTGTGTCTCTCTTGTCCTCATGAGCGGACAGAGACAATGCTTTGCACTTTGGCTAAAACAATGCAGTGCCTTGTGTGGAATGAGTCAGCGATTTAAAGATTCCTGTTCCATCAGTGTGCCGACAGCAGCTCAATTGAAATGTACCTGACTGGCTGCAGTTTCTTCCCACTCTCATATTGAATGTGTTTTCTCTCTGAAGCCCAGAATGAAGCAGATCGAAGATCAGAGAGAAGTGAGATCAAACGGAGGCTCACCAGAAAGGTCAGAAAGATACCGTGTAACTTTTTATCATACTTTTTTTTTACAATGTTTAAAAACCTCAACTTCATACTGGTGTTTGTTCCTGCACCAGCTGTCCCAGAGGCCCACAGTGGCTGAACTCCAGGCCAGGAAGATCCTGCGTTTCCACGAATATGTGGAGTGCACCCACGCCCAGGACTACGACCGTCGAGCTGATAAACCATGGACCAAACTGACTCCTGCTGACAAGGTGAGACATGACACAATCTCAACACCCTCTGTTTAGGTTATTTTCTTGGATGTGTTTATCCACATGGAAACGGGGCTCAAACAACATAAACTATCTATTTTCTATTCATTCTTAACATTTTCCTAAAAGACGGCATATTTTCATGAATTGTCTTCATCCAAATGTTTCTCATTTGTGAAAGTGAAGTGAAATGAGAAAAATATATACATAAAACTATTTTTTAGAATTAAAAAACTGAAAATTGGCATGTGCATTTGTATTCACCCCCTTTGTTATGAAGCCCATAAAAAGCTCTGGTGCAACAAATGACCTTCAGAAGTCACATAATTAGAGAAATGATGTCCACCTGTGTGCAGTCTAAGTGTCACATGATCCGTCAGCACATATACACACCTTTGTTGAAAGGCCCCAGAGGCGTCACTAACTGAACACTGCCATGAAAACCAAGGAACTCTCCAAGCAAGTGAGGGACAATGTAGTTTAGAAGATACAAGTCAGGGTCATGTTATAAAATGATGATCCCCAGGAGCACCATCAAATCTATCATAGCCAAATGGAAAGAACATGACACAACAACAAACCTGCCAAGAGACGACCGCTCACCAAAACTCAACGACCAGGAAAGGAGGACATTAATCAGAGAGGCAGCACAGAGACCTGAGGTAACACTGGAGGAGCTGCAGAGTTCCACAGCAGAGACTAGATTATCTGTACATATGACGACAATAAGCCGTACGCTCCATAGGGTTGGACTTTATGGCAGAGTGGCCAGAAGAAACACAATGGCACGTTTTGAGTTTGCTAAAAGGCACGTGGGAGACTCCCAAAATGCATGGAGGAAGGTGCTCTGGTCTGATGAGACTAAAATTGAACTTTTGGGCCATCAAAGAAAACGCCATGTCTGGCACAAACCCAACACATCACCCAAAGAACACCACCCCCACAGTGAAACATGGTGGTGGCAGCATCATGCTGTGAGCATGTTTTTCAGCAGACTGGGAAACTGGTCCGAGTTGAGGGAAAGATGGATGGTGCTCAATACAGAGCTATTCTTGAGCAAAACCTGTACAACTCTGTGTGTGATTTGAGGCTAGGACGGAGGTTCACGAGCAGGACAATGAGCCCAAACACACTGCTAAAACAACACTTGAGTGGTTTAAGGGGAAACATGTAAATGTGTACTGTATATGTATACAGTACATGCCAGGCACTGTGCACATTTTTCATTATTTATTATTGTTATTTATTAATTTATTTTAAATACAGCTTTATTCTCTTTATTCTTTTAATTTAGTGTACATTTCAATGTATACAATCACAGAGACAGAATGAAGAAAGCCAGGGCGGCTAAGGAAATAAAACTGGTTGTCAATACAAACATACAAGGATGGTGTTTTTGATATTTCTGTGGGCACAATTTTCCCAGAATGAGTTTCTGTGTGGATAAAACGCCAAACATGATTAAACGAAGACTGAAGTGTTTTTGCGAGGACAGAAGACTCTCAGGAATGTTGCCTCATGAGCTTTATCAAGTAAATGAATTTGAATTGTGACGCTGTATGTGGGAACATTCATTTCTATAGTTTGGAATATGTGTGGACTGTGAGTGAGTGTGGTGCAGCTACAGTGAGAAAGTGTCTAAATTCACACACTTTGTCCAGTAAAGCCACACCTACTGAAGTGCTGTTTCTCATGTTTCCACAGGCTGCCATCCGCAAAGAGCTGAATGAATTCAAGAGTTCTGAGATGGAGGTTCATGAAGAAAGCAAGATCTATACCCGGTCAGGCTCACACACACACACACACACACACACACCACATCAATAATTAATTTCCACTGTTTTCTCCATTTATTCAGTAAAACCCATCAATATTAGATCAGTTGTAGGATGTTTTTTTTGCTGCTGAAGCATCCAGAATAACCTCGAAACCATTTCTATGCTCTTTCCTCCAGGTTCCATCGTCCTTAGCATTCCACTGTAAAACACTCAGACTGGGAAGAGGTACTATACAAGGCCTTATCCCTTTCAATATGAGCTCAACCCATGTGGCCGGAACCAAAGCAAGACAACTCCACAGTCATTCTGACCAAGCCTGGCCCCCCAAACAGACTGTTCAGGGGACTGTAGTAGTGGAATCACTAGAGCAAGAGTTTGATTAGCGCTCTATGCAAACACTAATGTGAGTGAGTGAGGAGTTTTCCTCCATCCCTCTGCTGAGGCTCGGAGACGTGGGGAGACTTTGCTCTTCATTCTTTTGTCTGCTTCCATGAGCAGAACAGGAAGACCATGCACGTACTGACACAAGTGTATTTCCTGTTAGCATCACTGACATAAGCAGCAGATCCTTCTGGAATCAGATTAAACACTGTTAATAAAAATATATATATATATGTATGTGTATGCATGTTTGGTACTACCACTAAGGTGCTATGTTGCACTAGCCTTATTCCACACGTAATAGAACACACTGTAATTAATAGAAAAAATGTGAAAGATGCTGGAACGACACTGTTTTCTTTTTTTTGTCTTATTTAACCTCAGTCATAAGAGTAGACTCAACAGTTGATCGACCTGCTGTCCCACCATGTTTAACTGTGCTTTCAGCATCATTTAACACATATGACTAAATGATCTAAAAGATCCTCTAATTAGGTAAAAAGATCTCCTTTTTAATAATTAAATTATCCAAGCAGGAAAATGTACATATTTTTATTTTCCTCACTTTTACGATCCTTTATGACAAGTGTATAGATGGATGGCTGCAAATGTATAGATCACTATGTAGATTTGATTATTGACTTTATATTGTGTATCTACAGTAATGCTGACATGTTTCAATTGTAAAATATTTCTCAAATGTCTTTTTCAAGCAGCAATGGTACAAAAGTTCTTTTTTTTGATACAGATATCTTTAAAGTTTAAACCTTTTTTTTGCAAGAACACTGTACAAATGAAACATTCAAACAGAAATTAAAAGAACCAATGATTTTCATTTCTGCATGATGTGATTATTCATCAGTATCCTTTCCACCGAAAATCACTTGGTAGTGATGAAAACATGAATGGTCCCTTGAAATGACCAGATGAGGGCAGTGTAATATAACATTCACAAACGTCTCATCAGCATCCCAGAGTCTGACTCTGCTCTGACTCATGCATGATAAAACACATGGGTTTCTTCTAACTTAGGAGTCGTTTGCTTCACCAGTGCAGCTGACATTCAATTAACAAGGCTTCTCTTCTAATTAGCCTTCATATAGTCACTGAATGTCAAATGATAAATGTGATTTTTGTGGTTGTCAGAGAAACTGACATGTAGTCGGCACTCCTACTGCATCTGTGTTAACCTGTTCCTTGTTATATTGTACAGGAAATCAAAACAACTGTTTTTACATAGTCATAGTTCCATAGTTTGTCCATTTCCTGGTACTTCGTGTTCCCACAATACTACATTTTAAAGACTAAAGTTTTGTATTGATTGATTTTCTCCACTACCTTTATTTGGTATCTAGTTGTTTACAGACTGCTTCTTCAGAGCCAAAGTAGCTCATGATTAAATTCATTTAACAGCAATCAGATTAAAATAATAATAATATCTAATCGAGAAAACTGCTCATAATGGATTTGACAATCTGTTGCCTCCAATTTAATATGTAGATGTGAGTTCATCAAGGACTATTTGTGTGGTTAAACTTGACAATCAAGATAATATTTTAGCAACGTATCGTCACATTTTATCCATGCCAATAATTACACTTAAATTCACTGAGGTTGACCTTGTGCTGCTTGATTAACCTGATGGACAATGAGTATGGTGCCACCTCCTGGACAAATGTTGTACATGATGTTCTGTCATGCAAGAAATGGTTTAAATGTATGCCTTAGACTTTCTTATGTGCAGGTATACACACACACACACACACACACACACACACACACACACACACACACACACACACAATCTGCCCTAGTTTCACATACTTATACACTCCAATAGTGAACACACAAACCAGGAGCAGACGTAGTTGGGATTTCATGCAGGACATTGTTTAAGCTTGTTACTGGTGATCAAAGTGACCACACGGTGCCGTAGCGGTTAGCGCTCTTGCCTTTGCAGCACGAAGACCCGGGTTTGAGACACTATGAAATAGGGGAGATGATGGAGTCTGACAGATTATTTCATGTGAGCTCCAGGCCCGGGTTTTTCAAAAGTAATCCGCTCGGATTTTGGATAACGGATTGGATCAAATCTTGAAAATGGGTTTTTGTAGTAGGATTGGGATGACTTTGATATGAAAAAATCTGGCCAAAAATGTAATAAAACTTTAAAATTGTATCAAATAATACTATATTTGGATCATGTAGTATAGCCTACAAGATATCCTATTTATTCATAAGGTTTTAATTTGAGTTTTTCATCCATCAGGCTACAGTGATTAGAGTTTGACCTCCTAAAATATTCCCCCAAACAGCTGTCAATATTGACCACAAATAATATATTTAATTATGTCACTAATTCATGTGTATTCATCACAATCAAAAATATTTGTGTTTTGGTTTAAGATTATTTTTTTGTGATTCAGATCAGTTTTTATCCATATTAAACCTTTTGAAAAACCAGGCCCAGGGGATAATAATCCTGCTGCCTGAGTATCAAATTGTTGTCTCGATCCCTGAGGTGCACAACAACACAGCAGCAGTTCATCTGTGGAAGTTTCTCTGAAAAATAGATAGTTAGGCCCAGAAAATTAAGTTTATGCACAGTGGTGAAAGTAAACACATACTGTAGTTGTGGTTTTTTTCATGTGAATTTTGAATGCTTACGTTACTTATCAATTTGATCTCATTTGCAAAAGTCTGCTTTACTCCCTCACTACACTCGCACGCTCACTCACTCGCTCTGTCACTCACTCGCTCATCTTCTACCACTTTATCCGGTGTATAGGGACGATTTGGGCGAAAGAGAATTATTTTCCTCAGCAATTCCAAAGATCTTTAGTAATAATATTCCTTTCAGTCGTCTCTGCCAGCAAAGGTAGTTATTATCAGTGTTCTAGACTATTGTCTGTCATTGTCCAATCAGAATCGTCAGATTCAAGTCATGTTTTATGGTTCCGCCTCTTCTGGGGCGATTTGACTGACGTGGAGAATCGCCCGAAAGTTCTCCCGTTGACTCTCGTGTTAAAAACTTTAAAAACAAGGAGGACTGTTAATCTTGCTTTATGCACTTATTAAATGGGTCACCTTAATTATTCTCAGAAAAAATTGCCCCCCCCCCCCCCCCCGAAATTTTCTTCAGGAGCCGCCACTGCAAACATCCACTCTCACACTCACAACATAGCAATTTAGAGTGACCAAGACCAATTGACCTAATCCCCATATTGGACTGTGGGAGGAAAGCGGAGAAAACCCGGAGAAAACCCATGCACACAGGGAGCACATGCAAACTCCATGCAACTACAGTTAGATAACTGTAGTTGCATTGTATATTCACAATAGAACTTGATTTATATTCACAATAGAACTTGATTTATATACAGTGCAAGAAGAATCAATAAATGCTGCGTGTATAGTGTCCAATGTAAATCCACTGGTGATAAATCACAAATGTTCAGTATTATTCAGGTCTGGGGACTGAGATGGTCATTCCAGAATGTTGTATTTGTTCCTCTGCATGAATGCCTTAGTAGATTTTGGAAAGTGTTTAGAGTCGATGTCTTGTTGAAAGATCCAGCCCTGGCACAACTTCAACTTTGTCACTGATTCCTGGACATTGTTCTCCAGAATCTGCTGATATTGAGTGGAATCCATGCAACCTCAACTTTAACAAGATTCCCAGTCCCTGCACTGGCCACACAGCCCCACAGCATGATGGAACCACCACCAAATTTTACTGTAGGTAGTAAGTGTTTTTCTTGGAATGATGTGTTCTTTTTCCACCATGCATAACACCCCTTGTTTTGCACAAATAACTCTATTTTAGTTTCATCAGTCCACAGCACCTTATTCCAAATGTGCTTTATCATATGTCAAGCGACTCTGTTTGTGGCGGGTGCAGAGAAAAGGCTTTTTCTGCATTACTCTTCCATACAGCATCTCCTTGTGTAAAGTGCACTGAATAGTTGAACGATGCACAGTGACACCATCTGCAGCAAGATGATGTTGTAGGTCTTTGGAGCTGGTCTGTGGGTTGACTGTGACTGTTCTCACCATCCTTCACCTCTGCTTATCTGAGATTTGTCTTGTTCTGCCACTTCAGGCCTTAACTAGAACTGTGTCTGTGGTCTTCACATTCCTCACAATGTTCCTCACAGTTGAGACTGAGAGCTTAAATCTCTGAGATAGCTTTCTGTATCCTTCTCCTAAACCATGATGTTGAAGAAACATTGTTTTCAGGTCATTTGAGAGTTGTTTTGAGGCTCCCATGTTGCCACTCTTCAGAGAAGATGCAAAGAGGAGAAACACTTACAATTGGCCTCCTAAAATACTTCTTTCTCATGATTGGATTCACCTGTGTATGGAGGTCAAGGGTCACTGAGGTTACCAAACCATGTTTGAGCTCCAATAATTAGTGCTAAAGGTATCGAGATCAATAAAATGACAAGGGTGCCTAAATTTATGCACATGCCTAATTTTGTTTAAATAATTCTTGCACACACAATGATTTATAAAGAAAAATGATGAAACAACAATAAACAATACCAAAAATAAGATAATCAATAAACAAAATACCAAAAATAAGATAATCAGTAAACAATACAAGTTAACATTCAATCAAAATAATTTCCACCTAAATTAATTGCCCAAAATAAAGTAACTAAACAAAATTGTGGTGCATGAAAAATAAAGAAATTAACAAAAGACACGTGATTACTCAAATGATCAAAACAATAAACAAACTAAAGTAAACTAATTAAGGTAAATGTGGCCAAATTCTATCGACTCCATTAAAAACAGCATAAGACCTAATTAATTAAACCAAGTAAAACTGTTTATGCTTATGAGCGATACAGGTTGCCTCCTGTGGACAGAGTTTCTAATTCTGGCAAAACAGCAGCGTTCCTGTGGAGGACAGTGCAGCGTGAGGAAGAGCGCAGCAAACGGGAATGTGCCTGGAGCTGCCAGAGCGCCAAACCAGGCCTGTTGTTCCTAGGTCAACATGAAGGAACCTTGTTAAAAATATACATTTCAATGTTTAAACAAAATCTGAAAAAGGCACAAGTCTACATACCAATCTCAGTGCAAGTATATTCACAGAAGCGCATGGGGGAGTGAACCCTCTGTGCGCATGCAGCCACTATCCGAGGCACCCTATAATTAAACACCCATTCATAAATTGCGCATCATGTGATTATGAAAGGATATCAAAAGACCTACCAAGCGAGATCTGTAAAAGATCCACGTCTAGAAGAGGGGGACCGGCATCGTCATTTACTGCACCGGCACAAACATTTCACACCACTCATACGGAAGCAGGGCGTGCATTCGGCATCAGGGAAAAGCTCAGAGACAGCCACCCATTTATAGACTACGATCAGATGTGACTGGTCAACAAGTAAGTGGAGCAATTAAAGGTACACCTGGACGTCAATTATGACATCTTAATTCTGCCACATTAGCATCACAGTCAATACTTCATACACAAAGCTGTGTCATTCACACATGATTCAAGCACATCGGTCCTGAAGCTAGTTAATAACAATGCAGTCACAAAACGTTCTGAAACGCACTGTGGATTATTTAAAGAAAAACATGTTTTAATCCCTGTTTGTGCAGCTGAACACTAACATTATGTAGATTAATGACATTAATGAAAACTCACCCTATAAGAAGATAGAGCGGTGCTGGCGTCACGTCATCGTCTCAGACAACTACTGTGTCTGTCCTGTTCTCTTTCGGCCGCTGAATAATCATCTGTTTGTTGTCAACAACAGTCTTTCTCTCTCGGACGCCATTGCTCACTGTAGCCAAAAGCACAACAACCTTGCGTAGCGACCCCTACTGATCAGGCGGTAAATTGCAGTGAGTATCCGGCACCACGACGGAGAAGTATGAAGGCTTGAGGGGTCTCCGTGGTTATGCAGCCGCATAAAGCATTAGGCAGTCGGAGAAGTATAATGTGGCCTTAAGTCAATGTCGGACACTGTCATTTTCTCTGGCCCTTTGCTCAATGTGACCAGTGACGACATGTACAGCCTCATGTCATCATTCAATCGCTGGCTGTCAAGGTGGTGTCTAGAAAACAACTGGTTTTATAGCTAACTGGCAAACCTTCTGGGGGAATCCTGGTCTCATGAGAAGAGATGGAGTCCATGCTACTTTGGCTGGAGCAGCTTTCTAGTCGTTTAGGGAAGTTTATTAGAACCCATGACAATCCAGAGATGAGACCAGGAGACAGAGCAGCTATGTGCTTCTTTTTGTCACCAATTAAAAACCCCATAGAGACTGTGTCTGTCCTGACATACTTAAATAAACAAATCAATAGCAAACACAAGTGGAGTTAGACATTCCAATTTAATAAAGATCAATACTGACAATAAAACAGAGTCAAATAATACCACTTTTAAATGGGGACTATTAAAGAGATATTTCACCACTGGGAAGTTGAATGTCTATTAAAAAAGGGTCATCTATGGAGTAGAAATGTGAAATAATATTTGAAGAAAGTGCCTTCTTGGCTGAGAAATTCAGAAAAATTTATTTTTCGCTCATGTACACAAACGACAACAACTCCCAGAATGCTCCGCTCACTTCTGGCTCCAAGTCTCGTAGCAGCGCTGCCTCGCTTCCATTACCACAGTGACGCGGAGAGTGAGTTGTGTAAAGTTCACACAGCTCTCCAAAGTTCTCCAGGTACTCGGTTCCGGCCGCGGGCAATGCCAAAAAGCAGGTTTTTTCCCTCGCAGCCATATCAGTTTGAAAACTACATTCTGTCATTGTCTTCTCTTTACAAGGCCAAATTAAAGAGAGCGAGAGCCGGTGGTAGCTTTTAGAAAAAGATGGCGGACACTGTGTTTACATTCTGGGAATGAAGTCTCGTCCATTCTGGGAAGTCTCGTCCCCCTGTGGGTGAGTCCAAAAAGTGCAGAACTAGTGTTGTAGTTCTAATCTTCACGTTGTGCGTCACCTCCGATGACACAATATGACGTGTAACGCGTCATATTACGTCATCGGAGGTGAGCAAAAATACTTTTTTTTAGAAATCAGGGATAAAAATGAGGGAAGGAAGCAAAATTTCTAAAAAATAATAATGCTATTCTAGAAATACAAATTTTATTGCCCCCCTAAAAAAGAAACTGGTGGATCAGATAAGATGAGCAGCATGGTTTAATTCCGATACTTGCGCTCTTAAACAGGCTTTACGTAGATTAGAAAGAAAATGGTGTTCCAGTTACCGAGGTGAATTTTATACAGCCAGGAAAGATGGTTTTGTAGCATACAAAAAACCCTTCATAAAGCTAGAGCTGTTTATTATTATTCTTTAATGAAGAAAATAAGAATAATCACAGGTTTCTTTGCAGCTCTGTAGTCAGGCTGACACACAATCACAGCTCCACTGAACCATCTATTCCTTTAACACTGAGCAGTGACCACTTTATCAACTGTTATAAAATAACATCAATTAGAGAAAAAACTGATCATCTCCTCCCTCACAGTGACACTGACTCATCTGTTAGCTTTAGAAGCACCATGTGTACAGTTAGACAGTTTCTCCCTGAGTGAACATCATTAGTTTCATCATCCAAACCATCAACCTGTCAGTTAGATCCCATCCCCACTAAACTGTGTAAAGATATGTTTTCCTTTAATTAACCAAATTAATCTATCCTTATTGACCTCCACCAGGATGTATATGTTTTTCGCTGGAGTTTGTTTGTTTTTCTTTTTTTTGTTTTTTTGTCTGTTTGTCTGTCTGTTAGCAACATAACTCGAAAAGTCACGGACGGATTTGGATGAAATGGAAATGTCCGCAATGGGACCAGGAACAAGTGATTCACTTTTGGACCTATGGGAGCGTTTCTTACATTAGCGCCCCCACTGGTAAAAGGAGAGCATTGTGGATTGCATTATATGTATAAGAACTAAGGACAGTGTTTAATTAACATTTGAGAACAATAGAACATGTTGGCAGCGTGTTTGAATGTTGTTTTCGCCATCTAGTATAGTATCTAGAGAATTAATACAGTGGATAATATTATAAGTGCTAATATTAACCGAAAACTGCGTTAGCTAGCTCGTTTTAATGGTGTTGCGCCATCTAGTGTGGTATCTAGAATTAATACCCAACCCAGTTACACCTTCAAAACATAGGCTTAAACTGACCTTTTATTATGCCTGGGTATTTTAGACACTTTAGAATTACAGACCTTGCAGCTCACCACACGTCTCCATATTGCAATCCTGTACAAATGGCTCTGCTTCACCGTCTAAAGGGGGTGTGTTCAAAGGCACAACTGATTCTGCAACGTTTGAAAACAGAACTTCTGGGGATCGTACTTGGATCTACTTTGTTTTGTTGTGGAGTGAAAATGTGGCTTAAAGTGCTGTAGGTGTTCACGTGTTTGTCTGTGTGTGCCGGACTCCACCATCATAAAACAGAGAACGGAGGAGACGCGTAGATCACTATTTAAAGAACACGGTACAGACCTGTTCTACAGGAAAAGTGACCAGAAATGACTTCTGTTGTGATTTGATGATATAAATTAAATTAACTTAAGAGCTCAGGAAACCAATAAAACCCTCATTAGTGACTGAAGTGTTTGATGAGGTAATGATGCAGATACACACCCAAAGGCAACATTAATTGCCTCTTTAGGTTCAAATCAATTTAGCAAACATCTCTTGGAAATGATTTGTTTAACACGTGAAAATGATATTCAGTGTCACAGACATTAGTTACATCCAATGTGACACGTTTCCTCTTGTCACAGTTGAGATTGTGATAATTAGCTTACTTTAAAAAGTGGGACCCACACATAGAAAGTGTGTGAAATGCTCCTTTATAGCTTACATTTTTCACCCACTATTTTCACACAATATCAAGAGAATGTGCTAAATATAGGGAAACAAGAATAATTGTACGTTCAGTTCTACAAGTAATCCAAGAAAAGTGACTAAGCAGGAACTGACTGTGCATGAATGTATAATTAGCAATAAATCTCAAATGTTGACAGCAACTGTGCTTACTGGAGCTGAGTTATGTTCTTGTTGTGGGTGATAAAAAAGAGCTGCACTCGACTTCATCCTGGATATGAGCATTTAATATTTATGACTCTACTGGTGCAATGAAAGTTTTATGTCCAATTTGTCCTCGAAACTAATCAATGCATTGAGTTTTACTGGCAGGTGCACATTATTAGACAGCAAAAGCCCTGTTAGTGACCATTCACAGTCATATTGTAACCACAGCATCTATTCATAGTTTTGGACTATAAAACATCTGCCTCTGACTGGAAGACAAGCAAGAGATGGATTGTACACAAGGCTCTGCAGGCGGAGGGGGAGGTGGGCGGCTGTTAGTCTCCAAACAGTGGCTCCTGTGGGGGAAGTGGGGACTCGCTGATGCGTGGCAGTAAGAAGATTTAGTGAATATAACAAAGCCTGGTGCCACTCAGCAGTTGGGATGCTGAGTCAGGAGAAAGTGCTGTGGTTGTTGTGACAAAGCTGCATTGTGGTAGGAGATACATTAGATGGAATGAGGACAGTGACTGGAACATCCAGTGTCAACTATAAACATACTGATTTAAAAACTGCTCCTCTCCAGCAGGGTGGAAGTGCAAAGTCCCCTACCACGTTCAAGAGGTGTGACCAAGGTGTGACATAGATCAAAATGCCCCTGTACGCAACTGGGTAGACCTACAACTAATCAGACCAATGATCCAGATGATGTATGCAGAGCGACGGAAAACATGTCAAAAAACCTGCTTGTAGTTTTCTCAGAGCTTACTTATTTAAAGGGGGGATAGAATGGTCTTTTGTAAGCAGTTATGGAGGTCTGCTTACAAACATTAGCTTGTTTTTATGGTCAAAAACCTCATAGTTTTTGCAGAACTGCAGAACACAGGATATTGAGCAGCTTCGGTAAGTGTCTTTCAGAGATGACCTAATGGTCCTCTCTTTAAAGACCTGCTCTCTTCTCTTCCTCCACCTCACAATGGACTGATCGTACCTTTAAATTACTGTAAAAAGGCTGTTTCCACTATTCTGATTTTATTATTAGATGTACTTTCTTTGTCCATTTGTTGTTACACATCTTCATAGCTAGCTGGTGGGACTGTGAGGAAAGTCATTTGAATTGCCTTTATGAGGAAATGACCAATACAAATGTTGAGTCTATGAAATGTGTAACATAACTTTCTGTACATCATGTTCTCTCTGTCTCTTCTGATGTCACTGCATATCATTGCACACAGAGGTGAGAAACATCTGCAGCACACAAGTACTGAAAAAGTATCTAAGAATTTGCCCACTTGTAGTAACTAAAGTCTGCTGAGAAAAAAAAATCCTAACTTTCAACAGTTCTGTTGGAAAGATTGATAATTTCATACAAAATAACAATAATAATAATAATGCATTATATTTGGAGGCGCCTTTCATGACACTCAAGGTCGCCATGGACAGTATGTTGAAGTCTGTAAGTGGTCATTTTGAATGATAGTAAATCAGTCTGCTCAAATATATACTCAACAAAAATATAAACGCACAAACTTGAAATGGTGAACAAAAATAGAATGTCATGACATTTGCTCGGATTCTTGATGCATTTGTTTATGGAATGATTTGTTTTTCTCAAACCCAGTAGTCCAGTGTCACTTGGCCACTTCTACTGACTACAATCTCAGATTGAGTATTTCAACTCACCAGAGTCATGGAGCATGACAGAGTGGTGGTCAATATGTGTGACCAGTACACAGACACTCCTTATGGTCTGGTCAATAAAAGGGCACACCAAAATGTGGACTTTTGTCACTTGTCAATATGCCACAGATGTCACAAATCATGATTGAGTGTACCATTGGCTCATGCTGAGTGCTGGGTTGAACGTTACAGCTGTGGCAACACAACTGGACACAAATAGGCTCATAAGGGCAATAACTGGTCTGGTCTTTCATAATTGAAAAAAAATGAAAAAATAGTTTCTAAAAATGAGAGCATTCTCTCATAATTATGAGACACAAAGGTCATTTGGTGAATGTGATGTGGTTGCATAAGCTTTACTCACCACACCTAATATCTTGTTCGCTTTCTGTTATTAAAATTTAGGCACTTCGTTGGAAAATGTATATTAAATTTTCATGGGTTTTCATTTTGTAAAATGTTTAAATGATAAGCTTCTAGCTACACATTTTACAGCACTGTCATACATTACAGTACATGCATACATTTACAGTAATAAACTGCTTATGGTGATTATAGTAGCAACACTAAAATAACAGTATTATACTGCAAAGCTGACATTCTATACAGCACAGTAGTGTAAATGTTTTTACAATAATACAACAGTAGATACGCTGTAGAATAACAGTAAACTCCAGGTAAATGTAGCTGCCAGTAGTTTACTGTAATTTAACATTTAACGTTTACTGATTTTTTCTAAATCCAACGCTTTTGTTTTTGCTCCCAGCTGAACTCAAAGATCTAAAGCATTTTCTTTCTACACAAAATGACCATTTCAACAGAATATTGCACAGGAGTGCATTAGGCTGGCCACAATAAAAGGCCACGCTGAAACGTTCAGTTTTATCACACAGCACAATGCCACAGATATCACAAGTTTTGAGGGAGCATGTAATTGGCATGCTGACTGCAGGAATGTCCACCAGAGCTGTTGCCCGTGAATTGAATGTTCTTCTCTACCATAAGTCGTCTCCAAAGGCGTTTCAGACCTCCAACCGGCCTCACAACTGCAGACCACATGTAACCAAACCAGCCCAAGACCTCCAACATCCAGCATGTTCACCTCCAAGATCGTCTGAGACCAGACACCCAGACAGCTGCTGCAACAATCGGTTTGCATGACCTAAGAATTTCTGCACAAACTGTCAGAAACTGTCTCAGGGAAGCTCATCTTCATGCTCGTCGTCCTCATGGAGGTCTCGACCTGACTGCAGTTCGTTGTCATAACCGACTTAAGTTGGCAAATGCCCACATTCAATGGCGTCTGGCACGTTGGAGAGGTGTTCTCTTCAATGATGAATCTGTTTTCACTGTTCAACAATAGAGTTGGTTTGTTGATTTTAATACAATCTGCATTTACTTTTACTGTGTTTTGTTTATTGTGAGTTTGTATGCTGCCCAATTTATACCAAAACAATACAATTTACTGTTTTTTTTAAGATATAAAATGAATATGGAGTAGAATTAATTCAGCCCATTGGTCCGGCCCTCAACAATTTTTTTCTCATGTGCCCACTTGCGGAAAATAATTGCCCACCCCTAAGAAGCTGCTTGCATAGGAAGCTTCTACAACCAAATGAAAATTCTTCACATCATTTACAGGATGACACCGTGTACTCCTCTCAAGAGCTCTTCACTTTGAATTCAATCATGGTAATGCAAGATGGAATGTTTGATTATGAGCCCACAATTTTCAAAGAAAATATGATTGCTATCTCATTACTATGGTATTTCCCCATTTTGCTTTATTTCGATATAAATTTGATTGATTTCTGTCAACAATCTCAGACAGTATGGAGTTAGATTTGTGTCTTTATTATTCAATCAAAAAAAAGTGTTCAAATGAAATTTTTTGAGTCTCAAATATTTTTTGCAATCAAACACTTTTTTTCTTTGATTGAAAATGTTTTTTTTTATTGAAGTGATTTCTTTTAATTGAAAATATTTTTTTTTTGTTTGAAGCAACTTCTTCTTTGATTGAGTTATAAAGACACAACTGTCCTACCCATAATATGGCCCAAACGCAAAACAGCATTACTTCAATCAAAAATTTGCTTCTAACCAAAAAAACCCTCACTTCGATCAAAGAAAACATTTTCAATCAAAGAAAAACAGTGTTCAAATGCATTTTTTTGAGTCTCAAATATATTTTTGCATTCAAACAATTTTTTTCTTTGATTGAAAAGGTTTTTTTTGATTGAAGTGAATGTTTTTTTGATTGAAAACGTTTTTTTTGATTGAAGCAAACTTTTTTTTGATTGAATAATAAAGACACAAATCTAACTCCATAATACAGACTTGACACACTGGAAATATTCTCTACAACAGGTGCACAAAGAGAAGCTGATAAGAAGTATTACATCAACACAACAGAATAATGAACATAATGTTAAGTATCATCAGCACAATTGCCTTAAACACTGTACTGGAGCAATTAGTTACATGACACAAGTCAAATATACATTTACAAGCAGACCTTTTTTAGAATTCCATTTACAGTGTGAAGCAGTTCCATATAAAAAAGAAATAACAGCATACAACATAGTTGATGACAATATCAAAGAAAGGTAAATTACAAAGGTATATAAAATGTAGGGTATGACAGCAAGGGACAGATAAAGCTGGAGTCCAAACATTCTTAAATGTTGTTTGTTTAAATCCACTTCACATCATCAGCCAATAAATACAATTGTCAGGGAGAAAAAACATAAACAAGTCGTGACAAGTTGTGATTTCGGAATACGCTGTGATTTCACAGTGTATTGTGACTGCACTTGATCCTCATCATAAAGATCATTATTTGGATGTAAAGATAAAGCTGCGTGTAGAGAAATGATCCAGTCTGTGTCAGAACGATGTGGTGACAAAAAAAGGCCCGATATATAATATATATATAATATATATAATTATATATAAAATATAATTGCAATGCCTTGACTTTAGTGAGGTCCCAGCCATACAATACAATTAGATTTAAAGAATTTTGGTTATTGCTACTTTGTTATTGTCACTTTGTATGACTGATTAGTCTTTTTGTACTCAACAAAGAGAACACTGAAACAATTTGAATATGAAAGAATGACAAAATAAACTATATCTGCTCTTCAAGTGTAACTAAATGCCAAACCCATGCCCCCTCCACTGATCCTCACTTTCCATCACTCTCAGCTCTCAGCCCACTTCTTTACTTTTTTGAAAACCAGGCATTGGATGAGCATCACACGGAATTTGAAGAACAGCTGTTTCTCATGTGACTGTGGACACTGGATCATTTGTTTGAACTTGTATATAAGTGAGTAAACACAACCTTCTTTTATTGGCCTGTGCTGAACCACATTTGTATTAAAGTTCGACTAACTGCTTCACTCACTTTCTGCCACGCCTTATTCTTCTTCATGTAGTCTTCATTCTTTATCTGGTTGTGTGTGATATTATGTTTGATGTGCTTCATGTCCCACGTTAAAATGTGACATCTTTACATTCAATAAACTGCATGATAAATATATTTAGACATGTTTACATGACATCATGTAAATGTATTAAGCATTAAACTAGTCTCATATGAGAGCAGGAGCAAAATACTCTGCATCTGCAATGCTGCTGACTTAAACTGTTATGCAAAGCTGAAATGGTCATTAACTTCACATTGATTGATGCCTGTAACACGATTGGTTGTGAAGATCTGCTGATAAGTCAGCCAGAATTATTCAGTCGACTGGCTGAAGGCACTCGCTGTCTGCTAAATCTGCTACAGTTTTTCACTGAGACAGATGACAGTAGTTTTTCTCATTTAACTTGTAGATCAATAATCTTCTAGGAGCCATTTGTTGGCATCAGGACTTATGTCTTTATCTACTTCAGGGATGTTCTTTGAATTTATATTGGTCTTTAACCATGAACTGATAAGGTGTGTAAAGTGTTTATCACTCTGCAGTCAGACTCTCCGTGGGCTTCTATGAGAGACCAACAGCTGAGCTGAAAAAAATCCATAGAAATCAAAACATCAGTGGTGTAAATTGAGGGATGCTTTGATCTTGATGTCGTGCATCATATTTTGACTGTCTGGAGATCACCACGATCATTTATGCTGCAGGTCTTTCCATAAGGGCTGGCAGTAGGTCCTTCATGTAACTCAGCTGTAGCATGGTTTCTTTTGCTTCAGAATCATAGTGGCATATGTTGTGATTCAACTTGTAATTGGTCAGAAAATATTAATACAAATGATTAATTATTTTTAATAATTAATTTTGTTATTAATTTTCTTAAAAACCCTTGCATCGGGCACCATTATGTTGTGGTTCAACAAAAGTGGCAATAATTTGATTGATAAAAATAAAAGTAATACAATTTAATTAATTAACTTTAGATCGGGGCACCACCCTGAAATCAGGGAAAAGACAATCAATCTATGCCTTTCAAAATCAGTCTAAATAATCACTGTAATTGACTATATCAAAAATATCCCAATTGAACAGTAATGAAGGTATGAATCTGAGCACTGACCCTCTCAACCACCATTTGTCACAACATTCATGTACAAAAGACACAGAGCGTTCCTTTAAGTGAACAAAAGTAACAATTTATTAAATCAAATAACAAGAATCAATTAGACAATTTTATTCACCAACATTAAATATCCAAGGCTAATGGAATGATCTAAGTCAATGAACATTAAAGCATAATGATAACTTAGTGATTTGAATCAGTAAATCCCACTTGCTAAAGCTAAAATCACACAGCTATATACAACATAAACACCAGTTTGTGTGTGTGTGTGTGTGTGTGTGTGTGTGTGTGTGTGTGTGTGTCTGTGTGTGTGTGTGTGAACAGGAAGAGATAAGATAAGAGAAGGGAGTGACGCGGTTCTGTGACCGAATAACAGGATCGCGTGTAAGTCAATGGCAGTGTAAACCACACAGACTTGACGCAGGCGAAGCCAGGCCAGCCTGTGAGTCGTAACGTTTAAACAGCCATTATCTCACCACGTGATCTCCCTGCTCGCTCACAGCAGAGGAGGATACCTGCGGAGCGTGGCGCTACATCGGTGGTCTGCAGCGGTGGTCTGCAGCGGAGGCTCCACATTCAACAGTAAAACCACAATAACGAACACCAAACGTAAACAAAGAAACACGTGGTTATGACGAGAACACAAATGCGAGCGTGTGGGTGCGCGATCCAACACGTTCAACACAAAGAAAAGTTAACAAACACAGAAATATAACCTAACTCTGCCCAGAACACATTGCCTCTTACTGTAAGCGGATCTCAGGTTTTGTGGTCCGTCCATGGGTCCGGTCAAGTTTGTTGGAGTCGCAGAGTGTGGACGGGTCGTTATTTAGCTCGCAGTGGACAGCTGTTGATCCTCGTTGTCTCTGAGTGGAAGCAGTTCAGGCGGCAGGTATGGAGCGATTCGCCGGCGGAGGTGTGATCCTCACAGGCGGAGGAGTGGAAGCTGGCATCGTCGTGCTGCACGGGAGAGCCTTATGTCAGAGGGCACGGCCAGAGCCGCGTGGCCCGGGGCCCGGAGCTATGGGCCCAAAGCAGGAACCAGTGCAGCAGGCAAGAGCGAAGGAACAAGAGAGGGAAGAAAGTTCTGTCTTCCAAATTATATGGTTTTATCAGTCGGGGGATCATAAAACAGTGGCGGTCAATGAGACTTAAAGGATTCTGCCCCCCCACGGAGAGCTCTCCAGTCATAAACCCCATGTGGTGTTACAAAATGGAGCCTGCAGGATTTGTTAAACTCACAATCAGGCTTTTGTTTTGCAACCAGGCCTTAGACAAGAACAATAGATTTCAGCCATACTGTTACATACTGACAAACAAAATCTTACCCACTCATATTCTCAGTCTAAATTTAACCTTTATGGGGCCTACGTGTACATGCTGGCCATTAAAATAAATACATAAATATATAAAATATTGCAGCTCATGATTACAAGACAAAGAAACAAACGTAAATCATGTCATCATGTGTCTGCCAGGTCATGGTCAGGGAGAATAAGCACACATGACAGCAGGAAGCATAATGGTGGCTGTCCAGAAATGCTGAATGTCATGCAGCTCAAGAGAAATTGGTGCAACACTACACTGAGATTGCAGCAACTAAAAGACAAAACAGCCATTCCAGCTGGGAACTTTGTGCTGAACTGCAAAGTGGTGAAAGAGCCTGTAGTACCAGCACAATGATGATGAAACGACCTTAGCAAATACCATCTAGCCATTTTAGATGTAAAAGTATAGCCAAACTTTTGAGTATAACTAAATTAATTGAGTAAATGTGATGTCAAAAAAAAAAGCATGTAACATCATCACCTCATCAATGAGAAGCAGTTGCAGATTTTGAATTAGACTTAGAATTGAAATGGCCCCTTGATTGGAAAATGTTCCCAATCCTTGGTGTGAAGAGATCAATGTACGATTAAATTAATAAAACACCACACTATGTCTCAATATACAATATGGAACTCCTATGTGCTATAATCCACTGGCCAGCAGTTGGTTGGTAGTAGTGGTTCTGCTATGTAAGCCTCGATTGTTAGAATTTTCCTCTTTAAATATATTCCTCCATCACCAAAATCTCAGTTGTCTCTACTTAAATGAATGACAGATTTTTTCAGTCCAATACTCTTTGACGTATTCTGGACATGAGAGAAAGTGGCAGGTGTTTCCTTGTCTGTTTTTCATCATCAAAAACTGATGTCCTCTCCCATTCTGGTGTTCTGCAGAGAGATGACCTGACACTTCGGGCTGTCACTTCACCTTCATCCACTGTCAATACATTTGTATGACATCAAACTTCCTGTGTGGATGATAACGTTTCCACTTTTAAGATCAGAATGAAACTTATGCACTCCCGTATGAGTATGAGGCAGTATCAGATGTCTTAAAGTAATTCATCTTAAGAGATCTTAAAACTCTGTTGTGGTGATCTGCGTGTCCTCTGTTTGCAGATCTTGTTGGATCCTCCTTGAACGAGAGCTATGGGGGACCGAGTCCATGCCTAGTCATGCTGGCTTCTTTCCCATCTCTGTCGGAGCACAGGTGAACACAGGCTCCTTAATGGTGCTGCGGCCTCTTCTTAGGCTGTTTTGCTCAATGTGGGTGCGACAGGGGAGGCAGAAATCTCTGAAGCATCGCTTAAAGTTTTCATCCAAAAATGCATAGAGGACAGGGTTGAGACTGCTGTTGGTGTAGCCCAGGGCAATGCACAGGTGCCAGCTGGCAATCACCAGAGGGTTTCTGGTGTCAATTTCTACCATGGTCTTCACGATGATAAAGATGTGAATGGGGGTCCAGCAGATAATGAAGGCGGCCACCACCACCAGGACCATGCGGGTAATGCGCCGCATGTTGCGGTCTTTCTGTTTGGAGCCCGAGAGTAGACGGACACTCCTGAGACGAAGGATCATCAGGCCGTAGCAGATGATGATGACCAATACAGGAACCATAAAAGCAAAGATGAAGACGCAAATCTTCATCACTGTGTCCCAGTACCACTCAGGGTCAGGGAACTTCAGCATGCACATGGTTTTACCTGGAAAAATAATACAGCAAAAACAAATAGGTTACGGTATTTAGCCTCGCTTAAATGCATGTAAAATAGGGGTGCAATGGTACACACAAGTCACGGTTTGGTACGGGTTCAGTACAACGGATGAAAAGCAACACAAACTGTATGTATAAGACTGGGGTCTCAGGGGGTTTTCTGGGAAAATGTCACTATGTGGAGTACATGGTGAGGGAGCGGAACGACAAAGCAAAGGGGCTGGTGCTGCAAGGGGGCTCCCCCCTTACGCTAGGTGCAGAGTTTTTGAAAATTTTAGGTAAAAATGGGGCATTTTGAAGGACTATTATGGTGACTCATGAAGTAAGGGCAAGTAACTCAAAATGGGCACGTTACCAGAGACGCAGAACATTACAGAGCTCTGAATTACAAGCACTCCATATTCCAACACAGACTGGATCATTTCTCGTTGTACAGCCTTATCTTTACATCCAAATAATGATCTTTATGACGTACAGTTGCAATGAAGTGAAGGGGATCCGAGTAGATCTTAGTAAAACATGTTGACAGACTCTGAAGTGTGCACTTTTCATTGTTTTCACTCCATGGTCTGAACCGCTTAAGTGCTGCAATTAAGGGAAAAACAGATACATCAAATGATCAGTAGATAGCTGCTCAAAGAGAGAGAATGTTCTCTGTGATCGCAGCAGAATGTGTTCACAAAAGCCACAACCAAAAACAATGTGGCAGTGAAAGCTAGCTTTATTGTGGCTGAAGAAATCAGCCGTGCTTCAAAGTCTTTTTCTGGGTGTGTTTTTGAAGCAGTGCATGCTGAAGGTGTGTGAGCAGGTCTGACCCGACCAGATACAAGACTTTTAAAACTGTTAGTTTGTCAAGAAACACCATCACGGACCGGGTTACATCTATAATGCATCATATTTGTAACGAATAAGTAATAAATACAGAAAGTTATTTAGCAATATGTTACAGGTAGTTACCTTTATTTTACATTATATTGGGTTCCATTTAGTTCCATTTATTCTGTATGACAGTTACATCTGGCCCTTTGAGGGTAACCATTATGCTGATGTGGCCCTGATGTGAGTTTGACACCCCTGGTGTAGGGGATCAAAATGACATCTCAACTGTGCTGGTGAGAACCCTGAGTTGATTTACATGAAGCCGGCGGCTCTTCCAACTCCACACCATTCTCCACACTTGGACGTATTCGCCGTATGACTGCGTGCACCAAACCGTGACATCGAGGGATGAATACATATACCATTACACCCCTAATGTAAAATGATGAAAAATATTTATTCTTTGTCACATCACAGCGAAATGTTTTTCAAGTCACCTTGTCTAATTTGAATGATTAAAAGAGTTGCTAAATGTTTAAAAATTAGGGCTTGGCCATTATTTAGCTCTTCCTGTGCCCCAGTATGTACATTAAATATTATCTTTAGTATAATATAATAAAACAATCTGAGCCACAGACTTCAGAAGTGTTGTGGTACTGGCTGAGTTGGAACTTGAATCTCAGAAAAAAAAAAAATATATATATATCAATCAACTTTTTTGATTTCAAAACTGCAGGTTTTTTTTTTTTGGTAAATCCAAAGGTCTAAAAAGGCCTCTACAGTCCATCATTTTGAGACCATGAGTGGGACTGGACACATGATCAGGTTGATCATGTTGCCATTAACGATACATACTCATTGATGTCCTAAGGATTCTTTTCCAGAGCTCTCGCACTTATGAAACAGTGGGGGAAAAAACAGTCTTACCATTATCTACCACTCTGGTCACAGCCATGATCATGATGGGGACACCAATAGCTGAGGACAGCACCCAGATGAGCACATTGATAAACTTAGCTTTGACAGGCGTACGAAACTCCAGCGCCCTGATCGGGTGGCACACGGCTACGTATCGGTCTACGCTCATCATGGTGAGGGTGAAGATGCTCGTGAACATGTTGTAATAATCAATGGCGATGATGAGCTTGCACAGGACTTCCCCAAACGGCCAAGTGTTCATGAGGTACTTGGCACTCTGAAAAGGCAGCGTACTGGTGGCCAAGGCGTCAGCAAGAGCCAAGTTGAAAATGTAGATGTTTGTGGCTGTCTTCATCTTGGTGTACCTGTTTGTGACACAGAGCAGAGAAAACATGCTGTAATGAGTGCAACTGGGTACGTAACACTCGATTATGGGATATGGGGATTTGAAAGAATGACTTTGATAAAGAGATAATTCCCTTATGCTCTGTGTAATGCTAATTCCTTACACTTTAGGTTGTGTTTTTCAGATGAGTAATTTACATTTAAGGTGGCATCTGATGAAGCAGAGAAAGAACCAGAGAGCTCCAGAAAGAAAATACTGCTATCAAATTCATACACTATTATAATGTGCAGAACTGTGTTTTCATCATGTGACTTTACAGTTCTGTGTTTTTTTGTGTGTGTAAGAGATCATGTTATCAGCCCTGGACATCTGTCTGACATCTTATATACATTTTAGACTATTCAAGACCAGAGACTGCAAAACTCCATCAAGATTCAATGTAGAGTGTAATGCTCGTACATATTACAGTGCTGTATGAATACTGTCCTTTTCTACTAAATGAATGCTGCACTTATTTGTCTTTTCTTCTGCTTTCCAGTTTTGAGGAATAAATTACTTGAGGAAGGAACAGTGTGATTAATGTAGCTGACATTTTAATGGCAAAAATAGGAGAAGAAAAATGGCCTCACTTTCATATAAGGGGTTCAATATTTAGGTTTTGTTCCATTACAATGTGCATATCTGTATTGATTTTTCTTTTCGTAATTTTCTACTGGGGCTTTATGAGCAATAATTGAGGAGCATAATCGGTTGTGATAGGCAGAAGGTGGCTTGGGAGCAAATTGATGACTGATTTGAAAAGAAACCTGGTTTTCTGGGTAAAAGTTCAAGCAATGCACGACACTATTTCAGATTTTCAACTCACAAGCGCCCCCACAGTTGCTGAGTGTACCTGCACTGTCGTTAAAAACACTCCGACACATGCCTGCTCCTCCACTACTTCTCAGATCAGCACAATGTTGCAGAAAACAACAATACAGCCATTTGTCATGTTTTCCAGGAATGTAACTTATCTCACACAGGTGTAGTCATTTTGGCACATCAAATAAAGTTAGAACAAGTCAGGCTTATACTTCTGCATCGCCTCAGCTATGGGAAGTTTCCCACTACCGTGTCAGACTTTAGCTTTAGCTGTAGAGGCTAAGCATAAGTATTTATATTTATATTATTATTTATATTATAAAACAGATGAGAGTCATGGAATCCCCAATCATCAAATATGTAATTTCACCACAGAGAAAGTAGTTGGGTTTAGAGGTGAGCTCATAGAAGCTACAGATGGCTGCAGATCTATGCTGTTGTTAAATAATGAAAAAAGTGACGAGAGGACTGAATATGTGCTGGCTGAACATTCATGTACATCATGTGCATGTGAATTATCCTAGTTTTATGGAGTCATATCACAGATATTGACCACAGATATGACAGTTGAGTGTAGAGTCTGCAAATAAGCTGGTGTTCAGTTATAATTTGTAGTTTAATCAAAGTAAATAACTTGCAGTGTAACAGTGGCAGTGATGCCACTAATGGCCAGACCTCACTCAATGCACCCGTTACTCTCTCTCTCTCTCCTGCCCGCTCGCCCGCGCTCAATGGCGTATACTGATTTTGATGAACAACAAACAAATGCTGAGTGCTGATCAATAGTTTTGTGCAAGCAAATTAAGGTCCAGACTCTTGTTCCAAATATGACAGGTTTCATTCAGCGATTGAAACAAATATATCAACATGATATGAAACGTTTACAGCTGTTTTGTGTATCTTATTTTGAAGGCGCGTTTAAGCGTTACCATAGCGACCAAAGAGCGTTAGGGGACTGGTCCGTGAAAATATTTCCTGACATTAAACCGGTCCGTGGAGCAAAAAAGATTGGGGACCGCTGGTCTAATGCGTTACTACTTTCAAACCAGTGATCAGATTAAAGTTACTTTTCCAAGTCACTGTGCGTTACTATTTGCTTTCTTCTTGAGTCCCTGGGTGATGTAGGCTATGTGCGACAAGCCACGTTTCCGCATGAGGAGGTAAACTCACGTGTAGAGACACAAACGTAAACGATGAGGGAGGCGAGAGAACATCGTTTTCCAGGTGGAAATACAGCCAATATTTTGACTATGTGTCAACAAAAGATGGCAACATAAAGGTTCGTTGTACGCTCTGTGTTGGCGACAAAGTCTTATCTACATTCAAAAATACAACTTTGAATTTAATAAAGCATTTAGAGACACATCATGGCACAGCCACACTAACAGAGCAAGTCCCACCCAGTGCTAAGCAGAGAGCTGCTAATGCAGGAGGTCTCTCACCCTCTAAACAACCAAAACTGGACTTCGGTTCAAAACCAGTAAGTGGGGGAGAGCTGGATAAGTTGTTCTGGCAGTACAGACCCGGCTGCTGAAAAACATTTAAGGCGGGGCATTAAATTTTTTCTGGGAGGCAAACTTTTCAACCTACAATTTATTAGCTTCAGGGTGAACCATATCGCTCTGTGACCACTCCTACAGTGCGGAGAAATAATTTTGCTCTTACTAAAAAGGGGCAGTTCATCACAAAATCTAAAAAAACAAGCAAACAAAATAGTGTTGTGCTGTGTCCATTTATTCAACAAAGCATGCATTCAAGAAGATAGCACCATGCAGCAGCTTCACTACTGGAAACAGAAGCACTGATGTCAACCTGAACACTGAAGTAAACATTCATACTGGGAGAGGTAGCTACAGCAGCTAGGGAGCACAAGGAGCAGCACAAAGCAGTGTTACCCTTCTGCCTACACGTAACCTAAAGTTTGTGAGTGAGTGAGAGAGACACAGAAAGGTTTAACCACTTTTAGTAGAGTGGCAGGTGGCGTCTGTGGACTGTGTGAAACCTTCTTAAGGCAATGTCCTTCCACTCATCCCTAAATTATCCTTCCTTCTCAAATGCCAAGAATCAGGTCGCCTTCCGTTGATGAAGCATGGTTTGGCGATTGCTCTGTGAAGACATTTTCAAGAGTGGAATACAAATTTTCAGAGGGCGCGGTGCTTTCTCCGAATGTCACGCCATGTTTCAATGCTGTCAAGACGGTAGGCATTGCTTCCAACAAATGCAACATCATGTTGAACAATGGTAACACTTTGCAATAAGGTACACAAAATTACAGTATTTAGATCAATCAAATAAATGATCATTCCATTTAACCAAATCATGTTAATTGTGATGTGTGATCTGTTTCACTGCTTGATGAAGCCCTGAGGCTGAAAAATATCAGTTTGTTCTATTTCATCCTTACTGGATACCTCCACCTCACGCATGAGCAGTTCAAGCGCCTAATACCAACATGGTCACCTGTGACCCTCCACGTTAGAGGATCTGTTCCTTTCATCTTTGGTGTGTTAGCTGTTAGCTTTGCTCGGTTCTAAACACCGCTTTTCTTTTGTGTATCTTACTGGGACGGTAGTGTTCTCGCTCCCGCCTCCGGTGACGATATCATTCATGTTTTTCTGTTGGCAGCAGCGCTTACGGAAACCTCGTGCATCACAGTCTATCCGCCGTCCCTCCAGGGCCTCGGGACGCCATGGGGGCAGGCGCTAGGACTTCGGGGCCGGCCGTTGGATATTTTTCCCATCATCAGCTCAGTGACTGGGCTGCCTGTACTTCAGACCCTTGGGTGGTTTTCACCTTGACCTGGGGGTACGAATTGCAGTTCCGACGCCGGCCCCTAGCCTTCAGCCAGGTCAAAATTACTATCGTCAGCGACCCAGCGAAGGCCTTAGCTCTAATTCAGGAGTTGTCGGCCCTCCTGGCCAAGGGTGCAATCGAGCCAGTGGATCCTACCTCGAGTAGGTACTTTCTTGTGACAAAAAAAGATGGCGGATTTCATCCCATTCTCGACCTGAGGGGACTCAACAAGTTCCTGAAGGTTCTACCTTTTCATATGCTGACTGCGTCAGACACGCTTCGTGGGGTTGCCAGGGCAGTGGTTCACCACTGTCGACCTGAGGGACGCATATTTCCACGTCCCAATTGCATTGCACCACTGGCACTTCCTCAGGTTTGCCTTCCGCGGACAGCATTTTCAGTTCAGGGTACTTCCCTTCGGTGTCTCCCTCTCCCCGAGGGTGTTCACCAGGGTTGTAGCAGCAGCTCTGGCACCCCTGCAGAAGCGGGGCATGAAGGTCCTGCAGTATCTGGACGACTGGCTGGTATGCACACCGTCCCGGCCTCAGGTGGCCCAGGATACAGCTCGGCTGCTTTTGCACGTGGCCCGGCTGGGCCTGAAGGTGAATTTTCAAAAGAGCGGCCTGGACCCATTCCAAGTGGTTCTGGACTCGGTCGCTATGACGGCCTCTCTGGCACCTCGGCATGTGGACGATATACGCCTCCGCCTTCCCCTCTTTAGGGTTGGCAGGATGGTGACATTCATTCAGTTCCTCTGGCTCTTGGGAAAGCTGAGAGCTGCTTCGTCTGTGGTGCCTTTGGGCTTGCTGTCTCTGCGCCCTCTGCAGATGTGGCTGAACAGCCTTTGATCTGACAACAGGTCCACAGTTTCCCAGATCAACCACCAGGGGGGCAACCGGTCTGCACAACTACTCCGGCTATCTCGGAGCCTGTTGACTGGGGCATATCGCCGTCTGGCCAGCTTGCGGGCAGTCTTCATACCCGGGGAACAGAACCAGGTTGCAGATTTTCTGTCGTGACAAAAGCCCCCACCTGGGGAGTGGCAGCTTCATCTGGAGGTGATGGAGACTATATGGGGTATTTTTGGCAGAGTGGACCTCTCCGCCTCGGCGAAGTCAGCGCATTGCCCCCTCTGGTTCTCCTGGACGGAGGTGACCAGCCCCCTCGGCCAGGACGCTTTGGCTCACGATTGGCCGCAGAGACCTCTGTATGCCTTCCCGCCGCTGCCCCTCATTCTTAGGGTCACAGACTCCTTCTGGTGGCCCCCTTTTGGCCAGGGAGACTCTGGTTTCCACTGCTGCGCAGAAAGGATCTCCTTTCACAGCTGGGGGGTCAGGTTCGGCATCTGGATCCCGGTCGCCTCCAACTCTGGGTTTGGCCGCTTCACGGCCCGACCCTCTACTGAGGGTATGCACTGCGGGACTCAGGGGTACAATTCTGAATGCGAGGGCGCCATCTACTCGGATTCAGTATGAAAACAGGTGGAAGCTGTTCTCTGACTGGTGTAGGTATAAGACAGTAGACCCAGTGTGTTGCTCTGTGGCGTCTGTTCTTGAGTTTCTGCAGGCTCTGCTGGATCGTGGTCGCTCTCATTCCACTTTGAGAGTCTATAAAGCTATTTCTTCCCAACATGAAATGGTTGATGGTGCCACAGTGGGGTGCCACAGATTGGTGTCCCTCTTCCTTAGGGGGACTCTGAGGCTGTGTCCCCCAAGGACCCTGAGGGCTCCTGCATGGGACTTTTCCCTGGTGCTGGAGGCCATGTTGTCACCTCCCTTTGAGCCTCTGACCCAAGTAGGGCTGAAATGGCTTTCTATGAAGGCTGATTTTCTGCTCGCCATTACCTCTGGGAAGAGGGTCGGGGAGTTGCATGCCCTGTCCATGGCTGATATCTGCCTGCGGTGGAACCCTGATGGCTCGGGTGTGCTGGGTGTCTTGGTGAGGTCAACTTGCTGACATCCAAGAATGTGCCTTGCACAGGATCCAGGGCATTTAGTGCCTCCATCAGTTCACAGTTATTTTTCTCAAAGCGATCTTTCATTTCCTTATATACTGAGTCAATGCAACTTTAATAAATCCTGCATAGTTCCGTTTCCTCATTTGTATCTACATGTGTTCTGATGTCTTCCACAGCGTAGTCAGCAAAGGCAGTTTTCTTTTTGATGGCCTTTTTGTGACACTGTCACAATGCACTAGGATTGCCTGGAATTCAGTCTCAGTGCGGATATTCTCAAGACAGATGCATGCACTGCGGACGAGCTGCAAACCTTGAAGAAAATAAAAGAGCGTTATTGTTACTGTACAGAATATAACACAACTTAAAATGCAGCATTGCAGGAAAAGACACAGGAAAATGAAACAAAACAAACACATCCAACTATAAGTTCTAAAATATTCTGTAACATACATATCAAAACAATTGTTACTGTGGGGATGCCCACAACAATTTATAGTGATTCATTTAAAATTTCAGTGATTTTAAAGATTATTTAAAGTGGATTGAATTTTAAGAGACCTCTAAAATGAAGTTCATTGCAAATCCTTCAAAAATGGGTTCATGAGTTTATCTCAAACTGCTTCTACTGAACCAGAAAAAGAGCTAAAGCTGGGTGTTTTATTCTTACTCTTTTTTGTTATTTTCATTCATCTCTTTTTAACATGTTTTATGTTCATTGTGAAGCACCTAGTTCATGTAACTCTTTGTTGTAAGGAGCTGCATTTCTTGCATGGAAGGATCTATAAACATAGTTTTATTATATTATTATTATTGTGCTCATCACCATCTACATTAATAATTTCACATGTAAGCAGGTCCATGTCTTCTGAGTGCAACATCTTGTTTGGGGGATCAAGATATGCAAGGATCTTATGTACCATCTCAGCAATGAACTTAAAGCTGGGCTCAGACATGCTCTGCCACAATCCTGTTGCTTCAATGCGCAGATCTGCTCCAAATGCCTGGTTGCTGGTGATCTCTCTGAGCAGTGTGGGTAGGTCATCAAATGATTTCAGAATGACTGAGACTGTAGAATAGAGAAAATAAATTCAGGTAGGGGAGTCATTCTCACAATACAGCATCATCATAATCAGATTAATCAGTGCAAATTAACATACCTGTAGCAGAATGTCCAGTCCAGTGTTGGTCCAGTAGACGCTTGAGTGTCTCTCCTTTGTAGAGAATGGCAACAGTTGGTTTTCTGCAGAACTTGTACAGCATGTTACACACACTGAAGAAGTCCATCACATCCTTTTCTACTGCCAGGGCATGGATGACCACCAAATGCAGCTGATGATTATAACAGTGGACATATGGTATCTCTCTGTCCAGTTTCTGCTGCAGCAGTTTCTGTACCCCTCCATGTTTACCCGACATGAGCGAGGCCCCATCATACACCTGACTGATGATTATCTCTTGGTGTTCACGCCTAGAAGAAATAGACTTTCTGACAAGAGGTTAGAGAAGCTTCTGTTAACCCATTAAGGCCTGAAGCGCCTGGAAAAAATGTCTCTAAAACCTGAGCTTCAATGGCTACTAAATGACTGATTTCTCAGCCTCTGTAGCAGATATAGGAACACAATTCAAAAAGTATTTGAGAGCTCACACCTGTCGCTTACTACCGGATCGGTCGAGGCCCGGGTTTACAACGACTGCCCTAAGTGCCGATAACCTACAGAGTAACAGTGGAAATTGAGCTACTGTGGGTGGAAGGAGGAGAGGAGGAAGGTGTGTTCAGAAGCAGAGAGAGAAGAGGAAAGATAAGAGTCTGGGACTGATAGTAGGGACTTTGAATATTGGGAAGATGACAGGAAAAGCTAGAGACTTAACATGATGCAGAGAAGGAAGGTGGATATACTTTCCAGGAGACCAGTTGGAAAGGAAGTAAGGCGAGAAGCTTAGGTGCAGGTTTTAAGTTGTATTACCATGGTATTGATAGGAAGAGAAGAGTATGGTTATCCTAAAGGAGGAGTTTGTTAGGAACGTCCTGGAGGTGAAAAGAGTGTCAGATAGACTGATGAGTCTGAAGCTAGAAATTGAAGGTGTGATGCTAAATGTTGGACGTGGCTATGCCCCACAGGTGGGATGTGAGTTAGAGGAAAAGGAAACATTCTGAAGTGAGGTTGATGAAGTGATGCAGAATATCCCCAGAGGTGAGAGAGTGGTAATTGGTGCAGACTTCAATGGACATGTTGGTTCGGGAAATAGAGGTGATGAAGAAGTGATGGGCAGGTTTAGTATCCAGGACAGGAACACAAAGGAACACATGGTGGTAGACTTTGCAAAAAGGATGGAAATGGCTGTAGTGAATATATTTTTCCAGACGAGGCGAGAGCAAAGGGACACTTATAAGAGCGGAGGTAGGAGCACACAGGTAGACTACATCATGTATAGACGATATAATCTGAAGTGGTAGGTGAGAATGTAGCCAGACAGCATGGGTTTGGTGGTTTGTAGGATGAATCTGGTGACAAGGAAGATGAAAAATAGGAAAATGGCAGAACAGAGGACAAAGTGATAGAAGCTGAAAAGAGAGGAGTGTTTTGTATTATGTATGATTTTCAGGGAGACTCTGGGTGGTCACTCTGGAGCTGCATTGTGCCTTTGTAGATCTAGAAAAAGCATACGACAGAGTGCCGAGAGATGAACTATGGTAATGTATGAGGAAGTCTGGAGTGGCAGAGAAGTATGTTAGACTGGTGCAGGACATGCATGACAACTGAGAGAGAGAGGTGAGGTGTGTTCAAAGTGAGGTGGGACTACATCAGGGAGCCTCTTCTTGTTTGCAGTGGTGATTGACAGGCTGACAGATGATGATGCAACATCTGCTTGATTGTTGTTCTCTTTATATTTGCGACCTCTGGGTTCTATTTTTCATAAAGCCAACATCTTTTTTTCCACTGCTATGTCCACTATTTGGTGATTGTTCTGTTGATTTTGTTGATGCTCTTGTGCCCCTTGCAGCCAAAAATCACCCGTATATCAAATATATATTTCCTGTTGACTTCTCCCCAAAATAAAGCATGTCAAATAAAGTCTCCCAATTACTTTGAGAGCGTTACCCATGGCTTCATTTAATCTCGTCTAATCTGCACTGGCTTCCTGTTCAGTTCATGATTTAAATGAAAACTCGCTTGTTTGTTTTTAAAGCTGAAGACTGACTTGATTGTCAAGCCATACATCCCTGTTCCTATTGCAACCATTTATTGTGTCTATTTTATTGCATTGACTTGTGCATTTTATATTGTATTTATAATGTTGAGTTGCATTTTTACTTGGCTTTTTCTATTTTGTACTATAAAGCACTGTGGTACAACTTTGGTTGGACTTAAATGTGCCACATAAATAAAGGTGACCATGAACTTGGTGGATCACTGTTGCTTAGTCCACAAGCAACAGGTCATTTCTCAGATTCTCAGTTTGAAATTAATCCTGCTTTCCAGTGACTGTGCATTGAGCTGATATCCACTTAAGACCACTTCACAATAAATTGCATGAGCACTGAGCCAGTTCCCGTCTAATAGGTGTGATAATAGGAATGGGAGGTGCGGTAGAGGATAGCTGGGAGATAAGTGGAGCCTCATGCCGCTGACCTCTCCTGCATTATAAAGTGGACAATCTCCAGAGGAGTCAGTGTCAGCCTCTCCATCAACTATTTGGCTGAGAGCTCTTGGTGCCACAGTGGCCCAACGCCCAATCCACAGTGGCGTGAGCATCCATGCAGCCACTGCTATGAATGAGGTTTGTGTGGATTTGATCGTGTCAATAACCCAGGACTCTGAGATGAGAGAATTATCCAAAATGTATTTTCATATACTCTACACTCTGATGAGGCAGGTGGAATGATTTGAAAAAGGTGTTTGGTTTCTTATTTATATTTACTGACCCCGTGACCCTCCAGTGGAGGATAAAGTGGTAGATAATGGATGGATGGATATTTATATATATATATTTAGCCAATCATAAGGGGAACTTGGCTAGTGGGTTGCCAATTCAAATCCCCACGAAGGGCTAGGACACCCCTGGGCAAAGTTCCCAATCCCCATTGCTCATTATTAATTCTAAATTACCATCTATGGGGGGCCACAATCCTAGTGTCGGTCTCAAGCCTGAATTAATGTGAAGGTTGTTTCAGGAACTGCAGACAGCATATATCTTGGTGACCCACAGAGAGGGAGAAGCTGAAAGTATATATATAATATATATGTTTACTAGGGATGCAACGATAAGTCCATTCATCGCATCAGGCGATTTCTACGTCTCTGTTCAACACCACGGGGATCGATAAATGTTTGCAAATTCCTCACCATATTTTGGGTGACAACATAACCGGCTTGGATGCAGTTGAGATGATGGAGCTTGTAACCATGCAGCCTTCCGTTTGATCAATGAGGAACAATGCTACCTCAGTTTGGTCAGATTAGTTTTTTCTGCACAATAACCCCATGCATTGTAAAATCCGTCAGTAATAAAAAATACATTTCAAAGTCATTAGCCCACAAGAAGGTCCTGCTTCTTATTTAACTATTGATGTGTGCTGCTGCCTTTCTTGGCCAGGTCACCCTTGCGAAAGAGATCTTGATCTCAATGGGTTTTTATCTGGTTAAATAAAGGTTAAATAAAAATGACATTAATGACCGTTTTAATGCCACAGCTAAAGAAATGTAATGCTAATAAGATTTACCATTTACAGTAAAGGTAGAAAGCAGCAAGAGCTGTTGCAACAGGCTACCACATGGGAGAGACCGGCAGCCTGTCGGCTGCGTCTCCAATTGTTATTGTGTGTGTGTGTTCCTGCATTTAAAGGTCCATTCGAGTGGTCCTACATATATGTAACTCCCGTTCACTACTCTCCTGGGATCACCTCCACCTTCCGCCTGCTTCGCCTTCGTCGCCTCCTCGCCACACAGCAGCCGCTGTTCACCACGGACCTTCCCGTCCTCCGTGATTTCCTTCTCTCGTCTTCTCTCCTGCCGAAGCTCGGTCAACGCTTCGTCTCCTCCAGGAGAGTCGCCACTCTCCAACTCACCCTCGTCTCTTGAGCAGCCACAGCTACACGAGTGAGTTCGTTCCTGGCTGGAACAACATTCACGAACTTTAACTGCCACATAGGAACGGCTGTTCCTTCGCCTGCCAGCTACAGACTGACTCCTACACACACATACATACTCACTCGCGACGATCTAGAGGGGCATTTAACGTTAGTCCGAGTTGGCTATCTATTAATTGACTTAGATTTATTAGATTTATTTATGCAGGCTGAAAGAGGTCTATAACAGCCTATTACTGTAAGGGACTGTCCTTGTTTAAATTGAAGTTTTAATGCCAGAAATTCAAACTGTTTGTTAATAGATAAAGAGAAGAGGAGTGTTGCTGCTTCCTTTGCAAACCTTGTTTAGCCGCTGAGAGTGCGAGGTTGGGTCCTCAGGTTCGCAGATTTGTGACACGCTTGGATGCTTATGAGAACAAATACGCTGAAATCCAAAGATGCTTTTGGTGCATTTATTGTATCACACAGCACAGAGCTATTACAGCGCAGCTGAGATGGATGGATAAGTGGAATGAATGAAAACCATGAAACAGATTAAACGGATACAAAAGTGATGAATGAATGAGTGGCGTAGCGTAGCGGTCAACAAAAATTACGGCTACTACCCAACCATGGATGTATAATATGAACTGGATAGAGCTCCGCCCCTTCGCTTCCGTTCATTCCTATGAAGCTGCTCACCCAGCGCATATGCCAAAAAAGTTTTTGACTTCCGCATTTATTTCCGGGTTATGGGGCCCATAGAGCATGCGCAGTAGTGTCACTACCATAATGCTTCGTGGCTATGTGAACGAGCTGTCTGCGTTATCGACTTGCTCGGCGCGTACATGAACAGCGAAAGGCATGATGGAAGTACGCTAATGACGTGCGCTAGCGGATTTCATGAATACCGCTGTCACGTTAACTTCAGCTTTAGCTAATGTGTTACAGGAATAATGTTGTTTTTGTCTGATTTCCCTTTTATAATTGTATAATTATTATTACGAACAATAACAACGTGTTAAAGTAGTTTTATAACTCCCGATTCTTTCACTCAACACTTTTATATTCAACTATATATTTCGCGTGTTCATCACATTTAACAGTAACTTCATGAACCGATAGTGACGTTAAGACAAACATCCTCCCCGGGAATCAGTGGTGAAGTGACCGCAGGTCACAGTGCATCACACGGTCACAGCTCCACAGTCCACACCGTCATCAGTGTCACGATGTCCGGGACTGAACACAGTGATAAAGTGCAGCATGTCAGTCTGCTCTCCTCAATGAATCCACACAGCAGCTTGTTAATACATCGATAATACGTTTGAAAATACAACAACTAAAAACCTGCTTTGTCATAATATTTTAAAAATGTAAATGAAACCCCCTCATTGTGTTCATTTATTCACATTTCTCATGAAGTTTTCATGGTTCACTGACAGCAGCGCTGTTCCCGAGACGCCACATGACCGCGCTTGGCTGTGCTCGTACACAGCTGTGACGTCACTCTGAGAAATAAGATTTGTCTGGGCTTTTTATGGCCTTTAGGAATGTTTTTCAAACATGAAACTCCATGAATTAGAAATATATAATATAAAGATCTATAAAAGCCTGTGTCCATGTCTCAAGGTGTCCTGTGGACACTTTTACAGGCGTCTCTTTTACTACTGCGGTCAATGGGAAAATTGCTTTTTGGGCCCCATGGGATTTTTTGTTGCAGTACCCACAGTGGCCACCATGCAAAAATTGTCTTCAAGGCAGAGGGGGCGGAGCTCTATCCAGTTCACATTATACATCCTTGTACCCAACCCTGTCTCTTTCCTCATCTGTGTCGCAGGTAAGTGCGCACCTTTACACACACACACTCTCGCACGTGCACACGCCCACTCCAACATGAACCACCACCTCTACAACACCCACTCTCACAAACACTGTGCTCCTCATCTTCAATGTGTATGTCCCCTACACACCAGCCCCTGATTATTAGGTGTCACATAATAATTCAGATTTCAAACACAATGATAGACATACTAAATCATCATGTCAATTTCAAAGATGCAAGAAAAACTGTCCAATAAATTACTCAAGTCCATGAATAAACCATTACACTGAATATTCCTTCTTCTGGTCATCTATTTGACCTATTAGTGCAAAGTCCAGCTCAAGTCCCTATAAAGGTCAACAACGTCCTCCTGCTGCCTCCTCTTTATCCAGCAACAAACACACTTTGGATATGGGTCTGTCCAAGCAACTGGTTCTTGTCTTTATCTCTGTAGGGCTCTGGGATGGCCTCGAGCACTTCAGATCTATTACTGTGCCACTAGGTCAAACAGAATCCTCCTTTAGCACACAGAGATATGAGCTCATGACAGAGGGTCAGTGCTTCCTCCTCTGTCGCAACTGACACCAAACAGTCATCCACATAGAAGCAGTGCTGCAGCTTGTCCACTGTCTCCTCCTTGTGCTCATGTCCAAAATCCTCTGCACATTTCCTAAGGGCGAAGTTGGCGCAGCTAGGGGAGTATGTAGCTCCGAAAAGGTGTACCTTCATCCTGTATTCATATGGTGCTTGACTCAGGTCTCCTTGTGGCCACCAGAGAAATCGCAGCAGGTCAGCATCATCTAGGGGCACCTGCACCTGGTGAGACATAGCTTCTATGTCAGCCATGATGACCACAGGTTCCCTCCTGAACCTGGTCACAACTCCACTTAGTGAGCTGGTTAGATCGGGGCCTTGCAACAGCTCTTCATTCAGAGTCCTTTTTAACTGGCACCACAATCAAACACAACACAGGGTTTTCTTTTTGTCGGGTGGTAAACACCATGGTGCGGTATATACAAAACTCTGCTATCACTTATTTCCAGCTCCGTACCAGGAACTCTTTCAGCATAGCCTTTACCAAGGAGATCATTAATACAGGTGTGATACTCCCTGTAAAACACTGGATCCCTCTGAAGCCTCCTCTTCAGATGGTATAGACGCTGTTCCGCTACTTTCTTGTTGTTTGGCATGCTGGTATTTGAATTTTTCAAAGGCAGAGCGACTTGGTAGTGAACATCAATGTGTTTGACTGACTTTGTGACCATGTCCATGAACCTCAGGTCTTCTCTGGACTGACCAACTTGTAGATTCTGGAAAATCCATTTTAAATTGCTGTTGCCATAGTTCATCCAAATTCACAATGGACACACGGTTCACAGTTACTGGCTGCTCACAATAATTGGCCTCTCCACCTTTTCCTATCAGTGGCCCATTTACTGTCCAGCCCAGCACCGTCCTTATAGCGTAGGGTCCATTATGCTCACTACGGATGACTTCCAGCGGTTCCATTGCTCGTGGAACATTTATTCCAATCAGCAACTCAATTCCAGCCTCAATCTGTGGTAAGGAAATGTGTTTTAAATATGGCCACCTTGTCAGATCCTTATTTGTTGGTATATTTGTTTGGTGGACTGGCATAGACAACTGAGTATAAGCTTTTGGTAACTCAATGAAGCTGCTATCTTCCAGTGCCGCCACCTCCAGCTCTGGCACGACGTAACTCCTGACCGCCTTCTCCTGCCCCATGGTCCTGAGAAGAATGTTGGCTCTCTTCCCTGACAAATTGAGCTTCTGCTTCAGACTCTCAGTACAGAACACTGCAGTACTTCCCTGGTCCAAAAAGGCATATGTTAGAATGATTTTATTGCCCTTCTTCGCTTTTACTTGGACCGGTACAATAGGAAGCTTACAATCCATCTCACCAGCCCCTGTAAGCCCACTGGAAACCAAGGTGCCATCCACTGTCACCTGGACGCTTCTCCCAGCCGGTTCTGCCATTGCCACATTATCCCTATGGAGCAGTCTGGTGATTCTGGTCACACTTTGAGCAGGAAATCTTCTTTTGGCAATGTTTGCTGATGTGTCCTACACACAGGCAGCAAAAACAAGCACCATTTTCCTTCAGGAAGTAGATTTTCTCCTTGTGTGACATTTTTTCCAATGTGTGTCCTCCAGTGCAGCACAAACAGATCTTCTTGGCTGGTTGTCTTATGTCCTTGGCTTCGTTCACAGGTTGGGCTGTTCTCTCCACACGATTCACTGTGTAGCAAAGCTGGTTCCTCTGATGTTGGAATGAGGGTGATGTTTGTGTTTCATCTGTTTGGTTGATACAGCAGTGTCCTGGATGTTTCCAAACACAGGGTCTGTCAAACTTCTCAGTTGGCAATGTCCATAAACTTTCCTCTTCTGTCGTATTTTTCCTGCAGGTCACATACGTGTCACCTCCAGTGGGCCATGACAAAGCTCTCTCCATGTATGCTGCTGCCACCTTTTGCTCATGACCGTAGTGCTCTTTCAATAGAGCCTTCGCCTTCACATATCCTCGGTCCAACTCCATGTGCTGACAGCTCTTCACCAGCTCTTTTGCATGCCCTTTGGTGTACTGTTGAAGGAAGTAGAGTCTGTCACAGTTGTTGGTGTTTCGCTCAACTCCATTTTCAAAAGCTTTAATAAATGCATGGTATTTGAGTGGATTACCATCGAAAATGGGAATTTCCCTTTTTGGGAGTGCTGAGAGGCATTGTTGTTGCATTAAGAGTGTTGTAATTTCATTTTGTTTTCTCAATATGTCCAGCACACTGTCATTTTGTGATGCGTCAGTATGTATAACATTAGTCATAAGTTCTTCAGGAGCCATTACATAATGTTGGAGCATGTAAGAAGGACCTGGAAGATGTTCTATGTCTGGTGAGTGAGTCACTTTAGGCTTCACAGCTGTCTGTGGGATTTCAATTGCATCGGGTTTTCGTTTAACTGACAATGATGGGACAAATTCACTGGCATTGATATTAAGTGGTTGTTTTTCATAGTATGAGTTCATCCCATCTGAAACTTTTGACTTTGATTTACTGCCAATACTGCTTTGTGATTTTATAACACTAAGCTTTGCCATTTCCTCAGCAATTTTATTCTCCAGTAAAAGCTGTTCTCTTCTTTTGCGTAACTTCATCTCTTCTTCATCCAATGCATGTTTTTCCATTAGTGCCTTTTGTTGTACTGCCAAAATTGCAAGATTTGTTTCCATTTTTAAACGAGCAGATGAGCGTGAGGCTGAGGATGAGGAATGATGTGAACGTGATCTCTTGGTTGCATTTAACCCCATTTGACTCAATGCATTCCAATCGAAGCGGATTCCTTAATCCTCATCATAAAGAAGTTCAGGCCTACCTGTCCCCAGGTGAATGGATGGTGTGGTGGCACTTAGTTGTGGCTCCTTTGTTCTCGGGCTAGTCGTTGCGTGATGACTTGGTTCTTTGGCGCGGCTTGATGATTTTCATTAAACGCCTTTTTTGTTGACAAATTGTTGCGGCTTCCTTTGCAAACCTTGTTTAGCCACTGAGAGTGTGAGGTTGGGTCCTCAGGTTCGCAGATTTGTGACACGCTTGGATGCTTATGAGAACAAATACGCTGAAATCCAAATATGCTTTTGGTGCATTTATTGTATCACACAGCACAGAGCTATTACAGCGCAGCTGAGCTGGATGGATAAGTGGAATGAATGAAAACCATGAAACGGATTAAACGGATACAAAAGTGATGAATGAATGAGTGGCGTAGCGTAGCGTAGTGGTCAACAAAAATTACGGCTACTACCCAACCATGGATGTATAATATGAACTGGATAGAGCATCGCCCCTTCGCTTCCGTTCATTCCTATCAAGCTGCTCACCCAGCGCATATGCCAAAAAAGTTTTTGACATCCGCCTTTATTTCCGGGTTAAGGGGCCCATAGAGCATGCACAGTAGTGTCACTACCATAATGCTTCGTGCACCCACTCTCACACACTGTGCTCCTCATCTTCAATGTGTATGTCCCCTACAAGGAGAGTAGCATGAAACTTGTTTTTGATATAAATGGCTACACCTCCACCTTTCCTGGTACGATCACAGCGAAAAACATTGTAAACATTAATAGAAATATCCTGATCTGAGACTGATTTACTTGGGCATTTGGTGTGTACACACAGACTCTTGCTCTCTCACTCACACACACACACACACACACACACACACACACACACACACACACACACACACCCACACACACACACACACACACACACACTGTATATAGTTACATTTAGTCAAGATTGTTGTTTCAATAAAGCACAGCATGTAATGGGGGCATGGACACTGTGTGATGTGGCCACTAGTGACATAGGTGGATGTGAAAATGGCAATCGCTCAGTCTAAAAGAAAATATGTAGTCTAAACAAATATGGCACTGGACACAATAGGAAACCATGACTTATTCAACAGCAGTTCACAAATAGGTTACAGTGGTTTGCAAACGTTTGGGCACCCCTGTAATTGTTCATGATTTTCCTTCATAAATCATTGTTTTTTTTGGATAATAAATGTCAGTTAAATATATCATATATGAGACAAACACAGTGATATTTGAGCAGTGAAATAAAGTTTATATGATTTACAGAAAGTGTGAAAGAATTATTTAAACAAAATTAGGCATGTGCATAAATTTAGGCACCCTTGTCATTTTACTGATTTCAATACCTTTAGCACTAATTATTGGAACTCAAAATTGGTTTGTTAACCTCAGTGACCTTTGACCTCCATACACAGGTGAATCCAATCATGAGAAAGAGTATTTAAGGAGGTCAATTGTAAGTGTTTCTCCTCTTTGCATCAAATGACCTGAAAACAATGATTGTTCAACATCATGGTTTAGAGGAAGGATACAGAAAGCTATCTCAGAGATTTAAGCTCTCAGTTTCAACTGTGAGGAACATTGTGAGGAATGTGAAGACCATTATTTGTTTCCTCTTTATTTATTTATTTCTTGTAAAGCACTTTGGATCACCGAAAGGATTGTTGTAAAGGGCTGTATAAATAAAGTACATTTACATTTACATTTACACAGGCACAGTTCTAGTTAAGGCCTGAAGTGGCAGACCAAGAAAAATCTCAGATAAGCAGTGGTGAAGGATGGTGAGAACAGTCACAGTCAACCCACAGACCAACTCCAAAGACCTACAACATCATCTTGCTGCAGATGGTGTCACTGTGCATCGTTCAACTATTCAGCGCACTTTACACAAGGAGATGCTGTATGGAAGAGTAATGCAGAAAAAGCCTTTTCTCTGCACCCGCCACAAACAGTCACTTGAGGTATGATAAAGCACATTTGGAATAAGGTGATGTTGACTGATGAAACTAAAATAGAGTTATTTGGGCAAAACAAGGGGTGTTATGCATGGTGGAAAAATAACACAGCATTCCAAGAAAAACACTTGCTACCTACAGTAAAATTTGGTGGTGGTTCCATCATACTGTGGGGCTGTGAGGCCAGTGCAGGGACTGGGAATCTTGTTAAAGTTGAGGTCACATGGATTCCACTCAATATCAGCAGATTCTAGAGAACAATGTCCAGGAATCAGTGACAAAGTTGAAGTTGTGTCGGGGCTGAATCTTTCAACAAGACAACGACCCTAAACACTGCTCAAAATCTACTAAGTCATTCATGCAGAGGAACAAATACAACGTTCTGGAATGACCATCTCAGTCCCCAGACCTGAATAATATTGAACATTTGTGGTGTGATTTAAAGCAGACTGTCCATGCTCGGAAACCATCAAACCGGACTGAACTGGAGATGTTTTGTAAAGAATCCACAAGAATCCAGAATATAATTGGAAGCTATAAAAAAAACATATTTTGTGGTGCCTAAATTTATGCATATTCATAAGTTTCTTTAAATAATTCTTGCACACTTTCTGTAAATCATATAAACTTTATTTCATTTCTCAAATATCACTGTGTTTATCCCCTATATGACATATTTAAAATTTCTTATTCAAACAACCAATGATTTATAAAGGAAAATCATGAACATTTACAGGTGTGCCCAAACCACTTTTGCATACCACTGTATATATCAAGCTGGGTTGATTGGTCTTTGTATTTGAAAAAAGAGACCTTCATATGACCCCTGAGGGTTATACTATGTATTCTGTGTGTATATGTGCATGAGAGAAAAAGAAAGGGAAAGAGAGAAGTAATAGATGCTGGTCTTCAAGCTCCATAAACTCTGACATTATCATTAATGGTTTTAGCCTTTTTGCTGTCTCTGCCTTCCCATCAAATACGTCATCATGTATTGTATTTAACCTCGGTGTGCTCCATATTCCCTTTACAACTTTGGACCATTTCAGGGACTAAAACTTGCTTCTTTTCCCCTCCGCTCTCGTCAGTGAGGAACCATCTACCTATAAGGTAATAATGTTGTTGCACTTAGGTCTATTTATAAGAAAGAAAAATGCATTAGTAGAATGAATAACATTTTTACCCAGAGTTGTGCAATTATTTTTTGACTCTGATATTATCATGCATCCCTGGTATTATCACCAGTAACCACAGGTGTCACTACTATAATATATTTGGTGTAAATTGATGAAGGACATCTCTTCACACATTGTCAGGTCTGTAAGTGAAAATACTGGAAGTTCTGTACCTTTTCATCTTAAATAGAGGTTCAAGTGATTCAGTAAATTACATATTTACATTTTTATTGAATTTTGAGTAGGTGGAGAAACGTTTCTAGTAATGGGGTTGTCCACAATAATCATTTAACACCAGGTGTTTAACAGCTTTTTTATTTTGTTACTCACTGTGGCATATTGAATCTAGGGTAAAACATGTTCTGCTTACAGGTCACATTTCGTGCGGCTAGATTTGAACCACTACCTCTTATTTATCAGTTCTGAAGGGGAGCTGAGAAATGGGATTGGGCCATAGTCATTCATTGTTACCATCACGTAAATGCAGATTAAACCCAGCTAATTTGTTGTTTTCTATAAATAAGGATAATTTAAAATAAGTTGTAAACTGGAATAAGAACACCTAGCCTTAATGTCTGAGATTAGCATGTGACTGACATGATAAGTGAGGACCAGCAGAGCAGCTGCAGAACGTATAAGCTGTTTCACTCCTGAGGTGTGCACAGGTTGAGGCTTTGTAGGCTTTATTATGTTGGTTTTAGAGCTGCAAAGGGCAACATCTAACCTTGCATAGAAAATTAGACAGCAAACACAATCTTTTTACTCAGAAATACACAACCATTCAGGTCATTCTAGTGTCACATTGTAAGAGTTTGAAAGCATCATCGACATTTTCCATTATGATTTGAACCAAAAGAGGAACAAATGTTGCACTTTCTGTCTCGTTGGAATGAAATGGGAAGCTGAGATAATATTTTCAGTTACCTCCCAACAACTCTTCAGCAAAAGAAGACCTGCACACACACACACACACACATTCTTGTACTTGCTGCATACTGAGGTTGCTGACAAAGTGAGGACCAGCATTTCCAATTTATAAATCAACACAATTACAAATATCTACTTAATGAATGACATCTATAAAGAACTACTGGTTGCAGTACCATAAAATGTATCCAGGTGGAGCCCCAGAGCAAAAATGGCTGGAAATCGTTTTCGATTTAAAAAAAAAAAAAATGTGTCCAAAATTTTACAAAAACATCATACTTATGCAATGTCGACCAAAAAAATTTTTTTTTAAATTGACCAAACATTTTTGGTCCAAAATTTGACAAAAACGTCATACTATACTATGTCGTCTAAAATTAGAATTTTTATGGGGGGGCAAATGGAGTATAGCATGTTATAGCAACCTAATGAAGTGATTTCAATGAAAACAAAGTGAGGACCGGCCAAAATGTCCTCACTCGTTTGTTGGTTAAAAACCATCACTGGTCCTCAGTATTCCGCAAGTACAAGAAGACACACACACACACACACACACACACAGAGAGAGAGAGAGTGGTTTCCATGGGTTCCTGGGACATTACTCTCACCTTTACCATAACTGCTGCTGGCCTAAACCTAACCCCACTCCGAACCATAACACATTTCTTTACTTTAAATGATGAAGGCTAAGACTGCAGAGCACTATGCAATATGGCTTACAAATAATATTTGTATATTTTAGGCTATATTCCGATAAGATGTATGGGGATGTAATCAGATGTTTCTCTGGAGTCAGTTATGACTTTGATCTCACATAATACCTGGTTTATTTCTTTGGCTTTTTCAATGTGAAATGCAGGATATTTACAGTATTTGCGTTAGAGACATTTGCTATACATATGCTACGATTTTGCTATAATAACAAATAATTACCTTACCACCCCGTACATGACGAGGATGTTGCCAAGCAGTCCCACCGCGCAGATGACGGAGTAGAGAGCCGTGATACATATGGCTGTGACGATGGCCCCGGGGCTCCTCACCGGATTCTCCCGCTCCGTGTAGTTCCGCGCCCCGTCCACCATCGAGCCGCTCTCCTCCTCCGGGAAAGTGACATTAAAGGGGACGACGGAGTAAAGGTCGTACAGGGAGAGCTGCGCTCCGGGGACCGTGTGCGCGTCCATGCTGTGCGCTGCTGTACAACTTGAATCACACAATCGGAGCGTGTGGAAGAACTCAGCTGCGTAACGAGAGAGTGAGAGAGTGAGAGGAGAGAGTGAGAGGAGAGAGTGAGAGGAGAGGAGAGAGTGAGAGGAGAGAGTGAGAGGAATCCCCAATAAGAACACAAAGAGAAGACGCTCCACAGGAACGGAGTCGATGGTGGATTTTGGTCAAGAAAAAGGAGGAGGACGAGAGAGAGAGTGGTCATTCAGCCAGGTTAGCGTGTGTGTGTGTGTGTGTGTGTGTGTGTGTGTGTGTGTGTGTGTGTGTGTGTGTGTGGTCTTGTACTTGCGGCATACTGAGGACCAGTGATGGTTTTTAACCAACAAACGAGTGAGAACATTTTGGCTGGTCCTCACTTTGTTTTCATTGAAATCACCTCCTTAGGTTGTTATAACATGCTAAACTCAATTTTTACTTTTTTGCCAATTTTTTTTCATTTTATTTTCAAATTTTGGATGACATAGTATAGTGTGACGTTTTTGTCAAATTTTGGAGCAAATTTTTTTTGTCAAAATGTTTTTTTTTATTTGGTCGATATAGTATAGTATGACGTTTTTATCCAATTTTGGACCAAATTTTTTTTGCTTTTTTTTTTTTTTTCAAATTTTGGATGACAGTATAATATAACGTTTTTGTCAAATTTTGGACCAAAACATTTTTGTCAAAGATTTTTTCAACATTTGGATGACATAGTATGGCGTTTTTGTCAAATTTTGAAACAAACATTTTCTGTCAAAATGTTTTTTTTTAATTTTGCTTGATATAGTATAGTATGACGTTTTTTTAATCAAATTTTGGACCAACATGTTTTTTCTTTTTCAAATTTTGGATGACATAGTATAGTATAACGTTTTTGTCAAATTTTCGACCAAAACATTTTTGTCAAAGATTTTTTCAACTTTTGGATGACATAGTATGACGTTTTTGCCAAATTTTGGACCAAATTTTTTTTGTCAAAATTTTTTTTACATTTTGGTCGACATAGTATAGTATTACGTTTTTGTCAAATTTTGGACCAAAACTTAAAAAAAAAAATAAAAAAAAAAATCGAAAAAGTTGTCCAGCTCTTTTTGCTCTGGGGTTCCACCTGCAGACATTTTTTGGTACTGCAACCAGTAGTTCTTTATAGATGTCATTCATGAAGTAGATATTTGTAATTGTGTTGATTTATAAAGTGGAAATGCTGGTCCTCACTTTGTCAGCACTTTTGCCTGGTCCTCAGTATGCAGCAATAGCATACTGAGGACCAGTAGGGTTTTAATCCAACAAAGTGAGGTAATTTTTACGGAGTGAGGACATTTTGGCCGGTCCTCACTTTGTTTTCATTGAAATCACTTCCTTAGGTTGCTATAACATGCTATACTCAATTTGTCAATTTTAATTTTGGACGACTTTTTCTAAAATTTTGGACCATCATTTTTTTTTCAAATTTTGGACCAAATTTTTTTTTTTCAAATTTTGGACCAAATTTTCTTTTTCAAATTTTGGACCAAATTTTCTTTTTCAAATTTTGGACCAAATTTTCTTTTTCAAATTTTGGACCAATTTTTTTTTTTCAAATTATGGGCCAAAAATTTTGGGTACATTTTTTTTTTTTTAATTTTGGACGACATAGTATAGAATGACGTTTTTGTCAAATTTTGGACCAAAAATTTTCTGTCAAATTGTTTTTCAAATTTTTTTTCAAAATTTGGGTCAACATTTTTGTTCAAATTTTGGGTCAATTTTTTTTTTTAAATTTTGGGTCAAATTTTTTTTTTAAATGTTGGGTCAATTTTGTTTTCCAAATTTTGGAAGACATAGTATAGTATGACGTTTTTGTCAAACTTTGGACCAAAATTTTTTTGTCAAATTCTTTTTTAAATTTTGGTCGACATATAGTATGACGTTTTTGTAAAATGTTGGACCAAAAATTTAAAGAATAAAATAAAATCGAAAAAGTTTTCCAGCCCTTTTTGCTCTGGGGCTTCACCTGCAGACATTTTATGGTACTGCAACCAGTAGTTCTTTATTGATGTCATTCATGAAGTAGATATTTGTAATTGTGTTGATTTATAAAGTGGAAATGCTGGTCCTCACTTTGTCAGCACTTTTGCCTGGTCCTCAGTATGCAGCAAGTAAAAGAGTGTGTGTGTGTGTGTGTGTGTGTGTGTGTGTGTGTGTGTGTGTGTGTGTGTGTGTGTGTGTGTGTGTGTGTGTACATCTTATTATCCCCTCCTCACAGCACCAGGAGTGCTCTTCATGCTGTATATGCAGTGGCAATGCCTGGGTGATGGCTGCGCTCTGTCTCCTCCTCCTGTAGAAGACAGTGACAGGTTTCCCTCCCAGGCAAATTGAAATCATGCGCAACCTGTTGGAGCCAGTTATGTTAATGTTTGGCATTTCACTTTTGTTGCTGAGCTTTAGACACAGTCAAGAATGCTTGCCATAGAATTTGATAATAAATGAAAACGATGAAAAATGTATGGATTGTTTATTGTTAAGATTACAATGCCAACACATATTTTACAGTTTTTCTCCATTGGTTTGGCTCATTTTAGAAATGACATTCTCAAAACAACACGGACAAATCTCCAAACCACTTGGCAATTGTCCACAACAGAATTGCATTTCTCATTCATTTATCAAATTGCAATTGTCTTAGTACATCTTTGCAAAGGATTATGTACTTGTAGCACACAGTTAGCACCGTTAGCTTATATTTAGCACAGTTTCCAAGTGAATAGAACATGTTGATCTAAACTGATTGTCGATTCTCAGTCTAATGGTTGTTCTCTGCAAAACATGTCAGCATCATTTCATTGTGTAAGTCATCACTTGCACAATAGTCTGTTCAATTGTCATCAGTCAAGAATATAATACCATGAATATCATATATGAATCTCTTGGAACATTTGATAAATGTATCATAATTGACACATTCCTTGATCTGATCTGTCATCTAAGATGTGTGAAACTCCTCCTTTGTTAGCAAAGTTCTATTTTCACCTGACCGTAATCTCAATTACACAGAAGCTCCTCATTTTCTTGGACCACCTTCATTCTGATTTGATCCCTTAAATGAGAGGTCTGTTCGGGCCTCACCTACCAAAGTATGCACTTGTGTGGGACAATGTGAATTTCCTGCTCATCAGATCCTGGTTCACTACTCATCCAAGGATGGTCATGATGTTCCTACCACCTTACTCTCCTTTCCTCAACCCTATTGAGGAGTTTTTCTCCGCTTGCTGGGAGAGAGTGTATGAGCATCAGGCTCAAAATCAGAGGTCCCTGCTCCATGTGTTGATATTACAGGAGATCAGTGCAGGGGATGGTTGTGACATGCACAGCGTTTCTACCCTCATTGCATCACAAGGGAGATTATACTCTGTGATGTGGACGAGAATCTGTGGCACATCCGCTCACAACACAGCTCCCCCCTCTGGAACGGTGGATGCACTGCTCCTCATTATCAAAACATTGTTTTAACAATGTTTAAAAATAGCTTCTTCACGACTCCCCACCGCAGTCCCTTTTATGACTTTGACCCGGAGTCAGACCCAGAGTCAGAAGACACTGTCGCTCTTGAAACACCTCCACAACGGACCTTAATGGCTTCTTAAACAAGGTAATGACGCAGATACACACTAAAAAACAGCGTTAATTGGAACTTCTGGTCTAGGTCCGCTTTAAAATTGTTGTATGCCTTCTTATAAGTCTGTTTGAAAGGCATAGTTCGGGGTTTATTGACTTGGCCTGTGGACCGTAGTGCACTGTCAGCCTCATTCACCGGTCTGGGAAATGGAAGCTCATTCTCATGAAAACATGACTGCCAAAAAACGTTGACCACAAAAGGCTCACCAAGAGGCAGTGCTCGGCTGACCCTAGGCCTACCCACTTTCATAAGAGGCCCAGCCAATCAGAAGACTCTTTTAAATCCAATATAAACACTGTTCATCTAACCTGAGTAAAAAACCTGTCTGATCTGCAAGCTTGTCAATCAGTGGCTTCACCCCACGTATGTTGACTCTTATTTGCTGCATCATTACTGGCATGTCATGACCACAGACGGTATATTTCAACAAGGAACATAATCGGAGGCTAGCTAGCAATTGTACGTGTTATAACGCTGTCAAAAAAAATGAAGCAAAGCTCCTTATTTAAAGGTGAAGTAAGAAGTTTATAGTGCCATCTAGAGGAGAGGCTGAAATTTACAACAAAGAACTGCTCCTCTGCTCACCCCCTCCCTTCCCTGAGCGCTACGGTATCCTCAGAGTGGAGGCGGGACTTCCGCTACAAGTAAAGAGACCCTTGATTTGTTCTCTCGCGTTTGCTCCGGTAGAAACATGGCGTTGTGGCAATGCAGTAGCGGCCCGCGACCATGTTATTTTACATTTATTTTATCATACAGCGACTAGACAATGAAGGAGCACATAATATGTATACAAAAGTGGATTTTGGGTCATATAAACCCATAAATACTACACAGTGTCCCTTTAAATTGAAGTTTTAAAAAAGCACGTGTTAAGAATCAGGTGTAGGTGCAGAGACGAAAAGCAGGTGGAACACAGTAAGTTCACTTCCCCCCTTCTCAAGAACAATTAGACTCTCCCCACATTGCTACACCATCACCAACATCCAGCACTGGACTAAACACTTTCATCTGCCAATAAATCTCTTAAAACTGCATAATCTGTCAGAGATAATTATTGGAAATGTATGCAGATTTTATTATCCCACTGAAACACACACACACACACACACACACACACACACACACACACACACACACACACACACACACACACACACACACACACACACACACATTTGCATTGTCTTCTGCACACATTGAGTTCCATTCAGACAAGTTACAATCAAACAGGAAATCCACTACAAAACTATACAGTATACACTACAAAATATGCTCCAATCAGAGAGTACGGGCCAATTCCAATTCCTATCTTAACCCTAAATCTTAGCCCTCAAAACCAAGTGTTGAGGGTTATTTTGTCACTTAGAAATGGGACACCCCTTAAATGCAGATACGTCTTCAGACTGCAGGGGGCAGAATAACGCGAAAGCTGCGTCCAGTCTGTCAACTCCAAAAAAGAAGAAGAAGAAGAAGACATTTACGTCAGGATTATTTATTCTGATCCGTTTGTCAGTCAAGTTATTAGGTTGTCAGTTAGTTATAAGATGATACTCATACAAATATTCAGCTGACAGTTACCACACACCACGACTTATTGAAAAGTAAACCACACCGGCCGACTATTGACAAAAGATCGTAAAATAAAAATAAATGTTACGCAACAATGACGTCAGTAATCCATAATATGGGCCTAAACTAAGATAATTTTTATATCTCTATTAACAAAGAAAATACTTCATTTGTATCGCACTCGCTTCACTAGTTTCGACGCCGTCTTTCTTATGTGAAAACTCGCAATGCATTCTGGGTAGCCCTTGCTCCCAAGGGTGGTCCCGGAAAAATCTCAATATTGAGGGTGATACAGCCCTTAAACTTGGCCTCAACTTAATTTTTCTGAGAATCGGGACAGAACTTGCACTAGAGGGAGAGCGTGTTTTTGAGATTGAGGGTTAAGTAAGGAATTGGAATTCACCCTACATGTATTCTTAAGACCAATATACAGGAACCTGTGGTGAAAAAAGTGTTTTTGTTACATAAAGCAATGTAACCATAATTCTATAACTGGTCAGACACAAATATGGTCAAAATGAAGGAGTACCCTCTCGAATAAGTTAATTCATTCACTTATTTCCCTTTAAAGCCATTCGAGCCTTCGTGGTCCACTTTGTGCATGAGATACAGAACAGCATCATATTTAACATACCTTATTAATCTTCTCTGTGGTGTCTGTCCATAGAATCGATCGTGGTGAAGCAGAATTTCTGCTGAGTGGTCCCTCAGGATGGACAAAGTCTGACTGATCGATCCTGGACACCTTCCTCTTTCTCAGCAATGTGGGTCTGATGTGTGGTGTCCCCTGGGAAATGCATTGCTAAGCAGATATAGTACCTGTGTCAGTGTAACCGGTTGTGTCCGTATGTGGTGGGAGAACGTCACAGCCACACTGGTCTTGCTCTCACTCACTGGTTTTCTCTGTATTCTGGTATAAAAAGCAGCAAAACACAATACTATCATCAGTGTTAGCGTCTCAGGCTTAGGAGTTTCTCTTTAAAACAACATGTGATTGTGTAGTGGTAATATAGTGTACGACTTCATATGTAAATTCCAAGAGTTAATAAAAAGCTATTTTCTTTTATATTCACAATAAAAGTTAAAAACATTAATTAATTAACAGTAAAGCATTTCAATCCTTTATAAATCACATGTTATTTAAACCCCACACAGGACTATGAATGGAATGCTAGGTAACATAAACATGGTAGATTACAAATGGCTTTACCATATTATAATAAAGTACTTTTATTTGTTGTCTAGTTAATTACAGTAATAATGCACACAACTTTTTTAAGTAGCAACAATATAAAAAAAATCTGAATTTAGATTTTCTTTAGGTTTTTGTTCTTTCTTTTTTTTTTGGTAATGTAGTATCTTTCAAGAAAGACAGTTCAACCACTGCTTTTGTAATTAACTTCTTCTTAATTATTTTGAAGTAAACTTGTTATGAAGGTGTAGCAATGCTTTGATCCAAAATGCAAGAGACAGGAATCAGGATGAAAGAATGACGGTGAGGCTTTATTTCTCCTCTGACAAAATGAAATAACAATCCACGAAAACAATGAACTGGTTCTTAACTAAAATAACAAAACCTATTCTCACTTGAGTTTTCAAAAAAACTTGGGCTCAGACTTGGAAGAATGATTTCTCCATGAAGCATAAACGACACATTGACACTGACTGAGGAAAGTGAGGACATTATAAAGAGGAGGGAAAATCAAGGTCAGGTGTGTGTGATTACTGAGGATCACCAGGTGCATGAGGTAATTAAGGGAAGGTGTGTCAAGGTGGACGCAGTGTCAGCGCGACAGGAAGCGTGAGTGTTTACCAAAATAAAAGGGGAAGTGAACCTAAACCAACACCAAAACATGACATGAACTAAAACACTGACTAAACAACAAAGCACTAACAGATCTGTTAGTCCTCCTCCAAACAAAACTTGATATTGCAAAATAATAAAATAAACTCAAATTTCCACTGCTCCTCAGTGACAAAAGCATTATGTAATTTCTGATGTATTTCCTTAAGCATCTTGAATAAGTGTGACCACCTGTCTCCATAGATACATAACAGCAAAAGCCATGTATTAGCCATGTCATGGAACTTGCACGTATTCTCCTCCTCTTGATGAAACCACATCCATTAGTTTCTGGGTGAACTCGTCCAGTTTGGCCATGAAAGTTGCATCCAGGTGGTTATACTTTTGAACTCACCATTTATCTGTGGAGCATAACATGAAGCACATAATTAGCTACAGCATATCCAATAGTATTAATGAGGACCAAATACATTTTTGTGAATAAATGTAACAGAACTTTTAACGATTTTCTTTTTGTTTACCTGTGTTGCATCAAACAATGCAGGCCAGCAAAATAAAATGAATAGTTTGCTTACCTCTTTGATTCCTGTCTCAGAAACATCGAACCACACTTTGCTCTCAGTGGAACAACAACACAGCTATACAACAAAAACAAAACAAAAAAATAATTGTGGCTGTGACAGTGGGGTAACATTAGTATGTAGCTGGCGGCCGCATGCAATGAGCTAAATGTGAATGATCCTTTTCCCAACAGCTCTCTCTTGCTGGGCACACATGCTATTATCTGAATGAAAGTCACTGAAACAAATGTAAACCCAATACTTCACTAGAACTATTATAATTACATTTTACTCACCATGAAATGTTGTTGTTATCAAGGTTGTTCACGGTCTCTTCTCAGAACTAGTCCAGGTACTTTGTGTGGTTAGAAGAGGGAACTAAAACTTGCTAAGTCAATGTTGAGAAAAATTAAGTTATCAAGTTAAGTTGAATTTTGTGTTAAACCCACCAACAATGAAATTTGAGTATAAATTATATACAAAATTAATTTGATCTAATTACCAACATTATTATTTGATCACAACTTAAAAAAATAAAGTTTGCAACTTAGAAGGTTTATCTAAATTAACTAATTACAATTTTTGACTTGGGTCCATGTATTAAAGTAAAGCCCAATTTATACTTCTGCGTAAAGTGCTCTGCGTAGGTTACGCAGAGACTCTGCTTCGACGCAGAGCCTGTCTCAGAGCCTCTACGTCGTCTCCGTCTGCACAAAATATTTTTTAAGTGTCCGTCACTCCGTCAAGGGACAACGGAGACGGCAAGAGCTGTGATTGGTCCTCAGGACAGGCCGAGATAAGCTGCTCTGTGCCGGCTCACAGTGAGCACCGAGCGTCCTCAGATGCGGAGCTGATCCCCGCCGATAACGTCACTGCCAAACTATAAATACGTCATATCACACACAGCACATGTTTAGACTCTAAATGGCCAATTTCTCGCCTAAAAATTATCTTAAAACTGCATTCCGTCACACAGAAAAGTGAGAAACGGCCACTGTTTCAACACCAACAGTCTTTCTCTCTCTTTCTTTCTCGTACGCCATTGCTCACTGTAGCCAGAAGCACAACAACCTTGCACAGCGACCCCTACTGATCGGGCGGGAAATTGCAGCGCGTGTCCGTCACCACGACGCAGAAGTATAAAGGCTCGAGGCGTCTCCGTGGTGACGCAGACGGATAACGCATACACAGTCGGAGAAGTATAATGTGGCCTTAAGTGGTGTTAAAGGCCCTCTGAATGACTTTTTAGAGTAGGAACTTCTATCATCTGGTACGCATTCAGCCTTCAACACTCCTCGGGTCATTACGAGTATCTTGTCATGCCTCTGATGCCCCAGCAGTTTTCCAGGGCCTAGTGAATGATGTGCTCAGGGACCGGCTCAATTCATGTGTCTTTGTTTATTTGGATGACATTTACATTTTTTTCAAAGTCCAAAGTCCAGTGTTCTCCAGAGACCCCTGGGGAACAGACTCTATCTAAAGGCAGAGAAATGTGTGTCACATCTCCGAAAGTGTCTTTACTGGGCTTCATCGTCAAAGAGGGGAGCATCCAGATGGACCCATCCAGATGGACCCCAGCAAAGTCAGTGCTGTCTTGGATTGGCCTCATCCCACCTGCCACAAGGAACTGCAACGATTCTTGGGCTTTGCCAATTTCTATTGGCGGTTCAACAGGAACTACAGTGCCGTGCCGGGCAGGAGGTCTGTGGCACAGTCATCGTTGAGTGTTATTAAACACCTCCTTAAGATCTGAGACAAACAGCATGGCAATGAGGGCTCCATTGCAAAATGATTCCTGAGGACCAGTGTATGTGAGGGTTGTGGAGTTTAAGCCATGGATAAGTCAAAATCACAGGTATGAGTGATGGTGCAGGGCCAACGTGAGTGGAAAGATCTGCAATGACAGGAGAGTTAGTGAGGGCAGATCAACACAGGAAATAAACAAACATTCTCTAAGCTGGTGACCCCGTGACAACTTGTTTATTATATACATTCAATACACACAGTCTGAAGTAGTTTAAGTATTTGGTTCTTTTACTTGTGATGATTTTGGCTCACGTTTAACAAGAACCCAAAATCATCAGTATCATCGAGTTCGCTTACACCAGAATATAATATTGATTTTAAATGACTTTCCAATGTTCTATTGATGCTTGATTTTAAATTGTTTAATGTTTTAAATTGTTTTAATTTCTATAATGTATTTTTTAATAGATTTTTTTTTAATTTCCAATGTATTTCCTTGCCTGTAAAGCACTATGAATTGCCTTGTGTACGAATGGCGCAAATAAACTAGCCTTGACTGTTGGACAAACACTGATGTCCTTCCTCATTTTGATTCCTTTACAACTGAACATTATGAGTTCTCTGGAAGTCCAGATGAAACAGATGGCTGCTGGAGGAGTGAAATGTCAAATCACATTAACTCCTGTCTTTACACTGTTTGTGAGGCTGAAACTTATATGGTAGAGGGTTTTTTTCTGCCATAACATATGGTCAGTACTGCTGGCCTCTAATTTTATGCCAGAACTTTCCAGTTGAGCAACTGTGTTTTTAAAAAAATGTTATGACTGAGCTATCATCCCATCTACACCATGGGGTAAAAGATATTTATACTATTTCTATTTCAGCCAGTACATTTTTCTACTTAATGTGAGCAGCAAATTACAGAGCAGATGATAATGTGTTTTCTGAGAGTGTTTTCAGTGGCTGAGGAAATAAAAATAACAGAAATGATTCATGAGGATTAAAAAGGCTTCAGATGACCCAACAGCCTCCCTGCTTCTTCTGGCTTCTCTCCTGTGAAACCAGCTCCCAGTAATGGTTCGGGAGGAGGACACCCTCTCTATATTTAAAGTAGTGGTGGGTCGTTATCAGCGTTAACGTGCTGCGTTAACGTGGGACTCTTATCGTCGATTAAAAAAACTATCGCCGTTAAGCTATTCTCAAAGTTGGGTTGGGAGCTGGGTCTATGAATACCAAACTGTTACTTATTTTTGTGTAGGTAATGTTGTGAAAATATGTTTAACCTTAAATAAACTACATATACAGGTAGTTATAGTCTGGTTTAGTGTGTGCTGTTACTGACGTCATGCTGTCATCACCTGACAGTCAGGCTGATTGAAAGCCCCCAGATGTGTGATGCAAATACTATGCGAATATATTCGAATATCATTTTTGAGCAATTTTGACAGCCCTAGTTAGCATGTCTTGGAATATCAAGAATGCATGAAGTTAAGGTCGGCACCCTTCAGATCAGCAGGTAACACAGGGAATTGTTATAAAAGATGTTGATTTGCACAGTCAAAGTTCTGTATTTTGACTGTAATTGTCTTTGCATTCCGATTCCTCACTTCATTAGAATCATGAGTAGCTCTTCTTTGTAAACAGCATCATTTTCTGGGGCCATGTGAACCTGTACTAGTGTGGAGTTATTCTACAGTATTCATGACAGTAAAATAGACCATCCTATGCCATTAGTGTCACAATCATACTCTCCCCTATCCCTATTATTCTGGCGTGTGTGGGTTTCTGCTCTCTCTCAGCAGGAGGCGTGGTCAACCTACTTCCACTGAGGACGCTGGTGATCAGCGACACCTGCGGCGGCTCCTCCCCACCTGCTCCTGATCAGCAATCAGGAGGCTTCTTAAGCCTGAGCCGCCCGTTCACCAGTGTCAGATCGTTCTGACCATGGCTGGTGGAAGAAACTCAGTCTGACACCGAGGAAGCTACAGAAGTTGTAGTATGTAGACTGCAACAGTCCTTTGACCTTTTCTTAAAAATGTTTGTGTTTGTTCGTCGGTTAAAAACGGTCGCGGACTAAATACTGCGACCGCTGGCCACTGTTCATGTAACTCACTGCTTATAAAACTCTAGATTTGTTTGAGTAACGAGCTGCTACTCCTGTGTTCTCCACACCAGCGGGAATGTAATAGCACCTTTTTTTTATCCTCGGCTCCTCCGTAATAACGTTACATCATTATGTTGGACACCTAACTTACTTTCCAGAGCCATACTGTCGCCACTTATCACCCATTGTCATGCAGCATCGTCACAACCCTGCTCCAGGGGCGACTGCCTGCCAGCTCCGTATACCCCAAAGTAATGTCCGTTTACCCGTTGTTACTGCGTTTCACCGTAATGCACTACTTTCAATTCGTAAAATTACGCCGTGGCATAACCTGACCTGTAGTTGTCGCTAACAACATATTAGAAAAAATATCTATAACTGATGTGTTTTCCCTCTGGTTTAGGTGTACTTGTGGCAATTGCACAGCAATGCTAACAGCCCCCGAAAATCTCTGCTGCAGGGAGATACCAAAGGTACGTGTGCTTGTTGGATGAAAACCTAACTATTCATACGTTTACACTATCACGGGTATTTTTACAAACGGAGACTTTCCCCTTTGTTTGTGCCTTACATTAACACACATACGGCGATTTTGCCTCTGAAGACGATCATTTCTAAAAAAAAAACCTCAGTCAGATGTCGTGTTTGCATGCATTAAATATATAAATATTTGTTGCTCAAAATATCCAGCTAGTGTAAACTTGGTATCAGTCATTATGTGACATCAAACATCACTAATCCTTTGTCATTTACAGCTTCTAAGAAGACTGAACCAGCTGCACAAGCCACCTTCCTGCATGGCAGACCACCCTGAACCAGTGTGTTTGAATGTTTTCTCTCTGCAGAATGAATTGGGCCTTAACGCCTCAGGGGAATTGAACAGTAAGTTATTTTTGTATTTGTATTGTCTTTTGTTGTTGTAGTAACAGTATAAGTATATAAATTACATTTTGCCACTTTGTTCCATTCCTTATTTTCCACTTATTTTTTTTGTGTTTTAGTAACTGTCATTAAACCTGCTGCAGCACGGAGGTTACGCTAAGCTCCTCCTCCCGGAACAAGGTGAGGACACGATTGGCCAATGACTACAGACATACACACCTAGAGATGATAGAGTACAAGATGATTCACTGCCCCACAAACAAATGTGGTCTTCTAGCGTTTGTGCACAGTTTGTGCACAGTTTGTGACAGTTTGAGCACACACCAGCTGAACATGACACTTTTTGACTAACACCACTCTTCCTCTTCTCTGACTTTTACCTGTTTCATCATGTAATAATTCAACAAATATACTGAATGAACATGTTACCTTTTAACAACAAACATTTTAATGTATGCATATAAATTCATAAAATAAAATGAAAACAAAAACATCCTTTATGAAAATAAGCACCACAAGGCTACACATGTAAAAATAAGAGTATTATGACACGTTTTACGTAACCGTTTTACATAACCATAGAGTCTGCTCTCAAGCTGCTCACTGAGCTGCTTCAAAATTGCAGTCTGTGTCGTCTTCCACTTGTGTACAATCGCTGGCTTTATGCACATCGGAGCATGCCTTCTACATGAGTCATATTGAAACATCTTCAACTGCATTGCCCGGAAGATCTGTGGGAGAAAGAAACAGACAGGACAGGCACTCACACTTTAAATTCAACATTATGCTGTATTCTGTTACATTATTTGTAATTTTGTCCAAATATAATACCTTTTCAAGCTTGAAGAAAGATGCTCCAGTGGTTTCCACTGCAGTGAGACAGCTGTAGGTTCGCAGGTTTGTGGGGTTTTAACATTACCGTGTTTTATCTCCTGTACTAAGGGGGACCACGAAAACATGGACTGGTAGGGCCTCCAGATTCCCAAATATAAGTATTAAAATGATTAGAAAGTTGATTTTGCATAATATGGGCCCTTTAATAAATATTGTTCATAATTGTCTCCTCTGCATTTTCGGGTAACAATTAGTCCACATGGCACATGGTGATCTATAACGGAATAGGGTGCTACCAGAGAAAACACATGCTTAAGAAAAATGGGGATAGTTTGGTTTAGATATTTTGATGAAGGAAAGCTTTACAGATGAACCCAACTCGTCTTCACTTGTCATTATTATCCTCAGGAGCAGTCTGTTATGCAGTCAACAATATTTTGAGTATCTGTAAAGAAAACATGATGAGATGGTGTCGGTGGCAAACTCATGGAGGTGTAAAGAGAAACAATACGGTTGTCTGTCAATGGGAGCAATTTCTGTCCCAAGAAGACACTTCGCTGTTGAAGCTTGAACGTGTATATGAGCGATAAGTGAAAGACAAAGAGTAAAACATGAAATATGAATCTATAACTCCCAACTATGTTTATCTTTTCTTTCTATCATCCTGCTGACTGCGACTGACCATAGGTGTAACTGATGTGAAAAGCTTGACTGTCAGTTTGAGAAGCTGCATTCAATAGTGAAAACACTCGCAGCTTCTCAATGTAGCGGTAACAGTAAGGAGCGTCCACGACTGCATATGAAGTAGTCATGTGTTTCCTCTGTGACGAGCAGCCGATGGCAGGAAAAAAACCAAAGTGCTGGAAGCTGGTATCACCAAACAACGAAGAGATTGACTGTGATCAAACAACCCTGATTCAAATACAATGTTTATGGTTTTAAGACCCTCTACACTGTGATTTGAGTGGCTTCTACGCAACGTCAACTTTTAATTAATTATGAAAAAAGAACGTTAAACCCTCAGTTTGCTCACATTCAATCGTAAAAAAAATATTTTGCTTATCTTTTTAATGCCACTTGATCGGCAAACTGCATTCTGGTTGGTTCTGCATGTACTATGTGTTACAAAAGAAAAAAGAAAAGCTGCTCAGTGAAATGAAAGCTGCATTGACTGGGCACAGGGAACACAAACAATCAACACATCTCTGTCTAACCAGAGTGTAAATGCGCTGAAGTGAGTGTCCAGTCCTTCAGCTGCTGACTTGGCATGTCTGGATACCGTCTGTCTCAGTCCCCCTCCTGTGGGACAGCAGTATAGCACAGTCCATCTTAAAACAGACGCCAAGTACTGCATGTGGTCAGGAGAACTGTCTGTTGAGCTGACATCTGTCTGGACCAAAGCACCAGAGCTGCAACAAGACAGATGCCTGTTGGCAGCACAGTCTCTGGGGAGACAGAGACACAGAGATGTGTGCAGACAAAGGCAGCCTCAACACAAAGTAGTGTTCATTCACCAGAGCAGACAACTTTGTTTGCAGTTACAATTCTGAAAACTTCTACAGTACTACAGTACTGTGAGATTTAACTATTTACCTGTGTTGAGTTCATACATTGAATGTCTGGACCTGGTGAAAAAAATTGTTCTCTCAGAATAAAAATAAATACATTAAAATTTAGAATTTTTTTTCAGATATTTTTATTCATGCATTATAATTTTGCTTGGTTGAATTTTCAAGATTACCAGTTGTTCAGTTTAAGCTGCATGCTCAAGTAGAACACAACTAGGAATAAAAATGTTAAGCGGTTATCTCCACTTAAGCCCCTACAAAGAACTTTACACTTCAGTGTATTATAAGACTTTTTATTTATTTATTTTTAGCTTATGCACATTACGTATTTACTTTTTAATGCCACATGGTCAAAAATGCAAAATGTATTCTGGTTAAACGTGTACTATGTGTTTCAAGGGAAAAAAGGAAGCTGCATCATATTCACTCTTTTTTGGAGACTTCTGTCCTTCTGGTCTGTGCTGGAAGGACATGTATCAGCAACAACAGGGAGGCAATTCTTGGTCAGAGTCACAAGAATTAACTGAAAACTATTCAAATGTAATACTGTTCCAAGACTGAATGAAAAAACACGGTGGCTTGTTGTTCAGTCGTCAACAGCCATTTATTGTTTATATTTATCCCAAAACTTAGATCAGCTTTCAGAGATACAAAGAGTAAATTAAATAAAAACTCTCAAAAAAAAGTCTCATGTTTTTTGTTTCCTTTACCCTAAGATGCGCCTTCAAAAAAGTTAACAACAAAGTACACAGCTATAAAATATATGTATATATATATATATATATATATATATATATATATATATATATATGTATATATATATATATATATATATGTATATATATATATATATATATATATATATATGTATATGTATATGTATATGTATATATATATATATATATATATATATATATATATATATATATATATATATATATATATATATATATATATATATATATATACTTTAATTAAAAACTGTAATCACATCCTCACCACAACATACAACCTGCACAGCACTGGGGTGAGGGGGGATACTATGGTTGTTTGATTTATTAATAAAAAATTAAATTAAATATAGATTAAAATGGCTCATTTGAATTCTGTAATTCGGTATTTCGTGGTGTTGTGGTAATTAATAGTGTCAAACTCAAGTCCCGGGGGCCAGATGTGGCCCGCCACGTCATTTTATTTATTTTAACACAGATTTTTAAGACCAATGAATCACCCGTGAGTGATTCATTGGTCTTAAAAATCTGTGTTAAAATAGGTCTATGCTGCTTTAAGGCGTGCGTTGACTATAAACTACATTTCCAGCCACTAGATGGCAGTGTATCATTGTATATGTATCACGCGACGAGTGAAATTGAGATTGAGACTGTGATCGCAGCAGAATGTGTTCACAAAAGCCACAACCAAAAACAATGTGGCAGTGAAAGCTAACTTTATTGTGGCTGAAGAAATCACGCCGAGGTACTTATGGCTGTTGACAGATGTCCAGCGGTTCCCTGTCAGTGCGACACACGTCGCCTCTACCATCTTTCATCTTTTGCTGCTTTCTCTGCGGCGTGCTGGTCATGCATTCTCCTCATGATTGTTCGCCTCGCAGGTAGTTTGTAAGATGGGTCACCAGTGGCCGCCTGGAGAACAAGCTCGTGCCCATCATATATCATATATATATATATATATGAAATAAAATAAAATAAGAAAGTCTACCATCTCCTACCTAATCCAAGACAGAAAGAAACCAGCAGCTGGGGGGAAGAGCAGTGGATGTGCCTGGAATACGGTCTACCCTGGAGCGGGGGTAAGCTCCTCTTGTCCTTGGGGGTAAATAACATCTGGGCTGGGGTGCCCTTGACTCCTGGCAGGGTGTGGGGGCCCGTGCACTGGAGTACCCACACAAACTGTACATTTAAGATCAAATTGACTGTGGCCTAGGTTTGAGTGCGTGTGTGCATGTGTGCATGAGCGTGAGTGAATTGAATTGAATGACTTTATTCCTCCCCTGGGGGGAAACACACATTTACAATGGCTCAGTTAAGGTGACGAGAGGTGCAGAAATGTGCAAGGGAATAATAATTAAAAAAGAAAGACACAATGTAAAGATAATAGTAAAAATATAATAAAATAAAATACAATATGGTAAAAAATGAAATGAAATTACACTCTAATGTAGAGTAATTAATAAAGTAGAGATAAGAATAAAAATAAGATAAGAATACTCAATATCCTAAAATGTACACACAGTGTAGAAAGGGACTAAACTGAGATGTGCACTCAATACAGAAGAGAAATCCTGAATAAAGAAACTGAAATTTACACCATAAGCAGAGGTAAGTAGGTAAGTGAGTGGACATTTAAAACGAGGAGTTAAATATCCAAACAGCAGTGGGGATGAAGGACTTTCGGTAGCGCTCTGTCTTGCACTGAGGTGTGTGTTATCCATGATGAAGGACAGTCTGGATAATGTCCTCCTCTGTCCCACCTCCTCCACCGAGACCAGCGAGCGGCCCAGGACAGAGCCGGCCCTCCTGAGCAGCCTGTTCAGTTTCTTCCTTTCCTTGTCCGTGCTGCCTGCTCCCCAGCAAACCACAGCATCAGTGAATGGCAGAGGCCACCACAGAGTCATAGAAAGTCAGAGTAGTCTGCACACACCGAAGGACCTCAGTCTCCTCAGGAGGTAGAGGCCACTTTGACCCTTCTTGTACAGGGCATCGATGTGAGTGTTCCAGTTGAGTTTGTTATTGAGATGAACACCCAGGTATTGAAGCTGTCCACCAGCTCAATGTCCGAGCCCTGGATGCTCACCGAAGTTGCTCTCACACCAGTCCACGAAGTCCTTGATGACCGACCTGTACTCCAGCTCGTCCCCCCCAGACACACAGCCAACAATGGCTGAGTCATCGGAGAACTTCTGGAGGTCACAGCTGCTGGAGTTGTAGGTGTAGTCCGAGGTGTAGAGGGAGAAGAGGAGCGGTGAGAGCACCGTCCCCTGAGGCGCCCCGGTGCTGCAGATGGCCACCTCAGACCTGCAGTCCCTCACATATGTTGGTGAGGTAGTCAGTGGTCCATGCAGCCAGCTGTGTCCCCACTCCTGCGTCCTCCATCTTCCTCCGCAGCAGCGCCATTCGGATGGTGTTGAAACACTGGAGAAGTCAAAGAACATGACTCTCACAGCGCTCCCGACGGCCTCCAGGTGAGTCAGTGCCCGGTGATGACGGCATCAGCCACCCCGATCTTTGGCCTGTAGGCGAACTGCAGCGGGAGAGGCACAACCCCGCCTTATGAGTCCTCGTGATCGCTGATCAGGAGCAGCTGGGGAGGAGCTGCGCAGGTGGAAGCAATCACCGACGTCATCATGGAAAGTAGGTCAACCACACTGTTAAAACAATGTTTTGATAATGAGGAGCAGTGCATCCACCGTTCCAGAGGGGGGAGCTGTGCTTCTGAGAGCGGATGTGCTGAATAGTACTGGCCAATCACAAGACTCTGTCTTCTGGGGGTCAGAGTTCACTCTGAAATCCTCTTTTATAATGCTGTTCGTCAGCCTCGATGTTTCAATCGGCTCGTTTACAGCAACTAGGAGGTTTTTGACCATAAAAACAAGTTAATATATGTAAGTAAACCTCCATAACTAACTAATATATAACTGCACTAATATATGTGCAACAGGACCACTCTATGTGAGCTTTAAGTTCAGGTCTGGATGCTTTTCAATATGTCCTGAATGCATTCTTAGATCTGGTTTAAAAAAGGGTAAGGGTTAGGCTAACCATAGCCTAGCCCACACACAATGGGAGCTAGTTTGAGGAAGCATGGAGCCACATTTCTGAACAAACATGTGTGCAATCTATCCTCAGAATTAGTGCTTGTCCTCTCAGCTGACGTGTTCTCATTTGCTGTCATTTCACAGTATTTTTACACTTCTCAGCAGGGTATCTGAAGCAGCAGTTTTCTTTTTTTTTTCCAAATGTTCAAAATCTTATTTCACGTTAAAGTGGTCAAAGTAGTGCTCTTTTTCTCTACTGGTGTAAGTCTTACACCTGAACTTTGAGGGGTAATTTGTCTTCACTGTAAAATGTGTAAAACTCCAGATGATTGTCTGATTGTCCATCTGCTTTTCAGTTCAAGGTGAAACTTCAGAGAATTCACATTATAAACTGAGCTACAGAGCTACTAGTATGGCATTTACATTTGTGAATTATATAATATTTGTAGAGCTGGGTAATATTGAAAACAATCTTACCACAATAGCATTTTTATATTTTTATACATTTATTTCTTTGGTATTTTTTTAAAAACCACAGGTGGAATCGAACCTGGGTCTTTTCCTTAGGAAATAATCCCACAAACGTAACACATTTTCAACAAGCGTAATAGCCACTGTCTACTACAAAGGAAACACGCTTTCAACTTTCAATATTGTAATTTTGTGATAACGCAATGAGTAACAGTCGTTGTGGTTGTTGTTTGTTTGCCTATACACACACTAATACTATACTAATACTGACCCTGGCTGTAAAGTCCAGCTGCTGGCTCTGCACTCCACTATCACAAGGATAGGACCCCCACACGCACGCAAGCAGCATTGTCATTCCTTTTCAGTTCACAAAATGATTTTGTGTTTAAACAGATTTATTTCTTTGCATAAGCAAAATGCTTCTTGCTAATGAGGAGTATCTCTCTCTCTCTTACCGCTGTCCATGGTGCTGAACCAAAGAAGCCCTGAACAGGGTGCACTTGAAAATGTTCGAGCCGCTGGCAGTCAAAGGAAACTCGAGTCGAGACCTCAAGTTTTTTTCAGGCAAATAAGTGGAATGTTATGCAATGGCCAAGTCAATCACCTGACCTGAATCTGATTGATCATGCATTTCACTTGCTGAAGACCAAACTGAAGGGAAAATGCCCCAAGAACGAGCAGGAACTGAAGAGCGTGTCAGTAGAGGCCTCACTGCATCACCAAGGATGAAACCCAGTGTCTGGTGATGTCTATGCCTTCCAGACTTCAGGCTGTAATTGACGGCAAAGGATTTGCAACCAAGTATTAAACAATGAAAGTTTGATTTATGATTGTTTAGTTTGTCCCATTAATTTTGGTCCCCTAAAAAGTGGGAGGCACATATAGAAAGTGTTGTTACTCCTACACAGTGACACCTGATTTGGATGTTAATACCTCAAATGCCTCAATACTCAAATTAAAGCTGAAAGTGTGCAGTTAAAGCACCTCTTGGCCGTTTCATTTCAAATCCATTGTAATAGTGTATAGAGCCAAAAAGAAGAGAATTGTGTTGTGTCCCAATATTTATGGACCTGACTGTAATAACATATCTTTGTGACTGTTGCACCCTCACTCAATGACAATACTCAAGACTTTATACTTTTATTACACTGTATTATAGCATGCAAAATGCAAACATGTCAGTGCAAAGCGCAGAAGCTGGCAGCATCCAGAGAGGTAAAGACATGGATTTTAAAACCCAGGTTGGGAACATGTAAATCCCCTTTACTTTGTCTTTGAGCGAGTCTTGGTTTGATGTGAAGGAGAGGAATTCCCCTGGGAGTTGGCAATATGGTGGTCCTCGCAGCTCATGGAGAGCTGAGAGAGTGAGAGGTCAGAGTTCACTGCAGGGTTGTTGTCTGGGTAAGTAGGAGCTGTCTGATGTTTCTCCTGAGGGCACGAGGTGGACAGGAACGGAGGGAGAAAGGCTGACTCCAGCAGACCCTTTGGTCCGTATGTGCACTGGGTATCAAGACACAAGAAAGAGTGGGGCAGAGAAAGAAACAGCGAAGCACAGGTGAGAAAAAAACGCAAAGGTAACAAGATGAGCAGCAGTGTTTAATGATTTCAGTGACTGCAGCAACAGCAACTACGCTACAGGATTGCTGCTTCAGATCACTAAAGTTTTGGGTTGAGTGGCATGTAGGTATAAGATTCACAAAAGAATCAGCAAATGAAGTTATAGAAGAGATGGCCGAGAGAGCGTTTTCGTCTGTTGATGCTCACAAAGTTTTGAACAAACTTTTGCTAAACCTGTGATTTATCAGTCAAAACTGACCTTCGCACTGAAAGCAATTAACGCAAGACTGGACCGTATGCAGACTGACATAGAAAAGCAAGTCAACACTAGAATTGATAGCATGGAAAAGCAAGCATGGATCGATGGAGAAGATCATGGCTGAAGACAAATCTGGACACTGAGGTGGGAATTCTGTGTGAGCAGAGAATATCGAGCAGAAAATGTCTGAGAGAGAGGCGAAGAAGAAGAGTTTTGATCCAGATGTCTCGCTGATCGTTGTGGGGCTTCCTCAGTTAGAGGGAGAGGATTTAATGGCTAAAGTACGTCGGTCTTGGATGTGACACTGCGCTCTGCCCCGCTGCAGTGGAGAGGTTGCGGGCGTGCGGAGACCGACCGGGGGATTGTCAAAGTGGAGCTGAGCTCGGCCCAGGAGAAAGTGGCTACGTTGGAATTGAAAGATAACGACAGCTTCAAAGGACGTATACGTGTCTTCGGTGAAATCACATGCCGAACGAATGATGGGAATTAACTTTAAAAGTGCTTGCCCAGCCCGTCAGGTTTGTTAATGAACTGTTTTTGTTAGCCCACTGGAATGACAATGGGTGGACACTGTCAAAGTGTGAACTCAGGATACTGCTACATTGTTGATAAAACATTTGATGGAATATTATGTTTATGCTTCGAGCATAGAGAGTCGCAGTATTCTTTCATTTTAATTCCCCAGAATCATCTACCAGGTGCAGATCTCTACTTCAGCCATTTATTGGCGTTGCTATATAGTATAGTATATAATATACTGTTATACAATGACCGCGTTTCCAAGATTCGATCTTTCTTAAGGACTTAAGAAGGCTCTTAAGAAGGAATGGCTAAGAAGGAGCGCTAAGATACGGGTGTTTCCCAGACGCGTTCTTAACTGCCTTCTTAGGAGAACCGTAAGATCAAGCCAAAGAAGCTTCTTAAGAAGCTCTTAACGAGAGCTGTTCACCACGGTGGTGCTGAAACTGAATCAATCGATGCCAGGCAAATCGATCACCCACCGCTTTATCAGCGCATAACTCACACACAGCGCCCCCTGGTCCCCCCACACAGGTGCAATTAGGCTCAGGGGCGCCTGCAGGAATTAATGCTATGGTACGCACCACCATCAACGTTACACAGCCCTATAAAGGCTAAGTTACCTTTAGATTTGTTCTAGCGCGCCGTTAACGTATGGCGTTTTGACAAGCACACGAGTTGTCTACCTTGTTATTGCCCATCTGGAATAACTCCTCTAGCTTTACTACGTCCATCCTCCATCCTTTATATTGTCGTTGTTTATAAGAACTTGCGATATCCATGATGAGTACTGAGTTAGTGGATTAGCTTCACATTATGTGCTGATAACCATATAACCATATAAAAGAAAAAGAAAAGAAAAAATAATAAAAAGAAAACAACAAGTAGCCTAGTTGCGCTTCTCTCCCTCTCAAACAAAGTGTTTGCACGTGGATATAGCATTAAGTTCATTTTGATAACCTGTGTGTGTGCCATCAGGTGTATCCAAGTAGTAATCAAGCCCATTAGTGCATATATACCCCCGTGAATATTGGCACACACATGTGAGAATGGAAGAAATCTGCAGCAAAAAAACCAAGCGGGCACCGTCGTTTACCGCGGAGGAGATGGGCGTGTTGGTGGACGAGGTGTGGCAGCACCGTGAATTTGGTGGAACAAAAGGAAAGAAAAACATCATGGTGAAGAACCGTGTATGGCAGGTTATAGCCTCCAGCCCATTTGATCGCTAAGCAGGCTGTTAAGAGTGGGTCAGCTCGATCTTACGTTTCCTTCTTAGTGAAAGATCTTCTTAAGCTAAGAGCGACTCTGGGAAACACGTTCTTCTTTCACAGCGTTCTTAAGAGCGCTCCAAAGAAGATCTAAGCGCTAAGAGCTTCTTAAAGAATCTGGGAAACGCGGCCAATGTGTATTAAATTTATATCTGTGGTGATGTTAACAGCCGAACCGGGCGCTTAAGGACTGTGTGGAAGGAGATGACATTTCTCCTCGAATAACTTTGGACACAAATGTAAATAAGCATGGTCATACCTTTATGGAATTTTCGAAGGATTCTAAATGTTGTATCCTGAACGGGAGGTTAAATCCTGAAATTGACAACTTTACTTCTATCTTGGTAAGGGCCAAAGCTGTTGATTACATACATAGTGAATTTGAAAACATGTCTTGGTCTTTAATGTTTATTCCCCTTCTGAGCTTATTGACAGGGTTGGTCCAGAAAGTTTTAATTTGATTGATGATCATAGCAGACTCCCTGACCGATCAGTTCTTTGTTTACGTTTTCAAGCAGGGGAAGTAGTTAATACTCCGAATAATGTTGACTGTTCACAGCATGCAAAAAGATGCAACAGGAATTACCCTGTTGATTTTCTGTCTTCAAACGGCCCTACTGGAGGTTAAAGGCCAACTACAGATTGTACAGGAAAAGATGGACCAGTGTTATACCAATCTCTGTAATCTTTTACATGCTGAAATGGAGAATATTGTCCTGTAAAAACATATTGTCTTTGGGCTCTACAAAGAAATATTACAGAGCTAAACAACCTGATTGGAATAATGAATGAAATGAGTTATGGTTGAAGTTGCGTTCTGCAGAGAGAATGTTTCTTAAATGTGGTCCTGGGGAACCCTGCAAGAGGAGGGCCTTGCATAGTGAATTCAAGCAATGCCAGGCTAACTTTGATAGAAGGCTCAGGTTCTTCAAAAGAATGTTTAAAAGAGGTCAGGCCCTTAAATTAGAACAGTTACAAACTGGTAAAAAAAAAGTTAGGCCCAAAAACGAAAACATTAATCCCCATGGAGGTTTTATTGGAAAGTGGTGGTTCTTTTGAATTTAGTCAAATATTAAAAAAGAGGGAACAAGATTACAGTGAATTATATGCTTACAGTAGTTCCACAAAAGGTGTGTTCTGACTTAGCAGTCTAGTACTATGTTTCTGCACTCATTTTAAGTCATTAGGTCACATGATCTGGAAGCTATTGAGTTAAAATGCTCAAATTTGCTGTATTTTGTGTATTAAAAATAAAAAAATAAATAATGTGTGTGTCTCATACAGCATGTGTAGCTCTACTGTCCTACACTGATTTTGACCCACCACTGATCTTCAATGCTCAAATTTACTTTTCTTCTTTTTTAAAGTCGTTTTTTAAAAACAAATTTACTGACAATAAAAGCTTGTCAGTGAATTGTTAATACACTTTGCTTAGGGATGATCCAAAAGCAGGCAACAGCTTCCTTTGCAACAACAAACAGTGAGCTCCTCTTACCATCTTTATCTCGCTTTTAACGGCCACAGACCGGACCTTGTTGTCCTCGCCACCTGTCTGGGCAGGAAGGAAGCCTCGCCTATCGATTAAGCTAAAACAGAACAGGAGAAAGAAAAGTGTATTATCATCTCATGTATTTAATCCTGAGTGTGTGTGTGGGGGGGGGGGAGTCAGTCAAGTACGTCTGCTCACTTCACATAGTCATTTGATTGTAAGTAATTAACTAAAACCAACAAACAATTCAATTCAATTTCATTTGTACAGTGCCAAATCACAATATAAGTCATCTCAAGGCTCTGTACATAGACAACATCATGCAGAGCAGAGAAGCCCAACAATTCACACAATAAGCAAGCACCAGGCATCAGTGGAGAGAAAAAAAACTCTCAAAGATGTGCAGCATCTGCCTCAGCCAGTTTGGGTGAAAGGAAAAATGGGAGACATCGCCCTCTGGAGGTGAGGTAGAGACAGAAGAATGAGTCTAATGAGACCAGAAGCAGATATACAACAACTGTGTCAACTGTTATAAGTTTATACAGGACAGTTAGAGTCAGTGATGACATGTTGATAGAACTACAATCATTCATATAAGCAGAGATTGTTGATAAAAATGTTACAGATATCCACTTTTAAAGGCGCCATATGTAAGAATGTGGCCAAGCACTGTTACTACACTCAAATTCAAAATACTGTGGTGAGTCGTAGCCGCCTCCCCTCCAGACTCGAGGTTGCCAGACCGAGGAGCAACTAGGGCGAGTGTTAAAAGTGCATAAACGAGTGGCTCTAAGACACAATTCTGTTCTCTCAGTAAAGATCAAGATGTCTTATAATTTATGGCAGTAGCTGCTGGAGGAGAGGGAGGAGTGGCTCTCTCTCTGTGTCTGGACCCAGCCTACTGCAAGCCATCAGAACCAGGTTACAAATGTGCTTCAATAGCTGAATGATTACCTGATTGTGTCCACCTGTCTGATCATCGGCTGAGCCACTCTCCTCCAGCAGCCGCTGCCTTCACAACACCACACTGCCACATCCGTGCTCTCGGATTTGTAAACTGCTCGACCAACACAAACCACACGCTGGTTTGTGTCATCTGAACCACCGGGGAGAGCACAAGCCCCAGCGACGGCATGTGTTGACCTGGGGCAGCAGCGTGTGTTCTCCCCGCTGTGGGGCTCCAGTGTCCGTGTCAGCCGAACAGTCCACAAATCCGAGAGCACGGACCTCCAAAACCGACGAAACGGTTTAAGATCATATTGCCCAACCTGCACTAAACAGACCCCCAGGTCATTTCAGTTTGAGACCCCTGAACAAAATGCTGAGCGTCAGAGAAGATGTAATTGTGCATGTTCACCACCTAGGGGCAGCCAGTCAGAAAGTCCATGACACACAGGGAGTTTTTCCAAGTCAAGGAAGGATGCTCACATTGCTGAATTTCAAGGATGAACTATTTCAATCCCAGAATGCCCCTTGAATGAATTGAATGTGAGACTGTGGACCAACCTTGGTGACATGGGTCCACAGAGCACAGAGCAACAGTTGATGAAGATGTTTTTATGACTGTATGGGTTTGTGATGTCTTCTCCACTTTTCCCTGACCAGGAGCCTTTAATCTGTACAAAAAAGTGCACAAACACACACACACATGCTTGTTTTAGCTTTTGTTTTTTAACAGTGCATGGGAGCTCATTCTTAAAACTTATAATGTGAGATTATTTGAATTATACAAACATCATAAAATGTAAAAGTAAGAGTGCAAACATTGTAGCATTACTCACATCTTCATTGGTGGTCACGTTAGAAGCAACTAAATATGTATGGAAGCCTGAAAGACCCAAGATGGACCAGACTGAGAAAAAACATATTACTAGCTCTACTGCAGTAAAAGGTTGCATTAAGGAGAACATTAGTACATGTGAGGGGAGTAGAAACAATAAAGCCTACTAACTCACAATGCCAGTTTACTCAGGATATATAGTTTTTTTTTTAAATGCATTCATAACAAAAAGGATATCTTCCTGGACTCTTCTTCAGAGCAAACACCAGACCTTTTCCATCTTGAGCCACTGAAAGAGACGAAAGCACACTGAACAAAAAAGTAGCAGTCACTGACAGCTTCTGTGTGAGGCTACAGTCACACTAGAGCATCTTCATTTAAAAACAGAGAAGCCTGCTGTCCACACTACCACTTTGTCTTAGAAAATCAGTTTAAGTTTGAAAACACGCGGGCTGTGATTAAAGAGCCCAACACGTGAAAATGAAAAGTGGTGGGTCCTTACTACGACTACTACTTTAGGAAAACAGTGATGTCATAGCTCCACCTCTCTCTTGCTCTGCTTGCATTCACTGTTTCTATTTGTAATCATCATCTTTTTCGTGTTTGGAGATTGTTGGGGGACAACAGGTGTTGGCAATAATTTGATTGTTAAATAAATAACTAACCCGACACCTTTTGGTGACAATTGCAACTAAACTCAAATTAAACAGATTCTGTTTGGATGCAAGCATCATTTTCTACCCTTGTCATGAAGTTCAAACAGAACACTTTTTAAAAATAATAATAATAATGAAGAGTTTTATGATAAAAATAATTGTGTTCTAGTTTTACATTGGTTAGACCACCTGACATGGAAAGTGTACCAACCTACATATAGTTGAAAGTAGTTTTAGTATTTTTATTAGTATTTGACAGAGATCTACAATCCTTTTAGCTTAGTCCCGAGGCTGATGCAAAATTCAGTTTACAGCTATTGTCTTTTGACTTCAAAATAAAGTCCACTGTTTATGGTTGCACCACCCTGATATTTTGGAAATGTAAATTGCTGGACAAAAGTTTTGCAGTTATTTAAGCAGCTTTGTTCGTTGTGTTTACAACATTAACAATGTATTTCTGTACAAGAACAACCATCGTAAAACCTAGTCTTGCGACACCCAGCTGTGCAGCCGTGTGGAAGCATGAGCTGTGAACCAGAGCATAGCGAGTCCATTCTGCCTAGCAAAAGTGAATACTATTTTCTGATTGGCTGATTGGTCACTAATTCAAGACAGCTGTTTGAATGAACTACGCAGAGCAAACTGCCTTCGCGTCAACAATTCATAGATTACTAATTTATGTATGTGCGGTGACTTTTATCATTATCAGCGTGAGAATAGTCATCTGTAAACTTATCGAAATGCATGTTTTGATAATGAGTAGCAGTGCATCCACCGTTCCAGAAGGGGGAGCTGCGCTTCTGAGAGCTGAATATGTCACTTCCGGGTACTGGCCAATCACAACACACTCTGTCTTCTGGGGGTGAGAGTTCAGTCTGAAATATCACGGCTCAGCACAGCGTCAGAAAAGATTTCTATCGGCTCGTTTACAGCAACTAGGAGGTTTTTGAGCATAAAAACAAGTTAATATATGTAAGTAGACCTCCATAACTAACATATATGTGCAACAGGACCACTCTATGTGAGCTTTAAGGCTCCTCTTTAATCCACAAAAAAAAATCATGATTAGAACTTTTTGTAATGTTATTGTTATGATCATGTGTAGTTCTCTGTGTGTGTGTGTATCATGATCATGTGTTTTTTTTCTGTGTATAACCGTTGAACCTCCCTTGCCAGTTCCGATTAGTGTGAATGCTGACTCGGCAGATTTAGTGTGCATGCTGACTAGGTTTTTTGATGCTTGATTTTAGGGAGGGGGGTTGTTATGATGGTGTGTGTGTGTGTCAGGGGCATTTTATGCTAGCACACTATACTAAAACGCCTTAACCACGACGCCTATGCCTGCATAAAGACTGAAAAGCACGCCTGTGATATGTGTGCGTACAGGCACACTTATTGCGAGTACACCAAATAATGAAGGGTGACGGGTGATAAGTGTAATGCCACGAGCGAACGCCTATGCGCACTCTTGTCTCAATGTACTGACACCCAACTTTTATTAATTTTATTTAAATGATTATTGTATGTGCACACTGTTCTGAAAAATAAAAATAAAATAAAAACTGTGGCCGTATCGAGACAGACTTCTTCACCAGCTGTGGAAGAGTTGGAGAGATGAGTATTGTCTTTAAGATCTGCTTCTGCTTCAAATTCAACCACCTTGACTAAACCTTTCAAGACCGATGACGTATTTATTTATGATCATCTAATACCTCGGCAACTCATAAGGGCCGCTTTTCCCAGATTCGATCTTTCTTAAGGACTTAAGAAGGCTCTTAAGAAGGAATGGCTAAGAAGGAGCGCTAAGATACGGGTGTTTCCCAGACACGTTCTTAACTGCCTTCTTAGCAGAACCGTAAGATCAAGCCAAAGAAGCTTCTTAAGAAGCTCTTAACGAGAGCTGTTCACCACGGTGGTGCTGAAACTGAATCAATCGATGCCAGGCAAATCGATCACCCACCGCTTTATCAGCACATAAGTCACACACAGCGCCCCATGGTCCCCCCACTCAGGGGCGCCTGCAGGAATTAATGCTATGGTACGCACGCCCGTCTCTCCTGCTCAAACAAAGTGTTTGCACGTGGATATAGCATTAAGTAAATTTTTTATTAACGTGTGTGTGTGCCATCAGGTGTATCCAAGTAGTAATCAAGCCCATTAGCGCATATATACCCCCGTGAATATTGGCACACACATGTGAGAATGGAAGAAATCGGCAGCAAAAGAACCAAGTGGGCACCGTCGTTTACCGCGGAGGAGATGGGCGTGTTGGTGGACGAGGTGTGGCAGCACCGTGAAGTTTTATTTGGTGGAACTAAAGGAAAGAAAAACATCAAGGTGAAGAACCGTGTATGGCAGGCTATAGCGGAGAAGACGTCCCCCTCCAGCCCATGTGGCCTGCGTGACTGGGGTGCTGTCCGAAAGAAGTGGCAGGAATTCCAAAGCCAGACCAAGAAGAAGAGTGCCCAGGTGAGGAGGGAAGCCATGGGCACTGTTGGTGGAGCACCAGGTGGGACGACCCTCACTCCCGATGAAGAGAAAGTCCTGTCCATAATCGGGAAGACGGCCTCTGAAGGCATCACAGGGAGCATTGATGTTGAGGGGGACGAGGGCCTCTCAGAAAGTGAGGAAGAGGAGCCATCCGGGAGCAGAGCAGGGACATGCACGCCCACAGGAGAGGACGACCCCACACAGCCGTGCCCTGTCCCCGTGCGCCAACCAGCAGGGCCCGGTGTCCGCATGCGGGGAGGCTTAACCAGGCGGCCTGCAATAACCACCTGCACCTGCAGCGAGATGCTGGCTCTTAACAGTGTTTCTTCTCTACTATTAGCCTATGTTTTTTGCGCCAGTGGTTCACAGCTATGAGCGCATTTCAACATTGAACATTGTTTTATTATTTCAAAAAGTGGAGGATATAAATTTCCCTGATGCGGCTTGATCACTGTAGCCTAGAAATCTAGACGCCCCTAGTGGCAGGCTATGATCACTGAACATTTGATCGCTAAGAAGGCTGTTAAGAGTGGGTCAGCTCAATCTTACGTTTCCTTCTTAGTGAAAGATCTTCTTAAGCTAAGAGCGACTCTGGGAAACACGTTCTTCTTTCACAGTGTTCTTAAGAGCGCTCCAAAGAAGATCTTAGCGCTAAGAGCTTCTTAACGAATCTGGGAAACGCGGCCATTGCCTGTTTTGAGGATCCAGCACCATGGACAGCACTACAGCACTCTATCTCATGGATGTATAATATGAACTGGATAGAGCTCCGCCCCTTCGCTTCCGTTCATTCCTATGAAGCTGCTCACCCAGCGCATATGCCAAAAAAGTTTTTGACTTCCCTGTTTATTTCCAGGTTATGGGGCCCATAGAGCATGCACAGTAGTGTCACTACCATAAGATTTATAAAAGCCTGTGTCCATGTCTCGAGGTGTCCTGTGGACACTTTTACAGGCGTCTCTTTTACTATTGTGGTCAATGGGAAAATTGCTTTTAGGCACCATGGGGTTTTCTGTTGCAGTACCCACAGTGGCCACCATGTAGAAATTGTCTTCAAGGGAGAGGGGGTGATGCTCTATCCAGTTCATATTATACATCCATGCTCTACCTGCACCACACCCGGTTCCGCCCCATCCGCTGCTGTGGGATGCGTCTGTGGAGGTAGCTGCACTAGTACCTCCATGTGCTCGTAAAATGTGTTTTTTTCTCTCCTCTTTTTTCATATCTAACGTGATGATCAGGAAATCATGGTTTCAAAAATTTTAAACATGGGAATCCCGAGTGACGTCATGTGCTCCCAGGAAATCCCTCTGCCCAGCTGCTCCCATCCACTCACATGCCTTCTTTCATCAAAATTATGTTATGGGTTATATTGTAGGCGTGCACACGCTATAGGCGTTAACGAATGTGTCACTATTGTACTGAAGCCAACGCTTCAGACGCCTTAACATGTGCACATGTGACTGAAACAGCCTCTCTCTTGGTAATACTTGGACTGCACTGAATTGTGACGAGCGTGCGCACAGGCGTCCGCTGCGTTCACATGTGGCACGGCACGAATGACCCCTCGCTATTTGATTTCCACAAACACATCGTGTGTCTGTACGCTCATGTAGAATTTTACTTAACAGTCACACGTGGTCTTCGTGTCACGTATTTGAGGCGTGGTTCACCCGTCACGTAGGCGTATGTGCAACAACGCGTGTGCAGCGTCTGCGTGACACATACATCTGTCCATTAAAAGTGTTCCATTCCTCCTGCAGAGCCACTTGAAGTTGGCGGCCGTTCTGGGGAACTGGAACCCGCTGGCAGACATGCCTATCCAGAACATCCCAAAGGTGTTCGATAGGTGACATGCCTATCGCCCTATGTCAGCTGATAGGCACAGCACCACGACCCTCCGATGGAGATAAACCATCCCAAACTGAAAGCTGCGGTCGAGAAAGTGCGGATTCATAACCCACAGCCCTGCTTCGTACACACACACAAGCAACAGCATGCACACACATCACTTAAACGGATCAGAACTTTACACAGAGGCAAACACGGCATGGGTAAAGTAGTGTAGTTAGGAATATTTTTAGTGTAATGTGTTACTTTACTTCGTTACCCAAAAAAGTAATATCGTTACTGTAATCCGTTACTTTGTAACTTACACCAACACGGCCTATTTTTATACTTTAGTCAAAGTGTTTCCCTTAATTTAAGATCACTCTTAGACATATGTTATATTTTTAGTCTGTACATTTTAACTTAAATGGTATTTTTTTTATCAGATTTTCTGATACTGTGCTAAGTTATATATCTTTTTATTTAATTTTTTTTTTACCTTTTTGTGACGAGGAAGACGTGCAAAGTAAAAATGTCATTGTGCAGTGTGATGTCTGTCTTAACTGAACATGACAATCTTGTTGATTTTCATATGCAGCCGAGTCTTTGTTTTAATTTGTTAAAATTATTATTATTGTTTTCAGCTGGATGTCTAATTTGCTTTTACTTTTGTTATTCATTGTTTCTTATTTATTTTATCTATGATTTATTATTGTATATAATCCTCCAGAGTTGCACTGAAAATAAATATTGTTTAAATGGCATTAAAACAACAGCTTTCTTCATTTTATTTGAGTCCTTGACTTCACACAGTGCAGATATTGATACAATGACAATGCTACTTCAATATATATAAATTAATTGTAATGTGTAACTAATGATAATGCATCTTAAACATGGACATGAGGACATATCCTCTATCCAGACCTCATTAAATCATAATTCACGACCCCTGCTGTATACTAAAGCATTTAGAGCCGTTTTGGGAGTTCATGTGGATGAAGACATTTCTTGAAAAGATGCTGTATTAACGGAAAACTTTTTCAAAACCATAAAGAAAAAGACTGTTTTGTTTACCCTGTGGATAGAGCCTGGAGCAACACATTCAGAGAGAATCAGCTTCCGGCTTACCCTGTCACATAAATGGTCAGTCTATGAATGGCTGCGTGATATGCTTTTGAGTGTGCTAGTATGGACAGAGATTACTTCAATGCTGTTTTCAAATGAAAGCGTCTATATAAGAATTTAGCCTTAGGGTTAGTAAAATCCTGAAACCTACTCAGCGCTAGATGTGTGGTCACACATCCAAAGATGAAAGCCGTCAGGAAGGAGAGCAACACAATAAAGGTGTAGAAGAAGCGGTAGTTGCGTTTCCCTACACAGTTGCCCACCCAGGGGCAGTGATGGTCGAATCGCTCTGAAGGAGAAGTGCACCAGAGAAGAACTAAATGTAGAGGAATAGATTATGTGTTGCTGAGTGAGGTTATAATATCACTGTGGCCCACATGCAGCCATTGTTTATTATATATGGTTGTTTGATGTTATGTTGCTGCTCACCCACACAGTTGTCACACAAGCTGCAGTGGGAGGTGCGTGGAGGCCGGAACATCCTACACGTGAAGCAGTACTTGAGCTTGACCAGCTGCTGGTTGATCAGGACTTCCTTGGTGCGCGGCGGAGGACAATAGATTGTATTTCCTCCATCGTCTACAGGACAGAAAAAGAAAAATAGAGACAGAAAGGAACATATATCATGCCAATGTCAGTGCACATGTCAGTGCACATGTCAGTGCACGTCAGTGCGTGCAGCTCCAGTAAATACATACACTCATGAAACTGACAATAAACATAACTGCTAGAGTATCTGTTTGGAAAAGGACGAAGCAGGACATGTTACACTTTTCTCAGTCTTAAAATCAATCAATCAAGAGTCAACAAGATATCATCACTGCCAATGTAATATCAATTACACCAAGAAGTGAAATATTTGTCTTTTAAAATTGTCAAAATAGAGACGTTCATCAATAAAACTTGTTTGGAAACAGGATGAGTGCCTTATTTAAAATCGTCTTGTTGTTAATACTTCAGACCCAAATGTGAATGCTACAATTCCAATGAACTCCAGAAATCACCAGTTCAAATCCTAATGAGCCCCAGACTACGTCCCATTGTACCAACAACAGCAAAGCAATGGCATCCCAACAGTATCCCCACAGAACACTGTGCAAGACAGAAGGGCAGAATGTCTACGCAGACAGAAGAAACCCTACGACAGAGCTGCCAGACCCTTACCACCACTGCACACTGCACCACCTTTCCCATTCCAGCAAGAAAATGGCCAATGGAAACCAGCCAGTCATCCAGCTTGCAGAAACACTACGCAGCTATCAGAAATGATGATGGATAGATACTAGGATGAAACTGCCTCACACTGTTAAAAAAAGAAAATTCGAGTTTGAAAAAAAAGTTCCATCAACTAATATTGTTTTGTCAGACAAACTTGATAGTTAGAGTTGTGCTAAGTCAAAATTAAATTGATTTTATAATACTTTTTTTTTTTTTTTTTTTTAACATTATCCGTTGTTAACAGTTTGAAAAGAGAATTTTGAGTTGGCACAACTCTAACTTACAAGTTTGTGTAACAAAATAATATTAGTTGATGGAACTTTTTAAAAAAAATATTTCTAATTTTTTTACAGTGCACTGAGGCGCAAGAAATCACATCTGTACCTGCTACACAACAGAGTGAGGTCAGTGTGAAATTCAGAACCCACACCATTCTCCAGTACGGGAGCCGTACCCCACTGAACCTTGTCTCTGCATGAGATTTTGCCTGCTATTAGGAAGGTATTGGACTTGTGATTGTGATGGAAAATATAATAATAATAAACAAATGTTTTAAGAAATAATTTAAGAGTGCAGGTATAATCAGTGTTGGGCAGTAACGTCGCTAAGTAGCAGCATTTTCAGTAGCTTAGCTCTTTTATTGACTTTATTTTATTGACTTGGAATGAAGTTGTTCCAATCTAAAAAAGAAGAATAGCTTTGATGTAGTTAAAATACATTTACCAAGTAGCTTGCCCAACACTGGGATATTGATACTGCTAATCTTTACCTTATTATGTCATGGCAGTAATTTGGACTACAATGTCTTTGAAATGTTTTTACTCACCCTATAAGGCCTAAGCAAATATGGTTATAGTTCCCTGCATTTGATTTCTGACTGGTTCCTGTCAGCTACAACTTGGCTCTTACTTTTCATTCATTTACTTTTTTGTTAAAGAGAGATGTAATGTTTGGTAACATATACACTGTATTTTTAAATGTGTATACCGCTAGACAGGAAGTAACATCAATATGCCTGTAGCTTGACGTATTTGTGATGACATAGAGCAGGAAATAAAGAGTGGCAGCTGCCAGAATTCTCGAAATTTGTGGACTTGAATTAAGTCACAACGGTTTGGTGTTCCTTTATATTTGTGTGCATTCATTTTATTATGTGCAAATGCTTTGTTAAAACGTCCTACAGAAGGCTCAATTTATAGATCTCTGTTGATCTGTGTTCAAATACATACATTGTAAACCCAGATTATGTTTCTAATTAAACTTACGAGTGATCATTACTTATCGTTCTATGTTTAGTAAAAACCTGCTATCATTACTAAACAACATTAGTTGTTTGTACTTTTTAGCTGAAAGATTCATTGTACTATCAAGTTTAGCAGAGATAACTTGCTATGTTTACTTGTATAAGAAAGGGGAGGCGGCTAATTAAAAAACCTGCCTGCCTGGTTACATGAGTCTTGACAAGACCAGCGTCTTGTAAAGTGTGTCCAAGAGGTTCTACACCTGAACCTCACTCACCCTGACACACACGCTTTTGGTTCTGTTACCTTATTGTATTTAACAGTGACATTGTTGAGCTAAACGTTTTCTTTATTTTTACGGATCCTTGTGGTGTGAGGATGCTGTGGAAGGACCTCTCTTGAAACAGAAGACAGGTCAGAAGTTTGCTCTGAGAGCTGAAGATCAAGTATGTATAAGAAAGAGAATAAAACAAATAACTATCTTTATATTATTATAAAATGTGTAATATAAAAAGGAAATTCATGGATGTTTTTCAGCACTACTTGTTTTTGCAGATGGCTTAGCTGCCTTGTATAGTTCAGTTGATCTTTTTTGTTCACTGTATTTTTCAGGTGTTAATGGAGTCGGCACAGCCCTCATCTCCTCCACCTATTTCGATCCAAGAGAGGGAATGATGGACAGTTGTTGACACAGATTTCACAACAGACCAATGTCGTTCCAGACACATTTTCTAATTGGCATTGTTTTTCACAGGTTTTGTTAAAAAAAAAGGTGGACAACATTCAAAGTCTGCAAAAAGCAATGTGCACCTGGACTCGTGTATGCAATCTTAATCACCTCAAAACTATGAAGCTCATATTTCAGTTCATCCAACAGGTATCGGTTTTATTAGGCCACACTGACCTAAAGCCAGAGCTACAGACGTTGAAAAATCAGCTCGCAATGTAAATGTCATGTCTTTTAAAGTAGAGCGGGGTGTAAAGAAGACAATTTAATTCTTTAAAATGTGGACCTTTTGTATGTATTTTTAACAGTTTGGGCACTTTTTTACATTGTTGTTGCACTTTATACACTGTTTTGTTCGTGTTTATTGTTTTTGCATCTCCACTCGTTTTATTTTTACGTGATGTAGAGATGTAATATATCATGTTATTGTTTGATCTTCAATAAAAGTTTTTAAAAAGCAAAAATGAAAGAAGCTCACACACACAGCAGCTATGTTTCTGTGGAAGCTAGATGTTTGAGATTCCCTGGATTTATGGAATTCAAATTGAGCCTCCTTTGAACCCATCACTTAACTCGAGGAAGGGGCTGAAGAGCATTTTGGACTAGAGAAGGCTGAAACTGCGTCCTATCTTCACCTGGTGACACTTGTGTGCAGTGTTGGGGGTAACAAGTTACAAAGTAACATATTACAGTAATGATATTACTTTTTTGGGTAACAAAGTAAAGTAACACATTACACTATAAATATCGATAACTACACTACTTTACTTGACAATAGTAATGCACTTTTCTGCGTTACCCATGCTGTCTTTGCCTGTGTGTAAAGTTCTGATCCGTTTAAGTGATGTGTGTGCATGCGGGTTGCTTGTGTGTGTGCTTGCCTGGGCACTGTTGTCATGGAGATTGATTTGAGTGACGTAGCTGCTGGTGCGAAGGAGGGAAATGGGGATGGATATGGAGGTGCGCTAAACAGGCTTTTAGCCAGCAGGGCACCCGGGCATCCTGGATCCTGTCCTGAAAATATTAAGATATTAGACGCCCTACATTTAGGCAGGACGTCCTAAAGACAACCTATTTTTTCCTCCTGTTTCCCCCGGTAACCACCGAAAAAAATGTTGTGATGACGCATGCAAAAACCAATACCAATAAAACGATTCCAACAAGACGTGAGTACATGGTGGAACAGCACCTATTAAATGCTGGAAAGTCTCTTTGCGTAAAAGTGAAACTTGGCTGCAGTGCAGAGCAGATTATGAACTCCCTGTGACAGAACTCTCTTCTCTCTCTCTTTGAGCAGTTAACTAAAGAGATCAGCTCATCTGATGCATCTGTTATTCCCTTGATTACAGCGCTAAAGGTCTTCTATACAAAGATTGAAACCATGGAGTGAAAACAATGAAAAGTGCGCTCTTAAGAATCTGTCAACATGTTTTACTAAGATCTACTCTGATCCCCTGTATTTCATTGAGACTGTACTCGATCCTCGTCATAAAGATCATTATGTATGTGTCATATGGATGTGGGGATATAGAGAGACGTAGAGAAATGATCCAGTCTGCGTTGGACCTTATGGTTTTACATGCCATTATGTATACATTATACAATAAACACTATGGGCCTGATTTACTAAAGCTTTGCGCGTGCAAAAACGTGTGCAAACTGGATTGCACACGCAGATTAGCGTTGATGCTGATCTACTAACAGGGCGCAACGAGGAGCGCATCCCTCAGACGGGCAAAATAGCACCCGCAACTCATTTAGCGTTCTTGCCTTAATGCATATGCAATATGGGGCGTTTACACGCTATTTTGCGTGTGATGTGAGGAGAAAATGTAAATATGTTATTTTAGCACGCGCAAAGTGATTTATCAAACCTGAAACTGATTGCGGTGTTTATATTTGCGTCTATATTTAGCACGTTTGAAAGGCAGGTCTTAACTGGCACAGCGGTGCACACACATGGCTGCGGTTATTTATAGTTATATATATTTGTAAATCAGGAAATTACGCTTTTCCAGAGCATGTTCAACTACGCGTTCACAGATGACGCACATTCATTTCTTATTTGGTATATCTGAATAAATTAAACATAGATATTCAGAGGAGAAATGCGTGTTTGTACTGGTATGGGCTTACCTTGGTCTGCAGTTTGTGGTTCAAGGAGGGCTCGTACCTATGTTACCCGGTTAAGACCGGAGGAACGGGGAACCCCGCTTTACCTTAACGGGTCCAGCTCTAACCTGGTCTACACGGCGAAGCGCAGGCGGCACAGTGCGCACACGTCACCAAAACCTCACAGGCAGGTTACCCTAACCCTAACCCTTCCAGTTCCAGGCACATTTAAATGCAATAAATAATCACAACAATCACTATTTAATGTAACTATCTGAATCAGCTATAGATATATCATCTATATCGATTGTCCCGTCGCCTCTGACGTCAGATCAAAGGCTGTTGGCACGCGTAATGGAAACTCAGCCTGACTGAATTAACACAGATGAAACCAGGGACGGACTGGGACTAAAAAGCCGTTTTGATGATCCGCTTTATTTATTTATTTACTTATTGACAAGAAAGTCACTCATCCATTAGATCCATAGAAACAGCAGAACTCGCTCCCTGGCAGCTGTCAGTGAGCTGCAGGTGAGTCAGGAGGAGAGCGCAGCACCTTCTTCTTCTTTTTTTTACGGCAACATCCATAGTCCATAGTTTTCTTTGTTGATACGTCAGGTAATGATGGAGCTGTCCAAAATACCGACGCAGGATTATAATAATAATAATAATAATAATATAAAAAGGTCCTATGGACCCGGGGAACAATATGTCATATATGCCTCGATCCCAGTTATCTGCTCATCGCAGAACGTCACTTTCTGTTGAGTGGCTTCAAATTTAATTCAGCGCTTCCGTTGAGTCTGCTCTTTCTCCATGTTGACAACTCTTGACTCGCGCAAAATCCTCATTTAAATAGGGCGGTCTTAACCACTTCTGCGCCTGTAGTCAATTGCGGCCGCAATGTTAGTAGTTCACCCGCAAAACGTAATCCAGTAGCGGGCGCAGTCTTTCTGCTCGCGCAAGCAATTTAGCGCTCGCTATTTGGAATCTTAGTAAATCAGGCCCTAAGTGGGCAGGCAAAGTGATGTTTGTACAAGTATTGACACCACTGTGCGAAATACAGGGGGGTCTGGGGGGGCTAGACCCCCTGAAAGCCTCGAATGCAAAATTTGAGGGGGGTCAAACAAAACATGTTACAATGTAATTGGAAAACATGTTTTTTTTTTCCTAAAGATTATTGTAATTTCCGTTTTACATATAATCTACATACTTAATGCACTTTGCATGCCTTCTTATCCTTTATAACCAGACAACATGTCAATTATTTTATTCTTAATTTCCACATTGTGTTGTGGAAAAGGCCCACACAAGCCCACAACTGACAGGGTAGATAGCTAATACTGCAGGATGGCACCTGGGGTGGTGTCACAGTATTGTGGAACAATTGGGAGATGGGACCCTCCGATTATTAATGGGTATTTCGCACATTGATCTACACGGTAAATTAAGAAACAGGAAAGTAAAGTAATAAGGAGTGAAGTTACTTTTCAAATCCAGGAACTAGTAAAGTAATCTCATTACAATTTACAGAAGTAACGAGTAACTAGTAACTAATTACTTTTTTTGAGTAACTACCCCAACACTGATTGTGTGGTAGGACTGTTAAGCCCCACATCTGACTTGACTTGATTTTGACAGACTACCACTAATTGAGCAGAAACTGGCTTGAAGTAACATAAGGATCCTGAGACTGTTACCAAGGAACATTTAACCAGTTTGAAGGGTTAAAGTGTTGTTGCACTAATGCATTAACTGCATATGTTAATTGTATTTTAATACACAACTTGTTACTCCAGTTTCATTTTTGTGTCCTTTTTCCCAACCCACTGGTCCAACATATTTTTTCTTCAGTGACTCTCAAGTTGGTTACATATCCTATAAGTTTGACATAATCAAATGTTACTGAGCAAAGCGAAACAGATAAAGAAATTAGCTGAACTGAAGCATTTTGAATGTAGGGATCAAATTCAATGAGGGTCTGAATTCAGCATCATAAATTTGCAGGAGTTAGCCTGGCAAACAAGATCTATATCAAGATGTTTGTTCTGGGCACACACAATTGGCAGGGCTCAATCTGAGGCTAAAATTAAGTACCGGCCCACTTAAAGCACTAGTCTAGGGAAGATTGATAACCTTCGCTGATTTTGTTTGTTTTTTCTTCCATGTGACTTAGAAATCCCAGTAGTGTTTGTTCTGGAGGAAACTGCATCTGGATCAAAAGGCGAACATGGTTGCATGCAAAATCTGCTGAGGTGGTCGAAAAGTGTATCACTGTTTGGGGATGTGATAGAGGCAATGACTGGTCTCTGCAAAGCTTCTGTGACATTGACTAAGACAAAGCAGTACCCTTGTTGAGTGCAGGGGTGTCAACAGGTACATGCATATCTCAAAGCCAGAGACAACCACCAGCTTAACAAGCACAAATTGGATGTTCCTTCTGAAACACTGCCTGGGAATACGCCACTGACCAACCAAGACCACAAACAAGAACACATGATAGAGGGAATTTCAGGCTTACCCTAACTTTGACAAGAAACTACTGTGCAAAATCAAATACAAAGAAATGTGGCAGTTGATGAGGCTCAAACAGACAGATTGGAGAAAACTCTAAAAGTAAATCACACACATTTGCGTTTTTCTATCTTGTCTATAGACCCATTGTGAATAATCTATACCAGGGGTCACCAACGTGGTGCCCGCGGGCACCTGGTAGCCCGCAGGCAGCCAATACGGTGCCCGCGGGCTCACTTCACTTCACCTCACTTGCATGTATCCGTATGATCGCTCAGTAAAATATCTTTGATATTGTTTATAAAAACTGGTTATCGTTAGGAGTAAGCACTGGAATTAATGTGTATGCAGTTGAATGCATAATATTAATCATTTAAATGGTAAACAAAAAAAAATGTTAATGTGGTAGCCCTCCATATTATTCTTTACCCTTAAGGTAGCTCTCTGTCTCAAAAAGGTTGGTGACCCCTGATCTATACAGTTAGATATACTTTTATTGTTAGGCAAGGTTCAAAATCCACCAGGCACAATCTTTGGCAGTGGAGAAATCGGAAGTAATCTGAAATCTGAAAGTACATGACACACTTATTTTTGTTCGTTAAGCTTGTATACACACCCTTTGGAAATAAAATGTACCCTACTTTGACTTTGACTGCTGACTTTTGATTACTACTGTACATGTAAATAAATGTTCAGCTTTTTTAAATTTTCGTTTTCACACATTTTTTTTGGTTAGATGGAAATGTGAAATAAACACTGACAAGAAAAGCAAATATATGAATCTCCAACTTTATTTACATGCAGTCATCTGACATGGGGAGCATTAGGCAGTTCTATCAAAAACAGGTCGGTGGTCACATGCACAATTATATACAAATGATATTATCCAAATTGCTTATAGGCATCAGTCTGAACTCCTCAGAAATGAAAACCCAGATTCTGATGTGCTACATAGTGATAGGGTGTTTGGATAAGTCATCATCAAAGTGACCTGTGTAATCTTGGTCAGGCACCACAATGTTGTCTGCAGGAAGAGCAACTTCAGTGTATTCAGAATCCAAAGATATAAAAAAAATACCCTGAGAAGTTTCTGTCCGTGCCTTTTACTAAACACAGGTAGGTTGTCCATTATGAAAGGAAGAGCAAACATTTCTGAGAAGTCGATCAGCTTGTTACTAAAAACCAGTGCAATCAGTGCTGTTAGTGTACAGATGTGTGTGTCAGACTAAGCTGAGCTTGTACCTGTACAAAAGATTTCTAATCAACTCTATTTGATCCTCTGTAACTTCCCTGATATTGACTGTGGCATGAAGGTCTTGTTGAGACATTTCATATTCAGGTATTGCCACATCACAACCAGCAGAGCTGCACAAAATAACTGAGTGGCAGTATGTGTTCTACCAGGACATAAACACAAATGTCCTTATAGAACACTTTGAGCGTGAGTATAACACCTTCCTCAAGCAACTAGTGATGCCCTTTTTTAAAGGTGTTTTCACACCCTCATCTTAAAGGGAACATATTATGCTCAGGGTTTCCCCCAGAAAAACTGCTAAGCCCGGTGGTAGGGCCTCTCGGCAGCCCACTGTGTTTTTGTAAAAAAAGAATGTTAAAGATGACAGGAAATTTGAAATTATGTGTTATTTTAAGACATGTATTACCATAGAGTCTTACAAAAAGACACACTCTTGAAATTAAAATGAATAATATCAATTGTTTTCACTTAAGTTAAATCTTAATTAAGTAATCAGCCAGTGAATCTTAAAACAAGCCATGCAGTGCTGGTCACATTTAAGTAAAATAAATCAACATAAATAAAAAAAGTGGTAGTGCCCCCTCATCTGGTGCAGACAGACAGCCCTTTTTTTTCTGCGTACTGCGTCTGCGTGGTTCTCCCTCATCAAGTGGACTCTTGGTGTCCAACGCAGCCCGGATCATGTCTCTAAATACAGCTTTATCCACATCCAAATAATTATATTTATGACGAGGATCGAGTACAGTAGCGATGAAGTGCAGGGGATCCGAGTAAAACGTGGTGGCACACTCTTAAGTGGCCATAGAGCGGTCCTATCGCACATATATGCGAGTTATGGAGGTCTACTTAAATACAATAACGTGTTTATGACTAATAACTTGTTTTTGTTAGACTGAAGCCGTTTTTATTTTTTCTACCTTTCTTGTCAAAGGCAAGACGGGCCACCTGGGTCATTTTAGCCACCGCATTGATTGAAAAAGGGCAGAAAATGATGGTTTCCAATGATCTTGACAATAGAAATATCAATAAAATTAATTAGTAAAAATAATTGTGTCTGTGACAAAATCTAGAAGTCAATAGAAGAGTGTAATGTCAGTTTTCAACTTCATGTGTGACAGGCAGATGAGAGCAAGAACAAGTGAGAGAGAGAGAGAGCTGCAGAGAGGGACACGCAAGGAAAAATTGTACAATCTGTTCCTAGGTAGATTTCCTGGATCCAAAATAAATAAATATTATAAAGTTATTTTTGTATTTGGTCAAAATTTTTCACTTAATACACAACACACTAAAGGTGGGCTCAAACACTTTGCACGTCACCCAGCGTCTCCAGCCTTTGCCAACTTGGTCAAAAAAAAAAAACAGGGAAAACCCTGTAATAGTATTGTCTATATTTGTTATTCTTTGCACTTAACTTCGCACTTCTAAAGCGTTGTTTGTACCTCATAAAAATGGCCCGTTTTTTATATTGTATAGTTGGGAGAAAATGTGATAAATAAATAACACTTTTTCCATAACTTAAGTTGATTTTTCTTTATTTGTGGAATGCATCCAGTGGGGCATTAAAACAAAAGTACGCAATATGTTTTAATTCCACAATACGTGATGTGACCTAAAATTAGTTTTGTGGGGAAAGTGTTGGACAATATCGACATATTGGATATCGGTAAAAAGCCAATATTGGACATCCCTAGTCGTTAGTGTACAGCAGTAGATGATCACTGCCGACATTCTCGGGCCTCAGTTTCCTTACAATCCAGTTCAGATAGTCCATAGTACCTGAAGACAGTGTCAAACAATGTTTGTTCAGTTTGGGCTCATGGTCATGTGAGTGGCATTTTTCAAATGCAACTGTGTTTAATAATTGCTCAGGAATCCAGGTCCACTGTTGCTGTCAAGGCCAAAATACAGTAGTTGTACCTGAAGGACAAAGGCAACTGCATTAACACCTACAATACGTTGTCAGTATATATTAATGTATTGATAAGAGCTCAGTAATGTAACAAATCAGATTTTTAGTAAATGATTGTCTCTGGACTATTGTTGTTGATGTATCAACCTTAGCCATTCTCAGTAAAGAATTGAGTTCATTTCAGCACTGCACCAAGTGTTTATCAGGGAAGGGCAGGTAAACAAGCTGGAGGCCTTCTTGAGGAGAGAGGTGATACTGATAACCAATATGTCTTCAGTGGCTATTGGACCAGCCACATATAAGCCTTAGTGTTATTGTTTATACTAGGCTGAAGACAGGATCATGGGCATGGGTCTCACAACTTCCATACTCACCCTGTTTTACAATGGACCTCAGTTCTCCCAGCCTGTCAAAACACTCTCTGAAGGCCTTTCCTCTGGTAGACATATCAGAATACATTTAAATGTAAAAATATAACCAATGTGACAACATCAATGACTGCAGAAGTAGCTCAATACATTCTACAACACAAAATGTTTAGGTCTGAATGAAACTATCCATTACTTTATGGTTCTGTGATGTCACTGCTGTAAAGTAACATCAGAGCGTTATAGAACTGTAACATCAGAGTAGTTATAGTTGTTGTAGCTCTGGCTGTAGCATACCCCCAACATCAGTCAGTTCAGATTACATTTTGAATATCGCTGAAACATACTTACCATTTGTAAGTGAGATGAACCTCATCCACCACAATCCCTAATACGTTGTCTTGGAAGACCTTGGCGGCCAACATGTCTCCCCATTTTTTTCTGTAGAAGCCAGGATTCAGGACTCCCAGAATCCTGTATATTGGCAGCGGCCACTTCGAATGTTCTCCTAGTCGCATTTGCCAGGTTGCAGGGCTGAGAGTCCAAATTTGGTAGCCTTGTTTACCTGGTCCTCCATAAGAGCAATCAATAGTGAGACAACAATCACCAGTGGGTTTTGAGTGAGTCCCAAGCGTTTAGCCACCAGTGGAACGAGCTGGTAAATTAAACCTTTGCTGTATTCGGCAAAACTTCTTTAGAAGGAATGACTTCAATACCATTATTTGATCATTTTTTTAAAAAAAGCTTAACTCCAAATAGTTAAAAGACAAGGCCAAAGCAGAGTCGAAGACTGCTGTTCGCTAGCAGCAGTCATCTTCTTTATTTATGTAGCAGAGACCGACAGGAACTACATGCACAATGGTTGCTACTCTGTCGTTATTATGTTAAACCAGCCCACCGACTCCATACACCATGTGATTGGGCCAAACCAGAGTTTGGATTTTGCAGCTCGGGAGCTAGCGAGGAGTTTTTTGACGTACCCTAGCTACAAATTAAATTTGCTACCACTAGGTGTGTCTAGATTTCTAGGTGAAAACAAGGAAAACAATGAGCTTTTTAAAAAATTAACATCCAAGACATCCACATAATATTATGCCAGAGTTGGGCCTTACCAATCTGTTTTTCAGTGTCAGCAGCCTCATCTGGTGTTGCTCTGGGTAGGATGCCAGGATCAGTGAAGCTGGTTTGGAGCAGGGTAATGATCACAAATACAAACAGGACTCCACCAATAACAGGTATGCAGCTGGTCAGGTGTTTAACCAGGAAGGGACAGCTGCAATGGCCACAGAGGGAGAGAGAGAGAAACTTTGAGGGTTTTGTGCGATGAAAAAAATGCTTTGTCTCTCAGAATACTTTGTGTTTTTCAATACTGATTTTGGACATTAAGGGTGCCAACAGTCAACATAAACTCAAAACATACATGCATGACTGTATGTATTATAATGTAGCTCTTTATTATTATCTACTATATACAAAATGGAAATTGGCATATAGCTCAGTCACTTTTTCAGGATCATTAAGGCAGAAGTTTTCTACAGTGTTCTAAACAATTTCTTGTATAAATAAGTAGTCTTAACTTTTTGTTAAAACTACTGATGTGTGTCAGTGTGTGTCAAAAAAGACAGTTAACAATACAATTAGGGTTGTCACATTATCACGTTAATTGCGATTAATTAATTAGAGTCATATTTAGTGCTTTATGTTTTCTTAATCGCGTTAATCTATTTTTTAATCTCTAACTTTACTGTTTCTGTATGCAAGTTGTTTTTATCAGCACCGTAGTGCTGAAACGCGGTGATACGCCTGCTGATGCGCTTTGGCAGAGGGGGTCTCACAATTAGATTTCCCCAGGGAGCTGACCAGACTGGTCACCGTCACTTTCCACCTTTTTGATCAATAAATAAAATATATATTGACTTTAACAATAACAATAAGCATGTGAATGGAATGTTAGACAAACCGCGAGGAAAAATAATTGTAGTGTGGCACAACATTTCCTGTGGCCAGCATGAACGTACATGGCCGAAATAGGTAAGATTAATAACAATTATTATCATATTCCGATTGCCTTGTAATTGTGTAATTCATATAAAAACATGTTTAAATGAAAACACATAGGTCTACAACTTTGGGAAAGTTCAAGCTGCGCTTGATGCGCGATTCCCTGATTCAGCTGATGGGGACGCTGTCAGATCAGCAACTTCCATCTTCAGAATATAAAATAAAGAAGAAACAGCGGGGATTTATGACAGGTTGGATTCAATCATAGCACTTGTGTGGGTGGATTATGAATTTGAAGAGGGTGGTGAGCCCTTTTGGGAAAACACCGTTATCTGAAGCAGAGGAAAAGCAACAAGTTCAGTGTTCGTTTCTGTTGTGTTGGACCAAACTGAACCATAATCTAAATGTGATAATACTAATACCTAGGGCTGGGCGATTGAGGTGACCCATTCAATAGGTGCATAAAGAAAGACAGTATCAATTTGTTGTTAATTTTATTGTACATTGGCCAATCTGCACGGAACATGATATGTGAGACCAGGGACTTATCCTGAACATGTCTGCAAAAGATGACCTCCCAACAGAAAGTGTAACGCACTAAACAGAAAGTAAAACATTACTCTGCCTCCACAGCCCAACATGCGCAGGGACAGTGCTGATAATAACGAGTATTTCGGACAGTGAATGAACGAGAGACGAGCTCAAGACGCACATGTCGAGGTTGGCGCACAACGACTCGCGCGATTCAAGCTTGAACCCGTTAATACCGCTTGCGGTGCGAGTTAACAATTGTGACTGTATAAGCTCTATCAATGTTTATTTACAGTAGGGATGCACACTATTATCGGCAGACATTGGCTTGAAAATGTATTATCAGATATTGGCAAACAGGCCGATGGATAGTAGAAAAAAATCTGCTACCTCCTTGACTTCTATGCCAGTTCCCCCTAGAGCTATTATTCATTTTATGCTTATTTACATTGCCTTGCAAAAGTATTCACCCCCATTGGATTTTTTTAACCCCCATTGGAGGACGGAGGTTCACCAGCAGGACAATGAGCCCAAACACACTGCTAAAACAACACTTGAGTGGTTTAAGGGGAAATATGTAAATGTGTTGGAATGGCCTAGTCAAAGCCCAATCTGTGGTCAGACTTAAAGATTGTTGTTCACAAGCGCAGACCATCCAACTGGAAGGAGATGGAGCAGTTTTGCAGGAATGGACAAAAATTCCAGTGGAAAGATGTGGAAAGTTCATAGAGACTTGGAGCTGTGATTGCTGCAAAAGGTGGTTCTACAAAGTATTGACTTTCGGGGGGGTGAATATTTATGCACAATTACTTTTTCTGTTATTTTGTCATATTTGTTGTTTGCTTCACAATAAAAATAATTAAAATCTTCAAAGTTGTGGGGATGTTCTGTAAATTAAATGATGCAAATCCTCAATCAATCCATGTTGAGTCCAGTGTTTTGTGAGGCAGCAAAATACGAAAATTGCCAAGGGGGGTGAATACTTTTACCAGGCACTGTATCTTGCACAATAAATATATTTTATATCCACATCTGCTGTGACGTATGAAACATATATGACGCTGAATTGGCACCACATTCGCCTCCGGTTCTCTTTAAGTTTCGATTCCACCTTAAAAAGTGCAAGTTTCAGCCACTGGGTGGCGCACTATTCTGCAGAGCAGTGCTGATCACACAGCTGCTCGCCGGGGGTGTTTTTTTTTTTCCCAAAAAACTTGCCAGCACATACAGGTGCATATAGGTACAATAAATACAAGTATGCTGGTGCGTACTTATATTTATTAAACAACACAAAAATGAAACACTTTAGAAGAACAGCATTCAATAATGTTTAGTCATTTAAATTTTGAATCATTACTAATTTTGATATCTTTTTTGTTCTGTGAGGGGGAGATTGTTGATATAAACTGTTATAATGTTACTGATATAACATAAATAGTTTTTGAATTTACATGTGAATGTGAATCTTACTGAACAGTAGAATTGTGTCCACATCGATTGTGTGCAGTTATGCTGTCTTTGTGCATATTTTATGAATTGAAATGACAGCTCTGCAGATCAGTGTAACTTTCATTTTCGCTGACGAGGTCAATATTGAACTCGGCGTCCACACATTGCTTGATGTGAAAAGCAAAGCTCTTTTGTTAACTGCATTGCAAGTTCTATGACAGTTTCATCCAGAATAACTTCAAAATTGAATATATATGGGTTGTTTGATGAATTGTACCTATTATATAGGCTATGGAATTTTGGAGAAAATCCACTTCAAAAATCAACATTTTGACGTTTTCATTGCCATATAGCTGGTGGCTGCATGCAATGAGCTAAATGTGAATAATCCTTAAGGCTATTAACTGAATGAAAGTCACTGAAACAAATGTAAACCCAATACTTCAGTAGAAGTATTACAATTACATTTTACTCACCATGAAATTAGTCCAGGCACGTTGTGTATATGAGAGGGAACTTAAACTTGTAAAGTCAATGTTGACAAAAATTACATTAACAAGGATTTTCTCCAAAATTCCACATTTAATATGGACATATGGGGCATTAATGGAAAGGTGGGGATCTGTAGTATGTGAATCAGGTGAGAAGGGAAACCTTATTTGTACATTAGGTGGCGGTGCAAATTCAGCAATTGTTGCAATAAAAACGTCAAAATGTTGATTTTTGAAGTGGATTTTCTCCAAAATTCCACAGTAAATATGGACATATGGGGCATCACTGGAAAGCCTAGCCTATATAGGAGGTACAATTAACTGAACAACCCATATATTCAATTTTGAAGTTATTCTGGATGAAACCATCATAGAACTTTCAATACACAACATATGCACAAAGACAGCATAACTGCACAGAAAAGTTTGAAGCTCACAATCGACACGGACACAATTCTACTGTTAAGTAAGTTTCACATTCACAAAGAAAAAAACTGTTTATGAAAGAAATGGAAACGTTTATCTCAACAATCTCCCTCTCACAGAACAAAAAAGATCAAAAATAGTAATTATTAACAATTAAAATGACTAAATATTACTGAATGTTGTTCATTTAAAGTGTTAACGTCAACTGACTGTCATAATCTCACGCTTCTTCTTTTCTTTATAACTTGTCTCCTCTCATGTCTTTATGTTTAGCGTTGATTTTAAATGTCTTGTTCCATTGTGTGTTGTTTAATAAATATAAGTACGCATCAGCATACTTGTATTTATTGTATCTATATGCACCTGTTTCTGCTGGCAATTTTTTGTGGGGAGAAAAAAACACCCAAAAAAACACCCAGCTGTGTGATCAGCACTGCTCTGCAGAATAGTGCGCCACCCAGTGGCTGAAACTTGCACTTTTTAAGGTGGAATCGAAACTTTAAGAGAACCGGAGGCGAATGTGGTGCCAATTCAGCGTCGTGAAACAGATGATGTTCTTTTACTGCATACATTATTAAATGACCCAAAGCACTCTCGATATATCAACAAAAAGCTCGTTTAGAACTCACTCAAATGTGAAGAATAATCCACTTGTGACGACAATAAGGCCCAGGGTGAGGGGCAGGACCCCGCTCTGCCGAGCCACCATGATCCGTCCCCCGCAGAAAAAGCGATTCTTCCCGGGGAAAACTTCCCACTTCCTCTTGGGTTTCTTTGATTGATCGGTCTCGGCACTGTCGTGACCATGTTGAGGTTGAGGGGACGTTGTGACCGTGCTCGTCGGGAGAGCCTGTGGGACGATTTGCTGATCGCAGTTGTCCATGATTTATGGTGAAGTTTGGCTGTTCTGGCTGTCACAGCTCAGTAACAGGGCTTCATCATCCGTGTCCTGAGGGGCAGCTTAGCGATGCAAAAATAACCAGCTAGTCGTTTACAAGGGCTGATGTAAATACTCCCGTCTCCCCGATGACTACGTTTAGGTAGTTTAAGTACGTCCCAAATGCTCAGCACGGATGTAAGTAGTAATAAACCATGCTAACCATGGTTAGCTTGGTAGCGCTGCCATTCAAACTGGGCAGCTTAGCCAGCTGTGGGTTATTTAACATCAAAAAACCCCAAACACCGTGAGCACTGTTCGCATGTTCGTTAGGCACATTGCACTGTTTAGCTAACTGTTTGATCAAGCTCATTCTCAACACTCTGAAAACATTGATTTCCGGTTTTTACTTTCAAACTCTATTATGTTGTTGTTATGGTCGTGGCTTTCATACCCATAGTGAACACATTTATATGTTTGTATGATGTCTATCAATATTAATTTCTGTATTTCTCATTTGTTGAACGGTCAACAACAAAATGGTAAACAATCCTTAAGTGTTTTATTTATTTATTTGTGACATATCCGGTAAGCAGCGCCTCAGTACTGCGAACTTTACCGTCAACAATGTGACCGGAAATTATTTCAAAATAAAAGTGTAAAAAATGAATACATTTTGACTTCTTATTTTAAAAACGGATGATGCATCGTTTTATTTGATTGCGGACTTCTTGACAGGTTTTATATAATTTATTTGTAGTCCACGGTATTTTATTTTCCACGGAGAGCAGGAAAACGCACAATTTTTATCGACCAAATTCATAGTCGCACTTTATTTCAACGTCATCACCGGAATTCCAAATTGTTGTTGTAACTACCTGGTGCACTTCCTCCACCATGTAGGTTCATTTATGTGGATTTTGGTCGAGAACCTGCAACTGAATGTCGGAGTTCATATGTGACATTGAAAGTGGATTAAAAGGCCTGTATTTGAATGTAGAAGAATAAACAACATCATTTCGGGGCCAGGTCGTTGGACGAAACCTGTACGCTGTAAGTTAATAAACATTCGTAAGTCCTTAAATGGAGGAGTAGGTGAGCAGGAGTGACGGGGCGCCGTGAAAGTGAAAATATACTTTTACATAATTAAATTACCTAATGTGACGTCACACGAGCGTAATTACTAAATCATATCTTTGTTTCCATTTTGTTGTTGTTGTTGTTTTTCTTATTAAACTGCACGGTGTCAAACATGGACTGCTCACTCGCAGCCGTCATGTCACTGAATGCCTATCAATCAGTCTGGCTATTTAAACAAAGTCTTTCAATAGCCACTTCTCTCTGTGTATATATACACACACACACCCATATATATATATATATATATATATAGATATATACACACACACACACACACATATATATATACATATATATATATACAAAGAGTTGCTGTATTTGTGGCTGCCACCATGACAATGACTCGCTTATCTATTTCATTTTATTTGTTTCCTGCTTTTGTATGCCCTCAATAAGAAACTAATAGGAGTTTCACATTTGTTTTAAAGACAAATGCCCTCAGGTGCTTGTCAGACATTTTTGATTTGTCATAACAAACTTTGATAGCAGTTGTTGTCAAGTCATATTGCCCAGCTCTATAAAGTAGTTACATCTAAGAGGAACCTGTTTTTTTTTCTTTTTAGAGCAAGTAAGTCATGTCTGCTGAGAACACAAGCAGTCTGAGACACAGCTCACCTGGCAGCTATAGACATCGGTCAAGCCAGAGCAGCAGCCAGAGGTTGTCGTATGAAGAGCGCTGTGTGGACCCAGTGGAAGACAGGCTGCTGACTCAAGAGCTAAAGGCAGTCCACAAAACTCTTGTGAAGGATGCAAATGGGAAGAAGTCTGAGACCTCTGACTTCATGCATGGCACGGCTGACCATTCCTCTGTGGCTCAAACCTGCAATCCCTGCACTTCCCTTAGAAGCTGCAGGAGGTTTATGTGCAATGTGCTGACCTGTGGCCTGTACAGGGTCTGCCAGCGTTCCAGTCTTGCTCCATGCCTGGTGTCAAAGCAGAGCTCTCCAGATAAACCAGAGAAGGTGAGTCTCCAAAGTATGAGCCCAGCAGATGACAAAGAGGAAGATCAGACATACTGGCTAGGGGATGTCCATATTGCTGGAGTCAAAGTGGAAACTGCAAGGGAGTATTTAGATGCAGAAACCAAATCTCTATTATATGTGCATGTGGCTGGTGGTCAGACCCAGCACAACAGTTCACCCTTGCATGATTCAATGCGATTTGATGACTGGGAGGATGGCGAGGAGGATGTAGACTCTCTAATTACAAAGAAGCTGCTGGAGCTCTACTCTGAATATCAGATTGAAGAGTTGGCCAGGTGCACCTCAGACTCTGTGTTTCTGAGGAAGAGCAAGGCCGTTAATGAGCTCATCAATTCACTGGCAGAGGAGCATAAAATGGATGAGCAAGAAGCTGAGTGCCGGCTAGTGCGAGGCATCATCCGCATCAGCACCAGGAAGAGCATGAAGAGGAGGCCGGTGCCTTTCAGGATGGAGAGGACGCTATCGGACAGTGGGAATGAGACGATGAGGGACAGCGACTCCTTCTCATGCAGAAATAATAGTAAGCCAGTTTTCCTTTATCATACATTCATCAAATTCTTTACAAAACACACATTACAACTTTACATAATTTATTAACATAATAATTAGGGCTGTCAAAAGATTACAATTTTTAATCAGATTAGTCACAGGGTAGCTGTGGATTAATCACAATTAATCACAATTAATTAACCATTCGTAAATATGGCAGAACAATTCAAATTTTCTCTTTATACTGTTGTAGGAACGGAGAGATAAATAAAGTATGTGAAAATATAAATGTGAAGAACAATAAAGTACTGTAAAGTACTTTAAAAAAAAACATACAAACTAAAGAGAAAATATAATACTGTGAATAACTTAAAAGAAAACTTAAAAAAAAGTATACATTGCACTGTAAATAACTCAAGTTAAGTAGTTTTCTTGGGGGAACTAAACCCACAGCAGGGCATTCCTCATCAGCACCTTTGAAGCACTGCTTCTACTAGTTAGCGTTAGCGTCAGCTAGCATTCTGACGCTACTGTTAGCTGCTGTTCAACTGTCTTTCTTTCTTTCTTTCTTTTTTCTTCCTCTTCTAACTTCCTGATTGATAACTCCTCTTCATTTTCCTTCAGCTTCATTTACAACTTGCAGAACGATAACTTCCCACAGGTTAACGTGAGGTGACGTGGGGCCCCTTTAGGGAGGTTTCCTACTGAGATGTCATTGCAAATCAACCATTGTTGTTTAAGGGGGACGGGGATGCAGCTGCTCACTGATGCATTTAGGCAACAGCCCTCAGGCTCAGAGTGTCGGGTGCCCCCTATTGGCTCTGGGCCCCAAGCAGTTGCCTGTCTTGCCTGTTCATAAACTGCAAGTCTACCCGTAGCGCAATGAAAGTGATAATGCGTTAAAAAAAATGACACGTTAATTCCACAAATGAATCATCCTGCGTTAACGCGTTAATTTTGAAAGCCCTAATAATAATATAACATTGTAACATAAGCACAATCAAAACACAACCTGTACATGTTGATGTGCCCCCGATTTCACGTTCAGATTTTGTGATATTGTCTCTCAAAACTCTCGCTCAAATTTGCTCTGCTCATGCTTAAATTGTGTGCTCACTCTCAGTTATATTGCTGCTCGCGCATATTTCCTACAGGTATTTTACACACTGCTCATCCACACAGAACTTGCATTTTGGGAGCGCTGAAACACAATTTTTGGAAAATGGATCCCAGAGTGGAAAAATCTCAAAACGCTAACCTTGCAATTTTGTATATTCAAACACAGTGAAAACAATTATGTAGTCTTCATCTCCTGTGCTTGCATTTGTTGTAGCTATCTTTGTCGTAGTCTTTGTCATCTTGTATTTGGAGATTGTTTGGTCTATTCACTTTAAATTAAGTTTTATTTTCTTTCCTTAGTATATGATAATAATAACACATGTAATAACCTGTGTTAGTCATACCATCAACCATCATTGAGAAAAAATTAAGACAATCAGAAAACTTAAACCAAATAGTTTCCTTGTGTTTTCATCGCAGTGAAAGACAGATTTATTTTATTATGACTATTATTATTATTATTATTATTATTAGACAATTCATTATTTTCACTGCGAAAGTGACTCAATAGGGATTACAGCCCATCAACTGAAATCATCAGTACTGTCTCAAATAGTTTGAGAAATGTTAACATTATCATGGTTTTTAAAACCAGAAATAAAATTCAACTCCCTGTTAACGTCTATTTGATCCTGTCTTGCCTGAACCAATATGGTGGTGTGGTTCAGGGGTGGCATACAGTACAGGTGCATCTCAATAAATTAGAATATTGTGGAAAAGTTCATTTATTTCACTAATTCAACTAAAATAGTGAAACTTGTGTATGATATACATTCAATACACACAATCTGAAGAAGTTTAAGTCGTTCGTTCTTTTAATTGTGATGATTTGGCTCACATTTAACAAGAAAGAAAATGAGAATATGGTGAAAAAGTTAAATATTGTAACTTTATAGTGTCACATTCCAATCAGCTAATCAACTGAAAACACCTGCAAAGGTTTCCTGAGCCTTCAAAAGGTCAGTTAATTAATATTTTTCTAATCGATTAAATTCACAACTGTCAATGTAACCAGCCAATTGTTAATCATTGGCATGTTAAAAATGATCTACTGTATTATCACTACTATGTTCTATTATCATTAAAATAACAGATCATATCAGTGTAACTAATCTGTTACGATTCTAAACAGCATTGCTGGAAATAAATATTTACATCCAATAAAACATCTAAAGGACAGCATTTGTCTCAAATTCCAGAAATGTCAATGTTGCCTTTGTTGAACTGTTTTTATGCTAACCATTACTCTCATTTCTCACTCTGTTGTTAAGATGACTACAAATCAAATCCAAACATCCAAATATCAGAACTGACCTCCTCTGATAAGTGTGCAAGGGAGATGTGGAGAAACAACGGAGGTAAGAAATAAGTCTATATTATGATACACATGACTGATACATCCAGAACGTTTACACTCACGTTTAATCAGAATAAGATCTATAACCACTGCGCAAAATATAGCGGGGGTGTATATGAGGGGGCGGGCTAGACCCCCTGAAAGCCAATCAGGCAACATTTGAGGGTGGGATCTAAAATTAAAAAAAATAACCTTTTGTGTTAAAACTGAATTGATCGTGTCAAGTTTATGTTTAAGTCCACAAATTGTTCTATTCTTGGCTGCACAGTGCAGCACAGAGTTCTACACAAACTTACAGCCTCAGGGGATTCATTTTATATATGACGTCAATGTGCTGGCTAGAGTCAGCAAATTATCTCTTTTCCAAATGCACAGTGCTGTTAGCTGCCGGAGCCTCAATGACGCTGACATAGTTTCCTGTGTCTCATTTGCATTTAAAGAGACAGGCATCTCAAAACCAACCATTCTCAACAGGGCTGTTTTGGCAGAGTGATTGAATTGCTATGGTGCTTCATCTTTAAGGTATTTTGACCAAAGCATGTCACAGACATGTTCATTAGGACACCAGGGAACTACACTCAACAAAAATATAAATGCACGATGAAAAACTTGTAGTTATTGTTATGTGACAAAACAGAGTAACTATCCAAAAATAACATTACAACTTTTTCAATAAAGTTGCTTTCATTTGCGAGCATTAGGATCAATTTCAAAACAAAAGTTCTGGAGTAATGGCAGGAAGAACACAATGGAGGTTGATGATCCAAGTTCACACACTTCAATAACGTGTGTCCACCATTAGCCTCACGCAGAACGGTACACCGGCAATGCATGGACATCACCAGGTTGTCGATCGTGGCCTGGGGGATGTTGTCCCATTCCTCCTGCAGAGCCACTTGAAGTTGGCGGCCGTTCTGGGGAACTGGAACTGGAACCCGCTGGCGGACACGCCTATCCAGAACATCCTAAATGTGTTGGATAGGTGACATGTCTGGTGAATACAGCGTCATTCAGTTGTGTTGCCACAGCTGTAATATGGTGTGCCCTTTTATTGACCAGACCATAAGGAGTCTGTGTACTGGTCACGCATATTGACCACCACTCTGCCATGCTCCATGACTCTGGTGAGTTGAAATACTCAATCTGAGAATGTAGTCAATAGGAGTGGCCAAGTGACACTGGACTACTGGGTTTGAGAAAAACAAATCATTCCATAAACAAATGCATCAAGAATCTTAGCAAATGTCATGACATTCTACATTTCACACTACATATTACATTTTCAACACTACTGTGCTCTATGGGCCGCACACAATCCGGAAATAAACCAGGAAGTCAGAAACTTTTTTGGCAGCTCCATAGGAATGAGCAGAGCCAAAGGGTGGTGGCTCTATCCTGTTCTTATAATACATCCATTGCATCAAATCTACATTTGCAGTGAATCAGATTAATATAAACAATGTATGGGTTTAAAACGAATGTTATAGTAGACATATTATAGCCTATTTCTACAAGTTTACCAAGTTCCCTGGTAGGCTTTTAGGTAGGATTTTTTTATAGCGGGTGTCCTCCCTTGCTCTCTGGATACCTGGGGATGCGGAGCTTTTGAAAATTTGCCGTCAAAATTGCGCATTCTGAGGCTTTTTGAAGGACCATTATGATGACTTATGAAGTAAGGGCAAGTAACTCAAAATGGAAAAAAATTAAACTAATTAATTATTATGCTAATTCTGCCAATTCATTGTTTTTTTTTTTTTAAATCTCATTTTGTTGTTATGGCTGAGACTGTGTGTACTTACAGCACTAAAGTCAAGGCATTGCAATTATAGAGGGTGCCCCTCACCTGGAGCAGGCCTTTTTTTCTGAGCATCACCCCTGCTGACTGCACTCTTCTCCCTCTCCTGCATTGTGCGCCGCTGTAAGCGGACTCTCCGTATCCAACACAAACTGGATAATTTCTCTATGCGCAGTTGTATCCCCACATCCATACATGACACATACATAATGATCTTTATGACGAGGATCGAGTACAGTCACAATGAAATACAGGGAATCCAAGTAGATCTTAGTAAAACGTGTTGACAGATTCTCAAGAGCGCACTTTTCATTGTTTTCACTCCGTGGTTTCAATCTTTGTGAAGAAGACCTTTAGCGCTGTAATTAAGGGAATAACAGATGCAGCAGATGAGCTGATCTCTTTAATTATCTGCTCAAAGAGAGAGAGAAGAGAGTTCTGTTGCGGGGAGTTCATAATCTGCTCTGCACTGCAGGCAAGTTTCGCTTTTGCGCAAAGAGACTTTCCAGCTTTTAATAGGTGCTGTTCCACCATGTACTCACGTCTTGTTGGAATCGTTTTATTGGTGTTCCAAAGTGATCTTGGACAGACTCTAAGCGGGTATAGACAGGCGCGTGCTGGCCGCAGTTTTTTGCATGCGTCATCACAACATCGTTTCGGTGGTTACAGGGTTACAGTTTAAATTTAAATAGAGGTAAAGGTACACAAGGTAACCATTTCATTTGATTTTATTGATATTTCCTTCATTTTACAGGGTGAAGAGTTTTATTTTATTATACTGTACTGCACTTTTATTTCTTGTTTATACAGCAAATACATTTCTATTTTTATTAAAAAAAGGAAAGAGTGGTGGTGATCAGGGTACAGCAAGTGAAGTATAGTAAGTAAAATGTATCCACTGGACACGTAAATCCTCTGAGACTGGAAGTTTGTGTAGAACTCTGTGCTGCTCTGTGCAGCCTAGAATAGAACACTTTGCGACTTCCGCTCTTCCAGATACTATTGCCCTCGCCTGCACTCTCACGTTTTTTCGGGACAAAGTGCTCCGCAAGACAACAATTCCAAGAATGTCTGATTGTGATGTATAGGGTTAGGTACCTTTCACATCTGAACCGATATCGGTACCGGTACAGGTGCTGGTGCACCACACATGTAAAGCGTACAAGTTGGCAGTTTAAGTTCACCCAAACTTTCACCCAAACTTTATATACGTATAAAATACTGCTGTTGCATATACTGTGCATAATATTTTAACATTATGAACATTTGCAAAAAAAAACACCACTGTACTATAAAATCACACACACACACACACACACACGCATTAACATTTTCAGTTATCACAAAGAAAATAAAACACTGCCATCTTATGCAGAAAAAGGATGCATTGTTCACTAACAACATATAAAGAGTGCAGGTTGTGTAGTTGGGCTGTCAACGAATATTCTATGTTCGAATGTATATTCGAATCGGTTTTAAAAACAGACATTTGGAGGTGAAAATTAATATTCAAATGCGCACCTGCGACGCACTGCAGGTAAACGTTTCATTAATGTTAATATATTTGTTTCGATCACTGAATGAAGCCTGTCATATTTGGGACAAGAGTCAGGACCTTAAATTGTTTGCACAAAACTCTTGATCAGCACTCAGCATTTGTCTGTTACATCAGTATGTGTAGAGAGCGCGGGCGAGAGAGAGAGGTCTGTAGTCTTGGCCTGCCGAGGTTTTGTATTTTGCTGGCTGCAGAGATCATGAACCTGACTGGCTGCTGTCAGCGACGACTGAGAGGGGCCTCCTTGAGGGGGATCCCAATAACAGCGTCATTGCACCTTACTGCATTGACTATCAAAGGGGTGCCCATACAGTTTGTCGTTGCATTTTATTCATAAGCAGTCGTTATGCTGGCCAACATGGAAAGGATCTCCATGGATATATAATTATGTCTGTTTTACATACCCACTGGATGTAAGGGTTAGGGGTAGGTTTTAACATATTTCACAACATATTACCTAGACAAAAATAACTAAGTCATCTAATGGCCAAGACCGCAGACCTCACTTGCTCTCTCTCGCTCTCTCTCTCCGTGTCAACATGGCTTCACGCTCTCTGCGCACACAGTGGTTTAAATGCAAAAACAAACAAATGCTGAGTGCTGTGCAGCATTTTAAGGTCCCAAATATGAGAGGCTTCATTCAGTGATTGAAACAAATATATTAACATTAATGAAACGTTTACATGCAGTGCGCGCCCACTCACTGCATGGATGGGTTTTTCCACATTCAATATTAATTTTCACCTCCAAATGTCTGTTTTTAAAACCGAATATATATTACATATAACAACAAATGTTCAAATATTTGTTAACAGCCCTAAGACTGTTAAGAGTGTCATTGGATAGGCGAGACCTCCAGTCCGACTTCACCCGTTTCATGCAGGAGAAACCACACTCGCAGCTGGAGCTGCTCATGGGCGTGTACACTCAGACTCTTCGGCCAGCGCAACATCGTATCTGGAGTAAAGCAACACAGCACAGTGACAGCAGACCTTTGGCGACAGTATCCTCGCTTCGTCTCAGCTGAGCTCGAACTGCAACAGTATCTCAACTCGAGCGGCGAGCAGTGCGACAGCAGCAGGCTTTGTGTCTCACTGAACAACAAAAACGCGAGCAGTAGAGTTGAGCTGAACTGTGCTAGAATGGAAAAGCGCCAATAGGGGCAAAATCTTTCCTGTTCCATTATGCCAAACTGTCTCGTACAAAAATAATGGCAGATGTCTACTTGGATGTTTTTGCTGAAAATGAGGTCTACATTATATGTTGAGGTAAGATTATATGAGGTGCTCCATTTCAGAAAGTATGTACAGTACGTTCTTTTTGCCTTAAATATTCACCTCATCATCTTTCACAGTTTGCCGTCGGTATGGCACAATACATATTTTTTGCAATATATCACCCTGACATGAGATACAATCATCAAGCACCCTAAACATATTCAGCGACTGTTTTTAGTCCCCAATGTCACCACTTCATGACTCCTCACAGTATAATTTATCACAGAAACATTAGCAGCCTACAGCAGTATAATTGCAAACCATTTGTGAAAAGAATGTGCAGTAACTCCTGCCAATCCTGTACGATTGCCACCCCTAGGTTCCTGTTTCAAGACTAATAACAGTTTTTTGTTTGTTTTTAGGTTCTAGCTCTCCAACATCTTACTCAGCCTCCCACACAGAGACTAACTCTTCAGGTGTCTAACGTCTTCATTCCTCAGCTGCACACCACCAGTCCATGCTGATTTGACATGCTGTGTCCACAAGATCACATATTAGACATTGAAAGGGGACTGACATGCACAGGAATCTCCAGCTGTACCATGGTATCTCTGTCAAGACCATGGCTTTGCTATTACAATTTCTATTGTCTGAAGGACTAAAGTGAACTCAGGTCTTTGGTAAAAACATGTGTATATTTTAAGAACTGCTTGATTCATGTCTTACAGGCCAGTATCACGAGCAGCTCATTCATAATAAACATGGCAATTAACCTCCCACCCGTGAAGGAACCGTTTATGAAACCTGAATCTCAAATTATTGAGCTGTTTATTATGCAACGGATATTTAAATTTAGTTCTGACATGAAATTGTGATTTACTAAAAAGTACAACGGTACTATACAGTTGTCTTTTTTTTTTATAAAAAAAAGTTGTCCATATCCGCTTAATTAAAGAAAATCTATAATAATTAAATTTCACATTTATGTATATATAGTTATCTTTTCTGTTTACAAAGAGACAGTTGTAATAAAATGAAATTTATATTAAACTGTATTTATTTATTTTGATTATTTTATTTTGTGACTCTAGCAGCTTGGTGTGGTTTTCAGGTGGTTTCATGAAGTTCAACCACACTGAACGGCGACAGTACGCAGCGTAGTGCCAATGAGCAACATGCTTGTTTTCAACAAGCTTTTTAAGAAGCAAATAAAATATTGATTTACTCATTCAAACATATGGGATTTTATTGTTTGAAAATACACTCATTCTTTGCTCTCCCTCACTTGTTCTTTGCTTCCTGATTTGTTCTTTGTGCCGTGGAGCTATCACTACAGATCTTAATGGAAAAAAAATGCATTTATCTCATATTGGATCATATTGACACATGACTTTTTATTGCCTTGCAATTACCCACGTTTTGCGATGATACTAGAGTATGGACCAACTTTCGGTTTTCAGTTTTTTTAATGTAAATATTAGTATTTTACGGTTCCAGGTCATGTGACCTGATGACTTAAATCAGGACAGGACCATAGTACTACACTGGCTGGTTGAGAAACAACCATTTCTATTGCATTTTAATAATCCAGAGATTTTCTGTTTATCTTTAATAAAAATATGAGCATTTCATCTCTATAGCTTCCAGGTCATGTGACATAGCTTAATGACTCAAAATCACTCCTCATATTTTACATTAATGTTCAATAAAAAATAGAATGTCAGTTCAACTCCTACCAGGTCATCTCTTTTACAACCAGTGTTGATCACACTGACAAATCTCCTTTTACAACCTTCTTGTATATATTGTATGTATTGTAGTATCCTAGCGCTAACCTTCTCAGTCGTCAGTGCTGGACACTGTGCGCAAGTGTCTGCAGAGGCGGAGCTGTTCATCTCCGACAACGTCGCTGCCAAATTATGAATAGTCATATCTTAAAGAAATACAGGGCATTATTTTAGATTTTAGATTCACAAGCGCCGTCCACAGTCGTAAATACCACCTCGACAAGCCTCCTCCTCCACCGCTTCTGAGATCGGCACAACGAAACCACGTTGTCACCCGACAAGGTACAGTAATCTTTCATGTTTTCAAGGATTATTACTTATCTCACACAGTTGTAGTGGTTTTGTCACATAAAATAAAGTGGGAACATGTCAGGTTTATACTAAACTTGTCATTTAGCAGACCTGTAGCTTTGGCTTTAAATCAGCTGAGAGTCTTGGAATCACTGAAAACACGTCATTTCACTACAGAGGATGTGGTCGGGTTTAGAGGTGAGGTAACCCCTATACTGTTTCCGGGGTGCATGAAGGTACCCCGGAACATGCATAGAAATAACGCAGGTACGAGGACACCTGGTGGCCACATTCAGGTGGAGATTACATTTTGACCAGCGACTCTTACGCAGTCCCTTTCACTACATTGAGCCTGTCCCTGGCTGGCCAGTACTAGTGAGCCAATCACAGACAGAGTAGGGCGGGCTGTCTGTTGATAAAGATTGGAATATGGACATTGACTTCTGACGAATGAAGAAAGAAGATTTGCACATGATTTGGCTCCTTTTGAATGTAATTAGGTGCCTGCGCCGCAAGCATCTATTGGTCTTCAACTTGCATTTTTTTCCCGCTTGATATTCCTCTTCCAGTAAAAACTTGCCGTGTAACTCGTCCCGCAGTTTTGAGAAAACCCTCACAAGTGTTATATCAAAGCGTGCGGTTTGATCGGGAATGGTGTGCTATGACTTTTATAAGTGTTTCGCGTAACGAATTTCACATGACATGAATGGGAAGAGGACGGAAAAAGTAGAAAAACCAAGCCCACTTTGAAGACTCACAGTGTCATCCTTCTTTAACCTCTTCTTCACGGTTGCCCCTGGTACCGGGGGCAGCATCACACGCGGCGACAAAAGCATCATATAACCAAAGCAAATTTTAACAAACACAGACATGCTGCATACCCACAGAAAGGTCATAAACTCAGCTAAAAACTCATATAGACCATGCTTATGTTGATGAAACACAGTTAAAACAGCATTACAGCGCACTCATTGAAAAGTGGCACCGGAGTGTCAGCGTGATTATGTAAACAAAACAAAAAATCCACAGATTCCAGCTGTACCTTTTTTTTTTTCACTCTATGACAAAGATTCACAGATCCAGCCCCAAAATAAGAGCAAAACAACAACTGACTTTCAAGAAATACAAGCAGAAATGTTGTCTTACCTTTGCTGTTTATCAAAACAAGTTATTTCCACCGAAACAAAACCACTTCTAATGAAGAACTACACTTCCCAGCTTGCTTTAGGGACAAATCCCGGTCTGATTGATCATTACAGCGCGACATTAGATCGTTCTTATTAGAGATTAGCGTAACTGAAGACGCTGCAGAGTCACAGAGTTGTTATTACGCACTCCACAGGGAGCATCGATTTACAGCGTATGGAGTTCTCGTACCTTTTTTTTTTTCAAAACAAGTTCTTTTTTAGCACCATCTGTGCCAAAAGAGAGAACGCATCTCTTTACTACAACCTCTGTAATTTTACTCTGCTTCACTTCAGCAGCATCAGACTTTGCACAGTTCATGTCCACATGTTGTTACATGACCTCTATGTGTTTTTAAACTCCTACTGCATATTTTAAAGGTGATATTTGCTTAAAAATGCAATATTTTTTAAGACGAGAGAAAAAAATCCTTCAGTTATGCTGTGTTCCACGTACATCAAAACGTGCGGTTTGAATCGGGAATGGTGTGCTATGACTTTTCTAAGCGTTTTGAGTAACCATGGCAAGAAAAATCTCAGAGGATCTGCAAAAAGGATTGATCCAAAATTCATCCTGAGATGTGTATAAACCTGGTGATGAACTACAAGAAACATCTGACCTGTGTACTTGCCAACAAGGGTTTCTCCACCAAGTACTAAGTAATGTTTTGATAGAGGGTCAAATACTTATTTCACTCACTGAATTGCAAAATAATTAAAATCTTTTGTTTTATATGATTTTCTTTATGATATTCTGTCTCTCCCTGTTAAAATAAACCTACCATTAAAATTATAGACCGTTCATTTATTTGTTAGAGGATGATCTTACAAAATCAGTGAGGGATCAAATACTTCCGAAATTACTTTCCTCCACTGTACCAAGGTTTTACTAACCACAATAATGAACTTAATTTGCACGTGATTTCCAATCGGGTTGGTTTGTTAAAAACATCTTACAGTATGATTTCTACAAGAAATTGCTGACTTTGACCAGGGAAGATGGCAGACTTTTGTGCAGCCTACGGATGCGCTAACCGCTGTTGTCTTCAAACGAGAACCCCTACCTTTCACCTGTAGGATGTTGTAAAATGATGATTTATATTTAGGATAATCGTTAGTTACTTAGTGGAAGTATGCACGATACAGGTCCTGTTACACAGGAACAGTGAGGCTATGACATAATAGTATTGCAAGATTGTTGTTGATACAAGGCTTTTTAGAATATGTTTGTTTACACGATCACTGAATGTTTCTTTTAGTTTGATTATGATTAGTATTATGATTATTCTTATTCTTATAGACTTGCTATTTCATACTGTGCAATAAGAATTTGATGGCTGTTTATCCCTTTAATGTAGTACGCTGAAACTGAAAACCCACCTCATGTTAACTAGGGTCACTTTTTCTTTTTAATGTCCTTTTGACCCATACTCTGGTTGTTGTTGTTGCTGTTGTTATTGTTCTTCGTTGTTAGCTGTATGCACTTTCAAGGTGAAGTCAAGTATATCTCGTTGTACAACTTGTATAATGACAATAAAGGCATTCTATTCTATTCTATTCTTAAATTACATCCATACATACATACAATTACCCCATAAATATGATAATTGGTGTGTGTGTATCTCTCTGTTTTTGGCATTTTGTTTGGTTTTACAGGGCTGATTTTTTGCGCCACACTGTTGGTTCCCTTCCACTTACTGATTATTGATTTCACAATGTTTTTTGGGTCATTTTTTAAATTGTATTTCTGTCCTTCATTTGTATACCTCCAGAGTAGGGAATTTCAACATGCAGCATTTCTTGTATATTTGTAAAGGGAAATCTTGCACCTTTTTTTTTTATTGCAAATAAATGTAATTTTTATAAAAAGAATATTACTAATATAATGCAATAATTTGAATTTATTACTATACAAGTAATAATTCAAATGATTTTAATAGGAATATTACTAATATAATCAAATAATTAGAATTATTACTTGTTTAAACTAAACATGTAATAATTCAAATGATTTTATTATATTAGAAATATTCCTATATAAAAGTATACATATATATCATGCCATTCTGTATCCTGAGTTTTAGGAGCCCATATATTGATTTAACATAAATACCTTGTGTGTGTGTGTACATTCATTGCACCTTTCTGTTCTGTTTAATGTTATTTAAAGCCCATGGTTATAATTATTCATAAATATGCAGTGTCATAATAACTACATCTCTGACGTTTATTACAAACCAAATCGTTTGAAAATCGGTAGAAAATTGAACAAGTTATGGTTATTTAAAAAGTCCATGTACCACTACAACACATGTTATGGGTGAGCGAGTTGACTGTGACAAGATGGCCGCCAGTGCGGACTTCGACTCCATTGGCCGGAAGAGCCCACTAACTTTGCTGTACATTGACCGATGTGCACGAAACACAATATGTGAGACCAGGGACCCATACTGAACATGTCTGCAAAAGATGACCTCCCAACAGGAAGTGGAACGCCCGAAACAGGAAGTTCAATGTAACGTGACAAATCTGAATGAAAAATTACGCCAGGGTAATTTTCTAATCATGTAATTGTAAGTGCACACCAACACAATTATGGGGCCGGTGTGTAGGAGAACACTTTTTAGTTTGTGTCTTGTGCAAGTTTTATTTTGACCACAAGGGTGCAGTATACCTTTTTCTCTTGTTTGTTTGACACAGCAGCTGCCCAGCTGCCTGAGATGAGGTGTCATTAGTTTGAGTTGGATGGTGGTGGGTGCACAGTTCTTACCGACAGCCAGAGGAAAGACAGGAACCTTTTGTTTGCTACAATCCACATCACCTACATGGGAATTGTTCTGTCTGTTAATAATCCTTTTTTTGTTGCAATAAATGGGGACATCACCTAAAGAGACCAACCTTGGACAAAGTTTTTCTTTTCTTTTTTTCCTCTAAACTCGAGCAAAGTCCTTCCTCAAACCACCATCAGGTGACTAATACATTTTGGATTTTGGATAGTCACCACAATGTATGTTGTGATTTGGCGCTATACAAATAAATTGAATTGAATATCCAGTTTTAATTGAAGGTGAAATAAAGCAACTACGAATGAAGATACATTAGAAATGCTAGCAAAGTCCTTTGTTAAAGTGCACAGCTCAGACAATATTTCTGAAGAGGGGAAGAGAGGGAGGCAAAATACATGAGCTGAAAATAAAGAGGTTTTACAACAGGAAGAAAACTAATTATTTATTAAAAAAGGCATTTACAATAATGGAGTTAAACAGATCTCTGAAACTCCAAATAGAAATGAACTCCACTAGAGCTTAGAAGAATACAGAAGTCATTGAATTGACTTGACCAGACTGCAGGGTCATAATCACAATCATCATTAAAACCATGTTGGGAAAAGGAGAAATCAAACAGCATCCACCCAACAGTACCACTATCAACAATAGCACCATGGATACTTCCAAATGCCACCATAGACCTAACATTGTTAGAGAGGAAAAACAAAGGACTGTTGAGCCAGAATCCACATTCAATACAAGCCTATATAGATAGTTACCATATAGTTATATTCAAATATACACACTCAGAAAGCAGAGCACACATCCTCATAGAAATACAGAATTCAGATGATGCAACTCACAGTTGCATTCTTATGGATACTAGCACACACTGGGGTTACAAGAAACTAAATAGGAGATAAGGTGGCAGTAACAGAACATATTAATAGCAATACAATTAAGCATAATGGAAATGAAGAGCATCATTAAACAACAACTAAAGGAGAGGTGGCAAAAACAATGGAAGGAGGAGAGAAAAGAAGAGTTTTTTTTTTTTGCCGTTTTTTTTATTTTTTGTGTTTTTTTTGTCCCGTTTTTTGGCCCTTATACTCCTTCGTATATATGTATATATACATTTTTATTTATTTTTTTTAAGTAATATTAAGCAGTTTTGAGCCACATTTTGATCCACACTTTGACACTCTTCATACCAGATGGTGGCGGTAATGCACCAAATCGTTATTTGCCATCCGCGGCAAATCCTCCAAAAATGTGAGAAAGAAGAAGAAGGTGCTCACCTCATTGGTTAGTACAGCTGTCATACAGAATGTCTTCCTCCAATTGGCCCTCAGACAGGAGGAGGTGGGGTTTGTTTCCCGGAAGTCAGTATCGTGGCGAAAGCGCAGGCGTTAGTTACGCTGTTGCTCATTCTGTTTCAGGCTTGTCATCCTCACGGATAACATTTAATTTAGTCTTTTTAGAGACCACGAACATGGGAGACGACGAAGAAAAGTATGACGGGATGTTGCTCGTTATGGCGCAACAACACGAAGGAGGGGTACAGGAGGTAATGCACTCGCTTTGAATCTTCCCAACCGTTGTGGAAGCCAACGTATATAGCCTGTAAGCTAGCAACTCTAGCATCATTACGTATGCCAACTGTCGTAAAGATCAGCATCATCTATAATGCTGTAGATTTCAAGTATTTCAACATATTACACTGATTGGTTCATATTCATAATTGAATTGTTAGGCGCCGTGTTGTGTTTGGCTGTCATGTGTCAATCACAGTAACATGTCATTGCGCACATGGACCGCGGTGTAAATAGTTTCATGTTGGATATTCAACAGACATTCGGTCCAGATCCAGCGGCACCCTCCTGCGTCTGTCCCCGGAGAAGGTTGCACGATCACGTCCGACCCATCGCTCTTGACTTCCGAGGTCTCATTTACCGTTTACCGTTCAACTGACAATCACAAAATATATCAAATATATAGGAGTTACGAAAATTATAGTTGTGTCTTGACCAGGCAGTCTAGTACTATGGTCCTGTACTGATTTGAAGTCTTTAGGCCACATGGCCTGGAAGCTATTGAGCTAATATTTATATATAAAAAAAAAAAAAAAAAAAAAACATTTGCGAAGTATTGAAATGGAATAAAACGAGGTGTGTCCTGACTAGACAGTCTAGTATAATGTTTCTGCACTCATTTTGTGTATTTGGATCACATGGCCTGGAAGCTATTGAGCTAAAATGCTAATATTTACATTATAAAAACTATTAACATTTTGGGAAGTATTTAAATGTAATATAAAGAGGTGTGACCTGACTAGGCAGTCTAGTACTATGTTTCTGCACTCATTTTGTGTATTTAGGTCACATGGTCTGGAATCTATTGAGCTAAAATGCTAATATTTACATTATAAAAACTATCAAAAATTTGGGAAGCATTTAAATGCAATTAAAATAGGTGTATCTTGAGGAGGCAACATAGTACTATGTTTCTGCACTGATTTCAAGTCATTGGGTCACATGACCTGGAAGCTATTGAGCTTTAATGCTCGCATTTACTGTATATTGTGTATTAAAAATTCGCTTAAAAAAATACGAAAAGCATTAAAATGTTCATGAAAAGCTCACATGGTAATATTGACATTATAATTCATGATAATTAATTTCTCATAAATTCATGAGGCAATACTGACAGTATAATTTCTCATCAATTATAATGTCAGTATTGCCTCATGAGCTTCCTTTTAACTGAATTTTAGTGTTGGACAGTAGAGCTACACTTGGTGTATGAGACGCACCTTTTTCTCCCACATTTTAACGATTTTTGTATATTTTATGAATAATTAATACCAGGGTTTGGGAATTGTTGTCCCCTATAGACGTCTCCTGTTTGGTTTTTTTTACCTCCGAGTAAGAATGCCCCCGGAAGTGTGTTGCCTTGTGTTCATAGCTTCTCCGTTAACTTTTGTGTGTTAGCCCGCGAAACCCACACGCCAGGACTGAATGATCGTCTCCGTACGCCTTATTTGCATAGACGCAGTTAAATCATATCACACTCGTTGAAACTACACTTTCCTGGCATTTTGTCGTTGAATAGAGCATCTCAAAATCCATGTGAGGACTGGAGGGTCGCTAAGCACGACGCCAGTGATCTGCTTCTTTCCGTTTGACACTTCCGTGTCAATTTCAATTTTAATCGCACATTACATAATTTCATTCATGTTTTATGCATCCAAAATATTATCCATGCAATATTTCCATGACTTTTCCAAAACTTTACAGGAAATGTTGTTTTTCATTAACTTTTAAAGGACCTAAAAAAACTTTTCCAGGTTGTTCATGACCGTACGATCCCTGTAATACATCCCTGTAATACATCCCATATTTTCTTAACCATTTTTTCAATGTAAATTTTAGCATTTTACAGCTCAATAGCTTCCAGGTCATGTGACCTAAAGACTTCTAATCAGTACAAGACCATCGTCCTAGACTGCCGGGTCAAGACAGACCTCTTATATTCCATTTTAGTACCTCCCATATTTAAAAAAAAATCTATTTTTAATGTAAATATTGTCATTTAAACGGTAATTTGTTGACGGTCCCTAAATGAGACCTCAGAAGTCAAGAGCGATGGGTCGTACTTTGAACAAGCCGTTATCGTGCACCTATCTCCGGGGAGAGACGGAGGAGCATGCCACTGGATCTGGAGCAAATGTCTGTTGAATATCCAACATGAAAATGATTTCACTGCAGTGCGTACGGTTATTTGCTTTGGAGGTTTGTTTTCCTGGAAATATATGTTGGGGGAAAATGTAATATTTGTTTATAGCATGAACTACTGGGACTTAGTTCCATGGCGTCAGGTGACTGAATTTTCTACAATTATTGTCTCGTTAACATACATGTCTTTGCCAAGCATCAGCATCATTTCTTGTGTGACTGAGTCGGTGAATGAATGGGAATATGCAAAATATCGTCTTTCTCTGTTCAATTAGTTGTCATCTGTTTTTTTGTCTCTTTTCAGCTGGTAAACACATTTTTCAGCTTCCTCCGTCGCAAAACAGATTTCTTCACAGGTGGTGATTCTGGTGCTGCAGAGAAGGTAAGTAACGGACCGTAAGGTAAAGCAAAATGTTTTTTGATATATCAACATGGACATATATCAATATGTCCCTCAATTTTCTCCTTTTTTCAGTTGGTGAAGGATGCTTTAGCCCACCACAGTAATCTGGCGCTGAAGAGCCACAAAGAGAAGCAGATAAAACAAGAAAAGGAAAAGAAAGAGAAAGAAGAGAGAGCAGCCAGGCTCGCAGAGGAACAGAGGAACATGAAAAAGGATGACTGCCCCAGAATTCAGGAACTGACAGATGAAGAAGCAGAGAAACTTCAGTCTGAACTTGAGAAGGTTGAATCTCTGTCTTTTGATGGTATGACACAACTGTAATTATGCTGCTACATTTATTTGTTTGTGTGATGTGCGTTTTAGAAAAAGAACGAAGAAAAGAAAATCGAAGATTCATCAACAAACGGAGACAAGCCTCCTGAGAATGCAGAACGAGAGAAGGGGGTGAGGGAACAGAAATGTTATTTTATAAAGGGAAATGTTCATGTCAAATCCGGTCCCTGACTCTTGTTTCTGTTAATGTCTCTGTCCACAGTCTGACTCTGAGGGAGAGGAAGATGAGAAGGACAAAGCTAAACTGAAGCCTAATGTAGGAAACGGCGCTGACCTTCCCAATTACAAGTGGACACAGACACTGTCTGAAGTTGATGTGAGTTTCTTTTGTCCTCACTTAAAATTCTTTGTATTCCTTCAGTATGACTAACTTGTGACAAAGAACAGAAGAGATACAGTATGTTCTACCATTGAGTTAGTTTTGCAGCCCTTCTTCCGACGTGGCCTAAAAATAAAATCCCCAGATCTGATTTTCGATTGTAATCGTTTTTTTTTTGTTTGTTAGCTATACTTGCCTTTCTTGCATGTCTCACAGCACTTAGTAAAAATTTGACCATAAACGACTCTGCCACCCTCTAAGCCTCGCCTGGCGGCGGCCATGCACAGTTCATAAGCAGCCTCGTCTCTACTCTGACTGTAGGCTGGGACTACAGAGGTTACTGTACTTTGGGAGGTGATCCCGACAACACACACTGCTTGTTGAGCACAGTAACTGCAGAGTGATAAGTGCTTTCACATGAGAGGCTCCAAACACCACAAAAAGTCGGCAGATTTAGCGACAAAGTCGCCACATTGGCAACTCTGCTCTGTCAGAGATGCGCGCGACTCGCAAGCTGTGACAGCGATTGGCGAGGCGCGCGACAGATAATGGACAGGAAGCTAGGCTAATTATTTTATTCGGTCCGAATAATTGAATTGGTCATACTTTTATCATAATAATATGATGATTATTAAATGATGAGTTTCAAAACCTGGTGGGTTTATCTTACATTTTACAGTGCCATACGCTTAATAGATCAATTTAAGATTACAAAAGAAAAGTATAAAGATGCAAGAAAGGTAAGTATAGCTTTAAGACAAAATAATTATTTGTATGGGGTACTATGTGCAAATGAATGACGTTACACACACACAAGTGACTTGTAAAGCAGTTGTTTTCAGTGTCCGTTATTTAAAAATAGTTGTTCAGGTTGTCCTCCTTGACCAGAGCACAGTCTGTGAACTGATATACAGTGGCAGTGTGTTGCTGGTCGTGGACCATTAAATATTGAGATTTTAGACATTTCCCTCGTCATTGTCGGAGATTAACCCACGTTTTTAGGATAATTTAGTCTTTTTAACTGATCTACATTTCGTCAATGTTCGGTTTGATACTTATGTCGGAGGTCTGCGGAGCACAGACTCAGTCTGATACAGTCACATACAGTGACAGGGTTTATTCAGCTCGCTGATCGCCACTGTCCCTAAACACACCAGACTCTTGAGATTTTAGACATTTTCCTAGTAGTTGTTGGAGACCCACATTTTTAGGATTGTTATCTAGTTTTAACTGATCTACAGCACTGTTCGGCCTGATCCTTGTGTCGGACGTCTCTTCCTGTGATGGCACTCTCTCCATTTTCTCTGCACACTACCATGTCGATATTGTCAGAGAACTAGTGAGGGGAGGGGGATTAATTGCACAGCCCTAGTATAAAGTATAAATGGAGTGATATAATAAGATTTTTGTGATTTTACATTTTTTAGGACAGCAGAGGCTTCATTTTGTGTACACATTGTGCGTTCACTTAGCATCAGCAGTGAGCATGGATGTCACATTCATGTTATATTTAGCCATTATTTATGTAAGTTCTCCAAAGCTAATTGTAAGTAACTTGACCATCACCCACACTGTCATTGTTGTAATTAGCCTGTAGTCACTGTATCTTCTATTAGTTGTATTTTAATCCAGTGTGCTGATTCATGGCATAGTTGATCATGTAGTTGTTTCACACAGTGCAACAGGATTTTTCTGTGTTGAATTCTACACGCTCTGAAAATCTTGATGCCTGTGAACTTAACAGAATCTAACAAGTTAACGTTTTCAACCCCCTGCCACAGCTGTCGGTGCCTTTTGATGTAAAGTTTCGAATTAAGGGGAGAGATGTGGTGGTAGACATCCAGCGCCGCACCATCAGAGTCGGCCTGAAAGGTCACCCTCCTGTTATTGAAGGCCAACTCTACAATGAGGTGAAGGTAGAAGAAAGCTCCTGGCTCCTTGATGATGGCAAGGTGGTTATAGTGCACTTGGAAAAGGTAAGAAGTGTTGATGTGGTGTGTGTGTGTGTGTGAGAAAAAACTGTTCACTATATATAGAACAGTTCTACATAATCAAATAATCTGTTTATTTTCTAGATTAAGTTAGTAATGTTTTGGTCCATAAAAATATTGATCAGTGTTTTTTCAAATGTTTTATACAAACAAAATTATTCCGATTTTGTTTTCCACTCCTTACTTCCAGGATAGTACAACATTACCATTAAAAAGTCACTGATCGCCTTCTTCATCTTGCTCCTGCGCACTAAAACCATCAAAGTCCTCTAATTTGTCCGAATTAAGCAGCCTCAGGATCTCATCACTCACTTCAGTCTCCTCGCGTCATAAAACCATATCTAACTTTAACAAACACAGACATGCTGCATACCCACAGAAAGGTCAGAAACTCAGCTAAAAGCTCATATAAACCATTCTTATGTTCATGAAACACAGTAAAAACACAGATGGATCAAACAGCAGGAGCGGAAAAAAACCGTCACAGTGCACACATTGAAAAGCGGCACTGGAGCGTCAGCGTGGTTATGTAAACAAAAAAAACATGTGTCGATTGGACAGTGGAGAATCTACAGATTCCAGCAGTACCATATTTATCACACTACGACCAAGATTCACGGATCCAGCCCCAAAATAAGAGCAAAACAACAACTGACTTTCAAGAAATACAAGCAGAAATGTCGTCTTACCTTTGCTGTTTATCAAAACAAGTTATTTCCACCAGAACAAAACCACTTCTAATGAAGAACTACACTTTCCAGCATGCTTTGGAAACAAATCCCGATCTGATTGATCATTACAGAGCGACATTAGATCGTTCTGATTAGAGAAAGGCGAATGTCCGCACAAATGCGTCATATGCATTTTTGTCCTTTTGACTCGCTAATTAAGTGATTCACACGCATTTAGAGACTGGAGTCTGATTCTTTTTGTTTAGTTTTAATACGAGCTGTTAATCACCCTAATTGACCAAGGTAAGCCAGAGCTATGGCGCTGCGTAACTGAAGACGCTACAGAGCCACAGAGTTATTACGCACCGCACAGGGAGCATTGATTTACAGCAAGTTATCATACTTCTTTCTTTTTTTTCAAAACAAGTTCTTTTTAGATCTGTAGTGACATATAAATAAAATTAAATGGGTTTTTAATAATTTGGCACAGATGGTGCCAAGCTGTGCCGAAAGAGATAACGCCCAGACATCTCTTTACTAAAACCTCTGTAATTTCACTCTGCTTCATACTGCATATTTTAAAGGTGATATTTGCTTTAAAATGCAATATTTTTTAGGCAAGAGAAAAAAATCCTTCAGTTATGCTGTGTTCCATGTACATTTACTCTGACACAGTGCCATCTACAGTGAAACTTACACCTCTGGTGGAATCTCACAAGTGTTATTTTGATACCAAGATAATCCACATAGAGCTTGTAACTGCAGACTCTATTTAGTTTGGCCATGCCATTTTCGAGCAGGGACTCAAAAAAGAGGGTCAGGGAAGAAGTGGTTAATTTGAGTCATTTTCAGGTCTTTATGGAGAAAAGGAAAAAAGTATGGAAAAATGTTTATGTTGTTTCCAGACTGTTATCTCACGTTGTAAAATTAAATATATTAATATATATACTAATCAAAACAAGTTACTAACGCAACATAGCCTACCTGTAGATGATATGAGACTAATCGAGCTGGCTGTAGAATGGTGTCGAGTTACCATGGTTACTGTTACTGGCCTCTTCTCATTTATTTATTATTTTCCATCTGTGTCGTCAAACCAGCCTATTGTCGGCCACGACAGTGTCATGGGTCGATGCAAGTTTTCCGAGGGCTGGCTTCATGAAAAATTAGTGAAGGATTTTAAAACCATTTATTTACAAAATAAGTGTCTTAACAATTGGTATTCAGATGTTTAATATTGACTGAAAAGTCCTCTGAGTCTGGAATAGTATGGAATTTTGAAATGGAAAATGTGTAGGAACTCTGTAATTTAAAGCATTTGTTCAGTACAGTTTGGCACTGTTCATCTGATCCTTGTGACGGAGGTCTCCGGAGCACAGACTCGGTCTGAAACAGTCGCATACAGCAGCAGGATTTATTCGGCTCGCCGCTTGGTCCATAAACACACCAGACTCCACTGTTAAATATTGAGATTGTAGACATTTCCCTGGTAGTTGTTGGAGATAAACCCACGTTTTTAGGATTGTTAACTAGTTTTAAGTGATCTACAGTTTGCCACTTGTTCCTTCTGTCGCCCAGCTCTTCCTGTGACAACATTCTTGCTGTTTTCCGTGCACGCTGCCATGTTGATATTGTCAGAGAACTATTGCTGCAACTCACGATTATTTTTGTTGTTGACTAATTTATTGATTATTTTTTGGATTTGTCGACTAATCACGATTATCTTCGTTAAAACCTATTTTACACACACGGTTGCTTTAATAACACAACATTTATCACAGTTGAATACCTGAAACGAATTATCACAGATATCTCAAAGCTTAAATATCGAATTAATATGCTCCAAATCACACAGTTGATAAGTGAAAGAGGTTTATAATTCATTATAAACGCGAGAATCTACTGTGGCTGAAATTAAGTATACTCAACAAAAATAAAGACGCACAAACTTGAAATGGTGAACAAAAATAGAATGTCATGACATTTGCTCAGATTCTTGATGCATTTGTTTATGGAATGATTTGTTTTTCTCAAACCCAGTAGTCCAGTGTCACTTGGCCAGTCCTATTGACTATAATCTCAGATTGAGTATTTCAACTCACCAGAGTCATGGAGCATGACAGAGTGGTGGTCAATATGTGTGACCAGTACACAGACACTCCTTATGGTCTGGACAATAAAAGGGCACACCAAAATGTGGACTTTTGTCACTTGTCAATATGTCACCAATCATGAGTGAGCGTGTCATTGGCTCATGCTGAGTGCTGGGTTGAGCGTTACAACTGTGGCAACACAACTGAATGACAGGGAGTAATGACATAAAACCAAATTGTTTTCTGGTTGTGTGGTCTGCTGTGGTGTTAATCTTCATAATTATTTTTCCTTTTAATGTCAGATTAATAAAATGGAGTGGTGGACCAAGATCGTTACTACAGATCCAGAAATCAACACCAAGAAAGTCTCCCCAGAGAACTCAAAGGTAACGTTTGCCAATATCAGGTATTTGCAAGTGACAGTGAAATGCCTAAAAGATTACTGACAAGTATTTCCACTAAGCAGCTGTCCGATCTGGACGGGGAGACACGTGGTATGGTGGAGAAGATGATGTATGACCAGAGGCAGAAATCAATGGGTCTGCCTACATCTGAAGAACAGAAGAAACAAGACATTCTTAAAAAGTGAGTTTTCACTGTTACATTACTGCCAAATATTACAGTACGTGGTTCAGTTAACACCTGGTTTGTCTCATGTCATCAGACTGCATACATCGTATCTTCTGTCAGCTGGTGTTTTGGGAGATTCTTCATAGAAGCTCATGTATTTCTGTTACTTGGCTCTGTTTCTCTGTGTTTTATTTAATTATTTATTTTTATTGGAAACTCAAGGTGTGTAATATTTGCTACTACTCTTGAGGACCTTTACTGGCATAAACACTAACTTTGGCTGGACAGTGGAGGCTGAAACATGGGCCCAATAAGGCAGCACTTGTATTGTGTTAGGTTCAGGTTAACACTTAATTCAGACTGTCCAAATGAGTGGAGTAGACGAGCTGGTGGTGGCTGAAGACTTTTGCACATTACTGTATGTTTGAACTGATGAGACTGCATGATATTTTGTGGTGTCTGTAGGTTCATGTCTCAGCACCCAGAGATGGACTTCTCTAAAGCCAAGTTCAGCTGAAGGATGACGCGTTCTTCAGATTCACCTGCAAAAACTGGAGGATAATATGGGAAAGAAAAGTGAGGCAACCTGCCCCCATATTATTGGATATGGCATCTGTTGTGTAACTGTGTTTAGGGACTGGTTTGATGGCTTAAATGCACACATCTCTTTGCATGTTGACTAAAAGATGTTGGGATTTTTTTTAAATAAAGGAATTTAAACATTAAAGTTACATTTTGCAGTATTTCTGGGGCTATATTAGCAAAAATCTAATTTACTATCCATACAAATGACACCAGTATTGTATAATTACCTATAATAATTATTGTATGATTTTCGTAGCACTGGCGAACTGTCCAGGGTGTACGCCGCCTATCGCCCAATGTCAGCTGAGTTAGGCACAGCACCCCCCACGACCCTCTGGTGGAGGATAAAGCGGTAGATGATGGATGGATTTTCGTAGCCTTAGAATACAGACCTTATTGTAATTGTATAGATATTTATGTGATAGTATTGCAATGAATACAGCACATACAGTTGTTTAAAAAATAGCAGTCCAACATATCTAACCAGATCAATCACTGTTTTTTGTAGAAATTATATTGCAGCTTGGCAAATAATTTACCAGGGATCTGTTTCACAAAGCAGGTTCAACAAACTCTGAGTCTAACCCTGAACTCTGAGTTGATCTACTCTGAGAAAGGAAACTCTGACTTTTCAGTTTTACAACAGCTGATTTGAGTTAGTTTGTTCAACTCTTAGTAGTTTCACCTGGAGTTAAGCGCGTGCACCACAAGTATAAAAAGACAGCATGAATGGAGCCCCATTTCAACGAGTCACCATGACAACGGGGAAGCGGAGGGTGACGTTCTTCACCCACTGGAGTTGGAAAATATTAATGAGCTCATACGGTGAGTTTGAGCATGTTTTTAGAAGGAAGTGTAACAGCAGCAAAAGAGAGGGAGACGGTGTCTGAGAATATTGTTGCTCAGGTCAATGCGTAAATTTAAATGTGTACATTTGTAAGTAAAAATTATTGTATTTTTTTTAAACCGCAGCGCAACACACCATTTCTGCTGTGATGTGAGAGCATGACTTCTGTTGTTAATGTTGTAAATGTAAGGACGGATTAGGTTGTGAATGTAAATGATGAACTGTGACGTAAAACAGTTCCGCTCTAAAAGAAAAGTGTCTGGAAATGTAAGAACATCTATGAGGTCTGATAATCATCTCCTGACGAATATTTAATTCTCTGCACAGTAATGCTGCACCTTCATCCACAGGATCACTGTCAAAAGGACATGGTTGTGAAAATAGTCTCCACCTAATATAACTTGTAATGTAAACGCAGAACAGACGCAGAACTATACTACGCTAAAACTCTGCTGACTGAATGAATGAGGAAATCAAATACCGTGTGTGTCTGAAAGAGGGCGGAGACAGAGAGAAACTCAAGGTTTGCGGAGAAAAACCTGGTCCCGACCAGGTTAGTTTCAAAGAGCATGTTACCATGGTAACTGACCGAGAGATTAAGTTACCTCTCTCTGTGAAACAGGCTAGAGTTACTCCTCTTTCTCTGGTTTGACTTACCTCCCTTTGTGAAACGGAAAACTCAGAGTTTTCACTAAACCTGCTTTGTGAAACGGACCCCTGTTCTCTATCCTTTCTCTTTCCTTTCTTTGTAAGTATGAAGTTTTGTCTGTTATCTGTTGAGTTGTTTGTATGTGACACCTACTGCACGTCTGTCTGTCCTGGTCTCAGAGAGATCCCTCCTCTGTGGCTCTTCCTGAGGTTTCTCACATATTTTCCCTGTGAAAATAATTTGTGTGTAGTTTTTCCTCACTTGATGAGGGTCTAAGGAGAGAGGGTGTCACTTGTTGTAAAACCCTGCGAGGCAAATTGTGATGTTGGCTATATATATATAAACAAATATTTCATCTATGTTTTCTTGCATGTTAAAACAATCACTTTTATTTGGAAATTGTGTTTCACAATTTATTGTCACACATATAATTAAAATATTAAATATTTCAAGCAAAATATCTATGAGGGTCGGAGGCTGCAGCTCTGGGAGAGTATTCTGTTCCTCTGTGATGTATTCAGTGAAGATCCTGTTCAGGAGGGTTCTGTTCCATCGGTTCCTTCAGTCACAGGTTCAAATCTCCTCCTCAGACTCATCTGAATCAGAACTGATGTTCATCTAGAACCACTGAACAACATCTGCTGAAAGACAAGAGGCAAAGTCACAGAAAAACTACAAAGTTTTAAATATGTCTGCACAATTTTGGTAAAAACTGAAAATGTCAGTGTTTCTTTATGTTGTTTGTTGACAAATGAACAACAACAGTGATTTTCACTGGAATTAATTGAATAACTTTATTTTGAAAGACTGAATCATTCTAGAATAACTGTGATGATTGTGAAGGAAAGTGTATCGTCTGCATGGAAGAGAACAATAATGATAGAAAAGCAAGAACATTAGTGTAAACCGTGATTTCTTAAACCTGCAGGGGACAGTAGAGAGTTAAACTCAATAATCTTCATTATCAAATGAGTTATGGTGATGGTCCACATCCTGTCCTGGAGACTCTGTCCTCGTCTCCCTCCACACAATCACTCATCTGCTGGACTTAAATCATCCTGAGAAACAGACTGTGAGCTGACACACACACACGCACGCACGCACACACACACACACACACGCACACACGCACACACACACACACACACATAAAAATAGGACAGTAAACAAACATGAAAATTAGTATCATATAAATGATGGTTTTAAAAAGCTCATGTTTGTGCTGACACAACATGAGCTTTGTGTTATAGCAGTTTATGGCCAGTAGGAGGTGCTATAGGGTGTTGTGCTTACAGTTACTGAATAGACGTTATCTGCATTAAAACCAGCTGAATGAAAGATAAAGTTTTCCTGTATTAATATGCAGAAAAATCACATATAGAGTTCTGATGTAAAGTATGTCTTTATTTACATGTTTCACTTCATGTCCATGTGAATAAGAAAACATAAAAATAATAATAATGTAACGTTTATCTTTATTTCTGAGCAGATAAACAGCTGACTGGACAGATTGAGCAGCAGGATTAACAAAGAATAAATTGCTATGCTAATTTATGCCCCAATGCTTTCGTGCAACCGACTTGAGGCTAAATTTAGCCAGCATAAGCAATATAGCCTGGTTTAATCCCTTATCCTAGTTTGGTGCACAGGCTCCTGGTTGAAACAGTGCTTTGTTTGGGTTTAGGCAAGAACATGTCACTTAGTAAACACTGGCAGAGAAGAGCAGCTGCTTCCAGTGATATTCACAGTATTGTTTTTTGGTCTTGTGAGTGCTGTAAAATATAATCCTGCAGCAAACGTCAGGTAACAAGTGTATATAACCATCTGCGATCATGGAGCAAATCAGTAAAAGTGATGGATGAGTCGCTGTTGGAGGTGGAGCGTGAATATCTGTTGAATATCAAACTTGAAACTACTTTCACCACAGTCTGCTTGAGGGTTAGGTGGTGAGATATTCTGATGGTCACATTTACTGATATAACACTGGCTCGTTATGTCTTCAGTTGTTTCACTCACTTGAGTTTGGCTGTTATTCAGATTGTTTGTATGACTGCAGAGTGGAAAAGGACTTCAGGGGTGTTGTTCAAGACACACTGACACACTGACACCACACACAGCTGAAGTGTAGGATAGTTTAGGCTTGTGATTAAAGCCCAATTTATACTCCTGCGTAAAGTGCTCTGCGTATGTTACGCAGAGCCCTCTGTGTCGACACAGAGCCTGTTGAAGAGCCTCTGCGTCGTCTCCGACTGCACAAAATATTTTTTAAGTGTCTGTCACTCCGTCAAGGGACAACGGAGACGGCAAGGGCTGCGATTGGTCCTCAGGACAGGCCGAGCTAAGCTGCTCTGTGCCGGCTCACAGTGAGCACCGAGCGTCCACAGACGCGGAGCTGATCACCGCAGACAACGTCGCTGCCAAACTATAAATACGTCATATCTAAACACACACAGCACATGTTTAGACTCTAAATGGCCAATTTCTCGCCTCAAATGATCTTAAAACTGCGTTCAGTGACACAGAAAAGTGAGAAACGGCCACTGTTTCCTAGCGACCCCTACTGATCGGGCGGGAAATTGCAGTGCATATCCGTCACCACGACAGAGAAGTATGAAGGCTTGAGTGGTCTCCGTGGTTACGCATTCGGATAACGCATTACGCAGTCGGAGAAGTATAATGTGGCCTTAAGAGATAATCATAACAGAACTCAACTCAGCTAAAACTCATTGAGAAATTCAAACTGTTCACAGTCTCTTTGTAGAATAACATGTTTATATTTGATCAATAGTGGACTCAATCTGCTTCAGTGTTCTGTTCCTTGACTTTCCACCACTGTTGGCAGTAAAATATCACCTGTAGTAACAATACATACCTGCCTCTAATTGTATATACTACTATGTACCAAATTTTCCATGTACCACTTGCTTCTGTAGATATAGTGGAATCTATGGACCCTCAGGTGTTTAGGAAGGTGTTTACAGTGAGTTCATAACAAAAGAGAGGTCATTTATTTTGAACTATAATTCCACCACAAATATCATAATGACAATCTATAACTATTTAGGTCATGATACACTAGGTACATAACAAAATGTGTCATACAAGTGGTCTCTGACTGTGAAGAGTGTGTGTGAGAGGTGAGAGAGTGTCCAGAATCCTGAGATAAAACCATGAGAAAGAAAGTTGTGAAAGATTCTAACCACTGTAAGTTATTCATTTTGAATTAACTACAAATATACGAACTACAAATGTCATAATCTGTGATCAATATCTGTAATATGACGATATGATATGATGATATCCACGATAATTCATGTAACACGTGCTGTGCAGTGTACATGATGTAGATGAATGTTTACGTCAGCACATAATTCGATATTCGGTCCTCTCCTCACAGTCATAGCTTCTATGAGCTCACCTCTAAAGCTCTGGCGGCCTCTGTTGGTCATATTGGCAAGTGCAAGTGGAGGACAGCGTGGAGGCAATTATATTACAATTACTACAACTGTGTGAGATAAGTATATGTTCCTGTACCTTGTCGGATGACATCATTGTTTTCTGCCGATCTGAGGAGCAGTTGGGGTGGAGGCGTGTCACGGTGTCTGAGTGGTATTTACGGCAGTGCAATTACACTCTGCAACTGTGGGGGCGCTTGCGAGTCGAAAATAGAAAATAATGCCCTGTATCACTTTAAATGACCAATTCCAAAGCCCTGTTGGGACTGCGGTGGTCGTGTGAGAGCTGTATGACTGTGCAGGGGTTGAGAGGCCACGGCACAGGCTGCTCAGCTGAGAGCAATGTCTCACAGAGGTAACAGAATTTCTTCATTAACAAAGGCACACAGACATCAGAGGAGGGTGAGGGGGAGTCTGCAAACACACCTCTACACTACTGACTCGTTCCAGACTTGCGACTCACCATTATCATGTGCTGTTTGCGCTTCTCTCCTGTTCCATTGTAACTACTCGGTGGCTTATTCCTGGAAATGGAAGAGGAAAATGTGAGGACTGGGGCTGATATATCTGATTTAGGTTATAATGGAGTGTAAATGAACTTAATGGTGACACAACTCTGACTTTATTCCTATAATCCTACAACCAATTTCTTGATTTTCATTCATAAACTCTTATTTCTGTCAATAAAACAAACATAAAACCATACAACCAAAAATCATTGCCACAACCATTAAATTAGGTAGTGTTGTCCCAACCCAGCATCTCCATGTGTTGTTTTAGAGTCATCAATCCTAAACACCTGGGTGCTAGGCACACTCTGTAAAGCGTATTTGAAGCACATACTTCCAGGGGTGGAGACGTAGTGAATGCCAACACAGGCTGGAGTGTACAGAAGAGATCAGCCATCCCTGATGACACAGGCTTCAGTAACCTCGGGGTCCTTGGATCAACACACACACACACACACACACACACACACACTGGATGCGTACTAGTTCTGATCCCAAGCCCAGATGAATCAGGAAGTGCATCCATCCAGCAAACAAAAATCTGCTATTGGTGATTCTGCTGTGGTGACCACTAGAGAGGGAGAAGCCGAAAGAGAATTCACATTTATAATCCTTATAAATGTGATTTTTTTCCGATCTCCTCATTAGAATAAGAGTCAATATCATAACAGGAATATACATTTCTGTTAAAATGAAGATAGCCGAACCCTAATCCCTATTCACAGGCGGCTTTGTAATGCAGGTTTTTAAGGTTTAAGGTAATTAAACCGCTGTTAAAATTTTTTTACCCCTGACCCAGATGTTTCAGCCAATTATCATCTCTAAAATTGTGTTCATATTTCACCTTTACCCTCTCCTGTTACTTTGCTTTGTTTTTGCCTCTTTTGTTTAGTTGTATTTTCATTCAAATACACTTTTTTTTTTTTTTTTTTATGACCCTTCTATTGGGTCCATGTTTTTGGAAACTCGTGACAGCAGCCTGTGTGACGGTTGTCAGCATTTAGATTAGATCTGTAAAAGTTGCATATGAACTTCTCAAAGTCTCAGGTAATGCTTTAGTCTTTTTACTCTTCCTGCTGTGTTTAATACACTTGATCATAAAATGCCACTGCAGAGATTGGAACAGACTTAAAGAAATGTCACTTGAGTGGCTTGAGTCATATTTATCGGATAAATTCCAATTTGTCCATGTTAATTGAGTTAACTGAGTTAAGTCCTCCATGCACCCAAGTTAATTTTCATGGCAAAGGCTTGTTTGTCGCCCCCAAATGTCTCCACTATTCCAAGGTTAGAGCTCACAGCAGCAACAGTCTCAGTCACAGTGAGTAATATGCTCAGAGAAGAGCTAACTCATAGCATTGTGGAAGAGTTATTTTGGACTCACCTTGCAACTTTTGTTGCAAATCTAGTGCAAAAGATTCACAACAACACAACATCCCAGCAGTGGCCTGTATGTCTCCACCAAGGAAAACCCTGCATACCATGCATGTAGGGGAACAACAGTGGATGGACTACTGTCATCTGATTGGCTCACAGGTCCCAAGTTCCTGTGGAAAAGGGAAATACCTCCTTCAGTGACAGTGATTCTGGACCTTCCAATAGGAGACCCAGAGAGGCTCAATCATTGTTGACAAAGACTACTGGAGAAGTGAGTCTGACTGATCGCCTGGGGAAATGTTCATCCTGGTTGAAGTCTGTCAGTGCTGTGGCATGCCTCAGACTCAGGCTCAAGGACAAATAAAATGCACACTCTACAGTCGAGGAACGGCAAGATGCAGAACAGTCAAACACCCGGCAGTCACCCCCAGACAGCACTATGTCACAAAACTGATAATAGCACACTATCATGAAAGAGTTAAGCACCAGGGCAAAGGCTTCACCATCAATGAAATGCGGGCCAACGGCTACTGGATCTCAGGTTTAAGTCAAGCAGTCACATCCTACATTCGTTGGTGTGGTAAACCCGGATTTCCACGGGGCGCGTTACAGCAGCGCAACGTCAGTGGCGCGGTTTTGCTTCGTCCTCTGCCCAACGTCAATCCCCACCGGGCGCGGTACGGCAGCGCAGCGGTGCCTTGGGAGTCAGCGGTATTCACGGAAGTTTACGCTATAATCCTGAATGGATGCGAGTTCGCGAGATCCCTCGATAGACTGTGTGTATAAAGTAAACAACAACAACAACAACACAGCTTCTTTTCATTCTCCGACGTGGAAGAACTGTTGATCTGGTGTCATAAATGATTTTATGTTTCTCCACTTCAACAATCAGTCTCTCGTCGTACATTATGACTCTCCAAGACGCTCTGATTAATTGACTGTTGACCTGACAGCACCGGTCACGACGTAATGTTGATGTGAAGTTGTGACAGACTATATGACCTGCGTATTGTGTTTTATTGTGAAAGGGGGGCGGAAATGTTTTACTTTGATTCTGTGTTGGACTTGCTGTCTGGTGTGATCTGCTCGACGAGCCGCTTCTGGGACGCTGCTGAGACGCGCCGCAGCGCTCAGTGGAAATGCTCTCATTGATTAGAATCTTTCGGCCACTGGGGTGCTATGCTTGGTGGACTGTGGGTTAAATCCTGAGAAAGGTCAAGGAGCGTCACCTGTACACACAGTAAATTTACAGATTTGTTTTAGCTCTTACGATGTTGATGTTGATGTTGGTGTTGTTGTTGTTTGTCGGATTGTTCAGACAATGTCTCAAGGAATTGCAGAAAGAAATAAAACACTTCTGAGTTAAACAAACTAACTCAAATCAGCTGTTCTGAAAGTGAAAACTCTGAGTTTCTTATCTCAGAGTAGATCAACTCAGAGTTCAGGGTTAGACTCAGAGTTTGTTGAACCTGCTTTGTGAAACAAACCCCAGGAGTGTTGTCTCTCTGTGGGATAAAAACCTCTCCACACGTCTTTGAGCTCATGCGTCTCTATCAGATGCCTGAGTCTCACAGATGACGCTGTGGCTCCTAATGGTTTCTGTCTAATTAAAATCACCTCCCATAAAAAAGTACACATCAGAACAATCAAACATCACACAACATGTTCAAACAGCGTAAACATTCACTTTGTACAACTGGAGCATAGACATTTACTAAAACCATCTTCACATTTCATAGTGCACTGTTACCTTTAATATGTGTCTGCTTCAACAGAAGAGGGACTGAAACCCTTTGAAGCCACGATTCAGGTTTAAACAGCATCATTGACACAATCTTTTTGAAGCAGTATATTTCTTGTCTTTTGAACATGCCTTATTTTCTCACATTCATCACTGATTCTACAAACCCTCTTAAATCAGGGAAGTCCACAATTTTCACACTAAATAGAGGGCGCTAGGGCGCCACCTCGCCAGTCTCACACAAAGAAGAAGAAGATAGGAATCTTCTAAAATAATTTAGAAAAACATTGAAAATTTAAATAAATGAGCTACACATTATACAGTCCGTGACTACCATGTGTATTTCCTGTTCCTTTGGGGTGCACAAAGCTTTACGATGGACTCTCGCTATAATGGTACATGCACACAGGAGCACCCTTCCAATACAAAAGATAGCAAAACTCTGGGGCGCAGAAATTGCTCCCAAAGACCTTACTCCAGTACCTGCTGAGACATGATGTTGTTTGCAGCTAAAGGTCTGTCAGTGTCTGGACACACAGCTTCTCCACAGCATGTGAGACACATGATGAACATCAAACTAGACCATACTCTCTCACTCTCTGAGTGGCTGTTGAGTAAGCGTGAAGTGAGTGAACTGCTGAGTGAGTTTTCTATCTATATTATCTATATCTATATCTATATAGTCTCATATCATCTACAGGTAGGCTATGTTGTGTTAGTAACTTGTTTTGATTTGTATATATTAATATATTTAACAACGTGAGATAATAGTCTGGAAACAACACAAACATTTTTCCATATTTTTTCCCTTTTTCCTTCAGACCTGGAAATGACTCAAATTGAATTCCATACTCTTCCATGCTGCATAGGAACCCTGGGGGCTGGAGACGGGTATTCAGCGGTGGAGGCCAGCTATGAATTATGGTCCTTAAAGACAGCACCAAGTAGCTCAACCTGTCCCTCACCTTCACAGTAGACAGTTTAAAATACATGATTTTTGCCACATCAAGCATTATGGTAAAGGGATATTTAGTGAGGGCTTGTCCTGGAGCCGGGGCCCAGGCTGGTTGTGGAATCGCGACCAATGCCTGTGAACGGACAGGTCGTGGGACCCAGCCGATGCCGGTGACTGGTCAGTTTAAGTGACAGAGTAAGACAGATGGACAGCATTTCAGCATTTAGGACAAACATTAGAGCTCCCATAGACCAGAAGTTCCAATTAATGCTGTTTTTGGTGTGTATCTGCACCATTACCTCGCTTATGAAGCCCTAAAGTGTGAAACAAACAGTTGAGCCACTGCTGAGAACTTAGGGTTTTATAGTATTCTCGGGCTAGTGCTCTGAAAAAGCCTGGAATCGTGACGTAAGGATCCTGTCTCCAGTCAATCCTCCTGCTCCGGGCACATAAAAACAAGTTAATGTATGCAAGTAGACCTCCATAACTCACATACAGTATGTGTGATAGGACCATTCTATGGGCAAAGTGTTAAGGGTGTGGATATGTGGAACAGCTGCACAGAGGTATTAAAATCATGTACTTTTCTCACTTGAAAAAACAATTGTAATTCAGCCAGTGAAACCTATGACCCATATCTGTGGCATTCAGCCTTGAGCCTACGACCACATCACAGCCATTCTGATAGCAAATCTTTATTTTCCTGTCTTCATCTTTAACTGATCATCAGAAACCGTATGCTTTGTCGGTTTACAATTAAAAATACTATTAAAGCTCACATAGAGTGGTCCTGTTGCACATATATGTTAGTTATGGAGGTCTACTTACATACATTAACTTGTTTTTATGCTCAAAAACCTCCTAGTTGCTGTAAACGAGCCGATAGAAATCCTCTTTTCTGACGGTGTTTCCCAGCCGCGATATTTCAGACTCAACTCGCACCCAGAAGACAGAGTGTGTTGTGATTGGCCAGTACCCGGAAGTGACATATTCAGCACACCCGCACTCAGAAGCACAGCTCCCCCCTCTGGAACGGTGGATGCACTGCTAATCATTATCAAAACATTGTTTTAACAGTGTTTAAAAATAGCTTCTTCACGACTCCCCGCCTCAGTCCCTTTGACGACCTTTGACCCAGAGTCAGACCCAGAGTCAGAAGACACTGTCGCTCGTGAAACACCTCCACAACGGACGTTATTCTTCTTCTGCGGATAATGTACGCAACCGGATGTGCCCGGACTAGTGCCCGGAGCAGGAGGATCTGCTGTTCAGGAGAACCACTGTTTACGTATCCGGACCGGGTTTTTTCAGAGATCTCACTGAGCCCAAGATTACAATAAAACACAGCGTTCTCAGCAGTGACTGAACTGTTTGTTTAGAACCTTCAGGGCTTCGTAAACAAGGTAATGACACAGATACACACTAAAAAACAGCGTTAATTGGAACTTCCTGTCTATGTCAGCTTTAAGTAGTGTATTAAGTTGTGTGTAGAGTAAAACCTCTTAAAGACACTGGAGTTGTCCGCCGTACTTGTTCTGGTCGCACGTCCCAGAGGGAAGTTTAGTGAGCTGTAAGAAGCAGCCGGTAAAAATCTGGACAATGTGATACAGCTAAACTATCTGCTGTCAAAAGGTTCTATTACAGCAGGTTTATTCATGATACTTGATCACTGCATACACATTAAAATGAATCTCATTGACATCTTGCTAATATATAAGACCAACGTTCAGTCACAACATTCTAAATATATATATATATGTGTGTGTGTGCACTGTACATATACAGTATACTGTATGTATATTTGAGGTACATTTCTATTGTTTTCACACCCAATGAATCTCAAAGAACATTGTCTTTCTCATTCTCTTCTCCACAATTGCTAATTTAATTAATACTGATTTTAAGAAGTCCTCCATAGTTCCAACAAACAATCTATATGAGGATTCAGACTTATTATTTACTTATTTATTTATTTATTTATTTATTCATTCATTCATTCATTCGTGTATTTATTTTTAATGCTGCTTTTACGGGTTTAACATTCATTTATGTTGTTTTAGGGGGTCTTTTCATTTCTTTTAGTAATAATTTTATTTATTGTCTCTTAATTTCCAGCTCCCTTGTTCTCCACATGGGGGCCCTCCACTCTGGGGGTTCTGTCTGGCCTGCCTGTGGGGGTCCCGTCCTGGGGCTGTCCGGGCCTGGATAGTTAGGGAGTCCCAGCCCAGGGCCTTATGGCCGTGGTATGGGCCCCAGGCTGTCTGGGGCGGGATGGTCTCTGCGGCGCCCCCTTTAGTCGTGGCCTTGGACGACTCTCGGTGGGGATGGCTCCCATAGGTAGGTGTTTCCTCACTTGGTCTAAGTGCTCAGCCATACTCCATTTTAATTTGGGGGGGGGGGGGTATATGTTGGTGTTGCGTGTGTGTGTGTGTGTGCGTGCGTGCGTGTCTGTATTGTACATAGTATTATGTATATAGTATATAGTGTATATATACATATATATGTATATTTTATAATTGTTTCTTTCTTTGTACAGTTTGTATAATATTTTGTATTTATTTCTGTATATTGAGCTGCTGGAACCCTGTATAAAATAAAGCTATCTTATCTTATCTTATCTTATTAGGCCAGGTCATCCAGGACTTAATGTCTCTGAGAGTCTCTAGAGTTGAAAAACCTGATTTATTTCTTCCGGCCTCACTGATTAAATAAAGCTGTGTGTCATCTGCATAACAATGAAAGTGTATGCTGTGCTTTCTAATAATGTTCCCGAAAGGAAGTTTGGTGATTTGCACTCCTAAGGTGTGAAGTGGGTTGGAGCAGGCATTCAAGGGGTTTCCAGGTAGGAGTGATGGTACTGTTTATGGGACAGAGGGCTCATCTGCAACACCTCAGCCCTTCTGCGCCACTTATTTTGGAGCCATCAGCTTGCCTGTTCAGCTGCATTTGATAGGGCTTTGATTGCTTGGCCTCAAATTCCTTAAGCAGCCTAGTCGTTGTTTGTCCCACGAAGCCTCTGCAGCCGACTTCCACTGGGCAAACCTCCCCGATGTAAAAACACTGCTCTGACAGTTTGCCCTTGACAATTGATATGCTCCTAGATTTGCTTGGCTTTATCTTCATTCGGGCCAACTCAGGGTTCTCCTGGAGCTTTCCCAGCATAGCATGGTTGTTGTGAGTGTGGTCATGTCAGTCATGTATGTTCTGGGAGGGAGACGAAGACCCGCTTTGAGCTGCTGACCTCCTACCACCCAATCGGGAGGCACGGATGATGACCTCTATTACCATGCTGAAGGCCAGAGAGGAGATGGTGCATCCTGCCATGATCCCTACTTCCAAGCGCTGCCATGCTGTGGGGGCTTGGGAAGAAGTCTGATGCAGCTGTGCCAGGAAGGGCTAGAGCTCAGGGCAAGAGTCAGTGTTCGGACTCACTGGTTGTAGAGAGGACAGGGAGAAGTTCCAGGTGCTGAGTGAAGCGGTAGCAATCCGTAGCTCTCCGGTGAAGCAGAGATGTCCGTAGCTCTCAAGAGGCAGGAAGCGTGGTGACCATTTTACACGGGACAAGATGGCGCCCCCTGTGTTTGGCTGGCCGTCTCCCTCTGCTGAGTGTGTTACTGTTTTTCTTGTCCTTGCTGTTTGTTACACGGATTGTGTCACCGCTGCAGGTGTATGATCGCCTGACACTTCTTAGTATCTGTGACTCTTTGGAAAAGTTAGCGATCTGTGGTTCTGATGGTCACTCAAAGACGCCGCCGCCTCTCTTGGCGTCCATACCGCCACATCTACGTGTCTCCCCTGTTGCTTACCTCGCAGGAGTCTCCGCAGAAGACGCGGAAAGCGAAAGTGAAAACTATTAAAGTGAAAACTTATTTGGCCGACGATTCCCGTCGCTTGCCAACTGGATCCCTCACAGACTACAGCGGCTACGATCTGCGGAGTTCCACGGAGTACAGATATCGATGGCTCCGGCCAGTTCTCCGGGACACCGGGGCGCAGCTCTCAGCGGGGCTGCAAACCGGGGAATCTCCGCCCGCTCAGCCGCTTCTCTCACCCGTCTGATCAATGCACAGTCCATATGTCACTGTTAAACACCAGATCTCTCACTAATAAGACATTTATTTTGAATGACTTTTTCACAACACAGTGATCTGGATTTCTTCCTGTTGACAGAGACGTGGTTGAAACCAGGTGACATCAGTGCCTTCACTGCTACTACTACTTTTGATTTCGCTGTCCCCCCACCTCCCAACAAACCTGTTTCCGCAGCCGCAGACGCCGTATCTTTACTCCATCAACGGCCAGAGAGTTTGCTGTCGCCTTTAGGGACTCTCAGCTGTATGCTGACAGTGGACTAGTTCCTCCCCTTTGTTTAGACACCTTACTCTCCACTTTCCATTCTACATGCTCTGCAATCCTGGATTCTGTTGCCCCTTTTCGGCAAAAAAGCACCAAGTTCTGTTGGATCAAGTTTGCTGGTTTTTATAAACACCTGTCTTAGCTCAGGGTCTGTCCCAGCTGCCTTCAAACACGCTGTGGTTAGGCTTGATCCCTCTGTGCTGTCCAATTTTAGGCCTGTCTCCCACTTGCCTTTTCTTTCTAAGGTTTTAGAAAAACTTGTTTTTATTCAATTACAAAATTTCAATTCAATTCAATCATTTTTTAGAGATAATCTCTGTTCTCGACAAATTCCAGTCCGGTTTCAGATCCCGAAGTCAGCACTGCTAAAGGTGCATAACGACATTGCCTTGTCTGTGGATGCTGGGAACCCCGCTGTGCTGGTGCTGCTGGACCTCACAGCGGGGTTAGATACAGTCAACCATGCAATCATTGTATCTCGCCTAGAGCAGTACGTAGGCATCCGTGGCACCGTTCTCCAGTGGTTTAGGTCGTACCTGGCAAACAGGAGCTTTTCCGTCATGATTGGCGACATCTGCTCCTCACAGGCATCCCTCTATTGCGGGGTGTCACAGGGTTCTGTTCTTGGCCCTATTCTGTTTTTCTCTGTATATGTTACCGCTGGGATCAATTATACAAAAACACAAGTTGTCTCAGACCGAACGAGAACACTGTTGTTACTCAGTTACTGGACTGTATCACCGATGTAAAACAGTGGCTGGCTCTGAACTTTTTGCACTTGAACGACAGCAAAACTGAATGTATTTTGTTCGGCGCGCCTTCTATTTCAAATGTTTTAATTACGTACTCTGGCACTCACGCGCCCTTTTTTAAACCATATGTCAAGAATCTTGGGGTAACATTCGACAGACAGATTGGGTCTATTGTCAGCGCAAGCTTTTTTCAGCTGCGCCTCCTGGCCAAAGTGAAGCCTTTTTTGAGTCGGCAGGACCTCGAGAAGGCTATACATGCTTTTATTAGTTCAAGACTGGACCATTGTAATAGACTTTATGTTGGCCTTAGCCAGTCTTTAATCTCGCGTCCCCAACTTGTGCAGAACGCTGCGGCCCGATTTTTAACAGGCACTTCCAGGCGTGAACACATTACCCCCGTGCTGTCGTCACTCCACTGACTTCAAGTTTGTTTTAGAATTGATTTTAAACTCTTATTGTTTGTTTTTACACCATTAACGGCCAGACTCCCTCCTACCTGTCAGAGATTTTAACAGTTCGCGATCATGGCAGATCCCTCCGTTCTTCTGGACCAGCTCCTGTTAGAGGTCCCGAGGTCCAGGCGTGAATAGTGGGGCGATCGCTCTTTTGCTGTCGCAGCTCCCAGGCTGTGGAACAGACTGCCCTCTGAGATTCACACCACTACTGACCTCAGCCTTTTTAAATCGAAGCTGAAGACACACTTTTTTAGATTGGCTTTTAACTCTGACTAGGGTAGTCCTTCTCTCAGGTGTACTTATTTTACCTGTTTTTAATTGTATGCACATTTAGAAGGCCTCTAACACCCTGCAGCACGTTCTGTTTTTATGTATTGGTTTTACGTATTGTTTTTATGTATTATATTATTGATTTTATGTAAAGCACTTTGGGTACTGTCTGGTTATTGTAAAGTGCTATACAAATAAAACTTGATTGATTGATTGACCTGGGCATTAACTTGGTTCTGGTCACTTGCAGTAGGCTGGGTCCAGACAGTTCGTTTGGGAAGGACGGAGAGAGGGTGTTGTTTGTGTAAATAGTTTGTTTATTGTCAGCAATACGGAAAACAAATGAAAACAGCTGTTCATGCTGTGTCTACACCGGTGTGTGGATTGTGTTGGTGCAGCGCGGTGGCTGCAGCGGTGTTGCTCCGTGCCAGACAAACAGTCCCAGCATCCGTTTTCAAATTCCTCTCCGCAACACTCTCCACCGTTTGAATGCAGCTCCTACACAAACCCTCGCTTTGCCTCGAACTTTATCTCGAGATTTCTGCGATTCATACCGAGATCTCTTCGGTTTCGTTGCCTCCGCCATTGTAGCTCAGACGTAACTGGCAACCCGGGGTTGCTCGGCAGCTCAGGCTCTACTGACTTCAATGATTGGTTGATGACTCCAAATAGAAAGCGCTAAATTGCGTGCGCGAGCATAAAGACTGCGCCTGTTACTGGATTACGTTTTGCGGGTGAACTACTAAGATTGCGACCGCAAGACTACAGGCGCGTAGACCAGGTTAGAGCTGGACCCGTTAAGGTGAAGCTGGGTTCCCCGTTCCTCCGGTCTTAACCGAGGAACGGGGTACGACCCCTACTTGAACCACAAACTGCAGACCAAGGTAAGCCCATACCAGTACAAACACACATTTATCCTATGGATATCTATATTTAATGTATATCATATATACCAAATAAGAAATGAATGTGCGTCATCTGTGAACGCTTGGTTGAACATGCTCTGGAAAAGAGTAATTTCCTGATTTACAAAAAGTATTTTTGTTTATGGATTTCTCAGAGGATATGTGAGTAACAGCAGCCATGTGTGCACTGCCGTGCCAGTTAAGACCTGCCTTTCAAACGTGCTAAATAAAGACGCAAAATTAAACATCGCAGTCAGTTTCAGGTTTGATAAATAACTTTGCGTGTGCTAAAATAACATATTTACATTTTCTCCTCCTATCACACGCAAAATAGCGTGTAAATCAGGCCCTTAGTTGGTTATGAAAACATTTTTAGATAATGAATACTGTTAATTATACAAAGATTCTTTACAACTGGCATATGGAGAATATTTATGTTTACAATAACAACAGAATCCAAAGCAGTTACATTAATGTACATTTTATTTAACATGACTAGCACACTGATCATGTGACCACAGATCAGTGCTACATTTAGTACCGAGGTAGAGTGCATCATAAATGCCATTACTTGTACTAATCAAAATACAGGTAACTAAATGAATCTGAACAGTTGTCCAGTCCCTGAGAAAGACAGTAGAATTCTGGAAATGTTATTAAATGACATATTAACCAACAGTGTTGGGAGGAATGTGTTAACAAAAGTAATGCAATTACTGTATTGCATTAGCCGTTGGTGTAACGCGGTAATGTAGGTCATTAATAAAAAGTTGGTAGTATTTTACTTTGTACAAATCTCAGTATTATATATTATATACACTCCTGATTTAAAGACCAGACCAAAATGGCAAGAATTTACATTTTGCATTGTTGGATCTTAAGAAGGTTCTAAGTCGTGCTTCAAAATGCAAAAAGAAGAAATGGGAGTGAGACAAAAAACAATGAGTCCATTGAAGGGAAAAAAAAACCAGATCATGATGGCGTCACCTCCACTGTGCTGAGTAGAAAACATCTGGTGGGATCTCCTTTTCATGCCAGTAACGTTGGAAGCCATCAGGACCGTCAAGGCTACATTTTTCTCATCAGACAATAAAACTTTTTTTTGGTTCGACCACTTGACTTTTTTGTTCAATAACCCTCAGGATCTTTGAAGATGTTTAAAATGACTGTCTTACCTCAGCAGCAATGGCACGCTTTATTTTCCTAAATGTTCTCAGAGACAATAGAATCATTTTCTAATGTCTGTATCACACTTTACTGTATGTCTCCCTTCTTGAAAACAAGGACGACACCTTCCATGATGAAGGTCTGAATTCTGGTGACACTGTTTTATCCGTAGCCTACATTTATATTTATATCTTATTTTCTTGTTGTGTACACTGTATGTTATAGTGTTTTATGATGTGTTTTACAGCTCTGTCATGTCCAGTGTCTCCTGTCAGACACAGTGGAACATATGGATGCAGAAGGAGCTTGTTGCACTGGGTATGTGACCAGGGCCACGTGCTGTACGTCACCCTTTAAAGAGGAAGTCAGCATTTGTGCAGGTTCTGTCACCAGCCAGGTCACGAACCCAGGTCTTCTTGCTGCACAGGCAAGAGTGCCAACCACTACACCAACGTGTGTTCATTTACATAAACTGTATCATTTATGCTTACATAACTTTTTAATTAGCACTGTTTTGTTATCGCAACAAATAACCTATGTTGAATAAATGCAAATTCAAAGCTTGTATTTTACTGTGAAAAACTATATTGGTTTGGTTTAAAAGCGCCATTTTATATAATGCTAAATATTGTTCTTGTTCCAGTAGTTTTTATATCATTTTATATAAAAAATAAAATAGACAGTGTGGGAACATATCTTTTAAAAGCTGAAAGCTGCTCGCACACAACCTTAAATGAACACTCAACTGGGAGTCACTTTGGCATCTTATCTGAAACAATAACTCAATAACTCAAGCTTACACAGCCTCATGCTCACCTCAACACATACACATGTAGACTATAATGTCTCTGTATCACAGATGTGTTTTGTACTTGTTGCTTCAACAATAACTTTTTCACTATACAGACGTTTCCTCTCATATCTCAAAATACAAACACAACAAAAGCTCCAGTATATAATGCGAGACAACAGAGCAAAGACATGTGGAGATGCTGGTTTTTATAAGGACCTTGGCTCTGCTTGGCCCTCCCAGCTGCACTTCACATTTTTGCTTCATTACTATTTACCTACGGCCTTGTGACCCTCCAGCCTTCATTTGCACCTCAGTGAGGACCACTCCATCACTTTTCAGGCAGTGTCAACCTCTGTGGGCCTGACACGCACATCACACCACTGAAATCATGACGGCCAAGAACCTCAAGTATGAACAGAGGAAAGAGTTGAATCAACCAAAGAGTTGTTCCCTTCCTTAATTCAGCTGGATTCTTCAGGTGGTTTGTTTGAAGATAATCATAGACCAGTATATATATGACTATTTTAATTCCAACCCTGTAATTATAATATAACTGATGTTACTCTTGTTTTGTGTGTCATGTGGGCCTTTCATTCAATTGTGTATTAATAGTGATTTCCTATTTTAAAAAAAATATAATTTTAAATTAAATATACAACTGTCAACTGTCACTGTAATAATAAAATCACACATTGAAGCCACACCAGGGCTTTTTCTAAAAACATTTTTGTTGTATTATTTGTATTATCGTTTCATTATTATTAGGTTCTCTTGTCATGAAATGGAACCATATATGTGTGGTTTTATGAATAAACAGTAATATTATAATAATCTGGGCCTTTATTCAGTACCTTTGACTCGCACATCTGAAGTTGGTCCATGTGTCAAACCATAATGATGCATATATGATGCATATATGATTACAAACCTTTTCCATGTGGAGTAGCTGTGTGAACAATGTTATTAACACCAAGCTTATATTACAGGAGGTTTGGATGCTCAGTGAACTCATTTTGCACGAGGACAGACTCACAGCTTACGTCGGTTGCTTCACTTTTCAGGTTTTCTCATGAATTAATTGCATACAACCCTCGTTTGTCCATTGATTTTAGAGGTGATTGAAATATTATACAGTATCTGTCACATTATTTTGCAGAGAAACAACACATAACTGCAGTTAAAATTCTTGGACAGAAATCAAATTCCCACCAAAAGAAAAAAATAGTTTGAGAAAACAAACATATTTAATTTATTATTAAATGACATAAATAAAACTCACAGTTCAAATTCAAATACAAATACATAGATTATGTACATGTGTTTGTGCAGGGCCAGGATACAGAAGACACTTGTGACTCTCAGTCCAATCTCAGATTTGTATTTCAACTGGAAGAAAAATACACAGTTAAATAGAAATACACTGGGCGTTAATTTATTCTTTATACACACATATACATATTTATGTTAGAGGAACAGTTTTCCACATATATTTATAAAAACTATGTTGTCAATTTGTGGGTATTATGTAGAGGCTTAAGCAATAAATGTGTAATAAGCATGTTGGGAAATACTGAGAGAAAATAAGGCTTAATATTGAATCGGTATATTGTCCAACAAGGAGATGATTGTCTCTGCACATCAACTTACACTAAAGCCTCACGTCGCACTTTCATAAATAGTGGCTCTGGAATGAATAATCGGTGCTTTTCCACAATCAGGAGCCAGAACATGTCCCAGTAGGTCTTGTAAATGTTCCATGTCTTTCCCAAAACCTTTAGAGATGACCACTGAGCCTTCAGAGACCACTTCTCAGCCGCTCAGTAACTCTGAGCTACAGGTGCCCAGGACGCAGTGAGCCTGGCAATGGAGCTCTCAAACTGGGCCTCCCCCACCCCAACTTCACTCAAGCTGGGGTCGTACATGGAAGAAGGTGAGGAGACGGGCAGTGAGGAGGCCAGGCCTGTGTAGGAGGAGCCCCTCAGGAACTGGGAGGTCAAACCTCCTGGTATGGAGCCAGAGGCAGAGCCAGAAGGAGTTAGGGTGGTGCTAGCCATCGACCATAAACTGGGGTACTGACTGTGGATGGAATTGAAAAAATTGATTGATCAAACAGTTTGCAGCAACCCAATAAATCAACTCAGCCAAAGTTTTGCCACGATCACCGACAATCAATGATGAGCACTGTTTAACCTGCATAGAGCAGAGAAGCTGACCTGGAGTTAGATGTGGAGTTGGTGGTGTGGGACAGAGTACCCATGCCTGTGGAGTTTGGAATCTGAAGAGCAGACCAGCTGTCACCAGCGGACAGAGAACCTGAGGTGTTGTCCAGGTAGTTATCTAACAAAGGAGCACAGACCAAATTACACGTTTTAGCACCATCATGTAAATGATTTGATATGTGTCGTATGTGAAAGCACGTCTTACTGGTGCTGGAGGTGCGGTGAGGGTAAGGGCTGGGGTATGGAGCACTTCTGTGGCTCCTGAGACCAGAGTAGCGTTCGCAGTAGGAGCCAGAGGAGTGAGCTGCTGTGCCACTGAACTGAGGAGGGCTGCTGCTGGGGCAGATGGGACTCTGGCCTGGGAGGAACCAGCCTCCAACTGTAGAATTAAAAGACTAAATTAGTATATGTGCACATGCAAAACATTAGGTAAAAATATGATCTTCTTTTTTCCTATAGATGTAGAAATAAGTGACACTCACGCTGAGAATAGCCAGACTGTTGACTGTCTGCACTGTGATCAGGGACGTCTTTGTGGTCACTCCTACAAAACAAAAACAATAACATCAGTAGATATAACATCAACCAAACAACATTGCTGCTAAATTGAGATTTAACTTCATTTTAACTACCGTTCTTTAGCATCCAGGAAAGCCTTAGCAAACGGATTGTGCTTTATCTTCAGAGCAGTGATCTGTGGACAGAACGCGGCGCCTTGTTAGCATTTCAGTCTTTTTAGAAGATAAACCAGCACTTGTTGTTGACACATCTATGGACAGAACTCACTTCTTCATTCTGGTAAGCAGTGACAGCGATGAACTGCGTTTCGGGGAAAGATTGGCTGCTGATCATCTTTTGGATCCCGCCGACCTTCACAATGTGTATCCTCGGCTCATATTTGTGCAGAGAATTCAGCATGATCTTTGTGGGAACAGAAAAACAACATTAATGAAGACAAATAAAGCGCATTATTACATAATTAATGGCCTTTAAGAACCAAACGCAAAGAATGTATATTATATATTTTTAAGGTAACTAACAGGAGGTGCCTGATGTGGCAAAATACAAAGAAAATAAAGAAGAATAAGTCACCTGTCCGCCCCCGTTCAGTTTATTCGAGAGCTTGACTTTGCTGAAGGAAACGGGCGCTTTCATCCAGTGCGCTCCGAAATTCGGCGAGTCCGGATGGATGTAGACGCAACTGGGGCTCTGCGGTTCCGGTTTGCCGCCGGGGACCCACTCCCCGTTTACGTACTTCCACCGGTTGTTGTCCGCGGCTACAAAATCCAGCAGCACCGAGTACATGGCATTTGGATCCAGGCCGGAGACGCTGGCCCTCAGCACCGGGAACATCCTCCTGGAAAAGAAGAGACTGTCATTTGAGATCATTTTTGTATTAACAGTCTGACTGTGAGCGTCTCGAGGGCTTTTAGGCCTCAGGAGCAGCCTTTTCACAGTGATGGTATGAATGTGTCCAGTGCGTAAAAGGTGCGGGTCATGCGCTCAGGGCGCTTTGCTGCACTTACCTTCCAGTTTTGGTGACAATCATCTCGTTGGTTAACTCTTTAAACTTGTTCCACAAGTCTGCGTCATCCAGCGTCAGTTTAATGTCCCTCTCTGAAGGGTCGCCCTTCTCACTGCCCTTCTGGAACTCGCTCTCCACGGCGCTGAGGAGATGCTCTAGGCGCTGGTCGTGGTTGGAAGAAGTCATATTTCCAAGTAGAGTTAGAAAGACCGATGTTCAGCGCTCACTTGATGTCCACGACTCCAGAGACAGGACAGGGTCGAGGGTGGTATCTGTTAAAGGAGCCCGATGCCTCATCATTTAAGGGTATCTAGGGACCTCATGGAGATATTGGGCGTGGCTTGCGCACGCACGCACAGACAGACACACACACACACACACACCTTGCCTCTATGACCGAACTCAAAGTCTCCAGACACACTGACCCTCACCAACATTCAACAGTTGTTTTTTTGTTTTGTTTTTTGAATTTAAATTCAACTCTTTCACTTTTTGCTGCAGAAAACTATGTCCGTTTTAAGTTTGAGATTGTTTTAAATAATTTAATATAAAAAAAAGGCTGTTTGCAATCTGCAGCACTCGATGCACTCACACATTCAAAGCTGTGTGTTGAAACAAAAGAAGGGAAGCCAGGGAAGAGAACTGTGGCCTTTGAACTCAGTTGTATATTTGCAAATAGTGCTAATCTTTTGTTGTCTGTAATACACATGGCAGAGGGCTTGTGTTTACTAAGTATGGGCCATTAGGGCAGACTCGACTAAGTTCTTGTTGTGCCAAAGTGTGGACAGCCCACAAGTGAGTTCCACATTTGCATAATGGGCCTGCAGTCTCCATCTGGGGCTACATATTGCCACACGGACACTCAGCTGTAGAAATCTATAGATGAAATAATACGTTTACTAAACACCGAGCTACACGTTTCACAGGCTTCACATTTCCTGGAGCAGCCTGGCTCAGATATATGCAAATGTAGATCCAAGATGTGGAAGATGTGGCCAGGTGGAGCCACTGTGGCCCATGAGCTTTGAGCTCCTATGTTTGTAAGAAAAGGATCAGCCCAAACCCAGTTATGGCAACATTTGGTGCCTAACAATATATATATATTATATATAACACTACGCACTGATTTCACAATATTTAGAAACAATTCTTTTGGCACATTCTGTACGATGCAGTGTTGCAGATTTATGTATGTAGTTCAACTAAGACTTACATTCTGTTTATACAAAATGTTACTTGAATACACCGATCTAAGAATGTGGTCCATCATCAATGTGTCGTATTTACATAAGAAAAGAAATAGAAAAGAAATAAAATGTCTATATTTTGTGATTGTAAAAAAATATCCCATTTTACATGATCAGGGGCTGTTGTTTGGTAACATTTATAATGCATTCTTTATTTGTTTATAGTTGTTTTCTTTGCACAATACTGTTAATATTTTAATTGATTAGCTTACAATCATAAAACAAAACAATAAAACACATCACATAGAAAATATTTCTTCCTTTGTTTATGTATTTATTTAATGACATTGTGAGAGACCTAAGACCTAAGTCTACCTCTGCTGCCATTATACATGTGTCTTTAATACTGATTCTGTTTAAATCTGTTTACACCAGTGAAGACAACAGGTATAAATATAGATTTGAAAATAAAAGATATATTTGGAATGTTTTGTATGAGTTAATATTATGAACCATGCAACTAACGTGTTTGTTATTTACTTTTCTGCCATAAACACTGACCTTGTCAGGACCAGTAAGGCAAGGCAAGTTTATTTGTACAGCGCCATTCTTACACAAGGCAATTCATCGTGCTTTACAGGCAGGAAATACATTTGAGATTAAAACACAATAAATTAAAAAATCAATTGTAGAAATTAAAACAATTTAAAACAATTTAAAATCATTTGAAATTTAAACACAATAAATTCATATATATATGAAATTAAAACAATTTAAAATCAACAATTTAAAACATTTAACAATTTAAAATCATGCAAAAATTGCAATTAAATTTTTTTTTTTAAAGTAGTAGTCCTCATGAAGACTAAAACCTGGTCCTAATGAGGCAGAACCTCATTTCTGAGGAACAGGTTAAGTTTAGGACTAATATTTGTATCGTGGATAAGTTAAGATTATACAGTTAGACATGAACTTATTATTATGTTATTGTTAAGGTTAGGGGTAATGCTTTGTTCAGGCTCTCCTAATAACATCACATGTTATGCTGAATATATATGCTGTTATGCTGAATGCATGACAGTTCTGTCACTGAGAATGTCCTGAAGTAGATAAATGTTGTTGTTTTTTAAAAAAGTGGCTGTAACGTGTGTCGATGGTGACACAAAACAAAACAAGTATTGTCTCCTTCCTGTCTTCTCTGATTCCACTGTCTTTGGTGTACTTGGCATGAGCTCAATTCCACTTTACTACACCACTTCCTCCAGGTCTACAAAGGCCATAAATGTAAAGGGGCTCTGTCACACCTTTACATTTCATAGCAATGAGCAGCTCCTTCCTTTTCCCCTTGTGGTTTTGTGTGGGAGTGTTTTTTAAATATTATTAGTATTATTAGGTATTATATTATTATTAGGAATAAAGTCATTCAATTCAATTCAATTATTATTAGGGTTCGAGCACGACTGTGCAAAAGAAGGAATTATTTATTATTATTATTATTATTATTATTATTATTCCGCGGACTAAATCGCATTTTTGAGGCCTTTCCCATGCCCCAAAACTCACAGATTTCTGCAACCACATCAGACCTGGTGAACGATTGCGTGTTAAAGTCGTTCGGGGAAAAAGTGTCGAATATTGGAAGTGGGAGGAGCTAAAAACGTGAAAAAAGTGCTAGTAGGTCATCTCCCGTTGGGTTTAACGTACATGAACGAAACTTGGTACACAAGTTAATCAGGTTGAGCTGTAAATAAAAGTCGATGACAAGTGTCCTGTGAATCCTACAAGAAGGCGGCCATTTTGGATTGAACGTGAAAACGGAGGCGTTTTTGGCGAATTTGCACCAATGCTACAAAATCTATCTAATTATTATTATTATTACAGAACACTGACTAGAAGACCAAAACAAAGTAACTGCATAGAGCTCTGGATGTCACATGAATCTGCTCATAAAGCTATGTTGGTAAGAAAAGCTCCTGATAAATGAACCGTACTAGAGCCAAGAGTTCACTGAGCACTAAATCCACGTAGATTGAGCAAAATATTACAGAGCCTGACAGACTAAATATATCTGATTCTTACAATATTCTAGGTGCTTTTCGTGAATATGGAAACCATGGACATGAGAAAAGAACGGCATGTAAAATAAACAAGACATTTGAGTTCATTAGTGTTGGAGTATCTACCAACACTGAAGTTTGCATCCAATATTGGCATATTATGGTCTATAGACATAACTGTGTGCTTTTGTTGTGTTGCATCAAAATAATGTATCTATACATTCTGGTATTCAATGTTCATACTGCATATTAAATTTGATTTTTATTCTAAAAGTCCATATTTTTTAATATATATTGAATATACATTCATTTTATTTATTCCCTTTACCATTAATTCCCCACTGTTGTACGAATATAGGAATATCTTCTCTTCTCTTGAACATTCCCAGTGTAACATGGCTCTGGCTAAACATGTTGACTCGGCAAGAGTATTAGAATTATTCAAGTACAAAACAAATGCATATATGCTCACATTTGATTGACAGGTGAGGCGAAGGAGGAGCCTCTTCATCCCACACAGTGAGCGAATGTCTGCTGTGAAAATATGAAGTTTGCTTGAAAACCACTTTAGGTTTCTCCCAGCTTTCCTCCTCACACAAATGCAGGAACACACGCACACACACACACACACACACACACACACACACACACACCACTGCCCGGTGAGCTGAGGGTTAAGTAATGCTGATGCCTCATTCTGGCATCAGCACACACACACCTAGGTGAGAAATATTACAGAGGTCTGGTGCTTCACAAAGGGACAGTTATAACGATGCATATTTTCCAGAGGACTTCGTTGGCCTAAATAAGTAAACACAGAGGTGGATGAGTCAGGCCTGGGAAGAAAACACACACACACACACATAAACTTGCACAGCTACCATTTTAAAGACTCACATTACTAAATGTACAAAAACAGATACTAATATGGACAAAAAACAAAAGAAACTACCTGTGCACACAACTGATATTAGAGTTCAATGCACCCTAGTGGTGAGCTTTGGAATGTATAAGAACTGTGAAGGGTGTTAAAGTGGAATCTCTGGGTCATGGTCTGTGTTATAGTCATTGTTATAGTTTTATTTTGCTTAATTGTGATACTGGTACACACTGCATCCACTGAAACACTAGTTATCAGTTGAGCAGGCAGGTCAGAGCAGAACAAATATAAATGATAACAGCTTGTTTGTATCTTGATGACCATTCAGCTTTATTATTCACCTACTCATCATACATCTATCACACCATGCTGAGGGATGAACAGTTTTAGGAAACTTTTGAATTGCAATTTTTCTGGCAGATTTTACAATTTTCTGTGAGAGCACATATACAATATAACTATGGATGCACGGAAGTGAAAATTGTTGTCCGAAACCGAAAATCAGGAAATACATTATTATTATTATTATGATAAACAATTCTGTATCTAATATTGTTATGGCTGGGACTGTGTGTACTTACCTCACTAAAGTCAAGGCATTGCAATTATAGTATATAATATTATAGAGGTGCCCCTCATCTGGTGCATACAGACTGCGCACCGCCCCTGCTCTGCGCTCCTCCATCGCTCCGTATCCAATGCAGCCTGGATCATTTCTCTGGCTTTATCCCAACATCCAAATAATGATATTTATGAGGAGGATGGAGTACAGTCGCCATGAAGTGCAGGGGATCCGAGTAGATCTTAGTGTTGTGTATGAGTGTGACGTGAATGTTGCGGGGAGTTCATAACCTACGCTGTTTGCAGCCAAGTTTCGCTTTTGTGCAAAGAGACTTTCCAGCATTTAATAAGTGCTGTTCCACCGTGTACTCACATCTTAGCTATAGGTATAAACAGGCACGTGCTGGCCGCTGTTTTTGCGTGTGTCACCACAACATCGCTTCGGTGGTTTTGTTTCAGTGATAAAAGTCTTTCAGCCACCAAATTTTGGGTACATCCCTAAATATAACATGTTTATTGGTTTATTGTGTGTGATTTGGGGCTTGTCGATTACATGGGGGTGCAGTGCCCTTGTTCTACGGTTTATAAAAAACCCTGCGGCTAATTTAGAAACGGGTGGAAAAAAATATGGCGTCCTGCCTTAAAGTAGGGCGTGTAATTTCTTCTTATTTTCAGTACAGTATGTCTCCAGCACGCCCAGACGCCCTGCTGGCTAAAGGCCTGGCTGTGGGTCAGTCAGGAGCACTGTGACAAAACCACGACTTTGACGATCACAGGATCGAGTTTTCTGAAATCGCGATTTCTGTCTTAAAATGATAAATCGCTCAGCCCTACCATGCGGAGCAACTTAATGTGAGTTCCTGTATAAGTAAGTGAGTACAATTTTAGAGAAACTCACAAAGTGCTTCACCAGACAAAAATCATACAATTCATATACAAAATAAAAACAATAAAAAAAAGCAGCAGAACATTTAAAGAAATACAGTAATACGATACAAACTGTTGTTTTTTAGCTGTTGTTTAAAAATGTCGGCAGAGGAAGCAGCTCTTAACTCGAATGGAAGAGAGTTCCACCATTTTGCTCTATCACCTCTGGTTTTTAATCTGCTATGTGGAACACAGGCTTCCAGCAGAAGCTGAGGCAGGTGAAGAGGGAATTACAATAATCTCGGCATGAGGAGATGAAGTCATGAATGATCATCTCCAATTCTGAGTGAGACACAATTGTTCTGAGTTTGGAAATATTCAAACATAACGCCAAGGTTTCTAGAGCTGGTGCTCACATTAGCAGAAAGGGGCCCTGAGCAGGTGACAGCTTAAAACCAGTTCAATTGAAACAGTTGTTGCTTAGTTTAATTGCAAACAACTACTGGTCATCCAGTCCTTGATTGCTGTCAAACAGTCCTGCAGAACAGTTCTCAGTTCTGTCCTGTCAGGGTTAAAGGAAACATATTACTGAAGGTAATATGGTATGATGGTATGAGATCACATTGAGAGATGATTTCCCTGAGACGACGCATGTACAGTGAAAATAAGAAAGTCTGACTCTGACTTATCAGGGCCAACAACTACAGAGAACAATCTGTGGGATATATAGGATTTAAACCGATGTAAGTCCATCCCTGAGATTCCTACCCAGTCTCTCAGTCTGTCCACAAGGATGCTACAAACGCTGCAGTCAAGTCGAGCAGAACCAGGATTGTGCATCTATTAGAGTCAGAGGTCTTCAAGATGTCATTTGAAAGCCTGAGAAGAGCTGTTTCAGTGGAATGAGATTGATGATCAAAAATGCTATGTCTGTTCAATGCAGTGACTGGTTGGTAACAACCATTTCTAACACCTTTGAAACAAAAGGGAGTTTGGAAATGGGCCGGTAGTTACTAAAACTGAAAGTTTTCACCATGTAAAAATCAAATCAAATCATTGATTTGTTGATTGTGATTAATTGCGTTGTGCCTCTGATCTTTAATTAAATATGGTCAAAAGTAACCTTGCTGTATTGTGTGCATGTAAAGTCAGAGGGAAAGTGAAAAGCTGTGACCAGTAAAGACTGAAGAAACCCCCCATACTGAGGCTCAGCCCTTCACTGATGTGGATTGAGCCCAAGCTCAGTCTGACACGTTTGTGTTTCCACTTCAAGTTCAGGAAATCTAAACTTTCCTTTTTTAATCACCTGTTCCTTTGAAGGGGATAAAAAGAATGAGTGGGTTAAGGAATGATCCCTTCCTTGACCCCCACCTACAGGAGACTTTGGGAGACTTTTAGCATGCTAATAACAGGAGGCTGAAGCTTGTCACTCCACAGACTCATCAATAATATCATCTGTTGATCTATGTGTCGTTAACAGTGACGAATTAATATGCAGCCATTTATTTTAAAATAACAGATATGTGCATTTGTATTTTGTAATATGATTATGTCGTGTAATTACAGTCATATAATCATTTAAATGTGATCATGTGTCTTCATTTATGTCAATAATATATTTAGTTTCTTGTACTTCTTTGTCCTGTCTGTTCCTGCCTTCTGTTTGTCAGAAAGGTTTTATTTCTATGCAATATAATAATAATTAATAATAATAATTTCTGTGAGTTTTATTTTACACTCACTTTCTTCCTTACAGATTTGTTTTTACCCGTTTCTCCTTTTCCTTTCCTCTGTGATCAGTGTGGTGTAATGTCAATATAAACAGCTGCGTTCAGCAGACACCAGTGTGTGAGAAAACACAGTTAAATCTGCTCACTGCAGCCTCCAGCTGTGTGCACATGCACACACACACACACACACACACACACACACACTGACAGTAGAACCTGTGAAGTGAGATCACACTTATGCTCGTCTCCCTCTGACGTGAAGAGGGGTCAACTTTAGCTGAAACGAGATGCCGTGTTGGATCACCATGAGCTCATAAACCACACTTTCTTCTTCTTCTTTTTATCATCTCAAATCAGTCTTTACCTATGTCTCTCTTTCTCCTTGAATCAGGCTGGGTGAGATGTTCCTCTTATTTCAGTGGGAGGGCTGACTTGGTGGTGGGGGGAGTGTGTTGTTGGGATTCGGGGGACAGATCAAAAGAAGCAAGGCCACTCTCTGACAAACTGACTAAGTGTTAAAGACAGAGGATTAATGATCGGTGCAGCCAGGAACATCATTGAGCCAGAGTGAGAGGATGTGTGACTTCATAGCTTATCACCCACTTCCACTGTCGCCACTTCCTTTCTGTAAAAGCACATGACATGTTCACACAATGCATAACCAATGAGCTATCACCTCAACAACAAGGAGGACTGATATTAGCATGTATAGAGTTTGCTGTGTTTACCATATATTAGACACAGTGTGTATGGAAAAGATTTAGATTTGAGGAAATAGCACACATTTGGAAAAATAAAATAATTACAAATAATTGTTTGTTTCAAATGTGCAACAATTCAGTTTGGCAAAATAGTATTTGAAAAACATATCTTTGTCAGACATTTGCATTGTTATATGCAATGGAGATGATAATAACATTTTTTAAATATAAAAATACATTTTCACAACTATTGATTTTGGACCAAAGGGTCATTTCTATGTATTACAGGTGATGTGGGTATTTAAAGCTGCACGTTTATTCCTTTGATTTAAGTACATTTGGATTCTACCTGTCAATACAACAGCATTACTGTGACAACAGATGCTTTTTTTTTTCTTTTTCTTTTTTAAATCAGGACCACATCCACAAAAAACTTTAACTAGAACACAGGAAACAAATCTGATGAATTAAAATAATCTCACAACTTTTTCTATTGTCTTTGTACAAGTCTAGTGATTTGAACATGAGCTATTAAAGATATTAAAATTATATGTATATATATATATATATATATATATGTATATATATGTATATATATATATATATATAAAATACAATATTGAACAAGAGCTGTTAAAGATATTAAAATTATATATATATACATATAAAATACAATATTTACCCCAGATTAAAAAAAGAAGTTTAATTTAATGTTCACAGTCTTGTTTATAATCACACCCCTTTCTCCTCAGCTGCTGTTCTCTGACCATTAACAACATTAACAAAAGCATGATTAATCAAGTATATGCACATGCTGGTGTCCATGTGTCGTCTCCGCCAAAAACGTTGTTGCTCTGATTAAAAAGTAACTTCATAGTCAAACTCAAATGGCTTCAGCACAAACAGTTTGTCTGAAAAGTTTCCATTTTAGGGTCTGCGTCATAAACTGTGGGGTAAACAAAAAGGACTGAGCTGGTTTTACTGTCTTCCCACACCAGACTGCAAAATGTTACCTGGAATATGACGAGTCCCCCACAACACCAGCACACAGTCAGTGTGAATGTGACCCAGGTGTACAATCAGTGGGGCCACATCAAAGGCCCTCATTAAAAGACAATAGATGCAGACCCTCACACAACACACAGGCCTCCCACCTTCAATGCACTGTCTCTACAGACCAGTACACTGCCCCCTTCTGTCCACTTTAGTCCAACTCAGTCTTACACTTTAGAAGTTGTTTTCAAAAAAGACTCTTTGATTCACAGCACACATTTCATGGCTCTAACTACTACACTTGTTTACAACAGGAACCAGACAGGAACCACCAAGGAAAGTCATCTGATCATTCCATATATGTTTGTTTGTTTATTGACACAACAAAAACAATGGTCATCATCATCATCAAGTATGTAGCAAACCCCTGCTGAAAACTGCCATTAACAGCTGGAGTCACTGAATTAACTCCAAGGGCATTTCTTCATCAGTGTGCGTGTGGAGAGCATCATCCATTCTCTTGAGGGAAACACCATTTCAAACTGCACCCTGCAGGTGTGTGAGCAGGCCTGGGAAAAGCCTATCTGGACTCCACAGACAGCAGCAGCCGGCAGCTTTGATGGGGAAGCCTCTTTGTAGTTTGCATGGAGATGGCTTGTTAGTCAGTAAAAGTGAGGACTAAATGGCTCCCTAACAGGAAGCAGTTTACATGGTGACACTCAACCTGCCTGTGGCCCTCTATTGTCCTGAGCCCCATGTCCCACTTCATTATAATTTCCATAAGAAAGGAACAGTAATTGCCCCTTTTCTTTAGCTTCCCCTTCATCTTGGAGTGTCTCTTCATTCTTTACCCCCCTCTATCTATTTGCCCTCTGACTCAGTCTATGTAAGCTTTAATTTTGTTTTACAATTTATTTCATTGGATTTCATTCACACTTTACACTATTTACACTTCACATTAAGAGCAGACACATTATTTAAGTACATTGCCTTGGGGAGACTGTCTTCCTGTATTTTTAATACATAAATATAAATAAATAAAGGAAAAGGCCAATATTTTATAATATAATGTAAATATCCCTCATATCCGAGTCAATTAAATTACATTTAAGATTTTGAGAGCGATGCATGCAAAAGCAATTAATAATATAAATGTACAACAATAAAGATAAATATTGCAGTTATAGATAATAAGAGTTCAATAAAATAAAAAATAAATATAGCAAAAAAGATGGTCAAATGATTTCTGAGTATAGTATAGTACTGTCCAAATGAACATGATAATGATTGCAAATAATGTCAAATACTAAAAGTGTCATTTTAAAACAAATCACACATTGCTGTATTTTCTTTACTTCCTGTGACCAAAAACACAACCACATCATCCAAACAAGGAGCTCTGCATCAGTACCTGACATATAGACATATAGAATATATTCACATTTCACCTGTATGCATGTAAAGCACATGTAATGGAAAACAACCTGCTACAGTTAGTATTTATATAGTGCTTCTCTAGTCTCGATGACCACTCACAGCTGCTGTACTCTACACTTCCATACAGCACATCTATGTGCAGCACATCTCTGTCACTCGTTTTTCATACCCACTCACAGTCGTCAGGAGCAACGTGGGGTTAAGTGTCTCGCCCAGCGACACGTCGGCACAGATGTGTTTTCTGCTCATCAGTAAATACACCTGAGATGCATTGAAGATGATCTGCCAAAACAGTTTGTGAGGTAGTCAGAGACGCACTGTGACCACATTGAACAGAAGTGTAAACGTAATGTCTCTGATGCCTGTAGTCTGCTGCTGGAGATCTTTGCAGAACAAGAGGAGGAGGGATGACCGTGATGTGGACACCAGAGACCGAACAGATGAAGAATGTGGCCATGTGTCCACAAGCTAAAGACCGTACCAGCTCATCCTTAGAACCAACATTGTCCACTTGTATTCAGAGAACCACAAGTTCTCAAGGTCACAAGGTCTCAGAGGTCATTCTGTTCTCCTGACCTTTGACCTGACCTCAGATGGAGGAAATGTTTGCTCGGTCAATGGACTATTAACTGTCTCTTTTTAAATAAGATGGAAACTGATTAAATCTCAGTAAGTGTGCACACAAAGCTCAAATTATGTGCAAAAGAGCAGAAAGTGCTGACACATTTCAAATGAAAGGCAAATAGGACACGTTGTTAAAAGTAACTAAGAGGGAAACTCATCAACTTTAAGTTGAGTTAAACTTGAAATTTAATTTGCATTCGCACTGAATGCAATATTTTGAAGAATGGCAGTTGTTCTAAACATTGCTGCTGCCTCAACTTTCCATTTTGACTCGAATGTGTTCTTTACTAACAAACTTAAAGTATGCCCTAGTTTTTGTATTTCCAAAAAGATAAACAATTAGTAAAACAAGTAAACCAAATGAACAAGTTGTGACAAAAATAGGTTGGAAAACAGTTGTAGATCAGTTGTAAATGAAGCTGCTTCTTCTTTACAACCTGTTTGGATTCACTGACTGATCTCTTTAGTCTCAAACTATTCTGCTTTCTCATGACCTGTGACCTCAAGCTTGATAGTTCCCTTCCCCTCAAACATGCAAAGCCTAACCCCGACCTCAGCCTAATGCCAAGTCCAATATATTACATCCACCAATATGCAAATATTATGTTATTTGGAAATAGTAATTCTCACTGTGAGATAAAGAGGTGATCACAAATGTTTCAGACAATAAGAACTTGTATATGTGTCAGGTGAAATTGATAGATGTGTGTGTGTGTATTATAAAAGTTGTGTGTTGTAGGCTATGATCACATGACCAAACATGTAATGACTAAAGATCCTATCTTTATCAAAAGAAGATGGAATCAACAGTTGGGAACAGAGGAAACACTGTGACCTCTTCACACTCTGCCCCATCACTGTCACCCTGACTCACTTTGAACTTCCAAGGTGACAAACACAGCCACACCAACAGAATCTATGCAGAGAGAACGATCCACAGCCTCTGTGTGTGTCACTAATCCTATCAGGATCAGCAGGGAAACATGCAAACAAACATGTCAGTTCACACGCACACCTGGTAGTGACACCAGCATCCTGCTGATACAACACAACAAAAGCGATCGCCTCTGAAAAGCTATTCTTATCAGAGTTTACAGTGATTTGTGTAGGTTTTATATGGATTCAAAAAGTGCATTTGATTGCGTGGATGCAAGAATCAAACCCAGGCACTGAGGGAGTGCAAGTGGTGCTGCTGTCAAGGGAAGGTGGGGGCAGCTTGACCCCCTAGGTGATTTGAGCTGTTTTAATCATGGCCCCCATGTTGACCTTTGACAAAAGAACCAGGTCAGAATCACCGTCTGCTCCTTTGTTGCAGGAGGAGCCATGGAGGCTGGGAGTTGCTCTCAGCTCCACAACAGGCCTCCTCTTTATTTGCTTTGGGGATTGTTTTATTCCAGGTGACTCTAAAGGTATTGGGTTCCCTCAATGATATATTGCACAGTAATTATTCCTACAAGTCAACCACCAATGACTGTCAACACATCTACTTTGACATAGACACACTACTGCAGCTGAGACACACATCTAACATGTAAACACCTTTTAGCATCACATGAAGGCAAAATACAGCCACCATTTACAGTATAATAAATCCACTAAATAACTTGAAGTTTGACCAGTTGTTCATGGCCCACGACCTCACCGTCTTTTAAACACAGTGTGTAGCTGAGACACAGCTGCCAGGTGATAGAATATAACAATGTTTTTATAACAGTAATAGTAAGACATTTGGTCATAATGATCCCATTATTAAATGTATCATAAACAACATTCTATTACATATATAAATACTCTTGTTAGGACCCAAGCTACGAATGGCAGTGGCCAAAACGGCTCCTGGTACGAATTTTAATAACAGTTGTCCACATTATTATTTATGTCATTTAAAATAAATGTCTGTTTTTGATATGAATACATTGATTTTGCATCATAAATAGTATTATTAAGTATGCGTGTAATATCATGTTGTAATATTGTGAACTGTTGTTTTTTTCCCCCACTTTTTGTTCTCTAACCCGGCCCCCTCTTGACCACAATGCACATTGGCCCCCAGGTCATTTGAGTTTAGAGCCCTGGTCTAAACATTGTAGTACATGTGCCAGGCCTGTATGTGATGCTGTAATGCTGCTAGAGAAATAAACCAAAACTGGAGAAGGCGTTGAGCATGTACTCTAAATACAGTTTGTGCACCGTGTAGTTTTTTTTTTTTTTTTTACAAAAAAACAATAAAATGCATATACGTAACAATTACCAAATGATAAATATAAAACATAATCACTACAATGACATATGACAAAACATACTAAAACTACACGACATAGCACAGCAAAGCACTCTTTATCAGTCAAATAAACCTAAAATAATTAGTGTGTATAAAAAAAACAGCACTTAGTCAAACAGTTTTAGATCAGATATTCATTTGATTTCAGTTAGCAATGTTTTCCTTAATGGAGAATGTTGATTGTCCAAATGTCGTCTCACATGCCGACCTCCTGTATTTGATGGTTTTATAAATGACTTCAAAGGTAAGTTCTCTTTGTTTCCTTTGATTGAGAAACAGTTTATTTTTTAAGTCAAGTACTAGATGATTATGCTGGAGCCATCGATCATCCATGCACATCGATCTCAGCTGCCTTGCCTTGTGACTTGGCAGATGTGCTATAAGGGAATTTGCTTTCCCCAACAGATAGATTAATGAGAAGGTCAAAGGTTTTGTTTGTATGGAGCAATGTTTCCTAATGAAACAGGCATCTAAATTATAAATATGTTGCCTTTTGCCTTGTATTTTGTACTTTCTGTCAGACGTCTGGTCACATAGAGTGGTCCTGTTGCACATATATGTTAGTTATGGAGGTCTACTTACATACATTAACTTGTTTTTATGCTCAAAAACCTCCTAGTTGCTGTAAACAAGCCGATAGAAATCTGTCCTTTTTGAAAAACTTGTCAGTCGCGCTATTTCTGACATAAATCTCACATGAGAAGACAGACTGTGTTGTGATTGGCCAGTATCCAGAAGTGACATATTCAGCACACCCGCTCTCAGAAGCGCAGCTCCCCCCTCTGGAACGGTGGATGCACTGCTCCTCATTAGCAAAACATTGTTTTAACAGTGTTTAAAAATAGCTTCTTCACGACTCCCCGCCTCAGTCCCTTTGACGACCTTTGACCCAGAGTCAGACCCAGAGTCAGAAGACACTGTTGCTCGTGAAACACCTCCACAACGGACGTTATTCTTCTTCTGCGGTTCAATGTTTGTAACCGGATGTGCCCGGACTAGTGCCCGGAGCAGGAGGATCTGCTGTTCAGGAGAACCACTGTTTACGTAACTATTACGGGATTTTCAGAGATCTCGCTGAGCCTGAGATTACAATAAAACACAGCGTTCTCAGCAGTGACTGAACTGTTTGTTTCGAACCTTCAGGGCTTCATAAACAAGGTAATGATGCAGATACACACTAAAAACAGCGTTAATTGGAACTTCCTGTCGAGTTCTGCTTTAAATCAAAACTAAAATTAAAGTCATGAACTTATTAACGTATTACTCATGACTTATAAGTTCAACAAAAGGTTAGCATTATAGTTCAACAGTTCACAGAAGAGTGGACATTTTTTTAACAATATTCTTAAGGTCATGTTCAAATTGTTTGTACTTCTGAATAATCATCATTGTATTGGAGTTGTTGGGGTTTGCAACAACTCCTCTTATGGTCTGACAGTCTGTAAATGATATGTTTTTGTTTTCCTCTGTGGTTTATTAGAAAATGTTCAATGTTCTAGTCCAGAGGTATATAATAGCTGGTGTTTTGTGGGCCACATTTGTCAAAAAAAGATTAATATAATATATAATATTAATATAGTAATAATAATAATAATAATAATAATAATAATAATAATAAAAACAATACAAATAATAATGTGGCTAAAATAAAAAAGTTAATAGCAAGTATAGGAAATATATTACTACAAGGAATAAAAATAGCCAAACATATTTCGTATTTTTCACTTTAATTTGACATTATAATCAATTCCAGACAGCAGCCAGTCCACTTGTGGGACAAGTGTGACAAAGTGTGACATTTAAGAGAGCATTTGTCAACAATCTTCAGCTACACAGGGCGGTCAGTGAATTGTGCAGTCTTATGCAAAAACAGGCGTGTGTTCACCTGTGTGACTTCAAATGGCGTTTTGCTGACACCTAGTGGTCGTGTTGGGTCAACGCAGCCTGGGCTCCAGTGTTTTGTGTGTGTGGGCTGTTCGGGTCGCTCATTCTGCTAGTTTAAAGCGGAACTAGACCGGAAGTTCCTATTATCGCTGTTTTTTAGTGTGTATCTGCGTCATTACCTTGTTTATGAAGCCTGACGGTTCTAAACAAACATTTCAGCCACTGCTGAGAACACTGTGATTTATTGTAATCTCGGGGCTCAACGAGATCACTGAAAATCCCGTAATAGTTACGTAAACAGCAGTTCTCCTGAACAACCGATCGTCCTCCTCCGGGCACTAGTCCGGGCACATCCAGTTGCATACATTGAACCACAGAAGAAGAATAACGTCCGTTGTGGAGGTGTTTCACGAGCGACAGTGTCTTCTGACTCTGGGTCTGACTCTGGGTCAAAGGTCGTCAAAGGAACTGCGGCGGGGAGTCGTGAAGAAGCTATTTTTAAACACTGTTAAAACAATGTTTTGATAATGAGGAGCAGTGCATCCGCCGTTCCAGAGGGGGGCGCTGTGCTTCTGAGAACGGATGTGCTGGATAGTACTGACCAATCACCAGACTCTGTCTTCTGGGGGTGAAAGTTCACTTTGAAACATCGCGGCTGAAAAACACTGTCAGAAAAGAGGATTTCTATCGGCTCGTTTACAGCAACTAGGAGGTTTTTGACCATAAAAACAAGTTAATGTATGTAAGTAGACCTCCATAACTAACATATATGTGCAACAGGACCACTCTATGTGAGCTTTAACAATAGTGTGTGTTGTCAGCAGCACCTGCAATGGCCTTTGCCACCGTTTCACTAAACAATTCCTTCTCCTGAAGTCCTTGACGACCATGAAGTCACCTGGAGGTTGTAGCTACCACCTTTCGCTGGTTTTGGGAGGGCAACAGATACTGCGTCTCAAATTCTGGCAAAAGAGGAAGACAAATTAGTACAGTGTGACAAGACAGTGTGTTCGGATAGTGCTTAGGACAGGGCCTATGATTGGGACGTGCTGGGGATGCAAATGAACCAATGTGTGTTTATCATACTTAACATTCCCCCTTTTGACACATGGTCCAACCTTTGCATCCATTTTGCATCGTGAGGGATGAAGTGTTTGGGAAGGCAGGGGTTGCTGTCATCATTGGGGAAGGTGCAACCGCTAAAGCAGGGGTGTCAAACATACGGCCCGCCAGTGGCTCCAGTCCCCGGGCCGGACTGGGTCGGTACTACCGAGTATCTGCATAAAATCAAACGGTACCCGGAATCGGTACTTGAACGCATCCTTGTAACATTATCCGACTGGAAGAGTAGGCGGTCCAACATAGTTATATGAACTGTTGGCGTGTCTTCGGCATTATTCATTTCCGTGCCCGGAAAAGAATGACGCCGTTAAACGGAACGTTAGATGGGCACACGGACGCTTTTGGGCGGGTCAGGGTAAGGTTAGGTTCTTATTTGCAGTAATTAATACAAAGAAAAAAAAGTGGACTTATTATGACTTCGATGTCATTTTGCGATGAGTTTACTGGTCTGGCCCCCTTGAGGTCGGATTAAGCTGGATGCGTCCCCCGGACCAAAATGAGTTTGACACCCCTGCGTTAAAGCATAACATAGGCAGAGCTCCTTTGGTGTGGAGAAAAACAGAAGAGCTGAATGAGTGGCAGGAATTGAAACGGAGAAGAAAGTGGTTGCTGAGCTGCAGATTTAGCTGCAGTGTCTCCACATGCATTTCCTTGAGAATCAAGGTTGGAGGCTTTGGTGTGTGCACCACATTTACAAAGTGCTATAGATGCAGGGAGAAGAATGACTTGCAAAAGCTCAGCGACAAAAGTGTGCTGTAAAACTGTCAGATTTCATGTGTCACCATTGAAAGTCCATTAAAAGTAAACCAATGTAATTCTTTTTAGCAATGAGATGCTCATTTCTCATTACATTGAGATACTTTTCTCATATCATGATCAGTTTCTACCTTAAAGGCTGCCTAAGGCTGCATGCTTTATTGATAGATTGTTGTGGGATGTAAACATCCCACAACAATCTATCCAGACATGGAAAAAAACTCTGATTCGTGGCCACAAAACACTACTTTTTTCCCACTGTTGTTTATTCAGGCCTTAACAAGAGGTGATGATGGTGAAGTTAAAGACTCTGCTGATACAAGCTTGAACAAAAAGATCTTTATTGTTAGTAAGCCAGCATCACTTCATTTTTCTACTGTCACATTTCTTTAATATATAATTTTATAATAAAGTAAAACTAAGGTTAAAAACAGAATGCATAAATAAAGTAAGAATTTCAATAAAGGCACAGCAGTGTGTAAGTGTGATAGAATTTCAGCTCTAACTATATAAATGCAATGTAAAAACATACATTAAGAAAACTGTCTGCCCTGATGTCTATAGGTAATGTGTTCAATAGCTTTGGATTCTAACAACAATCAAAAGACATCAAGTGAAAATATAGAAATGTGTCTACCTTTTTAGTTCTGATCTCAGTGCCTGATTTTCACATTATAACAGTAATATTTCATCATTATATCCTCGAGAAATGCGGATATTATGGAATCGGTCTCACACGTCGGCAGATTTTAGCCGTTAACGCGATAACTGGAAAGGCGTTTGAGATTAAATGTTCTTATTTTTTTTATGGGTCACATACCCCCTGTAGATGATCCCTATTGATTTTGAGCTGTCTACCATTATTAATTAATTAATTCATTCATTCATTCATTCATTAATTAATTAATGAATTAATGATATAAAAACCATATTTTCGCCTGTATCTTCCAAAGTATTGCAGGTATTGGCTTCAAATTTTGCATGGGCATCACATACCACCTGAGAATTATCCCTATCTTTGTAGCTTTATTATTAATTAGCAAATTAATTAATTTATTATGCTAAAAACACATTTTCAGCTTTATCTTCCAGACTGATGGAGATATTGCCTTCAAATGTTGTACAATGATTCATGTAACAACTATCTACAAGTACAATCATTATTACTTTGGCTATGATTGGTAATAGTTACATAATAAGTTAACTAGTTAACTTATTAGTGAACACAGAAAAAATAGTTAAGGCATTTTTTCTTTATTATTGAGCTCATTTGGACACATTGAGGATATCATGGGTTTATTTAGCACTTATTTATAATATTTATTACATTATAATATACATTTATTAATTATCATATAAAAATAGTTAAGCCTCCATTTCTTTATTAATGCATTGAATGGAAAGTTTGAACATATTGTAGCTTTTTCATGAAATGTAATAAACATAGTGTTTGCTTTTTCATGACATTTGGACACTTTGAAGATATGGCAGGTGTGGTTAGCATTTTAATATTCATAATATTTAACAAGGTATAATAGGTTAACTAGTTTTATTAAAAACTAGAGAGAAATTTATGAGTTCAGGTATTCTGTGTTCAATATGGAGTTTATATGGATACTTTGAACATGTATAAAGTGTAGTCAGCATTATATCAAAATATTTAACAGTTATTTTGTTGAATTTATTAATAATTAATTAAAACAGTTAGTGGCAGGTGTGAGTGCGTATACTTTGGGTTTATTGGAAAGTTGAGGATTGGACAAGTTCTTGGATATACCCCTTGGCCTAGTTTATTTATGATGTGGACTCTGAAGATCCAACGATTATCTCAGTCAGGCTTCAGAAATACAGTACAGACTATCAATCAGTAAATATAAACAACTTTTGTTTTCATATGTATGTTTTTGTTTTTTGTCGTCTTTGGTTTTTTTAAGTTTGAGAAAATTAGTTTCACCAAACCTATTGATCAGGAGGTTCTCATGGGGCGACACCTGCTGGTCGCTTGTCGTAATTACTCTGCACATGAGAAGGAATATAACAACTTGTATTTTGTGATGTTGTAAGCAACCATTTAATCCAAAAGAGGATGTGATAATATCAATTATCATATCAATTATGAGATCACATCATTCTCAAGAGTTATCCTGATCTCTCAAGCTCACATACGAAGTGTGTGCTACTCACATCTGAATCTCCATACTGGAAATTATGGCTCGGTTTAATTCCTCTTCATCTGAAGAGACACAGGGCTCCCCAGTGTTCCTGCAGGTCCAGCAAATCTAATTTAATGCTTTTTAACTGCAAATAATATACATGTGCGTATACTTACACATACAGTCACAGCTGTGGTGGTAGCAGCAGATGTTGTGTTGAAATGTGCCAGCTGACTTCCTTTTACCGCTGATTTGTGGTTCTGTGGTAATGTAGCTGTTTTGGCCGATACCGATATTTACTGATATCGATATATGTAAACAAAAAAATAATAAAAGGATGTACACAACTCTTGAAGTTCATTGATATACGGGTCAATGACATGACATGCATATTTTACAAGTCCATTATTTAAAAAAACAAACAAAAAAAACATTACTCTTTTCATGACATCTATCACTTTATTCTTTAATTTTCAGTCAATTCAAATAATTATATTAATTTATGTTTTGGCTTCCCAAACCCCTAAGATATCAGCTGTCCGAGCAAGTGAGCAGACTAAGAAAACACAAATTCAAAATAAAATACTCTGGCATTATTTTATGTTTGAAGTCTTTGAATAATGTTTTGTCCAGAAATTTACATTTCCTAAATATCAGGGTGGTGCAACCATAAAGATTGGACTTTATTTTGAAGTCAAGAGACATTAGCTGTAAACTGAATGTTGCATCAGCCAGAGGAACCCCAGAGAACCTTGGGACTAAGCTATAAGGTTTGTAGATCTCTGTCAAATACTGATAAAAATAACTACTTTCAACTTATATATAGGTTGGTGCACTTCCCATGTCAGGTGGTCCAAACAATGTAAAACTAGAAAAAATCATATTTTTTTTTATCATAAAACTCTTTTTTTTTTTTGTAAAGTGTTCTGTGTGAACTTCATGACAAGGGTAGAAAATAATGCTTGCATCCAAACAGAAGCTGTTTAATTTGAGTTTAGTCTAAAACACATGTTACTATTTGAAATGAAATGCATTTTTTCAGCATATTTCACGTCATAACTAATGTTGTCAGGTGGTGCAACCAATTTAAACCAATAAATGATAAGTTAAAGTGACCAAATGGATTATAAATGTAATGTGTGTAGTTATTATACTGACTATATGAATTTGTGTGATTATTTTCCTGTCTTTAAATGTAAAATTGTATGTTAAGGATGCTTAAAACCTGACCTACAGAGAGAAAAAATATTAAATGATTGTAAAAAAAAAACCAATAAAAAAAAACCACAATGATAAAAACATAATAATGTTTATCTAATGTAAACCCCTTAAGGGATAGCTGCCAAATAATTAATTTTAAAATAAATGTTAGGAATTATATTATATATATATTTATATAGGAACCCATATTTTTATACATATTTGGTTGTGCCACCTGACATTTTTTTTGTTGTGAAAATAAAAATACTGGGAAAAAAAAGTTTTTCTGTCAGTGAGGACAGTTGGTCAAGGAAAATCTTGAAACATGGAGGGGAATCATTCATCCAAAATAAAATTATACATTTCTTTGCAAATTAAGTGATTAAGATGCGTATCCTGCATTTTTTGTTATCCAACTGTAGATTATAGGTTTCATTTAGTAAATATAAACTGCTGCTTAAAGGTACAATATGTAGTATTTATGGGTTTATATAACCCAAAATCCACTTTTTTATACATATTATGTGCTCCTGCATTGTCTAGTCGCTGTATAATAGTTTTTGTTTCATTTTCGTAGTGTTTCAAAAAGTCATGTTAAATAACATGGTCACGGACCGCGTTTGCATAGCCACTGTTAGCACTGCTCTGGGTTAGCATGTACTTCACCTCACTGTGTGTGTTGACTAACTCCACAATTATCTTTTTTTTGTAATGAGTCATTATCATTATCATGAAAAAATTGGAATCTATCACATAAGTATGATTTAAACCAGCAGAGGGCAGCACCTGTGATCCAAAGGGTCTGCTCTAGTCTGCAAAAGAATGGCATGATCAATGGTGTCAAATGCAGCACTAAGATCTAACAGGACAAGTAAAGAGACGAGACCTTTATCTGAGGCCAAGAGAAGGTCGTTACTAACTTTAACTAGTGCTGTTTCTGTGATAGGATGTAATATAAAGCCTGACTGAAAATCTTCAAACAGGCCATTAATGCGCAAATACCTAATCACCTAATTGATTGGCAACTGCCTTTTCTAATATTTTAGAAACAAAGGGAAGATTATTTATAGGTCTGTAATTAGCTAAAACATCTCGCGGGTCTATATCGGATTTGCTTTTGAATGGGGAGTTTTGTCACGAGGCGTCAAGTCAGTTAGTGTTTTCTTTGTACAAGTCAGTTCTTTGTGTTTAGTTTATGTTTAATTCATGTCACTTTTGGTGTTGGGTTTTGATTTTCACTTCCCCTTTTATTTTGGTAAATGTTCAGGGTTTCCTGTTATACTGACACTTCATCCAGCTTGACACATCTTCCCTAATTCCCTCATGAGCTTCATCTGGTGATCCTTAGTCAATCACTCACACCTGCCCTTGATTCCCTCGCCCCTATATAGTGTTCCCAGTTCCCTTGTCAGTTGCCAGTGCGTCTTTTTTGCTACCGGAGATTATGTCAGTGCTCTTGTCTGAATTACTCCAAGTTTGTATCATTCCTAGTATAGTTAGTCTAAGTTAAGCTTTGTTTTTGTTTTGTCTTCTCTAGAAGAAGTGATTTTGTTTTTCCGTCTCTTCAAGTGATTTTGTTTTTGCCCTAGTAGGCTTTTCTTAAAGTATAGTAAGCACACGTGCTATTTTTGTTTTGTGGTTTCCTTCTCGTTGAGAAGTGATTTAGATTTTTTGCCTGGCTCCTCAAGAGAATAAATAAAGACTCTTAAACTTTCACCGTGCCTTCTTTCTTGTGCAATTGGATCTAAGCAGTATACCCGCATGTGACAAATAACTGTGCTGTTCATGTAAAGTGCCGAAGTGAGCGTGTGTCAGCAATCCTTCAATCCTCCAATCCTGCGTCGGTATGATGGACAGCTCCATCATTAAATGACATATCAAACTATAGAAATAAAAAAAACTATGGACAATGGATGTTGCCGTAAAAAAAGTAAAATAAAAAGTGCTGCTCTCCTCCTGACTCACCTGCAGCTCACTGAGAGCTGCAGGTGAGCGCGCTGCTGTTTCTGTCAAGATTACACATAGGTTATAAATAAATAATGTATTTGAAAGAAAGTGTGCCAAGTGATTATTCAATAGATGTGTGACATGTCCTCAACACTTTTTGTCATCACCAAATTAACTAAACATTAACCTAATGAAGAATGATAAACAATGATAAACAAATGATCCGAATGATGCTGAATATCTACTCCCTATCTGATGCTGAGGCTGTTTGTGGCTGAGAGAGAGATTATAGGGTCCACGCAAATTAATAAGTAAGTAAATAAATAAAGCGGATCATCACAATGTAACGGCAGCGGCGGCTGCTTTTTAGTCCCAGTCCGTCCCTGGGTTCATCTGTGTTAAAGGTGAAGTAAGTAGTTTATAGTGCCATCTAGAGGAGAGGCTGACATTTACAACAAAGACCTGCTGCTCTGCTCACCCCCTCCCTTCCCTGAGCGCTACGGTATCCTCAGCTGGTCAAATGTCGTCCTTGTCGTCTTTCTCCGTGTCAGCAGATGAGGTTCGTGAGGTGAGGGAGAGGGCAGAGCTACCACGGCCGTAGCAGACGAAGCGGAGAGAGAGGAGGCGGGACTTCAGCTACAAGTAAAGAGACGCTTGATTTGTTCTCTCGCGTTTGTCCTTACAGGCTCCGGTAGAAACATGGCGTCTCTCTGCTAACAGTGGCTATGCAACCGTGGCCCGCGGTCATGTTATTTTACATGACTTTTTGAAACACTACGAAAATGAAACAAAAACTATTATACAGCGACTAGACAATGCAGGAGCACATAATATGTATAAAAAAGTGGATTTTGGGTTATATAAACCCATAAATACTACATAGTGTCCCTTTAAGTCAGGCCGAGTATCCATTGCCCACAGCCTTTGATCTGACATCAGATGCGACGGGACAATCGATATAGACAAATCTATGTACTCATTCAGATAGTTACAATAAATAGTGGCTGTTGTGATTTTGAATTGCAGTTAAATGTGTCTGGAACTGTGGAAACCTGCCTGTGAGGTTTGGTGACATGTGCACTGCACACCGGTCAGCCAAACTATCACTGCGCCGTCTGCGATTCGACCCGTTAAAGAAAAACGGGGAATAAAGGACCTTTCTTTTAAAAAAGGGTCCTATGTTCCCCTGTCACATACAAAGTGGGGAACATAGGACCTTTTTTGGAAAAAGACGGGGAACATCAGTACGACCCCGTTGCCAACGTGGTGACTTTGTCACTTAATCCTGTAAAGCCCAAAACATTAAGTAACTGACAGAAAATTCCAATTCTTTGAAACTGGAGCCTTCATTGGTCCTTCTGAACAAACAAACAAAAACATTTTCAAATATCAATTTCCGCATAGGAGTTTTAATTTATATCATATTTGATACAGCACAATGCTCTTTTTCTTGAACAAAAAATACACAAACAAATCCAAGAAAAACAATGCAGCAATGGAACTGGCAGTTTGGAAGTCTGGAAGACATAACATTTCAGTTATTTTTACTAATTTTGAGGTTCACAACCTTTCTATTTTGAGTAATGGTAGGCTTGAAAACAGTTGTTCAGACAAAGATGCACTCAGAACATCTCTCTATATCAGGTTTTTCAGGGAAAAAAATTGTCACACTTCTCGTGTGGAGGGCTCAATAACTCATGTATCACATATGATACAGTATGTTTAGCGTTATAGGGTTAATCTGCTGACTTTTTGTGGTGTTTGGAGACTCTCAGGTGAAAGCACGTATCACTCTGCAGTTATTGTGCTCAACAAGCAGCATGTGTTGTCGGGATCACCTCCCAAAGCACAGTAGCCTCCGCAGTCCCAGCCTACAGTAGATTTCTTCATAATGTGTGCAGGTGAATAATAATTGCCTTTTGAGGTGAATCACAAATATCATTTGCTGAATGTAGTCGGTCAGTTGTGTTGCCTGTTCAGGTAACTTTATTCACATTAGTAAGAAGATTTGTTATATGGTAAAAAGGACAAAGGCTTCGAGAGTCTGTTACACACAGACTCTCGAAGATTAAAACCGAATTAAAAAAGTCAGTCACCAAATCAATAAGATGAGATAAATAAATAAGGTAAAGAAAAAGTGCAACTAAAATAAAAAAGGTTTTATTTAAAACAGCATTTGCAGCAGGAAGGATGCTGTTTCTATAGCGCTTAATTTTAGACCTCAGGACTTCTCAGGCCAGATGGAAAGAGAATAGGAGTCTGTGGCTCGTTTGAGGTAGTTTGACAGTGTTTGGGTGGACATTTCCACAGCTGTTATCAGGGTCTTCTCCAGCTCACCATCGTCATTTTTAGACATTAAACCTGGATAATGTTGAAATAATTGTGTCCGGACATTTTCTCTAGTTTGCCACCCACATTAAAAAATGCAGCAGGAAATTATCTGGGTCAGACGTGTTCACAAAAGTAGAAGAATGTAGGTCCAGGTACATTCTTTTGGCGTTTCCATGAGCAATAGTACCAGTACTTTTTTTAGTACCTGCTCCGATGAGGTTCCAAGTCGAGAATAAAGCCGAACAATGCCTGTAGGTCAGTTAAAAAGACTTAACAATCCTCAAAATGTGGGTTAATCTCCAACAATTACCAGGGAACTGTCTAAAGTCTCAATATTTAACAGAGGAGTCTGGTGTATTTCATCCATCATACATGACCGGTGAGCTGCATCAGCACAATGATAATCATATAACAGTCAGGTGTAGTATTTTCTTTTTTTTAAAGAAAATAATAAAAATTATAACATTGGTATTGGTATCGGTCGAGACCCACAACACAAGTATCGAAATCAGTATCGGGAGTATATGGACTCCGTCCATTTTGACTAGGTACTATTTTGTAGTGGAGTGGTGGATGTGAGCTTGGACCAAGGGTGCCAAAGGGACTTATGACTGGTTTGCTGACAGGAGAGGATCGGAAAAGAAATGTCAATGACAGCCAAGTTAGCCAAGGGTCAACCAGACAGATTTATTTTTTATCCTTATTTTGATTATTACTGGCTTGATGTTCTGTGTTATTCACCCACAATTGTACAGTTCTCTGTGCACTTGCGGTGGTGAGTTCTTTTACTACAAAGAGGATTCCTCAACCTCTCCCTCTTCATTGTATCCCTGCTTCACTGTCCTTGCCGGGTGGACACCATAACTGTAAGTACTCTGAACCTTGCCTGGCTTTATCAAGAGTGGGAGTCCTTCGTTCCCTTTTCTTTGACCGATTATGAGAAAATTGAGTGGTTAGAATTCAGTACAGTACATGAATCCTGAGATCTTCAATAAATGCCCCCGAGCCAACCATCACCAACACCCTATGTAATAGGGAACAGACATGATAATAAAAATGCTCCAGTGTAACCTGACTGTGTCCTGTCTACTTCAAATGTAAAGCTTGTCATGGGACAAGAAGGTAGGATTGGTTTGATCATTTGATAAAATCAGGCTGAAAGATTCATCTAAAAAATGATTAATGGATCTCAGTGCAGCATTTGATACGATAGATCATGAGATCCTGCTACATAGACTAGAACAAGATGTCAGGATTAAAGGATCGGCACGTGTCTGGTTCAAGTCCTATTTATCGGACAGATTTACGTTTGTTAGTGTAAACGAGGAATCCTCCATATTCACTAAGGTTAACTACGGAGTCCCTCAGGGTTCTGTGCTCGGACCTATTCTTTTTACCCTGTACATGCTGCCATTAGGCAACATTATCAGGAAACACAACATAGATTTTCATTGTTATGCAGACGACACCCAGCTATATGTATCTGCACGACCGGACGACCCAAACCCATCTATTAAACTCCAGGATTGTCTCATAGACATACAGACGTGGATGACTCGGAACTTTCTGATGCTTAACACAGAAAAAACTGAGGTCATGGTCCTCGGGCCAAAAGATATAAGAGCAGCACTTGGAGCTCTAAACCTAGGCAGTAACACTCCAGTCCCTTGCACTACATTAAGGAACCTAGGAGTCCTGTTTGACCAGGATTTATCACTGGATGAACACATTAAGCAAATATGTAGAACAACCTTCTTCCACCTTCATAACATCAAGACAATTAGAAATATTATATCAAGACTCTGAGAAACTAATCCACGCCTTTATAACCTCTAGGCTGGATTACTGTAACTCCTTACTGTCTGGATGTCCTAGTAAGTCCCTGAGAAGCCTTCAACTTGTCCAGAACGCAGCAGCACAGATACTGACTGGAACCAGACGACGTGATCATATAACTCCTGTCCTGGCTTCTCTTCACTGGCTCCCAGTGAAAAGTAGAATCGATTTTAAAATACTTCTACTCACATACAAGGCCCTGAATAATCAGGCACCTTCTTAAATTTGTGACTTAATCACTTTATATCAACCGAATAGACCGCTGCGCTCCTTAAACTCAGGTCTACTGGTTATTCCTAAAATAACTAGAAGTAGAATCAGTGGTAGAACATTTAGCTACCAGGCTCCTCTCCTGTGGAACCAACTTCCTCTTTCAGTCAGACAGTCTGACTCTGTCTCTGCCTTTAAGGTGAGACTGAAAACCTACCTCTTTAACATAGACTATAGTCGAAGCTAGATCAGGTATGTCCTGATTAGAATAGTCTATCTTATGCTGCCATAGGCTTAGACTGCTGGGGGAATTTCCCATCATGCACTTAGAATGAGCACACAGACTTTGCACAAGCCACACTTTCTCTACCCCGTCCTCGATTTTTCATCCCTCACCACTTACCCGATGTTCCCCCATGAGATGTAGCACATAAATCTACATGTAGCTCATCTCTAACTGATTTTAATCTCTTACAGTTCTGCTGACACCAGTGAACGACATGAGGTCAGGACAGGAAAGAGGACTCCGTCATCTTCAAGTCTTTGACCACAACAGTCTTCACTACAGTCTGTGACTAACCCAGTGATCCAGATGATCCTGGTATTTAAAGACTTTTTCACTTTTTATTCTTGTCATTGTGTATTGTATGTTTTGGGTAACATCTACTGCACGTCTGTCCGTGACCATGTTATTTTAGCACGTGTGTGGTCAGGGTAACCTCAGTGTTGGATTGCTACTGATGTTAGGTGCAAGTGTGCATTAATGATGGACTCTTAACGGCCATAAATTCTAAAGGTATACATTACTGTCAGGTATGGGCTGTTATTGTGCACATGGGTTTATACCCATAGAATATATATGTAAAAAATGGACAGTTTCTATGGGCTGAAATATGTGCCACCAGAAACTGAATTTGAATCATTTATATTTGAATTTGAATTGCTAAACTTGAATAATTGCATTAAAAAACTGAATTTGAATCACATAATTTGAATTTGTATTGTTTAATTTGAATTATTGCACTGAAAAACTGAATCTGAATAGTATAATTTGAAATTGAATTTTTCAAATTCAACACTCCATATCTCTTTGAATTCAGTTCTCAAAATTCAGATTCAGTTCTCACAATTCAGATTCAAATTACTGTGACAGACATCCAGGTAGTTCAAGGATGAAGGAAGAACAATCGAGCGCAGATACAGGATAATCGCTTTGGATTTCACCAGAACACAGCAGCAGAGAAAACAAACCTGAAATAAATATTTTTCTGTGTCCCAGAACGTGGTTTTAAGATCATTTGAGGCGAGAAATTTGTGATTTGGAATTCAAAAATGTGGTTTGTGGATTAAAGGGACACTGTGTAGTATTTATGGGTTTATCTGACCCAAAATCCACTTTTTTATACATATTATATGCTCCTGCATTGTCTAGTCACTGTATAATAGTTTTTGTTTCATTTTCGTAGTGTTTCAAAAAGTCATGTAAAATAACATGGTCGCGGGCCAACATTGAAGTTACGCTGCTGTTCCAATTGAAGAGATGTGTTGTGGGATGTGCCTTAACTCTAATGTGTAACCCAGACAGCTTTGGGACACGGCGAGTGTGTGCGTGCGCACAGCCGAGGCGCGGAGCACGAGCGTGCTAGCCCATGAGCGGAAGTTGTGTTTTTGTTTACATGTGTGCTGGTGAATGAATAGTTGAGACAGCGACCGGAGCAGATGCGGAGCGTGTTGAATGTTACTGTGCAATCAGCTAATGAAGCCGAATTCTCTTCAGCAAAAGCGTCATGTGTGTGCCATCAGGAGATAAAGCAGGAAAGGTTAACAGATGAATTAATTAATAATGTGTTAATAATGCGTCTTGATTTCAAACTACAAGAGCTGCTACAAACGGCTTCATTAACCACTGGCTGTAGCTCTATCCTACCGGTAAGTTTCACTTAGTTTGTTTACTTGACTGGACTTGTTTAGGTGCTACTGGTTAGCAGATGAGAGGCTGACAAACTCCGATCTATCCGGCTGCTTCAGCTAAGGTAACGTAAATGTAGGCTAACGTTAACTTAGCAATGAAATAAAATCTGCTAACCAGTAGCACATGGCTCGGGCATCTGTATCGGATGCCCCCTGGACGCCTCCCTCGGGAGGTGTTCCGGGCATGTCCTGCCGGGAGGAGACCCAGAGGAAGACCCAGGACACGCTGGAGTGACTATGTCACTCGGCTGGCCTGGGAACGCCTTGGGGTCCCCCCGGAAGAGCTGGAGGAAGTGTCCTGTGAGAGGGAGGTCTGGGCGTCCCTTCTCAGACTGCTGCCCCTGCGACCCGGCCCCGGATAAGCGATAGAAGATGGATGGATGGATGGAAATTCAAATTATGTGATTCAAATTCAGTTTTTTAATGCAATTATTCAAGTTTAGCAATTCAAATTCAAATGATGATTCAAGTTCAGTTTCTGGTGGCACATATTTCAGCCCATAAGTTTCCTCTGTGAAGTAAATCAGAAGGTACCAATATAATGAATAACCACCAGTGGGCAACTCCGCTCATTGAAAAAAGTATTTAAATCAATCAATCAATCAAATTTTATTTACATAGCCCACAGTTTACAAAACACAGGTTGTCCCACAGGTTGTTACCCACAATTACAAAAAATAAAGAGAAAAAGTCTTTAAATGCCAGGAACCATCTGGATCACTGGGTTCGTCGCAGCCTGGAGCGAAGGCTGTTGTGGTCAGAGACTTGAAGATGACGGAGTCCTTGTTTCCGTCCTGTCTTTAAGACAATCCTGGAGTTCAATTGAGGGGTTTGCGTCATCAGGCCATACAGATAAGTATAGCTGGGAGTCAAGCAGAGCTTTAAAGGATGAGCCAAGTCTGTCATTGGCTACATCTACATGAATATGAATGTCAGGCACACAGAAAATGGCAGGCGAGAACCCAAAAGCATGACACACGAGACAGAGTAGCTGAGATGTAACAGGCAGTGTTTAATACGAAGGCAGAGTTCAACGATGGATAACTAGGTTTGATGCTAGACAATTTGGCAGAGGACAAGTGGAAATGGGTATATGGTATATAAAGGGGGCAGAGTGATTAGCAGATGGGAGACAGGGGTGTGACGGGGAGGAGCAGATCAGGTGACTGGGAGTGACAGGTGGAATGACTGGTGGAATGACTGACAGGTTTCTGAAATGACAGGAAAGTTATTGATCATGATAAAACAGACAATGATAAATGTTATGAATTAGTGTAAACTGTGACAGAACCACCCCCCACCCTCTCTAGGGACCGATCCTGACGTCCCACTAGGCTGGTCAGGATGGTCTCAGTGGAACTAAGATGTGGCGAGATGGAACCCAAGAACACTCCTCAGGCCCATAACCCTCCCAGTCGATGAGGTATTGGATTCCTTTTCCCTGACGACGTGACTTGATGGCGCAGTGTACAGTGTAGGCAGGGCCCCCCTTGATGAGCCGGGGGGGGCTTTCTCTTTTTACCAGGTAGATGGATTCTGGGACGCGATGCAGCATAGAGTGGTTTCCATCTCCTGGTTCATTCTCTCTGTCTGTCCATTCGATTGTGGATTATAACCGGAAGATAAACTGACAGTGGCCCCCCAACAGCTGACAAAACTCTGTCCAGAAATGAGAAATAAATTGCAGTCCCCTGTCTGAGATGATGTCACAGGGGAGGCCGTGCAGACGAAAACATAGTACAACATGAGTTCTGCGGTTCCTTTAGCTGATGGTAATTTAGGCAACGGGAAGAACTGGGCTGTTTTGGAAAACCTATCCACAATGGTGAGGATGGTCATGTTACCCTCTGAGGGAGGCAAACCGGTGACCATATTGGGTGGAACGATATCTTCAGATTGAGGAGGGTTGTGGTCGGACTGGAACTGGCATGAGAGGGCATCGGGATTGACGTTCTTTGAACCTGGGCGATAAGAGTTAAAAAAATTGTGCCCACCTAGCTTGTCTGGAGTTTAGTTGTTTCGCTGATCAGATGTACTTTAGGTTCTTGTGGTTCATCCTGTTTAGCTCCCTCCAGCCAGTGCCTCCATTCTTCGTTTAACAGGCAGAAGCTCCCGATTCCTGATGTCGTAGTTCTTCTCAGCTGGTGACAACTTATGGAAAAAGAAAGCACAAGGAAGCACCTTTTGGTCCTCCGCCGAACATTATATTAAACACTTCTTTGAAGTCTAGGTATTTAGGCGGAATGCCAGACAAGTCTACGAACTGGTCAGAGGCAGAAATGTTACAGGTTGGTAGCAGGGCGGATTTTAAACATACGGCATGACAAGGTTCGCTCCATTGTAGAATAGAGCCAGTTATCCAGTCTATTTGTGGGTTACCACGGGAACCCAGTACGATCGGCTGATGTGGAGCATCTTTCAGGTGGAAAGTAATCAGTTCAGTGTGGTTACCTGATATGCCCAGATGAAGAGGAGCCGTGCGATGAGTAACCGTGCAGAGGAGGCGTCCGTCCTGTAGCTTTGATGGCTCTCGGTGAACACCAAGCTAACTGGCGAGGCCCCGATCCAGAAGATTGGAGTCAAGCTCCGGAGTTGATGTAACCAGTCACGCTATGAGATTGGCCATTGCAGGTGAGCTGAGCCTGAAGTAGCGGGTGAGAGGGCCATTCAATGTTCATCGTACAGCTCACCAGCGCCCTCTTGATCCCTGATGAGCCTTGTCTTTTAACGGGCAGGAGGATACATAATGACCCCCTTCTCCACAGTACATGCAACAGTTCTCTGTCGTTCTGCCACCGACAGCCTGGTTCTGCCCAGCTGCATGGGTTCTGCTGCGTCGCAGGAACTGGGAGATGTGGTGGGGACCCGGTAATCAGGAGGTGACGCCGGAGGACCTGGAAAACCCAGAGGAGGACCCGACGTCGCTCTCTCCCGCCTCCTCTCCTGTAGACGGCCGTCAATGCAAATAGCTGTGGTGATGAGAGCGTCTAATCCTGCTGGAGGGTCCCGCGCCGCCGGCTCGTCTTTAATGTCATCCGAAAGTCTGTGGTAAAAGGCAGACAGAGAGGATTCGTTCCAATCACTCTCCGCTCCTAATGTCCGAAACTCAATCGTGTAGTCCGCTAGTCTCCGCTTCCCCTGATGAGCGTCAACAGTGCGGAGCCGCACTTCGAGCTGGCTAATCCTCGCCTCCATTTAATACACATACCATTATCGCTAAATGAGGCTGAGGAATAATTGAACATCGAATTGAACAGTGGGTACATGACAGAGCAGGGGAGTGAGAGAGAGCAGGAGAGTAGGAGAGAGAGAGAGAGAAGCCATTGCTAGTAGGTATGCTAGGCTAGGCTGTTAGCACCCGGGTCAGAGAGAGAAAATAGCTGTGGATAAGCTAAAAAGTGGGTTTTTCTCCTATATGATTTAACTGAAATTTCTTATCCAAACAACCAATGATTTATAAAGGAAAATCATGAAAATTTAAAGGGGTGCCCAAACTCATACATACCACATGTTTGTGTAGAACTCTGTGCTGCACTGCAACACTTTGCGTACTTCCGCTCTTCCGGATATTATTGCCCTTGCCTGCACGCTCGCATTTTTTAGGGACAAAGCGAATCCACAAGACAACAATTCCTGGAATGTATAATTGTGATGTCACAATGAGTTCGGAAGTCAACACTGCATGTTTTATCTCCTGTACTTAGACTGAGGCGGACCACAAAAACATGAGGGAGTCATCTTTTTTCACCAAAGCTGTGATGCATACCGAACCGTGGGAAAACTGTACAATTGCATCCCTAGTACCTACTCAAGCAAAATGCTATTGGAAAGGCATCTTAACCATGCTGAGGTGAGCTGAGGCGAGCCCATGGAAACACGCCATAATTCTCAAGGTGAGTGCTGAAAAAACAGCACAATCTGAGCCACTTCTAAAATAAGACCATAAAGACAGCGTGGAAAGCAAATTGGGGTGATTTTGTGTGAATATATATAAACAAAAAGATATAAAACAGAGACCACCTTCTTGACAATACACATGTTTATGCAAAAAAAGATGGTGAAGGTTGACACCCCTACTCCCCTTTTTTGCCTCCACACACACATACATATGTTTGAGCAGCTATTATTCTTAGGACACTGCAGTGACCTCCATTCATTTGGACAAAAAAAGTCTTACCCTTAACCTAAATAATTTGAAGTTAATGCCTAACCAAATCCTAGCTCTAGACTTTACCAGATCCTCAGAAAATAGGTTCTGTCTCATTGGGAACAGGCTTTGGTCTCCCTCTCTCTCTCTCTCACACACACACACACACACACACACACACACACACACACACACACACACACACACACACACACACACACACACACACACACACACACACACACACACACACACACACACACAGCAGCATAGCATACTCTCATTTATTCAACAAACAAATGCAGCCTTTGCAGCTTTAAAAATAAATGTGAATATTTTCTGTTGGTGTAAAACTTCCAAGTCCAAGACAGTATATTCCTCCACGCACACAGTAGGCAATAGGAGCAGAAGACTCTGCATTGTAGAGACAGGGGTGAGCAATGCAGGGAGCCTGCTGCCTCCCATCCCCCACATTCACATAGCAAAGCTCTGCTGCCTTTCCAAGCAGCGATGCTGCGTTCATGTGCTCCACCCGAGACTCGTAAATACACAGCTTTGCAGCATTCAAAGAGCTATCTTAATGGAAATGAACTTTGTCCCATTGCAAAAGTATGTACGACATATACATGTCATGGAAGTTAATTTGATCGAAAAATATTCATTTTACTGCAAACCACACAGCAATGTTCTTTAAACAACAAACTATACACATGCACTTATCTGACATCTGAACATAAGTGTCCTGTGTCGAGTTATCATTCACACACACACACACACGTGTGTACTATACTGCTAGAATTATTATTTTATACATGCCTTGCCTTTCACCCGACAACAATTTGTTTGTCTGTGTGTCTATGGGACAGTTTTCACATTCTCCAATAATGATCTTGAATCCCAATTTTCACTAAATGAGACCGAAATTTCCCACACAACACGAAGGCAACAGTGTGCAAGCTGCTGCGGAGAGCGTGAGGCAGGTAGAGAACACGAAGGAGGGGGTGGGGGAGAGGTTGGTTGAGATGCATTTTGGGCGACTTAAAGCCCAATTTATACTCCTGCGTAAAGTGCTCTACGTAGGTTACGGAGACCCCTCTACGTCCCCAGAGAGCCTGTCGGAGAGCCTCTCCGTCATCTCCGGCTGTATAAAATATTTTTTAAGTGTCCGTCACTCGGTCAAGGGACAACGGAGACGGCAAGAACTGCGATTGGTCCTCAGGACAGGCCGAGCGAAGCTGAAGCTGCTCTGTGCCGGCCACTGTGCACACTAAGGGTCCACAGCTGCCATACTATAAATACGTCATATCTTAATACACAAACCACATGTTTAGACTCTAAATGGCCACTTTCTCGCCTCAAATGTCCTAAAGCTGCGTTCCGGGACACAGAAAAGTGACAAACGGCGACTATTTTAATGTTATTCAGCTGCAACAACAACAGTCTTTCTCTCTCGGACGCCATTGCTCACTGTAGCCAGAAGCACAACAACCTTGCATAGCGACCCCTACTGATCGGGAGGGAAATTCCAGCGCCATGAAGGAGAACTATGAACGCTCGCGGGGTCTCCGTGGTTACGCAGTTGGATAACACATTACGCAGTCAGAGAAGGGGTATGTGGCCTTAATGCGGCCTCATGCTTTCTCCAAATGTCCCCTCGTCCTTGTCTGTGTGAACACACAACACTTTATATACTGTTTTTATCTCCATCAGGGTTTATTTTTTGTGTCTACACCTCCTGGTCTGTCACTGGCTAAGTGCAACCCCCATCACTGTTAATTTTCATAAATGAATATTACAAATATCTGTCACAATATGCAGACTGAATAAAGGAAATACCAGTATGCAGTATATAAACAATAATATAGAGTTTATAAGCAAAAACAGAAAACTGAATGAAAGTTTCACTTATTTAATCTACTGAATACATGATGTACATGATTGTGTAAATCTATAGAGCACAGGGTATAATATAATTATGGTAATCACCCATTCACTCACACAGCACATTTTCTATTACTCATCTTTCATACCCATTAACACGCTGCCGACACAGTCATCAGGAGTAATGTGGAGTTCGGTGTCTTGCCCAAGGACACATCGGCAAGACGACCTGCTCTACCACTGAGCTACCATCACATAGAAGCCCTTTTAAATGATACTGTAGTTCATGGATATTTTCTCTTACATTTAATGTGTCACATGGTAGTGATGTGTGCTCACTTTGGATAATGAACAATATTAGTTAATGCTTAAAGGGACACAATTAGTATTTATGGGTTTATATAACCCAAAATCCACTTTTTTATACATATTATGTGCTCCTGCATTGTCTAGTCGCTGTATAATAGTTTTTGTTTCATTTTCGTAGTGTTTCAAAAAGTCATGTGAAATAACATGGTCACGGGCCGCGGTTGCATAGCCACTGTTAGCAGCGAGACGCCATGTTTCTACTGGAGCCTGTAAAGACAAACGCGAGAGAACAAATCAAGCGTCTCTTTACTTGTAGCTGAAGTCCCGCCTCCTCTCTCTCCGCTTCGTCTGCTACGGCCGCGGTAGCTCCGCCCTCTCCCTCTCCTCACGAACCTCATCTGCTGACACGGAGAAAGACGACGAGGACGACATTTGACCAGCTGAGGATACCGTAGCGCTCAGGGAAGGGAGGGGGTGAGCAGAGGAGCAGGTCTTTGTTGTAAATTTCAGCCTCTCCTCTAGATGGCACTATAAACTACTTACTTCACCTTTAAGAAATACTGTTATATTTAGATAAAGCGTGTAAAAATTCTGTGAAATGTTCCTTATATAGATAAAAAATGTACACAAGCTTTATAATTTTTTTATCACCTGATTAAATGTTGTTTTTTTGGGGTAGTTAAATATATATATATATATATATATATATATATATTAGGAGCTGGGTCAGCTCTATTGAAGCCACCACTTAGGAGCTGGGTCAGCTCTATTGAAGCCACCACTTGGCCCACACAAGGTGATGGATGCTGCAACATGCAACTTCACCACTAAATGTTTCTACATGTCACACACTGCACCTTTAACATAGAGGCAGTGTTACATCAGCACAGAACTGTGTTTCTCAATTCATCCAAATGTGGCACTTTACTAAAGTTTAATAAAGTGTCATTGATTTACCGTGATTAGCATACGTTTTTACCTAAATGCTCTGAATTTGTCAGACATTTTAAGTGCAGTTAGAAAGGGCATCAGTCGCTCACAACAAGTGCTCAACCCTATGATTCCAGACCATCAGAGTCCAGGTCCAGTTTAACTCTGTGTGTGCCGGGTTTTCGTTTCCTCGCGACAGCACTGGAGGATGATGGCTGTGTCTCGCACACGGAGCCTCGTGCTGGTGTCGTTGATGTGTTCCTCTAACCGAAGCCCCCTCCTCCCTCCAGCGCTCACACACTTGTGTTTCTCACATTCATTCCCTCGTTCTATATTCATATTTTTCCTCCACAAAATGTGCCCTCTTTCCCCCGCGCTATAAACGGAGTACCAGTGGATTATCGGATAGCGTTCCAAGCGGAGAGCAGAGGGGAAAATGAACCGGGATAGCGGGTATGTTGTTATAAATATAATCGTGCACATATTCAATGGTTGTTCGGAGTTTGTGAGCGAGTCGCCGCGCTGAGAGAGCGAGAGGAAGAGTGGCGAGAGAGGGATATCATGGCCGCTCAGGTCGCCAGCGTCGCCTCTCTCAATACTAACCCATCATCCGAACTCAAGAAGCCGGATCGGGACACACATGAGGAGTCGGTGCCGGGAGTGAAAGAGCATGAACATAAGGAACCAGGGCCAGACACATCTCCTGGTCCGAGAGAGCTGCAGGACGGGACCGAATCTGGAAATGCAGGGGGAGGAGGAGGGGATTCTGACATGAAGAACGGAAATGGGAATTTACCCCGGGTAAATAATACCAGTAATCAGAACGATACGGGCGGGCCCGAAGGAAATAACCATCCCGGAATAGGACACCACCACTCGGGCCCCTTTCCTCCACCTCCCTACGGTTACAACCAGCACTACACCCGGGCTCCTTTTCATCAACATGGCGGACAACAAAGCGCTGGCATGGCAGCTGCATCGGGGACTGGCATGATGGAGCCTTACCCCCCGAATTCACACGAGCACGGCTACCCTAACCATTACAACAACTACGGCCCGTTCCAAAACAGAACTTATCAGAGCCAAGGATACGGGGCCATGAATTCCCCGCGTCACAACCAGCCTCCGGCGGCTGGGGGGCAGCCAGTCAAGCAACAGCCGGCAGGCGGAACCACAGCTATGGCTGCCTCGTTTAATAATCAGAGGTATAACATGGTAAACCAACAGTCTACGTCTACACCAACTTTGAATCAGCTTTTGACATCTCCCAGTTCCACCAGGAGCTATCCGAACTACCCACAAGGAGATTACAACAACCAGGAAGGGGTTAATAAGGGACCAGGAGACACGGGCAACAGTCAGTATGGTGGGGTCCATCCGGGTTGGCAACAAAGGACCCATCACCCGCCTCCAATGAGCCCGGGAAACACCGGGCAGCCCCCGAACAGAAACCAGGTAAACTTCACAAACTGCACTGACACACTTAGTCTGAATTTAAGTCACCTGTCGGCTCAGAAAACGCTCTGGAGTTTAATGTTGCGTTAGACCAGCCATTGTGTATGTAGCAAGAGTTTTAAAATGGCTGCCTTTTCCCATCATAACCCCCTGCAATAGTGTTGAGACAGAGACACAAGCGTCACGCTGTCTTAGTCCAAACTTTGTGAGTCGTGGCTGTTGTTGTGTGTGTGTGAGACCAGGTGGAGCAGGTCGTTTGTCGGGAGAAAGTGTGTGTTTACTGGGTGTGTGTGTGTGTGTGTGTGTGTGTGTGTGTGTGTGTGTGACAGTGCAGAGGGGGAAATCACGAGATAATTGTTCGCAGTGCTGCCACATTGTAGGATCCAGCACGAACAACCATTCACATATTGAACGTGTAAGGTCCACGCAGTGCACACTGTTGTGTTAGCGGCTGTCAGGGCATCAAACAGGAGGTTTGCATCATTCTATAAATGGGACACAAGAGGAGCTCTCCGTCAGATAAACAGCCTCCGTGATGGAAAGACGTGTCCCACAATAATTACACCCGCCGAGTGTGATATCAGTACGATCGTTAACGCGATTCATTTAATCCAGATGGAGTGTTTCGGTGACGGAGACTCGGTTCTGCTTGTGTATGCTCAGCCCAGCCCACTCTCTGAGTCTCTTCTTGCCTCAAATGGCTCCGCAGGTCGGAGCAGGCGAAGTGCTGCTTGCCTTTGCTTTGGCATTTGAATTATGGAGGTAAAATGATGCTGTCAGAGCCACGAGACAGTTGGTCTTAGGTTGACATGAAGCCCAAATCTGATTGGCTCCTGATCCTCTGCCTCTGGCCATTTATAATTGCATCTAATAGAAGGCTGCAGAAAAACAACTCCTCCGCCCACTCGTGTTCCTCCACCATGTGAAGGCAATATAGACCCACATCGATTTCTGCTATTGTTTGCTTTGAGCACATGTTTACATTTGTATTATATGTTGTATATGTTTTCTTTTTCTGCTCTACACGAACAGAGCCACACATATATTCTATTCATTTGTTGTATTATTGAAAGCATTTAGTGAACACATTTAGTCACTTCCCATTGCTGTAATTTGCATGAAGACTGTACTCATGTTGACCATTATTATTTGTGTGTGTCATACTCATTGGTGCTGAGTCACATCTGTCATATTTTTAGCTGTTGACATCTGCACACCTGACGTTTATGTGTTGCTAAGGTATGCTCTGTGTACTGCTCATTTTAGTTGACTGACTCTGGTACAGCAGTGAGGTGTGGTCATGTATTTGCTGCTGTACAGCCTTGTTTTCCAGATAGGGAATTAAGGCGACTTTTGAATCTGAGCTTCTCATAGACGTGTGGGAAAGTTGGGCTTTTGCAGTTGTGTTTACAAGCAACCAAGGTGTCAGCCAAGTGTCACGGTTTTTTCCTGCATGTTTACATGAGTCTACAGACCCCGTGTCATAAACCTAAATACGTAACGAGAATGCACAATTCTGCCACGCGAGTGAGATCCGTCTAACACACACGCACTGGTTATTTTGGTATTATTCCTAATAGAAACGCAAAAAATACGTACCGTACCACCCCGAGCTGTTCCACTCAGTGGAAACAAGGTATATATATATATGTATATATATATATATATATATATATGTGTATATATATATATATATATATATATATATATATATATATATATATACACATACAGGTGCGTCTCAATAAATAAGAAAAGTGGAAACGTTTGTGGAAAAGTTAATTTATTTCTGTAATTCAACTCAAATAGTGAAACCCTGTATTACATAAATTCAATACACAAACTGAAGTAGTTTAAGTCTTTGGTTCTTTTAATTGTGATGATTTTGGCTCACATTTAACAAGAAAGTAAAATTCAGTATCTCTAAAAATTATAACGAACCATAAGACCATTTTTTTTCAAAAAACAACCGTTGACCTTCTGGAAGGTATGTTCATTTATATCTACTCAATACTTGGTTGGGGCTCCTTTTGCTTTAATTACTGCCTCAATTTGGTGAAACATGGAGGTGATCGGCATCTTCAAAAAGCTCGTCAGCAGAAGGAAGCATGAAGTGCTCTAAAATGTCCTGGTAAACAGGTGCAGTGACATTGGTTTTCAAAAAACACAGTGGACCAACACCAACAGACAACATTGCACCCCAAACCATCACAGGCTGCGGTTCTCTCGGTTGGTTATGCATCTTTTTCTTCCACTCGACTTTCTGTGAACATGCTTGGATAGAGCACTCTGTGAACAGCCAGCTTCTTTGGCGATGAATTTCTGTGGCTTCCCCTCCTTGTGAAGTGTGTCAATGACTGTCTTCTGAACAACTGTCAGATCAGCAGTCTTCTCCATGATTGTGAAGCCTTTTGAACCAGACTGAGAGACCATTTTGAAGGCTCTGATTAGCTGATTGGAATGTGATACCATAAAGTTACAATGGGGAACTTTTTCACCATATTCAAATTTTTTGGAGATACTGAAATCTGGGTTCTTGTTAAATGTGAGACAAAATCATCACAATTAAAAGAACCAAAGAACTACTTCAGTCTGTGTTTATATAATACACAACGTTCACTATTTGAGTTGAATTACTGAAATAAATGAACTTTTTCCACCTCTCTCTCTCTCTCTCTCTCTCTCTCTCTCTATATGTATATATATATACATATATATATATATATACATTAGGGATGCAACGGTACATTTTTCCCACGGTTTGGTATACATCACGGTTTTTGGGCCACGGTATCCGTACGGTTTCGATATCTTAATATAAAACTACTCAGACTAGCAAAGGCAATATTGCATTGTAAAAATAATTAAAACTAGGGCTGCAACTAACGATTATTTTAATAATCGATTAATCGGTCGATTATTTTTTCGATTATTCGATGAATCGGTTAAAAAAAGGAAACATTTGTAATTGCCACATCTTTATTCAAAAACGGAACATTTCAAATTCACAGTGCAGACTAAAGTGTAAAAACAACTGGTTATTGCTCCAACGTCTCTGAGCTATCAAAAAGTAATATTAAATGATAAACAAAAAATCAAAACTTACTGGAATAACACAAAAAAACATACAATGTATGATATACATACATTAACAGACGAGTCACATTTTTTATAATATTAATTAATTAATTAATTTATACTCACATGTTAAAGTACACATGTATTTTTATACTAATTTAAGTATATTTAATATGTTGATTTTGACCCTGTCTGACGACATAATGTTCTACCTCACTTGAATCTCACCTGCTTACTACAGAAAATGTACACTTGAAACTAACTCATTACATTATTACATCATAGTTGTATGTAAACTCGTTTTTTAATAACTTACAGCTGTAAGTGCTTTAAAAATAGAAGAAAAAAAGACACACACTAATGCTTTTGTTAGTTTAATAAACTGTTCATGTTTGTAAAGCTGAATAATTTATAAATTAACCCACTAAAGGAGAAACATGAGAGACTAATGTTACATGTCCTTACTTCCTTACTCCCTTCCTCGTCACGTAGGACTCCTACATGTTTTCTTTTTAGGTGCTGGTTAATCACCGTGGTTCTCCCGTGTCACGCCATTTCGCTCTTGCAAAGATTGCAGCTAACACACTTTTTAGGTTCATGAATGGTAAAGTGTTCCCACATATTAGAAGATTTTGGCCGAACGGTTTTCTCAGTCTCCGCCATGTTTCAAGTCAAATATATAGTTGTCGCTCACTCTAAAACTTTCCCGCACTGCTTATCCGCTCGACTATTCACGCGCACACAAGGCTCGCTGTGGGCGTGCATCAACCGGCATGAAACAGTCGGCATCTGTAACAGTTCCGCGCCTAGGAGTGACGTATTAATCGCGCGACTCAACGAATCGATAATTAAATTCGTTGCCAACGCTTTTAGAAATCGATTTTTACCGATTTTATCGATTCGTTGTTGCAGCCCTAATCAAAAGTAATATTAAATGATTAAAAATCTAAACTTACTGGAATAACACAAAAAAACATACAATGTATGATATACATACATTTACAGACATTATTTATAATAATAATTAATTAATTAATTAATTAAATTTATATCACACAGGTTAAAGTAAACATTTATTTTTTTATACTCATTTAAGTAAATTTAATATGTTGATTTTGACCCCCCACATACAATTCGATTCGATCCGATATTGATTTGGGTTAATGTTATTAAAACCATTTTTTGGAGCTGTTACTTGAAATGCATGACTGAATAGTTATGCAACATATTAATACTAGTATTATATTGACATTCAACAGTAAATTAATGAAGTTTTGGTAGTTAATGATGGCTGTAAGGACCGATCCCCCTCAGAATGTTGATACAAACATGCTGTGGGCCAGAATTACCGAACAGATCCAGGGCAACAATGGACTGCTATTGGGACACTAACCTGGAGCATTATTAAAAATATGACATTAAGAATTCACCCAAAAAGTGTTGCTGTTGCATACAAATGCACTTTTATTCTAATTATTTATATGAAAAACAAAGACATTCTGTAAATAGAGATTACTGGTTTCAAAGTAACCTAACGGTCATTACTGTATGTAAATAGGAATCAATCAAAAGGGACACAGAGACATCGCTTTGCCATGAGAGCCAAATGAGGATTCTGCAGGCTTCCTCGCCCTGTACCTTTTGATCTCGTCTTCTGCCTCCTGTTAGAGTTTTCTGTGTGTGTGGAGTTATTTACCTCCAGTCGTTTCAAAGCTGGAGCTTTGCAAACTTTTCAGCAGCGGCTAACTTCACCGCTGTCCGACGCCAAGTGGGGTGAAAGTTCACCAGGGGAAAATGTTTTTATTTTATTTTTTAAATCGATCTCCGGACGTACAAATCGTTCTTTAGGAATTAATACGACAATCGATTTAGAATCAGAGAATCTATTTTTTTTCAACACAGGTCTAGTCGCACTGTAGGTGAATGCGGAGCCAACTTCAGCGTTGTGATGCGTGGAATATGTTTACCCGGAGTGAATCATGTCTGTCGATATCCAACTTAAAACTAACTTCAATGCGGTGCATAACCTATGCGGTGCATAACCTACAGTCCTTTTCCCATTCTCATCATAGTTTGCGCTGAATCCAAAATAATCCCACACTTAACGGACTTAAGGCCACATTATACTTCTCCGACTGCGTAATGCGTTATCCGTCTGCGTAACCACGTAGACCACTCGAGCCTTTATACTTCTGCGTCGTGGTGACAGATAGGCGCTTCAATTTCCCACCCGATCAGTACGGGTCGCTGCGCAAGGTTGTGCTTTTGGCTACAGTGAGCAATGGCGTCCGAGGGAGAAAGACTGTTGTTGAAACAGTGGCCGTTTCTCACTTTTCTGTGTCCCGGAACGCAGTTTTAAGATAATTTGAGGCGAGAAATTGGCCATTTAGAGTCTAAACATGTGCTGTGTGTGTTAAGATATGACGTATTTATAGTTCGACAGTTCGAAGTCGGCGGGGATCAGCTCCGCCTCTGTCAGGACACCCGGTGCTCACTGAGAGCCGGCACAGAGCAGCTTCGCTCGGCCTGTCCTGAGGACCAATCGCAGCTCTTGCCGTCGACGCAGAGACTCTACAACAGGTTCTGCGTCGACGCAGAGCACTTTAAGCAGAAGTATAAATTGGGCTTTAAACGAAGACGGTGCCTCTTCAAACTTGAGTCTCGTTCATTTAAAAGGGTGTAAGATATGTACCTAAGATATGTTATTTTTGATACAGTTTTGTTCACAACATATTACCAACACAAAAATAAGTAAATGAACACAGGCCAAGACAGCAGACCTCAATCGCTCTCTCTCTCCGCGCCTCCCGCCCTGTGCCATACGGCTTCACGCTCTCTGCACATACTGGTTTAAATACACAACAAACAAATGCTGAGTGCTGATCAAGAGTTTTGTGCAAGCAATGTAAGGTTGCTCTTCTCCCAAATATGACAGGCTTCATTCAGTGATTGAATGAAAACGTTTACATGCAGTAAACGTTTTCACGCTTTACACGCTTTGAACAGTACAACATAACTTTAGCTTAGGTAATGTCCAGGTAATTGTTTATTTAAAGATGTTTATTTGACTGTATTCAGTATAGACTAGTTTAGTTATTTCACTTATATCTGTCTATAGTAAACAGTGTTGGGAACGTTACTTTTAAAAAGTAATTCGTTATAGTTACTCACTACTTGTTCCAAAAAGTAACTGAATTAGTAACTGAATTACTCTATAATAAAAGTAATTCGTTACCAGCTAAATTAACTATTTGCGTTACTGTTTAACAAAAGTTGCGATATGTCAAAGAATTAGATATTTTTTGAGCAGTTTTTGAAATAGTAGAACAGACAGATGTTTGCACATAACTTTAAACAGTTACACCATATAAAGTGCATTCAACTCTAGCAAATTAAATCAAACCTGAGACAACTGGTCAAGTAAACAACCTATACTTCCAAGTATTTTGGGCACAACAAAGGTACACTTTTAAACAACAGTAAAGTGTGTTTAGCTCTGTAGTCTCATACAATTAAAAAAATCAAAACCCCAATCTCCTACAACTGGTCTGGTAGATATTCTGTACTTCAAGTATTTTCTTCAAAAGTAAACAGTTCAATAACATATAGTGTGTTTGCAGTAACTGTAGCAAATAATAAATAAATCAAACTCTAACAACCTGAGATAAATAGTCTGGAAGACATAGGCTGCTGTATTTCTTTATCTTCATTAAAAAAAAGTAAATAGTTTAACATGATGGAGTGCTTTTAAAGATTGAACTTTGACTCCTAGATATGCATCTACCCATGCAAACACTTCTTCTAAAACACTCATCTATTCATGTGTCCGTCGTGTATCCGACTAACCCATGTAGCCCTAAAACCACTGATTGTATCTAAGGAGCAGCAGCATTTCAAACCTCTTGTCTCTCAGCCTGTTTCTCTTTGGGTGAAGACCAGCTTCCCCAAAATACTTTTCATCGGGTTGCTCCTGACTCGCCATCCCTGTGCCGTCAAATCTTAAGCTGTGTGTGTGTGCGTGTGTGTGGCGCGTGTGTCAACGCGTGTAAAAACACTGGCTCTGATTGGCTACCATGAAACATGACTTTGCCCACCTCCTCACAAGCGATGAGCCAGGGGTGCGTTCGAATTATAGTTTATTCAATGCATGCAGTGCATAGTAACGCATCGCATTTAACGTCCAGTAACGTTAACGGTGTTGTAACGACGAGAAAAGTAATAAGTTAGATTACCCCGTTACTAAAAAAATAACGTCGTTACCTGACGCCGTTATTTTAAACGGCGTTATTCCAAACACTGATAGTAAATAATGTATTGAGAAAACATTCAGTTTGAAATAGTCATAATTTCACATTTCAAAATTCTTGTCGTCATCGTCGTCAGCCCCCCCCCCCCATGGTTTAAAAAAATCCTGGAGGTAACCCTGTGTGTGTATATGTATATATATATATATATATGTATATATATATATATGTATATGTGTATATGTATATATATATATATATGTATATATATATATATGTGTATATATATATATATATGTATATATATATATATATATATATACGTTATATATATATATATGTATATATATATATATATGTATACACATATATCTGTGTTCGTCAATCCTGGAAATGACAATGTTCTCGGAAGTCTTCAGTTTTAATGATTTCTTTGTTTATGTGGAGAAAAGAAACCAAGAAAATATTCACATTTAAGAAGCTGAAACAATCAGAAATCTTGTTTTAATCATGAAAAAAGCTTCAAACCGATTATCGATTATCAAAATAGTTAGCGATTAATTTAATAATCGATTAATAATCGCTTCATCGATTAATCGTTTCAGCTCTAATGTGTACACTAGTGCTGTCAAACGATTAAAATATTTAATCGCATTAATGTCATAGTTGACTCGCGATTAATCGCAATTAATCTCACATTTTTATCTATTCTAAATGTCCCTTGATTTCTTTTTGTACCGTTATTTTTCCTCATTTTAATACTCTTATCAACATAGAAAAGTGGATTGGCTTGTTTTGTGTAAATGTTATTTGCATATTTTGGCTTATACTGTAGTGTAGGGCTGAACAATTAATCGAAATGTATCTAACTTGCAATACAGCTTACTGCAATTTCAAGACACTATTTATAATATAATATTTGTTCAAGCCAAAATATAATTTTAGATGAATTATTATTACACATCTTATTCTACAGACTGAACCATGCTGTCAGACACAAACTAATCTATGTTACAGACTTAAACTGGTGTGTGTAACTTGTGTGTGTGTTGTTGGAGGTACGAGACATCAGTGAAGCAGGAAGTAATATGTTCCCTGTGTTTACATTAGCGAGCCGCAGGTGAATATCTCTGTCACTCTGCATATTTTGAGTTCTTCCTCTTGTGAGAGCCACACAATAATAACAGAGGCTGTGTATCAGTTCTGTGAATAAAGAGCAGTTCTTCAACGCAGACGAATTCCAGTGGTTTAATGTGTTGTTGCCGTAACCAGCTAATCCGAGCTGAAGGAGCTAGCGGAGAAGTGCACAGCGCTCGCCATCCACTCAAAACAGAAAAACAACCCCACAGACTACTCTTTGACCGGGTCGCGCAGCGTGTTTGTTGTTTTGTTTCCGGTCTATCTAGATCCGCTGTGGGGTTGTAGTTATTCTATTCCTCAATTATTCGTTGAGGCAACAGCATGTGAAAAAAACCTAAAAGAGCGTTAATCGCGCCATTAAAAAAATTTGACACCGTGAAAATGGGTTCGCGTTAACGCGTTAATTACCGTGTTTAACTGACAGCACTGATATATACATACATGTATGTTTTGACTTCTCAAACCCCTAATATATGAGATGATGCATCTGTCCGAGCAAGTGAGCAGAATTCTAGAAAACTATTAAAAATGTTATTTTAATGATAAATTCAAAATCAAAATTCAAAATCAAATACTTGGGCATTATTTCATGTTTGAAGTCTTTTGAATAATGTTTTTTCTCTCTAACATCAATAGTTTTAAAACGGACCTAGACCGGAAGTTCCAATAAACGCTGTTTTTTAGTGTGTATCTGCGTCCTTACCTTGTTTAAGAAGCCCTGAAGGTTCTAAACAAACAGTTCAGCCATGGCTGAGAATGCTGTGTTTTATTGTAATCTCGGGCTCAGTGAGATCTCTGAAAAAACCCGGTCCGGTTACGTAAACACCGGTTCTCCTGAATAGCAGATCGTCCTACTCCGAGCACTAGTCCGGGCACATTCGGTTGCGTACATTGAACCACAGAAGAAGAATAACGTCCGTTGTGGAGGTGTTTCACGAGCGACAGTGTCTTCTGACTCTGGGTCTGACTCTGGGTCAATGTCATAAAAGGGATGCGGCGGGGAGTCGTGAAGAAGCTATTTTTGAACATTGTTGAAACAATGTTTTGACAATGAGTAGCAGGGCATCCACCGTTCCAGAGGGGGGAGCTGCGCTTCTGAGAGCGGGTGTACTGCTGTAACGATATGCGTATCGAAATCGCGATACTCAGAGCCACGAACCTGTCTCGCGGCCTGAGAAAACAGAATCGCGAAACACCCTTTCTAACTCCCAGTTATTTTTCCAGTCAGCCACATGATATGAGCTGATAGTGCTACCAAACTTTTCAAATTACTATTATTTTTAATTAGGGGTGTCAAATTATTGCGTTAATTGTGATTAATTAATTACAGTCATCATTACCGCGTTATGTTTTTTAATCGTGTTAATCTCCTTTTCACGGTTGCCCCCCGCTACAAACACAGACATGCTGCATACCCACAGAAGGTCAGAAACTCAACTAAAATCTCATATAAACCATTCTTAGGTTCACCAAACACAGTTAAACACCGATGGATCAAACCCGTGGGAGTCGAAAAAAAAACGCTACAGTGCACATGAGCGTCAGTGTGATTATGTAAACAGCGGAGAATTCACAGATTCTAACCGTACCATTTTTTATCACTCTACGAACAAGATTCACGGATCCAGCCCCAAAATAAGAGCAAAACAACAACTGACTTTCAAGAAATACAAGCAGAAATGTTGTCTTACCTTTGCTGTTTATTAAAACAAGTTATTTCCACCGGAACAAAACTGCTTCTCATGAAGAACTACACTTCCCAGCATGCTTTGAGGTCAAATCCCAAATTTACTTTGTATTTTTCAACAGTATTATTGTGTTACAGAAAAGAGAGAAATCTTTGGTTATTTATTTATTTATGTTCAAATCTGTTCAGTGTTCCAAAATATTTGTTATTAAATATTAAATAAAACATTAAGTTGTTATATAACCGCGGGTCAAAAATCGTGATATAAATCGAATCGTGAGTTTACACGATTACTCGTTGCAGCCCTACAGAAAATATTTTCATGGACTGGCCCCCTAACGCTCTCGGGTCGCTATGGTAACGCTTAAACCTGCCTTCAAAATAAGATACACAAAACAGCTTTGCGATGGGCGCGCACTGCATGTAAACATTTCATTAGTGTTGATATATTTGTTTCAATCACTGAATGAAGCCTGTCATATTAGGGACAAGAGTCAGGACCTTAAATTGCTTGCACAAAACTATTGATCAGCACTCAGCATTTGTTTGTTGTTCATCAAAATCAGTATATGCCAAAAGCGCGGGCGAGCGGGCGGAAATATTAGCGTTGCTATTAATTAGATGTGAATTTTGAGCTTTTCTTTTAAGGCTACAGTCAGTCCTACTGTCACATCCATGTCAAAGACATCAGCAGTGTGGCAGTATTTTTCAAAAGTAGATGACAGTAAAAAAAAGTGGAATGCAAACTTTCCAAGCAACAGTTTGATTTTCACAGCTCTACTACAAACATGACATATCATTTAAAAATGGTAAGCTAAGGTTGCTCCGTCCATTTTGAGTATGAACATTAGGGCTGTAACGATATGCGAATCGAAATCGCGATCTGGATACTCGGAGCCACGAACCTGTCTCGTGGCGTGAGAAAACAGAATTCTAACTCCCAGTTATTTTTCCAGTCAGCCACATGATATGAGCTGTTAGTGCTACCAAACTTATATTTATTAGGGGTGTCAAATTATCGCGTTAATTGTGACTAATTAATTACAGTCATCATTAACGCTTTATGTTTTTTAATCGCATTAATCTTTTTTACTGATGTCCCCGCTACCGGGGACAGTGTCAGACGCAGCGGCAAAAGCGTCGTAAAGCCACGTCTAACTTTAATAAACACAGACATGCTGCATACCCACAGAAAGGTCAGAAACTCAGCTAAAAAAAACGTTACAGCACATGTTCACCGGAGCGTCAGCGTGATTATGTAAACAGCGGAGAATTCACAGATTCTAACGGTACCTAGGGCTGGGCGATTAATCGAATTTTAATCGTGATTTTGATTCTAGCTTCTCACGATCATAAAAACATTATAATCGAAGAAAATCGATTAATGCGCCACGCGGCGCGCCGTGTATGTAAATTCCTATGCTATAAAAACACCTTGAATGCACCAGTGTTAAGTACAGCTGCAGCAGGTGTGTGACTTGAGTGTATCAATAATATGAGGAGCGAGCGATTAAAAACATGGCAGAAAGGTAGCAAAGGTAGGAAAATATGAGTTATCTGGAAACATTTTGGCTTTGTTTGCAAAGTTTCTCGCGCTGTCATGTCTGCTCCTGAAGGCAACACTACCAACTTCATTTCAATCCCTTAAAGTTCAGCCATGAAGTGGTCTATGACCACGCGATAAAGCTCGTCAGCCAGCGCCACCGCAACACATTCCTCTATTAAGGACACTCTTTATAATGTGTCCCATGATATCCCACCACATCCCACAGACATCAAGTGATAGTGGAGGCCGTGACGTTAATTAAAAGAATATGGTAGCAAAGGACATGTAGGCATCAGTACCGTAAGCAACCCAGGATTCAAGATGCATGTTAAGACTTTGGACAAGCGTCACGTGTTGCTGTCACGTAAACATTTCAGCAGTTGCTCTGCCAGCCTTGTATGATAAATGTTGTGTTGAAGAAGCAAAGGATGTGCTGAGGGAGTATAGCATTGTTTTGTTTTTGGAAAAAGAAGAGCATTTTGTTTTGATTTGGTCCTGTGTTATTAGTGATGTATTGTTTTTATTGCTATCATTATTTTAATTTACTATTATTATTTTACTTATTTTTATTATGTAACTAATTTATTTCTGACTGTTCTTTTAAGTTATATTTAAATTTGAGTTTTGTTGGTTCAATAAATACTCAAGTTTTGAAATCACTGAATAATCGTGTTTATTAATCGTGATTTCAATATCAATCAAAATAATCGTGATTATTATTTTTGCCATAATCTCCCAGCCCTACGAACAAGATTCACGGATCCAGCCCCAAAATAAGAGCAAAACAACAACTGACTTTCAAGAAATACAAGCTGAAAAAGTTGTCTTTCCTTTGCTGTTTATCAAAGTTTATCAAGTTATTTCCACTTGAACAAAACTACTTCTCATGAAGAACTACACTTCCCAGCATGCTTTGGGAACAAATCCCAGTCTGATCGATCATTTACAGCAAAGAGAGAAATATTTGGTTATTTATGTTCAAATCTGTTCACAGTGTTCCAAAATATTTGTTATTAAATGTTACATTAAGTTGTTATATAAGTAAATGTTGTTTAAATAAAATGTTTTTTAAATAAAAAAAAAATCATGGAATGTATCGAATCGTGGGTCAAAAATCGTGATACGAATCGAATCGTGAGTTTGTGTGCGAAGCTGAGCTCCTATGTTCAGTCTCGCTCTGCACGAGGACATGCACTGAGCCAAACAATCTAAACATTCTTCAACAGTTATTGGGCTGATATTACTAGTTATTTTCAGATATCACGGGCTGTGGTATTGCGCAGATGCACATAATACAAAACACTGTCAGAGCCGTCGGACTCTGTTGAACTCCAGCTGCGGGTCTTTTCAAATTAAGAGCCTCTTTTAATTTGAAAAGACCTGCACTCGTAAAGCACCCTCCATTAGTTGATTTTTAGTCGAAATGTTAGGGCTTTAGTCGACCAAGAGTTTCTTTGGTTGATTACAGCCCTAGTTTGGTTCAATATTCAACGGCAAACGACGGTATTTCGGTGCGATTCAGCCCGTAAAAAAGGAATTAAAATACACAACGCTGTGTGATTAGATCCTCAGGAGCGGAGCGACGCGCACTCAGTGATGCGCGCACTCAGCGCTACACATGCAAATGTTGAAGTGAAAAAAGTACGTTTGAAGTAGCACCGCCTTCATTTAAGTCCGCTGTGTGAGATCATTTAGGATTCAGCGTAGACTACGATGAGAATGAGAAAATGAATGTCAACAAACAAACCACGGTGTGCAAGCATCTGTTATGCAGCGCAGTGAAGTTGGTTTGAAGTTGGATATTCTACAGACACTCGCTCCACAGCGCCACTTGGTTTTATGTTTGCTGTTTCATTTGATCTGATAGTGCACTATTGTTGAAATAAAGTTTGTGATGTGATTATATCTGTGCTTTTAATTATTTTTACAATGTAATATTGCCTTTGCTAGTCTGAGCAGTTTTATATTAAGATATTGAAACCGTACCGTTACGTTAGGAGGTATGAGGGAATAAGGGAATCCTAATCTTAATCTTAATGAGGCGTTAGTGTAAGTGTGATGTCAGAGAGGTGCGTAGGTGAAGCAATGAAGCAACAAGTAATGTGTGCTGTGTGTTTACATTAGCGAGCCCCAGGCGAATATTTCTGTCATTCAGCATATTATGAGTTATTCCTCTTATTGTGAGAGCTGCACAATAATAAGAAAGGCGGTGTATCACCCTGCAGTGCAGTGAATGAAGTGCAGTTCTTCAAGTCCTGTGGTTTAATGTGTTGTTGCCATAAAAAGCTAATCCGAGCAAAAGGAGCTAGTGGTCTTTCTTTAATAGAACATTTTAACATAGAAATACAATCAGTTCACATCCAATATCCAACTAAAAATACAAAAACGATTTTTAAGTTTAAACATATTTCACAACATAGTACCTACATACAAATAAGTAAATTAACCAATGACCAAGAGCTCAGATCTCACTCCCGCCCGTGCCTCGCGATCTCTGCTCATACAGGTTTAAATGACAAACAAACAAATGCTGCAAGTGATTTAAGGTCCTGACTCTTGTCCCAAATATGACAGGCTTCGTTCAGTGATATAACAAATATATAAACATTAATGAAACGTTTACATGCAGAGCGCGCCCACTCGCAAAGCAGACGGCAGCGCCGCGGGTTTGGCGGTATATTAAAAATTCATATCATAACGAAAAAAAAAACGGTATTCAGTGTGAACCGGTATACCGCCCAGCCCTACACTCTACTACATGTGCGTGTAGCCGCGTGCACATGTGTTGCTGATGCTGCGCGATGCCGGTGCATTTGACCGACTTATTAAAATTGGAATATTTCTCTCTGACCGGCCGGTTGCCAGTTGCGGCCGATCACATGAAAATCGTCCGGTTCTGGTCACTGGCCGATTAATCGGTGCATCCCTAGTTGTGCATAAAAAAACTTGAACATGAATTAGTTCAGATTGTGTGAATTGAACAATGAACGTCAATGTTGAGGCATTGACTCCGTTCAGGAAATCCATTCCACAATTTACAACCAGCGAGCAGGCGAGCATGATTGACCAGGAGTTAACCAGGAAGTTCAGCTCCGCAACCTGCTATTCTGTTATCATTTGTGTAGTCATACAGTGGTATGCAAAACCCTGTAAATGTTCATGATTTTCCTTTATAAATCATTGGTTGTTTGAAAAATAAATTTCAGTTAAATATATCATATAGGAGACAAACACAGTGATAATTGAGATGTGAAATAAAGTTTATATGATTTACAGAAAGTGTGCAATAATTATTCAAACAAAATGTATGATTTATAAAGGAAAATCATGAACATTTACAGGGGTGCCACTACCATACCACTGTTGTGATTCAACTTAGTAATTGGTGGGAAAATATTAATACAAATGATTAATTATTTTTAATAATTAATTTTGTTATTAATTTCATAAAAACGGGGCACCACTCCTCTTAGCATGAGGAGAATGACAGAGAAACTGTCACTTTACAACCTTCAAGTGTCTCTTGACTATCAGTTATAACTAATTAATAATAAGTATATTAATATTAATTAATAAATAACAAAGAAGGTGTGAGATCGTACACTGGCTTCTTTCAATTACCCTTTGTTACAAACAAGCAAGCACAAAAGACAGAAACGGTACTTTTAAAGTAAAGGTTCAACATTTATTAAAGCATTAAAATTAATCAATAACAGCAACAAACATCAATCCCTTAATCCAAAATAACTGCTGGTAAAAACGTTTCAATATAAAAGAAAGAAAGTAAACTAAAATAAAAAGGGGTATGGATCTGAGTGCAGGAATGTGTGTTAGTGTGTGTGTGTGTTTGTGTGAAAGGGGGGGGGGGGGCGTGTCACTTTGGCAGCAGGTAACAGGAAGTGAACAAAACAAAGCCAAAGTAAAACAGGACGCAACAAACAAAGCCAAAAGGTAAAAGAAGGAGGGGTCTCTGATGTGACGGTTGTCACGGCGACGCGCCTCTCACTTCCGGGTTACCAAAAGTTACGTCATGTTAAAATGGCGTCACTCGCTGTTACCGTGAGGCGACGCGAGATGGCGCTCGTGCTCTGATTTCTTCACTCCGCTCTTCCGTCTTTCACCAGCGGAAGCGAGTAAAAGAGGAGAGTTGACGGAGGAAGTGAAGTCAGCAGTGACGTGGAAAATTTAAAGAGAAATGGCGGCAGGAGTGAAATAGACAAAGGAACGAGTCTGATCAGAAACTTCTGTAATCACACAGTTTATTCGGCTTGTCCGACTTAAACTGTAGTTCTTACAGATCACGGAAGTTTCCTCTCAATGAGTGATCGCGGGCTGTGTTGAGGACACAGGGTCGCGATACACGGGGACGAGTCACAGTACAAGACACGTGAGGAGAAATAGAAACCTTATTCGACCACACAGGTTAGCGAGAGTTTATCTCGTGAGCCTGTCTTCTTATCGGTCAAATTAAGCTTCTATTATGATCGCCGCTGGCGCTGCGCGCAGGGCGAGAGGCACGAAGAACAAATACAATTGATCAGCTGGGTGGATGGCGCCGGTTCCGCTAAACGGTCCGTTAGCTTAGCTCACAGGTATTATTCTACACAAGTTACAGCCGTGTGTGAGACACACACGGTAGCAATGAAAGAAAATAAAATTACATCAACAATAAGAACACAATGAAACTCCGGGGTGCACTCCCGTGTTTAAAATAAGCTCTGAATAGCTATTTTGCCCAGACACAATCGCTTACTATGAGTTGCCTTACAACGAGTAAGGAAGGGGTCCGTGGATCGCGTTGCGCGATTCTGCTCCGTGCGTCTGCTGGTTCTGCCGGAATGGGAGAGATGACAGGCGCCTCTAGAGCTGTGTTACGCGTGGTTCAATCCGTGGTTCGATCTGTTCTTCGGTCAGTATACCGGTATCAGAGAACGGGCGCGGGCGTCTCGTTGAATAAAAAGAAAAACAAAAAGGGAAAAACCAAAAATGGGGTAGGAGTGGACGAAGAAAGAACCTTCACAGCTTGGCCAGTGAGAATGGAGTTCTTTGATGTTTTCCTCTTCTTAAACACATACATCCGCTCTCGCTAGGAAAATATGGTGAAGAGACCGAACTCTGGGAGTTCGCATAGTTTTGTTAACTTTGCCTCGGGGGCAGGGCATCCTGTGGTGTCCACCAATGGGTGAACGGCTGACTGCCGTGGACGTCATCTGCCGCAGTGGGTTGTGGGGGATGAGTGCATCACAGCTGGACGCCTTGGAGGAAAAGATTCCTTCTCTTTGTTCTTCCCATGTGGCTCCTGGGGTCTTTCAGACCGCCATTTTAAGTCTCATCTGCATTCAGGTTTTCCCAAAGAGGACAGTGAGGCCTCACAGTCATGCTGGGCCCAACACCACACATACCACTGTATTTCCATCATCTGTTTTTGTTGTTACATGAAAACAAAATATACTATATATACTTAAGAGAGAAGGATCAGAGACAGACACATATTTCTAATTTCAAATCAGACACTAATGAAATACATTGAAGTGGCTCTGTGGTGTAGTGTGGTCTGTTACTGAATGAGCTAATAATGTCCTAACTCACAACTCAAATCATTAGCATCACAGTCAATACTTCACACACAAAGCTGTGTCATTCACACATGATTCAAGCACTTCAGCACATGTTTGTGCTGGAGCAAGTGAAACAATAACAAGAAAAAACGTCTCTGTATGTGACTGAACACTAACATTACGTATATAAAAACTCACACAAAACTATAGCGCGGTGCTGGCGTCACGTCATCATCTCAGACAACTACTGTGTGTGTCCTGCTCTCTTTCAGCCGCTGAATAATCCATCTGTTTGTTGTTTTTGTGACGATGAAGTCTGCTAACACGTTAGCATAAAGATCGCTAGCTTAAAATGCTAACAGTCCACACACCAGCAGTCTCTGTGCTTTCTCTGTCCTTGTGAAGACGTTCAGCCACAGTTCAGATATTGTCCTGTTCTCCTTGCCTTCCTTTGTTCAACAAAGCTTTGATAATGACTGCTTTGATGACAATCACGCTTTAATTTCGCACTGCACACACGCGCACACACACACACACACACACACACACACACACACACACACACACACACACACACACACACACACACACACACACACACACACACACCTACACACACACACACACACACACACACACACACACACACACACACTGCACACATACGCGCAGCCCAGGCACTCTATCTCTCACCCTCCCCTCCCTCTCTCTCTCTGTGTGTGCGTGCATATTAATTAGCCATGTGTATTCTCCGTGATCGTCAGCTGATTGGCTGAAAAAGCAACAAAGGCTCTGGAATGTGAGATCACCACACCCAAACTAGGATTGATTCACAGCGATAAAACAACCTTAATTCAAACACAAAGTTTATGGTTTTAAGACCAACAGTACTGTGATTTGAAGCAGGTAGTGGCTTCTTCAAAACTTCAACTTGTGTAATTTTGAAAAAAACGGAAATCCTTAATTTTGAAAAAAAATAACTTTTTCCTGTTTTTTCTCGTTTTGCGCTTTGCCGACTTGTTCCTGATTATGAACTCCCCGTGACATTCACTTCACACCAGAGAACATTCTCTCTCTTTGAGCAGTTAACTAAAGACATCAGCTCATCTGATGCATCTTAATTGCAGCGCTAAAGCGTTGTCTACATATATATTGAGACCACTGAGTAAAAAAAATGAAAAGTGTGCTCTGCTCTTCAGATTCTGTCACCACATTTTACTAAGATCTACTCGGATCACCTGCACTTTATCGGGACTGTACTCCATCCTCGTCATAAAGATCATTATTTTTATGTGAGGATAAAACACGTGGAGAAATTATCCAGTCTGCCTTGGACACAAAGAGACCGCTCGGAGACGCAGAGCGAAGGAGCGACGAACGGTGCAGGAGAGGGAGAAGAGAACAGCGAAGGGGGTGGTGCGCAGAAATACATTGAAACAAAGAATATTATGCAGCGACTAGACAATGCAGGAGCACATAATATATATACAAAAGTGGATTTTGGGTCATATAAACCCATAAATACTACACAGTGTCCCTTTAAGACATGACTTATCCATGTGAGCTTAACTTACAGATCATTTCAACAATCTATAAATGTGTCGGTGTCCCACGTCATCATCCAGTTACAGAATAAGCAGACGGAGCTCACTGACTTACTCCATGTAATGATTCATTACTGTCGCTAATTGCGCCAGTGTGCCGGTGTCTCCAGCGGATGACGTACGCGCACCTGCCTCATCTTTCTCAGGCACAGCGGTGGCAGAATAACATTTTTGCAGTTATTTTGTTATAACAATGAAAAGTGCGCTCTTGAGAATCTGTCCACATGTTTTACTAAGATCTACTCGGATCCCCGTATTTCATCGCGACTATTCGATCCTCGTCATGAAAATCATTATTTATGTGTCATATATGGATGTGGAGATATAACTGCGCATAGAGAAATTATCCATTGTGCGTTGAGTCCGCTTACAGCGGCGCACAATGCAGGAGAGGGAGAAGAGTGTCAGCAGGGGCGATGTGTTGCAATGTATATAGATCTGCTGCTATTTTCACAACTTATGTGTGACACTGCCCACCAACAATCTCCAATACGTATTGACCTAAATAATATATACTATATTTCTTTTTTCTTTTTTGGACTAAAACTAGACTAAAACCTTTTTGAGTTTTCGTCGACTAAAACTGGACTAAAACTAATAAGCATTTTAGTCCAAAAGACTAAGACTAAATCTAAGATGTCAAAAACAACACTGTTTTTGTCACATTATTTTGTGGCGAGGGCCGGCCCAAGCCTCCATGGGGCCCTAAGCAAAATTCAATTTTGGGGCCCTCTGATACTGCCAATATTAATGATTATTGATCATTCAAACACCTACTATACTAAACATATTCTACTTATTCTACTCTGTCACGAATACAAATACACTTGTAAAACTAAATGTGAGCAAATGTTTTGTTGTTAGATTGTAATCCACAGTGATTAATGCATGGAATCAGACACCAGATTTGCAAACTTACAGAAAAATATTTCAATTAATATATGTCAGCAACTCCCCCTACTATGCCTACCTCCTCCACACAGACCTGAGGATAATGATGACCTCCCTATATACCCTTTGAAACCCAATGCCCCCCTCTGGTGGCTTAACAAAATCATTACATGATGGCCCCATCAATGAGATCTGTGCTCAAAATAGAGCATGTGACAAGTTTGTGACTTTTCGAGTTATGTTGGTCACTAACAGACAGACAGGCAGACAAACAAACAAACTCCAGCGAAAACATACACCTCCTGGCGGAGGTCAATAATTGACAACTCCACTGTTCTCCCGTCCCCCGGGTCAACAGTCTGGGTATCATCCTCCATGGCAACCTGTCCTTCACAGCTCACATAAACCACATCACCCAGTCTGTCTACTTTCACCTCTGCAATATGAACTGCCTCTGTCCTTTACTCACTCTCAATACCACTTGATTGGTTAATACAGGATACACACAGTGTTAGACCAGTTTGAAGTGGTTTCTCTCTCCTCTCTCGGTAACGTAGTGAAATTTTTGAAACCTACGAATTGCCCATTGGATATTGTCCCTGCCAAAGTACTGCAAATGGCTTTTAACACTGTGGGGCCCAGTCTACTGATTTTTATCAACTCCTGCCTTAGATTAGGAACTGTCCCAGTTGCTTTTAAACATGCTGTGGTCAGGCCTCTTCTTAAAAAGCCTAATCTTGACCCCTCAGTTTTATCTAATTTTAGACCTGTTTCCCATTTGCCCTTTCTCTCCAAGGTTTTAGAAAAAGTTGTTTTTATACAATTACAGTCCTTTTTGGAAGACAACGCTATTCTGGAGAAATTTCAATCTGGTTTTAGGTCTCGTCACAGTACTGAGTCTGCACTGTTAAAAGTGCACAATGATATTGCGCTGTCTGTGGATGCCAAGAGCCCTGTTGTCTTAGTGCTACTTGATCTCACAGCAGCCTTTGACACGGTGGACCACTCAGTCCTCCTGTCACGTTTAAATAATTACGTTGGCATCCATGGCACTGCACTAAGGTGGTTCACATCGTACCTGTCCTGCAGGACCTTCTCTGTTATGGTTGGTGATCTGTCTTCTTCCAGTGCTCCTCTCTCCTGTGGAGTCCCACAAGGTTCTATTCTTGGCCCCATACTCTTTTCATTATATATGTTGCCACTTGGGTCAATTATAGCCAGGCACAACCTATCTTTTCATTGCTATGCAGATGATCTACAAATCTACCTGCCAGTGAAGCCTAACAGCAACAGCGCACAATCCTCCTTGTCTAGCTGTCTTGCTGACATTAAGCAGTGGTTGGCCCAAAACTTTCTTAATTTAAACAACGAGAAAACGGAATGTATTGTGTTCGGGGATACTGTGATGGATGGCTTTGGCTCCTTGTCCTCAAAACTCAGTCCGAACATCAGGAATCTGGGAGTGACCTTTGACAGTCATCTGAGGTTTGATAAACAAATTAGTAACGTTGTCAGGACTAGTTTTTTCCAGTTGCGTCTGCTGGCCAAAGTTAAAGCGTTTTTAAGCCGTCACGACCTTGAGAAAGCCATACATGCGCTAATCAGTTCCAGATTAGACTACTGCAATGCACTGTATATTGGCATTTCCCAGACTTCTCTCAGTCGCCTTCAACTTGTTCAAAACGCTGCTGCCCGTCTTTTAACCAACACTAATAGAAGAGAGCACATCACCCCTGTTCTACACTCTCTCCATTGGCTTCCAGTCTCTTTTAGAATCGATTTTAAACTTTTAATGTTTGCCTTTAAAGCTCTTCATGATCTTGCCCCATCTTATTTATCTGAGCTTTTAACTGTTCGTGATCCGGGTAGAGCTCTGAGGTCAAACAACCAAATGTTGCTGGAAGTGCCCAGGTCAAAATATAAACACTGGGGTGATCGAGCCTTTGCTGTTGCTGCTCCCAGGCTCTGGAATAAACTCCCTGTTGAGATGCGTCTTATCTCTGACCTGGGCCTCTTCAAATCAAGGCTAAAAACCTATTTATTTAGGATGGCTTTTAATACCGAGTAGTATGGTGACACTTTTTATCTTTTGTCTTCTTATCTTTTATCTGATTCTATCTTATTTTATTTTGCACTATTTTATTGTTTTTATTGTTTTTAATTACTTTTATGTGTTTCCTCTTTATTTATTTATTTCTTGTAAAGCACTTTGGATCACCGAAAGGATTGTTGTAAAGGGCTGTATAAATAAAGTACATTTACATTTACATTTACATTTACATTATTTCTATCATTTTTTTTTTTAGAGGAAACCTGTTACGTTTCAGATACACATTTTGAACAGCATGACGTAACGTTAGCTTGGGTAATGCCCAGGTAATTTATTTAAAGAGGTTTATTTGGCTGTATTCAGTATAGACAAGTTTAGTTATTTAACTTGTATTTTTATTTTGTTGTTGTGTTTGTTGTTTTGGCCAAGTGATACTGCAAGATCCTATTTTCAATTATTATAACCATTTCAAAAACATTCAGTTTGAAATAGTTATAATTTTTTAAACGTAAAGCACTTTTGCTACATTTTAATATGTATAAAAGGTGCTATATAAATAAAGCTAATTTGAATTTGATTTCACATTTCAAAATTAATGTTGTCGTCGTCACCAAACCCCCCCCCCCCCACTCGGGCAGACCTCCCCCACGGTTTAAACTGTCTACCTTCAGATACCTTTTTCAGATTAGCTTACACACTATGACCATCCCCCATCACCTCAGCCAACCTTTTCAGCATTTGAAATTTAATAAAATTTAATAATTTTTAACCTTCATCTACTGTGTTGAAGTTGTCTGTTTTATCTTCATTTAATTTCTGATTTAACGAGTGAAATCAGAAGATACATTCTGATTACCCCCCCCCCCCCCCCCCACACCACTCACTCACACGCATGCATTACACTAAACAATGTTTCGCAGTAGACAGTTGTAGTAGCTCTGAGTGAGACATCTCTCTTTTACTAAATCTTTGATGCACTGACAGCACATGCACACTAGTGACCAGGAACTAATTAACTAACACACCAATTCTAATATTTTTCAGGTCATTATATTTTCGTTCAAACTTATTTTGTGAAAGACAGCCCTAATCTCAGTTGCGCCTCGCGTACCATGGTGCCACTTCAGCATTGCATGTAGGGCTGCCACGATTAGTTGACTAGTCACGGTTACGTCGACTATTAAAATCATCGACAACTAATTTAGTAGTCGCCGCATGTTTTTTTATTTTCTTTTTCTTAAACTTTGTTTTCTCTCTCAAAACTGCTGCAGCCCCTTCCACTGCAGCGTCTGCCTCTCTGACCGCCTCTCGGTCCTTGACACACATGCGCAGTAGTGATAATCTGGGTCAGCCGTGATGTCACGAGAAGTTATACCAGACGGGCTCGCTGGTGTCATGGCGACCCGACAGCAACGGAGCTCAAAAGTGTAGGAACATTTTTTTTTTAAAAAGAAGGAAAAAGTGTGCAATGCAATATCTGCAAGACAGAACTTGCCTTTCATGGCAGCAAAAGTGCGATGCTGAAAAGGAAGCACGTTGTGGCTGACAACGACGATGAAGAGGGACCGTCATCTCGGCAAGCTAATGGGCTAGTTAGCGGCTAACATTAGCGTAAACATAGTGCTAACTTACTACTTACTCATATTAATAGCTGTAAACATTAACATTAGCGATGACGATTTGATTCATTGGCCTTAGCACACATATTTAATGTGTTTTCTGTAACGTTATAACAGTGCCTGATCCGTTTACTCTTTGCACTAATCAGTTAATAATCAGCTGATTTATATCAAATCTTCTGATAAGAGTCAATCCGATCGCTGTTTCAACTCACTGATGCACTGCACCTTTCTTTATATTGTCCAGCCTCCAAGTCCAATGGACCAGGTGGGGAAGATGCGCAGCCAGCCATATGGAGGATCCAATTCATACTCGCAACAGCAAGGGCCTCCAACTGGGCCTGGAACCCAGCAGGGAGGCTCTTACACAAGCCAGGGCTATGGACCCACTGGGCCTCAGAGGTATCCCATGGGGCTGCAGAGCAGAATACCTGGTTCTATGGGTGGCATGCAGTATGGACAGCAGGTTGGTAAACATGAATCTAAAAGAAATACAAAACTATGCTGTTTATTTAAACAGACTGTCAGGGAAAAAAGAGAGGGTAGTCTTCTTATTTCATCATCTGAAGTAGAAACCACAGATACAGATGAACCTTTCTCTTCAAAGTAGTGCTGGGCGTTATACCGGTTCACACCGAATACCGGTTTATATTTTCGCCCTTTTCAATGTTGTGCATCCAAACATGCATGGTGAGACTGCGAGGTTTGAGGTTTAAAGCACTCTGGTGGTACGTGAAGGTGAATATGGATAGGATATACATGGACATTTCCGAAATCGAACTACTAGTCACATGCTGACACAGAAGAACTTGGAAAACCGCAGCGCGGCTGTCTGCTTTGTGAGTGGGCACGCTCTGCATATAAATGTTTCATTAATTTATTTGTTTCAATCACTGAATGAAGCCTGTCATATTTGGGACAAGAGTCAGGACCTTAAATCACTTGCACAAAACTTTTGATCAGCACTCAGCATTTGTTTGTTGTTCATTTAAACCAGTATGCGCAGAGAGTGAGGTCTGCGGCCTTGGTCATTAGTTAATTTACTTATTTTTGTGTTGGTACTATGTTGTGAAATATGTTTAACCTTAAATAAGCAAGCTGAATCTCAAAGCCTGATGACGATGAAAGCAAAAGGCACCAGGTCAACCAAAGGGAGTCCTGCACAGACTCTGTGTCTCATTATGCCTTGTCAAAATGGGAGGTGGCAAAATGTCGAAAACGTCAGAGACTTCTCCCTGTGTTAACTAAACCCAGTGTTTTAGATCATTCTGTGTTTTGTTCTTTTTGTTACTTCACCCCACGGAGTTGGAGTGAAGTACTGTTTATGGCAGCTCTGTGTGTTTGTTTGTTGACTTACTTAAAAAAACAAACATGTGCTGATGTGCTTGAATTAAATGTGAATGACACAGTTTTGTGTATGAAGTATTGACTGTGATGATGATTTAGCAACTAGCTGAGCGTTAGCACATCATCAGCTCATTCAGTAACAGACCAATCCATCCACACTAAACCACAGAGCCACTTCAATGTATTTGATTTGATATTAGAAATATGTATAAATGATCCTTCTCTCTTAACCTCTTCTTCATGGTTGCCCCCGTTACCGGGTGCAGCGTCAGATGCAGCGACAAAAGAGTCATAAAACCATATCTAACTTTAACAAACACAGACATGCTGCATACCCACAGAAAGGTCAGAAACTCAGCTAAAAGCTCATATAAACCATTTTTATGTTCACGAAACACAGTTAAAACACAGACGGATCAAACCAGCAGGAGTGATACAGCGCACACATTGAAAAGCGGCACCGGAGCGCCAGCGTGATTATGTAACCAAAGAAAACATGTGTCGACTGGACAGTGGAAGACCCACAGATTCCAGCTGTACCATTTTTATCACTCTGCGACCAAGATTCACGGATCCAGCCCCAAAATAAGAGCATAACAACGACTGACTTTCAAGAAATACAAGCAGAAATGTCATCTTACCTTTGCTGTTTATCAAAACAAGTTATTTCCACAGGAACAAAACCACTTCTAATGAAGAATCGGCTTTTGCCGATGTAACACGCACATAAGTGATTTACACATACTCAATATTGTCAGCTTGCACATTGTTATATCACAAATGACAATACAAAAACAATATATATTGCCCACCTCAAGTGTCAGGATCTCAATTGTAAATCGAATATTGATCAAAACGACGACAAAAATAAAACAAAGCATTAACTAAATATTTAAAACTAGCAAACCCGCTGTCAAAATTTAATAAAACCAAACAATTTTTTAAATAAAAATAAAATCAATGAAAAATCTACTATCTCAACTCAACTATTATAACTGTGGACCAAACATCTCTGGTGTGAAAGTGGCGAAAAAGGAAGTGGCAGTGTGCTACTAGCACTAAAGACACATCACAGACAAATTTGGCCTGAAATCCTAAAACACTGCTGCTCACACTAGTAACACCAGCATGTGCAGCATTGAATGAGCACAGAGATACAACCTACGACCCATCTAACAATCCTGGTGTCTGACCATGAACTTGTACAAAAACTTCTCTCCCTTTGTTGGACTTATACAACACAGTCTACTTTTTAATGTATGGCAATTCTTTACTATTATCGTTAGCAGCTGAGCCCCCCCCCCCCCCCCCCCCAAAAGAGCTTGTGGCTTCCCCCTCTTCTTTTATCACTGTTTCCTTACAAGGTCAGTGCTAATGAAATTAAAAAAAAGCCTTTGGCACACAGATTCAAGCAGACTGAAAAAAAAACCTAATATTAAACTTCTAAGTCAAAATTTATTTTTTATTTTCATTTTCATGGCTGGATTCCAGTGGTCTTTAACTTGCAGCCTGCAGACCATGCACCCCCCAGTTGATTTCATGCAGCCTGCCAATAACTTTACAGTTATAATGAAAACTGGACGTAGATGAGGCAAAGCTGCCAATTCATTTTGTGATTGGGATCAAGTGTGGCTCGATCCCATTTTTGTGAAATATAATCATGTATGGCCACACGGTTGGCATAGTAGCTAGCGTTCTTGTCTTTGCAGCAAGAAGAACCGGGTTCGAGCCTTGGTTGGAACAAGGGCCTTTCTGCATGGAGTTTGAATGTTCTCCCTGTGTGTGCATGGGTTTTCTCCGGGTTCTCCAGCTTCCTCCCACAGTCCAAAATCATGCAATATGGAGATTAGACAAATTGGTCGGTCTAAATTAGGGCTATTCAACTAAAATTTCCGGAGGGCCACCTTGCCCACAGGCTGTCTAGCCGGTGGGCTGGTCAACCCCTGTACTACTATTTCGTGTTACATGTACAGTAAAAGGATACAAATAGATACAAAATGTTGTAAATGATTTTATAACATTAGTACAAACAATAAAACTTACAGTACCAACAAGAAACGGGTACAATTGCCACAGTTGGCTCTTAGTGCAAAAAATATAACTTACAGTACCAACAAGACACAGGTACCGCTACAGTTGGCTCATAGTGCAACATATTCTGGTACATACATACAGCTGTACTGAGAGAAATTACATTTCCTTGATTGAGCTAAGACAGAAAAGTCAGGCTGATATGATGTGAGGGCTATGCGTAAACAGCTCTGCCGATGGTCATCTAACAGTGAGGCACGGTTGGATGTTTTGATGGCATTCATGTGGGAGAAGCTGGATTCACAGGTGTATGTGGAGCCAAACATTGTTAGGACACATAAAGCTAACTTTCTGATCATTGGGAATGTCTCTGCACTAACACAGTTGACCCAAAACTCTGCGCAACCCTCTTTCTTAAAAGCATTACTAAGTTCAGATGATGCTTGCATGTCAATAATGTCAAGTTGCAGTCGACCTTCATCAATGTTGTGTAACCTGACAAACTCTCCGGCATTGGGGGACACAGAGTGTGTGCAGTTAAATGGGTCTCTTTTTGTATGCCAAAATCCTCACATCTCTGTGCAAAGTTGTGCTTCAAATTACCTAGAAAATATGTCATTATCTTTGTCACTTTGGCACCTCGTGTTGACTTGATATAGTCACTGAGAGTGAGAAAGTGTCGCAGTCTGCCGTTGAGATCAGAAAAGATCTAATCTTTATGAAAAGCTGTGATCTTTTCAACATCAACCACTGTTTTGTTTTTGAGCATCTTGACCCATCTTTCAAGACCCACAAAATATTGTGTTCTATGACTATGGAAACAGTGAAACAACTAAAATAATAGACCTTCTTCTGTCTTCTGGAAAAAAAAGTTTGTTTCTACTTTTTTCCGTTCTTTAGTAATCTGCATTAGAAAATAGGCTGATTTCACGAGAAAACAAGCTTTTTGTGAAAAGAAACATTTCAAGCAGATCAGTGACTTTGAGGCTAATACTTTTTTTTGTGACGACTCAAACATCTGAACAGTGTTTTCCTTCTATAAAACAACAAATACAACACTCATAAAGGGCTTTTGATGGTAAAACAATAATTTATTTACACATGTATTTTATATCAACAATTTTTACATCCGACAAAAAACCTTTTTAGTATGTTCATGTGTGTTTGTGTGTGTGTGTGTTCTCAACACCCAGAAAGGGCTTTTGATGGCAAAACAATAACTTATTTTCACGATTCGTCAGTTGAGCTGGCCGTTGGCGACACGCAACGCAAGAAATGCGGCTTCTCATTGCGTCGCCCTGGTTCGTACAGCTCTTTGCATGATCGCAGTTCTGGAGACCACATGCCACAGTGCCCTTGTTACCCTTGGTTTAGAAAAATCCCTGTAGAATGTACCCTGCCTATCGCCATACGTCAGCTGAGATAGGCACAGCACCACCCCGACTCTCCTGTGGAGGACAAAGTGGCAGATAATGGATGGATGGATCATCATGTATCTTTGTTGCCACCGATTAACATTCGAGACCCCCTGAAAGCCTCAAAGGCAACATTTGAGGGGGCTTCTAAACATGTTGCAGTGTAATTGGAAAACATGTTTATTTCCTAAAGATTTTTGTCATTTTAGTTTTACATATGTGTCCAGCCATGGCAAAAGCGTTCACAAGTCTACTTTGGGACATTTGGAGTTATTTACAGATTCTGAAAGTGTGATTTCTAAGCTTTCCAACAATGTCAAACATTCTGATCATTTCTGAAGAAGATGTGGCCATTTGAATGTAGGCACTCCTCAAACTGCTTTAGGGAGAAATTCAGCCTGAAAGATTTTGACCTTCTTGAGGAGCCAGGCCAATAGCTGCACATATGTGATCTACATACATATTACACTTTGCATGCTTTCTTATCCTTTATAACCAGACAAAATGAAAAAGATTTTATTTGTAATTTTGTATTTTAAAATACATTATAATGGGTATTTCGCACACTGCTTATTGCTATATCATGATGAATACCATGATATAATTTTAAAATTCATATGGCCTTAACCCTACTGAGCAGTTGGCGTTTCCCAAACAGTTGGTCTTCTTTTCCACTTGTCTCACCTGCTCCTGGCCAGGTGAGCAGCCCATTGGCCCCCAGGTTATTTGGGTTTGCTGAATACTCTCAGCAACACCGAAACACTGACTGATCAGTTTATATTAAGTTACATGCTCCTCTCCTATCTTTTTTTTTTATTCCAAGAAAGACACAAATGTGCTCTGATAACTTTGCTTGTACCAAAATCAAAGAGTTGACATTGAATGTTGGGTTATTTTTTTATATATTTATAATAAATGAAGGGTCTCAGAAAATTAAACATGTAAAATATTAGTTCTTCTGAAGAAAGCAGTTGAATCTCACAGACAATTCAAATGTGTTGACTTATTTTTTTCCTGACATATTTCTTGCATTTATATCTAGATGTCAACATATGGACAGCAGGGTCCAGCTGGTTACAGCCAACAGAGCCAGGGCTACTATGGTCAACACAACCCCCCACCTCATCCTGGTCAGCAACAGCCCCCTTACCCTAGCCAACCACAGGGCAGCTCTGGATCACCTTACCCACACCAGGGCCACCCTTCACAGCCTCCTGGACAACATGGCCAGCCAGGATCCCCTTACCAACAATCACAAGGTCCCCATGGCCCTATTCCAGGCCAATCCACCTATAGCCAACCCTCACAAGCTCAGCCAGGTCAGCCATATGCCGCTCCCCAACAGCCACAGCCACAGCCACAGGCACAGCAACAAGGTCCTGGCTCCCAAACTCAGAAAGGCCCTCAGGGGCAACCTGGATACCCACACCCTGCTGGACCAGGACAGCCGCCACCACAGCAAACCACACTGCAGCAGCAAGGATCCCCACAACAACCTCAAATAGGAGGTCCGCTACCTCAAACCCAGCAACCTCCAGGACACAGCCAACAGGGTCAACCTTCACCTTATTCTCAGACACTGCAGCAGCAGCAGCAGCAGCAGCAGCAGCAGCAGCAACAGCAGCAGCAGCAGCAGCAGCAGCAGCAGCAGCAGCAGCAGCAGCAGCAGCAGCAGCAGCAACAGCAGCAGCAGCAGCAGCAACAGCAGCAGCAGCAGCAACAGCAGCAGCAACAGCAACAGCAACAGCAACAGTCATCTTATCAGAGGTTCCCACCTCCTCCACAGGTAACAACACCACACACTTCATCTGGAATGTTATATGTCATTTAAGTATCTGTTTCCATAACTGAAACTCAAGCAAGAGAGCTCATGCATGCTCTTTATGTGCACCAATACCACCTTTTTAGACAGCACAAGTACACAACTGAAATTTGCCACTCACCGTACTTGATAATGTCATTACTAGGAGTGTCACAATCTCAGTTGTAAATCGAATATTGATTGAAACAACTTCACAATCTCAACCTTCGAAAGCAAAGGTGGAATCGAGGATTCAACCACACCCCCAGTGTGACATCCTGCATGTGCGACAGAGGGGAAAAAATACTGTTGAAGTTGTAGCCATTGTAGCACGACTACATGTTATCTCCTCCCATTAACCTGAAGCTGCTGCCAACTAATGGTAACCACAGCAACTGTGATGCTGACCAAACTTGAACCCCCCCTCTCTTCTCTGAAATCACTGGTGGGTAAATATTTTTGTATTCCCTGTGTTTTTTGTTGACAACACGAACATTAACCATGGTGTGTAAGCTATCTTATGCGTATTTAGCTAGAGGTCGGTAATATACACTACCAGTTTGGACACCGCAGAGTGAAGGCAAAAGGGCTAACAAGTGCTCAGCATCTCTGGGAATTCTGTTGGAAAACCTTTTAGGTGACTACCTCATAAAGCTCACTGAGAGAAGAGTGTGCAAAGCAGTAATCAAAGTAAAGGGTGGCTACTTTGAGGAATCTAAAATATGAAACGTATACAGTTAGTAAACTTTTTTGTTTACTTTTCCATGTGTTCATTCATAGTTGTAATAACTTCAATGTAAATTGTCATGAAAATAAAGAAAAACCATTAAAATGACAAGCTGTGTCCAAACTGTTGACTGGTCGTGTATCTTTTGTGATGGCATCGTCATTTGTGGTAAACTCCACATGTTCCTTGAACGTTTGCAGCAGAAGTCCTCGCTGCATCAGTGAGCGCTGAGTATCAGGATTCGGTGTCACATGACCACTAGTAGATGGAGACACCAGGCTAAACATCTCAAGAAACACCCAGTTAGTTACTGAACACACAGCGCCCGGCGCTCCTCCACTGTGCACCATGTTCTCATTAGTGGTTAATAATGTAAATGAAAGAGAGCCACAATCGAAGCTCTTTGCATCGACATCCCAGACAACTCCTCCGTCCTCATTGGAGTGACACTTCCTCAAAATTCAACTTGCGCTAAAACGATAAGTCGTGCTGCAGGCGTGTTTGTAGTTTTGTAACCCTAAGCATTTAATTAGGGTACTGGAACCAAGCTCAGCATTGGTAAGCAGGTTGCATCTTGCTACAAAGGTATTGCCTTCCATGTATGATGATGATATTGTATTGTCAGTATAGATTGCTGGACCTTCAGGGCAACACAGAGCTACATGACTCTATGACTTTTCTTCTTTTTATAGTTGGTTTCCAATTGACTGGTTATTGTTACATTTATGTTGTTAATAGATGATTTCAATTTGACAATAAGGCCTTGTGGTACATTGCAAACAAATTATGAACATTGTTATTCATGACACCATCTAAATGGGAATTTAAATATGAAATGAGTTACCATGACATAAAAGCAATTATCCTAGACTGTAGAGTAGACAAGTCTTAAAATGGCAGACCCATCTGCGCTAAAAAAAAAAAAGATAGAGAATTGAAAATCGAATTGAGGATTAGGAGAATCGTGACACCCCTAGTCATTACAGTAATTAAAACCATAGTGCAGTACTTACAAACAACACTTATTTAAGAAGCTGAATTTATCCAGATATATAACAAATACAGATTTTTTTTTACCACATTAATCATTGGTTGTGTCTCACACTTAAAACATGTTGTTCACACATGGATTGTGGACGAGCTGCTCCTTGGAGACATGGGGGAAAGTCGGTGTTTCACTTAAACAGAGCTGATGATTGTTGTGCAGTGTATTCTCCTAAGAAAATCTGGATTACAATTCAGCTTTGCTGAGAGATATTATGCTTCTTCTTTATTTACTAGTGTTGTGTATTCATCTTAAACATATCAATTTGAATCATGCTTTTATAACTTGTAGAACTGATTATTGTGATGCTCTTTCCTTTGGTCTTACCGAAAATTCAGTTATCATATAACATACTGCTGCATGTGTGTTGACAAGAACCAGAAGGAGATTATACAGACAGTTGTGCTTGTAAATCTACATACCCTCGCAGAATTTAGACTTTATTTTGCTGTAGCCAATGACAGGTCGACTTGGCCTTGTGTTTTGGATCATTGTCATGTTGGAATGTCCAAGTATGTCCCATGCGCAGCTTCCGGGCCGATGAGTGCAAATGTTCCTCCAGTATTTTTCGATAACTTACTGCATTCACCTTTCCATCGATTCTGACCAAATGTCCTGTGCCTTGTTGACTCCTCTCCAAATGTAGTGTTTATGGTTGTGGCCAAAAAGTTCCATTTTGGTCTCATCACTCCAAATGACTTTGTGCCAGAAGGTTTGAGGCTTGTCTCTGTGCTGTTTGGTGTATTGCAAGTGGGATAATTTGTGGCATTAGCTTAATAATGGCTTTCTTCTCTCTGGCAACTCGAGCATGCAGCACATCTTTGTGCAAGTGCCTCCTTATTGTGCATCAGCCACATTTTTCAGAGTCCTGTATGTTATTTGTGGGTTTTTCTTTGCATCCCGAACAATTTTCCTGGCAGTTGTGGCTGAAATTTTAGTTGGTTTACCTGACCTGGGATCATTTTACGCTTCTTAATTAGAGTTTGAACACTGCTGATTGGCATTCTCATCCTTTGATATTTTCTTATATCCTTTTCCTGAAGATGGTTACCTTTAATACCCATTCAAACCTGTTTGTGTCCAGTTGTGTGCAAGTTATCAGGCCAAATCACCAGGCTATTTAAACTTTTCATCAGGGTCATTTGGGTAGTTTGTGTTGTCATTATCATTTAAAAAGAGTAAACACAGTTGTTTGACAATAAATTGCTTTAGCCAACCACTAACCATGAGTGAAAGAAAAGTGTTTGTGTTTTCATTCATATTCATTCTGTCAGGGTATTTAAACTTATGAGCACAACTCTAATACCAATGTTAAATAACCTTCACAAAACCCACAGTGAGGTATCATTCTTTCACTATGGCCTGCATCTGTTGAACAGCCAGGGGGAAGAACAGAGTGTTGACACTTGTAAAATAAGACTCAAAATTAAAAACAGATTGATTTAATCGGTTTATTTTTCTCTTAATTTAAATGTAATTTTACTTTTGGGTATTTTAAATAATCGTGTCTCTTTCAATCCCTTTCTCATTTATTTTTATAATACATTTGAATAGATTTTTATTACAGTTTTTATTCAGCTTATGTATTATTATGTTTTTTTTACTGTGCAATATATGTGTCTGCTCTGCACCTTTTAATCTTTTTTGTAAATTATTTATTTTTTCTTTTTGAACCTACCCATTTATTTTACACACATTTTAAGCCAGTGAAGCATCATTTTGTTCTGTTGCACACTGTTTGGTGCACAATATAAGGAAGGTTAAGGCCAGATGTGTGAATAATTAAAGATGACATTTTTATTTAAAGGGGCTCTTGGAACAACAACTTGGAAAACAAATCACACCTGCAGTGAACTAAGCTCAAATTCAATTTTTGGTGTGGAACACCAAGATCAAATCAAGACGATGTTGGAGATGAGCCAAAGAGCTGTAACTTAGTTATTCTTCTGCCATGTCTTTCTCATTGTAACACAGACACAAACTGAACATATTGAATTTATTACATTCCATTAAACACAAAACCTAATTTTATTTAGTGTATATTTATCCTGCCCTGCAGAGACCTATGTTTTTGTCAGTGCATCATATATTGCTTTACATGTCAGAGAGCCATTAACCTGTAGCCTCTGGAGATAATTGAGTTTTGTTTCTTGTCCCTGTGATCAGGAACTTTCCCAGGATTCCTTTAGCTTACAGTCCTCTGCTCCTCCTTCCAACCAGCCCATGGCTTCCAGCAAGAGCAGTCAAGAGGACAGCATACAGGCTCGGCCATCCAGTCTGCCAGTGAGTCCTCAGTTATCTTTATTTAATATGTGGCTTCCCCCTATTGTAGCAGGGTGCAGGGTGCAGGGTGCAAAGTTCTCCATCGCTTTGACAGATTCCCGTCAATGTAAAAAAAAAAAAGGCATGTGTTTTCTTTGGGGTTTTGTTTTGGCCATTTAATCTGATCATTTTTGAGGCATTGAATGTTGCTCTCAACCAATAAAGCTAGCCAGAGCCATGGTATTAGCCAATCAGAAGTAAAACAGGGTGGCTAGGTCTTGTCAACGCTGGATCCGTAACAACATTTTTTGTGTGTTTTTTTTTTTCCAACTCATAATCTTATCTAATTTATTCTCTTGGCTTCGATAGCGCAACCTTTGGTACTGTGCCGATTAGGTGTGTCACAATTCTCCAAATCCTCTACTCGATTTGATTTTCAATTTTAAGGTCACACGTCGATTCACAATCTTTTTTCTCTTTTCTCTTTAGTGGTCTTCTGTTTTTAGACTTGTCTAGTGTCATTGGTTTTGTGTCATGATAACTTATATGTTTTTAATTAGGGCCCAAGCGTGAAACAGCTCCTGGCACCAAGTGCGAGGAACCTATTGTTTCTGTTCAGTTGGTCATTTTTCGCAGACGTTGCACTCAATTTTGTGCATACATGCATAAAAAAACTCTTGAAATTTGGCATGGAGGTCGGGTAGGCAAAAAATGCGATAGTGGCATAGGGCCCCAACCCGTGCCTAGCCCCAGGGCTCTGTAGTGCCCCCAGAAGTCGGGCTATGGTCAGACAAGTTCCGGGCATGTCCCGCCGGGAGGAGACCCAGAGGAAGGCCCAGGACACGCTAAAGTGACTACGTCGCTCGGCTGGCCTGGGAACGCCTTGGGGTCCCCCCGGAGGAGCTGGATGAAGTGTCCTGCGAGAGGGAGGTCTGGGCATCCCTTCTTAGACTGCTGCCCCCGCGACCCGGCCCCGGATAAGCGGAAGAAAATGGATGGATGGATGGATGGAACTCGCTGTAAATCGATGCTCCCTGTGCAGTGCGTAATAACAACTCTGTGGCTCTGTAGCGTCTTCAGTTACGCAGCGCCATAGCTCTGGCTTAATGGTCAGTTAGGGTGATTGACAGCTCGTTTTAAACCTCTAAACCGGTAGAATCAGACCCCGGTCTCCGAATGCTTGTGAATCACTTCATTAGCGAGTCAAAAGGACATAAATGCATGTGACGCATGTATCTAATCAAAACTATCTAATGTCGCTCTGTAATGATCCATCAGACCGGGATTTGTTCCCAAAGCATGCTGGAAAGTGTAGTTCTTCATTAGAAGTGGTTTTGTTCTGGTGGAAATAAATTGTTTTGATAAACAGCAAAGGTAAGATGACATTTCTGCTTGTATTTCTTGAAAGTCAGTTGTTGTTTTGCTCTTGAATCCGTGAATCTTGGTCATAGATTGATAAAAATGGTACCACTGGAATCTGTTTGTTCTCAGTTGTCTGGCCGACATGTGTTTTTTTTGTTTACATAATCACGCTGACGCTCCGGTGCTGCTTTTCAATGAGTGCGCTGTAACGTTTTTTTTTCCAATCCTGCTGGTTTGATCCGTCGATGTTTTAACTGTGTTTCGTGAACATAAGAATGGTTAATATGAGCTTTTAGCTGAGTTTCTGACCTTTCTGTGGGTATGCAGCATGTCTGTGTTTGTTAAAGTTAGATATGGTTTTATGACGCTTTTGTCGCTGCATCTGATGCTGGGTTAGGGTAAGGGTAACCCCGGTACCGGGGGCAACCGTGAAGAAGAGGTTAATGGGTTAAATCACACCACAAATGTTCAGTATTATTCAGGTCTGGGGACTGAGATGGTCATTCCAGAATGTTGTATTTGTTCCTCTGCATGAATGACTTAGTAGATTTTGAGCAGTGTTTAGAGTCGATGTCTTGTTGAAAGATCCAGCCCTGGCACAACTTCAACTTTGTCACTGATTCCTGGACATTGTTCTCCAGAATCTGCTGATATTGAGTGGAATCCATGCAACCTCAACTTTAACAAGATTCCCAGTCCCTGCACTGGCCACACAGCCCCACAGCATGATGGTGGAACATCACCAAATTTTACTGTAGGTAGCAAGTGTTTTTCTTGGAATGATGTGTTCTTTTTCCACCATGCATAACACCCCTTGTTTTGCACAAATAACTCTATTTTAGTTTCATCAGTCCACAGCACCTTATTCCAAATTTGCTTTATCATATGTCAAGCGACTCTGTTTGTAGCGGGTGCGAAAAAAGGCTTTTTCTGCATTACTCTTCCATACAGCATCTCCTTGGGTAAAGTGCGCTGAATAGTTGAACGATGCACAGTGACACCATCTGCAGCAAGATGATGTTGTAGGTCTTTGGAGTTGGTCTGTGAGTTGACTGTGACTGTTCTCACCATCCTTCACCTCTGCTTATCTGAGATTTTTCTTGTTCTGCCACTTCAGGCCTTAACTAGAACTGTGTCTGTGGTCTTCACATTCCTCACAATGTTCCTCACAGTTGAAACTGAGAGCTTAAATCTCTGAGATAGCTTTCTGTATCCTTCCCCTAAACCATGATGTTGAACAATCATTGTTTTCAGGTCATTTGAGAGTTGTTTTGAGGCTCCCATGTTGCCACTCTTCAGAGAAGATGCAAAGAGGAGAAACACTTACAATTGACCTCCTAAAATATTCTCATGATTGGATTCACCTGTGTATGGGGGTCAAGGGTCACTGAGGTTACCAAACCATGTTTGAGTTCGAATAATTAGTGCTAACGGTATTGAAATCAGTAAAATGACAAGGGTGCCTACATTTATGCCTAATTGTGTTTAAATAATTCTTGCACACTTTCTGTAAATCATTAATCAATCAATGTAATCAATCAATTAACTTTATTTCACTTCTCAATTATCACTGTGTTTGTCTCATATATGATATATTTTACTGAAATCTCTTATCCAAACAACCAATGATTTATAAAGGAACATCATGAAAATGTACAGGGGTGTCCAAACTTTTGCATACCACTGTATCTCTGTGTTGCTCTGAAGGTCCAGCAATCTGTTAAGACCACTAAATCTGCACTGCTCAGACCTCCAATAACTTTTCCTGGACATTATCTTGCATGGAAGGCAACACCTTTGTAGTGAAATACGACCTGCTTGGCATTTCGTAGTGTAGTTCCAGTACGCTAATTAAATGCATACATTCTGGGTCTTCCGTCACTGAATAAGATTGAATGTCTGATGCTCCAAACACGTTTACAGCGCAAGTTTAATTAGGATGAGGAAGGAATTTGTTGTTGAGTTGTTTTCATGCAACCTGTCCATATTCATTATGATGCATTCAGATATACACACGCATAACATAGCTTACGAACTGTGTTTTTTTGTGGAAATATTTCCACACCAGTTATTTCAGAGAAGTTTGAGGGGGTTCAAGTTCTGCCAGTGTGTCTGGCACGCCTGCAGGATGCCACACTGGGGGCACAGTTAAATCCTCAGTTCCAACTTTGCTTTCCAAAGATGAGATTGTGAAGTTGTTTCGATCAATATTCAAATCACAATTGAGATTGTGACACCCCTCTTGTTGATACACCTTGGCTTACCCCTAGTAAGTCCATGCTCCCACCCCCCACCCCCAATCTGGATGTGTATGTGGCGAGCTGACACCAGCAGGCATAACCGGGCAGGATTTAACTTATCCTCTTAAAAAGTTCTGAGAGGAGGGGGGGGGGAGTCTATTTTTTTTTTCTTAGGCCCCACTTAGGCAGGTTCAATTATTTTAAACCTTTTAAAACAAGGCAATCAAAAATGACAGACTTTACCCCATTCACACAACAAGCCTCCCTCTGGCGCCCTCTGCTGATCATACTGGCAAATGCAAACAAACAAACGAACATACAGAACTGCCAAAAACAATACTTCACCCCACCACTCCGTGGTGTCGGCATCGGCTGATTCCTGGGTGCATTTTTTTTTCTGCTGGAGAGCATGTGAAGTGCATACGTTGCCCCTCCCTCCCTGGCAGAGAGCAGCCTGCCAACAACTACTCTCCATGAGAGAACAGTAAGTTTTCAACTTTCAATGTATTTGTAACTGTAACTTAGCTGTATTATTGCCTTACACTTTAAAGTCTGTCTGTCTCGGTGTCCCCCAATTGAGGAAGAGAGCAGCCATCAGCTGTGTGTTTCATTCTCTTTCTATCTGCTACTACCTCTGCCATTAGCACGTCGATCTTGGTTTATATAACTCTGGTCGAGCCGCTTTCCATCGTCATCTCTATCATCGTTTTCCACTGGAAAAAAAAAAAATCTCCAGCTGCCGAGATGGCACCACTGCACGTCTGCACGGCACATGTATCAGTATGCACATGAAAACAATTACCTATATCGCTACATTTATACAGCATCTAATTTTACATAAAATATAGTCACTGCAGCGGTGGTCAGTATTTTTTTGTCCTCCTCTCTTCCCAAACATACAGAGCAGATTATGAACTCCCTGCGGCATTCACTTCACAGCAGAGAACATTCTCTCTCTTTGAGCAGTTAACTAAAGACATCAGCTCATCTGATGCATCTGTTATTCCCTTAATTACAGCGCTTAAGCGTCTTCGACACAAAGATTGAGACCACGGAGTTTAAACAATGAAAAGTGCGCTCTGCTCTTCAGTCTGTCACCACGTTTTACTAAGATCCCCTGCACTTCATCGAGACCATACTCGATCCTTGTCATAAAGATCATTATTGTAAAGATACTGTAAATACTACATGTAGAGAAATGATCCAGTGTGCGTTGGATACAGAGAGCCCGCTTGGAGACAGAGATGCGCCCAGCGAAGGAGCGGTGCACAGAGCAGGAGAAGAGAACATCGCAGGGGCGGTGTGCAGAAAAGACCCGTCTGTCTGCACTAGATGAGGGTCACACACCCTCATTGTCTGTTGTCTGATTATCTGTTCGATGAGATCCTCCTAAATATTTTCATAGATTCTTAATCGATGTATTCTTTGAAGCATGAATAATTTTTTCAATTAATTTTATTGTTTTATTTGTGTTTCTGATTTTTACATTCAGCCTTAAAAAAAAAGTTTTTCATGTAGAAGAAAATAAACTGTTTAATTTGTAAATTAAACTGACGATGTAAGCACTAGATACAAATATACTGAATTTGTTTTTGTTTCTTTTTTTTTAAAGAAATGGCTGAAAATAAGGGCAATCCTGTATGGCTCAGCACTTTACTGAGCCAACACCAGGCAAGGATCGGTGCAACATCTGAAATTCATCATTTCCATTGTTATATATTTAAATATTCAACATTGTTTGTTCTAACTGATTTGTTAATAAATGTTTTGTTATTGGTTTAATTGAGACTTGTGTAACATTAGTGATCATTGTAGAATTTTTATCATGTAAACTGTCCAAGCCTGAGTCAATATTGACCGAACCATATCGCAAAATGTGTCCTGTATGAATATGAATGTGTTTCAGCTAAAGTTTTAGACTTTTTACTGAAAATGGAAAAAAAGGTGCACATAGGGTGTTGTGAAAGATGCACACATTATGCATTATAGAGAATATAGGATCAGGTATAGGCATGGGAAGATATGAATATTTCATCTTCATTTATTTTTATCTTGATCAAACTAATGCAATTTTCGATATTACTGCAATTTTAAAAAATGCTTAAAAGTATGTATATACATATATATATATACGGTGAGATTTGTAGGGGGGGAATTTCTATTCTTCCTATTAGAATCTAACGATCTTCAAAGAGGGTCAATCAGAGTAGGCTATTTGAAACTGACAGACAGCACATAATGTTTCTGAAGGTTTCTGAGCGGCAGTCCCGGCACCAGCTCAGGACAGAATGGGGGGGGGGGGGGGGGGGCAGCTGAAAACTGAGTGGGGGGCGATGACGTGAACCATAGTATAAGAAAAGAGCTGCAATGCATGCTCCTTGGCTTCTTTGGTTCTCCTGCTGCTGCTGCCAGGCTCCAGGGATGCTAGCGGTGTAGTTTCTGGCTTTTTACGCCATTTGCTAATGCAAATATATATAATGAATGGAAAAGGACGAAGCCTTATGTCCACAATCTATCAGTAAATTGAACAGATGTTATTAATGGGAATGGCGCTACTGTCTGGGAACGGTACGACATGAAAACTTTATGACAAATTTACATTTATGTTTACATTTATTAAAATATTATGACAAAGCAGGTTTTAGTAATTTATTCATCACTCATTAGCATTCAAACTGATTATTGATGTATTAATGAGCTGTTGGGTGGATTCATTGAGGAGAGGAGACTGACATGCTGCACTTTATCACTGTGTTCAGTCCCGCACATCGAGACACTGATGATGGTGTGGACTGTGGAGCTGTGACTGTGTGATGATGTCATCGTGACACTGATGACGGTGTGGACTGTGGAGCTGTGACCGTGTGATGATGATGTCATTGTGACACTGATGACGGTGTGGACTGTGGAGCTGTGACCGTGTGATGATGTCATTGTGACATGGATGACGGTGTGGACTGTGGAGTTGTGACCGTGTGATGATGATGTCATCGTGACACTGATGACGGTGTGGAATGTGGAGCTGTGACCGTGTGATGATGTCATTGTGACACTGATGACGGTGTGGACTGTGGAGCTGAGACCGTGTGATGATGATGTCATTGTGACATGGATGACGGTGTGGACTGTGGAGCTGTGACCGTGTGATGATGTCATTGTGACATGGATGACGGTGTGGACTGTGGAGTGGTGACCGTGTGATGATGATGTCATTGTGACACTGATGACGGTGTGGACTGTGGAGCTGTGACCGTGTGATGATGATGTCATTGTGACACTGATGACGGTGTGGACTGTGGAGCTGTGACCGTGTGATGATGATGTCATTGTGACACTGATGACGGTGTGGACTGTGGAGCTGTGACCGTGTGATGATGATGTCATTGTGACACTGATGACGGTATGGACTGTGGAGCTGTGACCGTGTGACGATGTCATCGTGACACTGATGACAGTGTGGAATGTGGAGTTGTGACCGTGTGACGATGTCATCGTGACAGTGATGACGGTGTGGACTGTGGAGCTGTGACCGTGTGATGATGTCATTGTGACACTGATGACGGTGTGGACTGTGGAGCTGTGACCGTGTGATGACAACATGATTCCTGTAACAACACATGCAATAGCCACGGTGAATTAAATAAACCATAAACCACTTCATTAGCGTACTCCCATCATGCCTTTCACTGTTCATGTACGTGCCGAGCAAGTCGATAACGCAGACGGCTCGTTCACATAGCAGAGAGGCATTATGGTAGTGACACTACTGCAGATGCTCTATGGGCCCCATAACCTGGAAATAAACGCAGAAGTCAAAAACTGTTTTGGCATATGCGCTGGGTGAGCAGCTTCATAGGAATGAACGGAGCCAAATGCTTATCTTGTCTCTAGACTCTCTACGCTCTACTCTACTCTAGTTCATATAATACATCCATGGTCTTTGACTGTGAAGTTCTTGCATTGTGTGTTCTCCAGGGGATGGTACTGCTTCAGGTGTCTTCTTCTCAGTCTTCTTCGGTAACACTGTAGATCAAGGTTTTGTTAGGATTCTCTGTCATCATTTTCTCTTTTGAATCCCTCTTACTTTTGTCTTGTTGGTGTGCATGGCTATGGTCATGAAAACATTATCACATGTGCCTATCTGCTTGTCTTACACTGTGTGCATCACCCTAACATGACATGGCTGCAGCTACTCCAGCCACATTAATTTAAAATTAGGTCAGTGACAAGCTGAGGTCTGGCTGAAGGAAAGCTATGTGCTTGTTGTTTGTTGTTTTGAGGTCGAGCTTTAATATATGATGACTTGTGAAATAACATGAATGGTTAAATGAAATATTAAAAATTTGTCTTGTCAACGCCATCACTGTTGAATGCAGCAGTGACCTTTTAGACATTTTAGAGAATTTCGTGCTTCCTTCTGCTGATGAGTTTTTTGAAGATGCTGATTTCATTTTCCAGCAGGATTTGGCACCTGCCCACACTGCAAGAAGCACCAAAAGTTGGTTAAATGACCATGGTGTTGGTGTGCTTGACTGGCCAGCAAACTCACCAGACCAGAATCCCATAGAGAATCTATGGCATTGTCAAGAGGAAAAAGCTGTATCATTCACACATTATTCAAGCACATCAGCTTTTTAAAACAACACTTAGCGAGCCAGAACCGGCCCGAGGCACAAGCAAACTAAGCAGCTGCTTGGGGGGCCCCCGGTGATCGGGTGTGGGAGGACAAATATTTTATCTTTTTTTATATTGTATCATCATAGATACATTCATATATTTGAATAGTGTTAATCATATACTGTATATTTTTTCAATTCAAGTCCAGTGTCACCACCCACAGTGTTTCACCTTGAATAGGAAAGTGCAAATAATAAAAATAGGCCATGTGATTTTACTCCCCCGTAATGCAAGAAAAACAACACTGGTTTGGAGTAAATAAGACAGCTATAATATATTTGCAATTTATGGAGGTACAAACCAAATTCAGCTTCAGGCCCCATAAATGTTTGGGCCTGTTTACAGTTATTCTCATGTCCTGCTCTCTTTCGGCCGCTAAATAATTCATCTGTTTGTTGTTTTTGCGACGATGGTATTGCGTCCTAGCATTTGTTAGCATAAAGTTTGTTAGCTTAAATGCTAACACCAATGAGTCCACTCACATAGAAGAAATGAGATCTGTGTCAGCCTCTGTCTTTGTTAAGAAGTACAGCCACAATTCAGTTCTTCTGCGATTTTCCTTGTCCATCCTCATTCAACGAAGAACACACACAGCTCCACAGCAACAGTGGGGAACATTCACTGCCTCGGCTACTTATTAAGTAGCCATGTGTTTTCTCCGTGACCGTCGAGCAGCTGATTGGCCGAAAAAACAACAAAAGCACTGGAACGTGATATCACCACACCCTAACTAGGAATGATTCACAGTGGCCAAACAACCCTAATTCAAATACAAAGTTTATGGTATGGTCCTGTGATTCGAAGCATAAAAAAACAGAAAATCCCTAATTAAAACATTAAAAAAAAAAAAAGAAAAAAACATTTGTTTACTCAGTTTGCGCTGTTGGGCCACATATGTTTCATTATCTCAGGGCCACTGTGTGCTGGGTCACCCCTCCCACTATCTGTTTCTCATAACCAATGGGGGGGGGGGAGTCATCTGCTCTCCTCATAACATTAGGAGAGCAGATGACTCGGAGCCAGCACAGACACACTCAGAGGAGCAGTTGAGAAAATGGGAATAGTGGAACTAATAAATTAAATAATTGAAAACACGATTAATCAATGATTATTCATTGATTTCAAACAAAATTTTTCAGTGGCCGAATTTATGCTGCATCTCTAGTACAAACCTCTGTGTGTGGGTGTGCGTGTGTGTGCGTGCACACGCTTCACTGTGTTTGTGTTAAAAAAACATTTTTCTTTTTCAGGATCTATCAGGCTCTATTGATGACCTGCCCACCGGTACAGATGGGGCTCTAAGCCCAGGCGCCAGCACTTCAGGGGTGTCCAGTAGTCAGGGCGACCAAAGCAACCCCGCACAGTCACCTTTCTCGCCACACACTTCACCCCACATACCAGGCATACGTGGGCCCTCACCATCACCAGTGGGCTCCCCTGCTAGTGTCACCCCATCCCGCACTGGCCCTCTGTCTCCTATTGCTGTGTCAGGTAAAGCAGTAATTAAACTACTGACAGTTTTATACCTTGTATTAGAATGTTAAATATCCTGTTTGTGTTTAGTTTAGTTTTATGATGTATCACGATACAAATTATATATCTCAAGATTTGGAAATCTCCTCTGCATCACTGTATAAATGTTAAATAGAAAGTTTGGATGCACAACACAATTAGGTTGTTTTCAATATTTGCATGCAAAAATGGGAAAATCACAATCAAATTAAATCGAGCAAAGCTATTTATTTTGAACCAGACAGCCTAACCCATATTCTCAAAAAAATTTAAATAAATAAAGACGTGGTAGACCTTCCTAATGTGCAGTAGCTCTCAATACCATAATGGTAAAGTCATAACTGTTTGCTAATTCCGGACTATTAATTATTTTTTCAGCTCTTAACTTTTTTCCGCTCTGTCCACACTCTCCTCCCTCCTCCTGTAAATCAAATACGAATGCACATCCAAGAGTTTTCTAGTTAGGCAGGGGAGCAAGCAGTGTGCATGATGAGAGCACTGTGAGAAAGAGAACTGCATGCAAACAGCTTAATAATTATGTTCATGTGACAGGTTGTACGTATTGGTCACAATATTAACAAATGATATATCTCACGTGGCCCATGCCGCAATAAATCAAGTATAATTGATATATCGCCCTCCGCTAATGTAAATAGCGGAGGGCGATAAAGGTGAAGATGACTGAGGGTGCAGGGAGAGTTGAACAAACTCGGAAGATTTGCTTGACGCCTCCACTTATAGAAATAATTCTTGTTTGTTCATAGTATAATAAACTTATATGAGAAAAAGAAAAAGAAACAGTATAGTACATCACAATTTACGACCTCTGCAAGTGAGAAACTTAGAAGGATGAAGCTCTGCTGATTTACGTGTTGAGTAAGAATGTCACTGTGAATTTGTTTCAAAATACAGTACTGTGCAAAGGTCTTAGGCAATTATATTTGTTGTTTGAGCAATGCTATAATGAAAGTTAGCGCTGTAACTAACAATTAGTTTCATAACCGATTAATCTGGGTTAGGGTCGATTATTTTCTCTATTAATCAACTATTTGTTTGCTTCATAGAATGAAACATTGAAATGATGATGTTCTCAAAAGTCCAAAATCCTTCAGTTTTGATTTCTTGGAGCAGAGAAACCAGAAAATGTTCACATTTAATAAGCTGAAAAATCAGAAAGCTTATTTTAATTATAAAAAAAAACTAAAACCTACAGTGTAATTATTTCTCAGTCACTTTATTTGAACACTGGAAAATACAGGAAACATGTATGCCGTTTAAAATAACAACATTTTTTTTTCTTCTCCAGCTTCTACAGGTCAAAGTGTCATGTATTTAGCGTGACCTACCCATATACTTGAACAATAGCACAACCCTGGCTCTCTTAAACCTGGAGTGGAATCCTAATTACTGTTAGTTAAACTTTGGTTTGTCCTACTATTTCACATCGACAAATATCAGCTTTGAAAAAAGGTCTATGACTCCATGTTTCAGCATTACATACACATGTTGTATGAGTTAGACTTATAGACAATTTGCTAATATATAAATGCAACTTTCAGTCACCTCATTCCAATACGATTGCCAATTATCACAGAATTTGACATACATGAACAAAAAAACAACAAAGCTGGTTGTGCCCTGAGACTTTTGTACTGCATATCTTACTGTATAACTGCTCACAAATATTGCTATTTATTTTCTATTTTTTATTTTATTTTATTGTTAAATAAATTCTCTGAAATAATGGACCAGATGAGGCATGATTGGGTCGTCATCCAAAAGTTTAAGAGTAATTGGAAATAGGGCTGTACAACAGTGTTGCCAAATTTGTATATTTAGCGAGTATTCAAACCCCTCTCTTTTGAAGGGTCTTTGCGCACTGGACGGAACTTGTGAATAATTTGCATGCTATTGATGCACCCTCCCATGCAGGACAAGGGGGAAAAATCACATCATGTCTGTCTGCGACCTTTGGAAGCCCATTTCTGCAAAATGAAAAAAAATATGAGATAAAAAGTCATAATTATGAGATTAAAAAGTAGAAATTATACAAATAACTAGAATCCGTTAATAAAAAAAAATGTGTTCAGTACTTCCTCCATGACCGGAGCACAGACTCCGTCTAACTCTGAAATACAGCGGCAGGGTTTGTGAAGCACATGGCGATCAGTAGACAGTAGATCTACTTTGAGTAGTTGCTAAAGACATCTCAAACTCCTCTGTTAAATATTGAGATTTTCTGTCCTGTCTATACCCACTTAGAGTCTGTCCAAGATCACTTTGGAACACCAATAAAACGATTCCAACAAGATGTGAGGACACGGTGGAACAGCACCTATTAAATGCTGGAAAGTCTCTTTGTGCAAAAGTGAAACTTGGCTGCAAACAGCACAGATTATGAACTCCCTGCGACAGAACTATCTTCTCTCTCTCTTTGAGCAGTTAACTAAAGAGATCAGCTCATCTGATACATCTGTTATTTCCTTAATTACAGCGTTAAAGTGTCTTCTTTCACAAAGATTAAGACCACGGAGTGAAAACGATGTCTGTCACCGGCGTTTTACTCAGATCTACTCGGATCACCTGCACTTCATCGTGACTGTACTCCATCCTCGTCATAAAGATCATTATTAAAACCCTGCTATTTAAATAACTTGGTTATTTACTGTATGCACTTTTTTACTTTTTTATTTACAGAGTATCAACAAAAGTATTCTTAAGCATTTTTTGCCAATGTTTGACAATTTCCCCACCACCTAATCTAATGATTCAAGATTCAAAAAACTTTGTTGTCCATCACAGAGCTCACAGACATAAAAGACATTGAATGAATCAATGAATAACTTTGTGTCATTGTTTTTTTTTTTTTCAAGATTAAGTGTGAAATATTCCTGATATGCATTTGAAAGTTCTTATGGATGTTATGCTCTTATACAGCAAGTTACATTACATTCAGTGGTCTCAAGATGAACTAAAGAGATACATCGGGCTTGAAAATGTACACACACCTCCACCCCCGTGGTGCAGAGACCCTCCCATCACAGTCTACTCAATTCCTGTGGGAAACGCTGAAGATAAAAAGTCATAGTTATCAGATAAAAAGTCATAATCATGAGTTAAAAAGTTAAAAACTATGAGATAAAAAGCCATAATTATGAGATAAAAAGTCAAAATGATCCTGTACAGTTCTAACAGGCCTAAAAGTCTTCTGTGCTGCGATTATATAATTTGATTAAGCGCTGGTGCCAGTTCAGAAAACATTTTAAGACGACAAATATGTGTAATGTATGTAACTTCTCTCCAATAATGTCGAATCATCTTTTTGCACCATCTCAAACAGACCAGGCATTTGCAACTTTCAAGATCTCTTCAACGATGATGGCTTTGCATCATTAACATTTTTATGTGAAGACCATGATTTACCAAAGCATCATTTCTTCAGATATTTTCAGGTTCAGAGTTTTGCCTCAAAGTACTTCCCAGGGTATCTGTCTCTTTGGAATTATATTTCTGTCAATATTTTCAAACATCACTTTTCAGGAATCAAACAAGACTTATATTTTCAAACAATACATTTCACGACTCAAACAACACTTTGCCAGAAGCAAAAAAAATAGTGATTTAATCATTCAGAAGTATATTATTTTATTGATTGAAAATTCATTTGTACAGAGCGGAGCCCCCGAAGTGACAGGAGAAAAAAATATGACGAAAAAAAGATGCAAAAAAACAACTGAAAAACTTTAACGTGAAATCTCGATCTTCAAAGTCGAGATCTTGAATTCCCAAAAAAGTATATATTTAAAAAAAGTACAGTTATTTTTGAATTCTCATGTTTCAAAGTCGAGATCTCGAGTTTCCAAAAAACTATGACATTTATTTTTTTCCCGTCAAATTTTTTCTTAAAAAATTGAGCGGCTGGCAGTCCATTTGACAGCTCGAACATTTTCAAGTGCTTCAAGGGCTTCTTTGGTTCAGCACCATGGACAGCGGTAAGAGAGAGAGAGATACTCCTCATTAGCAAGAAGCATTTTGCTTATGCAAAGAAATAAATCTGTTTAAACACAAAATTATTTTGTGAACTGAAAAGGAATGACAATGCTGCTTGCGTGCGTGTGGGGGTCCTATCCTTGTGATAGTGGAGTGCAGAGCCAGCAGCTGGACTTTACAGCCAGGGTCAGTATTAGTATAGTATTAGTGTGTGTATAGGCAAACAAACAACAACCACAACAACCGTTACTCATTGCGTTATCACAAAATTACAATTTTGAAAGTTGAAAGCGTGTTTCGTTTGTAGTAGGCAGTGGTTTTTACGCTTTTTGAAAATGTGAAAAGACACATATCTGTAAACACACAAACAGATGAACACACTAGTACATTTTTAACAAGTATCCTGTTCAACTGTAAACGTCACCACGACTACTGCTAGCTTGGTTGTAAACTAGCATAAATAAAACAACTAATAATGACTACAAGAAGAAAAATGAATGTCCGAGAGGCATTAGCGCTACTTCAGAGCATGAATGAGGCTGAGTCTGATCGTCTGACGTCAGCTCTGACAGCGATTCAGATTCTCCCTGTTCGCAAAAAAAAAAGAAACGCCGACTGGAGTCTCATACTCCTGCTTCGACTGTCACTAATTCAGGTAATTATCCAGATATGAAGTGAAAATCTAAGTAAAAAACATTAGTAAACAAGAGAAGCACTCGGAGAGCGCAGACAAATTGGTCTGTGACTTTTGAGTTTTGTTGCTGTTGGGACCTAAGCCATGTGGCTGTAATCCATTGTTCTTTGTCAAAGGCCTGTATGCAGACAAAAAGCGTTACATTTTCCAGGACAAAGATATCTCAGCTAGCTCGCACAACAAAGGCTGTAGTGTCGGAGCAGATGCAGTGACTCACAAGTGAATGGAAGACCACAGTTAAAGGCGCTGTTTTTATGTTGACACTGTATTTGTGGAGAAGTTGAGCTAACTATGGCTCCTGTCCGTCATGACGCCATATTTTTAGACACACATGAAAACATTGGAGAAGACGACCGGAGAGAAACTATTTCTTAAATCCATAATTCTTTACACAATTAATTTGGTTAAAATGTTCTCAGCCACTAAAACAATAAATGCTGAATGTGCTTCACATGGTCTTTAAACCAAGACTATAGAAAACCTTGGCAGTCAATTTCCCTCTTTTCTTATATCCTGCAGGCAATCAGATTCCATCACGGCCACCCAGTGCCCAGTCGGACAGCATCATGCTCTCTTCCATCAACCAGTCAGCTTTGGGCCAGGACAGGGGTGAGCGTGAGGAAATGCCTTGAGAGGTTCAAGTATTCAAATCAGTGCATGTGCTCAGTGGCCCTTTGTGTAAGAGACTGAGTGCCACGTCTGCAACTGCAATTAGGTGTGATTGTTTGAATGTGTATGCATTCTTCCTCCCTGTAAACACTTCCTCTGTTCCTAATCTTGACATTTAGAATGTGTTTGTAGTTGACTTGCCAGATCAGATGAGGGTAACAGTTGACACTGCACTGCACTGCTGTGTGTTATTGAGAAACTAAAGAGCTAGGGTTTCAAGACAGGGACAAAGTGTTATATAGTCTTCTTTTGAAGCAGATGCAGTTTTTTATTTATTTTTATTAATGTATTCAGATAATGGTGTTTTTCACAATCCACAGTGTACGTGCGTAACCCTCAGATGCCTTCATACGGGTCCCCTGGCCACCCTGGTTCTGCTTTATCTCCACGTCAGTCTTCTGGAGGCCAGATGCATGGTGGGATGGGACCCTATCCCCAAAACACCTCCAGTGGAAACTTTGGGCCTCAGGGCGGCCAGTATGGCCCACAAGGTGAGGCCCTGGGGGCATAGGCTTTTAAAGGCTTTACATCCATTCTAGTAGGGTTTCATTTGAAGTAACAGTTTGCAAGCAAAGATGATATGCATCCAGATAAGCATCTCAGATCTGTAACACAATTTATCTGCATCTCCTCTACCACACCTGAAAACATGCATCACATGACCATTAAGTTACACTGGTCAGCTTTAATTATACATACATACATATACTAGTAACAAGTGTATACAAAGCTTTTAGTTCACACCTCATAGTCAAGTTAGACCAATCAGTAGATGAACCGATGATCAGATGATGGATCATTGTGTTACGTTTTTACGGGCCCCCTTTTCTGTCTAGACCCATATATTTAAATATACCTATCTATCCTACCTATATCTATCTTACATACTGTATATCTATATCTATAGATATCATTGGGCGATAGGCGGGGTACACCCTGGACAGTTCGATGTATATATATATATATATTAAAAATATAAAAATATATCTATATATGTATATAGATATATATGTGTGTATATATAACCATATATACACTCAACAAAAATATAAAGGCAACAAATGCATCAAGAATCTGAGCAAATGTCATGAAATTCTATTTTTGTTCACCATTTCAAGTTTGTGTGTTTATATTTATGTTGAGTATACGTGGGTGAAACCGTATGTGTATTTGTCGAACCATTCATTACAGAACATTTAGGCCGAATTCAGAACAAGCGCATATATTTTCGAAATGTTGAGCGGTAACCATGCTACTGTCGATCAGAGCTGACGAAAAGGGATTCCACTGCACGACTCCGTTCCACTGTTGCTGCGTGCGCTTGATCCACCAACACCGATGGGCTCTGTTCACAGCTCCATCCGTGTGCAGCACAGCTGGAGCATTCAGTGGAATCCACACAGGACATTTGTCGCATTTGTCCAATCACCGTTGAGCTCACCGCAGTTTAAAGACTATTCTGTGCCGTTGAAGTAGAGCTTCAAGTGGTTTTAATGCGGAGGCTGCAATGAGAATGCGAAAATCTCGTTCCGTAATCTATGATAAACTGCTGATTCTGAACAAACTAGTGGCATGTTCCAATCATGTTCTAGCGCATATTTAATCGTGAAATGTAAATAAAACACAGTACATATTTGCGACACATTTGCTGTCTTAGAGACAAAGATGTGCTTTAAAAACAGAAAATCAGAATGAGTACAAGCTGGGACTGCGAAACTAACTGAATGTAAAGTTGAAAACCTTTACAGTATTTTCTACATGCGGCACCAGGCTTTTAGCCAGCAGGGCGTCCGGGCGTTCTGGCGTCCTGTACTGACAATAATAAGAAATTAGACGCCCTACTTTTAGGCACTACTTTAAATATTAAAGACGGCCTATTTTTTCCTCCCCCGTTTTTCCCCTGTAACTTCGCTGAATGTGAACAAAAATTGGCTGCAGTGTTCTTTCTAAACCGGGGAACAAGGGCGCTGCGCCCCCATGTAATCGGCGATTGCTCCCTTGTCCAGGTGCCAATTGAAACCCATGTCATTATTTTAACTTTTTAATTTTTATATATATTTTGGGCCTTTTTGCCTTTAATCGATATTATAGTGGAGAGAGACAGGAAACGGGAGGCAGAGAGGTGGGGAATGACATGCAGGAAATGGTGCAGGATTCGAACCAGGGTCGCCTGCAGCGAGGACTTTAGCCTCAGCATATGGGGCAGGTCAGGTGCTCTACCAACTGAGCTAAACACTGCCCCGAAACCCACGTCATTATTATGGTTATATTGTTCTTGCCAATAAGATGCTATATTTAGGGATGCACCGAAAAGTTGGCGGCCGAAAAACGTTTATCACCGAAACAAGTGATAGATGTTCTGGAGTGGGGAGTTAATAAACTGGCCGGCCAGTTTATTAACTCCCCACTCCAGAACATTCTCTCTATTCTCAGCCCCTTTGAGCAGTTAACTAAAAATCTGCATCTGTTATTCCCTTAACTGCTGCACTAAAGCGTCTTCTACACAAAGACTGAGAACATGGAGTGAAAACAATGAAAAGTGCGCTCTGCTCTTAAGAGTCTTTACGAAGATCTACTCGGATCCCCTGCACTTCATCGTGACTGAACTCGATCCTCATCATAAAGATTATTATTTGGTAAAACTGCGTATAGAGAAATGATCCAGGCTGCGTTGGATAAGGAGAGCCCGCTTGGAGATTGAGGCGCACACCGCTCAGGACCGGTGAACAGCCCAGGGGCAGTGTGCAGAAAAAAAAGCCCTTCTGTCTGCACCAGATGAGAGGCACACTCTATAATATAAAATACTATAATTGCAATGTCTTGACTTTATTATTATTAGTCATTACATTTCTATAGCGCATTTCTAAGTGAGGTAAGCACACACAGTTCCAGCCATAACAACAAAATTAGATTAAAAACACAATGGTACAGAATTGGCATAATCATTCATAATTTCATGAAGTTTCGGTTTCGGCCAAGTGTTTTCTGATTTTCTGTTTCAGCCAACAATTTTCATTTTAGTGCATCCCTAGTTATTTTGCTCTTGTCAACAAATACGTTTTTTGTTCGTGTTCTCCCCCAGCTGCTTCCTAAAGTACATGTTTTCTGAAATACAGAGTTTTGTAATGTGGGGCATCTGTAGTAACTTGCCCATTTTGAGTTACTTGCCATGAGTCCTAATGGTCCTTCAAAAAGCCTCAGAATGCCCCATTATTACCTCAAATCTTCAAAAGCTCTTAAAAGCACTTTATTTTTTATATTATACTTACTTTTTATTTATCTGAGAACCTTCACATTGACCTTTAAGTTTTGTTTGTAGTAGGTGCAGCAATATATACCTGTTTTTTTGTTGTTGTTTTTTTAAGAAAAAACATATACTTTGCTCAGGAACGTTTGGGTAAATAGCCAGTTATGTTTACAGTTGAGTCTGTCAAGTTCTAAACTTGTTAATAAATCAAAAAATATTTAATGTTTTTTGACATTTCTTACCGTACCGAAGATTATTGCGTTCTGTTACAACCCTAATACATTTTTTTTTTTTATATACATATAAATAATTTTTTGTCAATTTAAACAGTGCTGTGCAAAAGTGTCAAATGTCTATTTTTATTAATTCATGTGGTAATGCTCCGTCACCTTTTAAGTTTTGAAATGAAGCTTCATTTTAAAAGATATTCAAATCATGGCAGAATTTCTGCCAGAAAAATCCATTACATATTTTCCCTAAATTGTTTAGCTCTAATGTGGATGGCATCACTGATGACCAGAATAGTAATACAGAGGGGAGAGCCAACTAGGTCCATTCTGTCTTGGCTCCTATTTTCCACAACCGTAAAAAGCTATCATCCATCCATTGTTATGGTTATATAGAGTAGACAGTGGTCTTGAAGAAGTTTCGAGTGAAATACAATCCAAACAAATAAACCAAAGAAGAAAAAAACATACAACATGAAATATTGTAAGAAGAGTGTCGGCTGCAGACCGAAGTCTAAATTTCTGTCCATTTCTGATCCTACAAGGTTATCCCAGGCAGCCTGGTTTCACCGGGATGCCCAATGCCAACTACCCCAATGGACCCAATATGGGTGGCACCATGAACCCAATGCCTGGTCAGGGCACTGGGGCTTCTTATGGAAACATGCCACCTAGTAGAGTAGGCCAAGGCCAGATGGGTGCACGACCCTATGGCCCTGGTGTGGGCCCTAACATGGGCAGCATGCCTCCTCATGTGGGGTCTGGGATGTGTCCCCCGCCAGGTTTGAACAGGAAGGATGGCGGTTCCTCAATGCACCATGGATCTACTAATTCCATACACAACAGGTGGGTGTTTTCCAGCTTGTGTCTGCATTAGTCTAATTGAGACCTAAGGCCTGGGTCATACTTTCCACATTCTGTGTCCACGAAGACAAATTCATACTAAAACGAGTAAGGAGTTTGCATGTTGCATGTTCTCCGGCTTCCTCACAGTTCAAAAAAACATGCAATGAGTGCATGAATGATGGTGGTGGTCGGTGGCTGTTTGGCGCACATTGGCAGCCACAGTCTGCTCCAGAGCAGACTGATTCATACCTCTGCAGACACAGAAAGTATGACCTATGCCAAGGGTAGTCAATTTAAATCCTGATAAAAAAAAAGATCCCATCCCAATCCTGATATGGACTGACAAAAAAAATCCCATCCAGCAAAGTCCACAATTTCATAATGTCCAACAAGTGTTGGTTAACACTTCTCAGTTGGTGTTTCATCAAAAACTGATTTTCAAAAAATTCATAAAATTAAGTACAAATAAATAATATTTTTTTGTTAATTTTATCTCTGAATAAAAAAAAACATGCAATATATAAATTTACTTTCTCATGTGAAGCCTACAAAGTAAAAATTTATATAAAAAAACACTTAGATGCGTATATAAACATTTTAAATCAAATCAAAATAATACAAAAGTTGAGTGTGTGTCTCACATGCATGTCTGTTAGGTTTTTATTATACCGTAATATGTGGTTAAAACTCCTTTGTAATCAACTAACTGTGAGAATTCTTCAAGTATGAAACTGTCCATCTGTTGGTCCTGCAAATATTTCACAATAAAAGCCTCGACAAAAGGCAATAATGGATTCAGGGAACTGAAATGGCAGAGTTTTTTTTACTTATACAAGAAGGTGTTTTGTTTGTAGCACATGACACAGATATAGATGGCATGGTGAAAGATCATTTTCTCTTTTGTCTATTTTTGGTCTGAAACATACAGCTCTGTTCTCAAGAACAAAAAACAGCAAGGCTCACTCACTCGATTAAGATGAACTTGAAAAACATTTCTCAGATGGGAAGTGTGGCTATCCCAAAATCAAGGTGAGAAGTATAGCAATGCAAATGCTCTGCTCATGCATCCAGTGTGGCCTGATTCACTGATATGATTTGTGTGTATGTTAGAAAAGCTGTGGCAATTAAAATGAACGGCCATGGTCCTGATAGGATGGCATCTTCGTCCAGATATGGACTGCATCTGCTTATTAGTAAACTGGAACCTTGACCTAAGCGAGGTATTGTTTTCGTCAAAGTCAAAGTTGAGTTTCAAATCCCCAGTGTTGAAGTCCAAGACACCAACAGGAAGGATGAAGACTCATCAATGTCAATCAATGGACAGTATTTTTAAATTCATAGTGCACATGTCAGTGATCTGGGAAAACGAGAATCAGGCTCCAGTTTGGGTCAGATACATACAACAATCAGAAGGTGTGTTGGTGACGTATAGTCAAAACATTTAACAACTAAAAAAATCAATTAGAAAACCCTGTGGAGGGGGGTTGTAATGAAGCTTCAGTGTGATGGTGTGTGTAAATCAAGCTTAAAAATAGTTTTCACCAATGTTCACACTGGTCATAGACCATTATAATTCACATCCGAATGATTTGTACTTTCGTTCAGTGTGCAAAGGTCACTAGATTTGAGGGTAGTCGCGCTTTTGAAAAAGATTGCTAGGGGTCTGAATACTCTCTAAATATAGTGGAAAATGTCACTAAGTTGGCAACACTGTTTGCTGGAATGCAAGCCAGACAGGTCATTTTCAGAATAAAAGCCCTCATTTTGTAATTATCGATTTGCTTCAATTATTATGTTTTTGTAATTATTTGGGGCCATAATCGTAATTGAAATTTGTAAAGATGTATCATTTATGGCAGGCCCTATATTTAATTGCATAATTAACATTAATTGTAGGTTTGACAGCTGTGCATCTCGCTATTGAGGCCGTCAGGCACAGTACAGTGTTTTCCCGTAGACCCTTACATTCAAGAAAAACACAGGGAAACAATGGGAGAAACCTCAGGAAGAGCCACAGAGTAAGGATCCCTCTTCCAGGATGGACAGACGTGCTCTAGGTGCGATACGTACAAAAACAAGTTTAGCAGATTACAAACAAAATATAACTTTTACAAAGAGAGTCCAGGGTGTGACATGCGACTTGTCCCAATGCCACCTGTGTCATGTGACCCTCGGAAAAGGACAAGCCGTAAATGAAGGGTGGATGAGGATAATATTAATGTTAGCCATAATGAGTAGCTATGTAAATGGCGCTTTTCTAGTCTTGATGACCACTCAAAGCTGCTGTATTCACTCACACTTCATACAGCACATCTATGTGCAGCACATTTTCTATCACTTCTATCTTTCAAACACACGGCACAGCCTTCAGGAGCAACGTGGGGTTAAGTGAAAAGGGAGAAAAAGAAAGGAAGAGCACAAACTAGGGCAAGGGAGAGAAAACAAAGTTATTGACATGAGTGCTGAGAAGAGGAGAGAGAGGGAGGTAGAAGGAGAGAGATAGAGAAGAGAAAGATGGGCAGATAAACAGAGAGGAGGTAAGAGAGAGAGAGAGATTTTTCACTGCATAATGGCTGCTCCCCCAGCAGGTAGGCCTGTGGCCTGGAGTTCACTTGAACCTGCCCAAACTATAAACTTTAGGAAAGCTTTAAGTTTAAGTTTTAGGAGCTGGTTCCACAGGACAGAAGTTTAAGAGCTGAATAGTCTGCCACCCAGAACATTTAGGAAGACGATGATGTCATTAGTCCCATCTCTGTCTTGCGCTGACATTCACTGTCTTGTGGTTGGAGATTGTTTGGCAGTTCTGAACTACCAACCACTGTCAGTGAAAAGTAACTAAAGTCAGCCTGAAAAGACATTAGACATCACACTTGCATAGTACCTACTCAGAGCACTTGGAAACTTGCCAGACCAGGTACTAAAATTAGTACCAGGTACTATGCTAGTGGAAAGGCAACTGGTGGAAATGCGCCATAAGACTGCTGTACCAGAAGTGTGTGTATGAATGTTGGTTGTCTGATCATGAATTGATCAACATGTCTGTTGTAGGGATGGGTAAAGTTAGGACTGTATTGATGTGGATAAATTCATTTAAAGCGGACCTAGAGTGGTCCTGTTGCACATATATGTTAGTTATGGAGGTCTACTTACATACATTAACTTGTTTTATGGTCAAAAACCTCCTAGTTGCCGCAAACGAGCCAATAGAAATCTCTCCTCACTGAAGCTCTCGTCAGCCGCGTTGTTTCAGACTGAAATCTCCGATGTTCTTCTTCTTCTGTGGTTCAATGTACACAACCGGATGTGCCAGGACTTGTGCCCAGAGCAGGAGGATCTGCTGTTCAGGAGAACCGATGTTAACGTAACTGGTCCGGGTTTTTTCAGAGATCTCACTGAGCCTGAGATTACAATAAAACAGTGTTCTCAGCAGTGGCTGAACTGTTTGTTTAGAACCTCCAGGGTATCTCATATAAAGATACACACCAATAAAAGGTCTAGGTCCGCTTTAATAATAAAAATTTATTATTTTGTGACCATACTAAAAGATATGACTGAACAATGTTTCAATGTGTATGGTGAAGAGCTGCGAGGAAGTGTGTACTACTTACATCACCATCAGAAGCCATGGATTTATGTTTACCAATGAACTCCTCTGTTGTCATACAGTAAAGTCAATAACAGCCCTGTGATTTAGCAGTAATGGGGGGAAGCCATTGGTTGGCTTCTTTGACTATTTTTGTGGAATTTTTCACTAAAATAATAAGTTATTTAAATTGATGTCAACAGAATTTAGGCTAAGTAGCCATTAGCTATAGCTAATGTAACCATAGTGTTACAGAGTGTTACCCTGTGTCAATGTGAATGTCAGCATTGGAGACAAGAGGCTACACTGAGGACACTGCTGCTCTGTTAGCACAAACAAAATCAATAGCTTTGCCTCACTTTTATAGTGTTGTATTTGTAAGCATTATGTGAGGTTGCTCATCTTACCCCATTTACTTATAAATACCGTTTAACCTATGATACAAGTTGGCGTTTTTTTCTAAATTTTGTGAATTGTACTGACATTTTTGAGATTTTGAGATCCACCATGGCGGCTAGAAAGTAAACAACTCATCCGAAATCACACATAATAGCTGGGCAAAAAGTCAGGCACAGTTCACTGTAAGAGAATAAAATTAAATGATGGATTCAGAAAACAAAATGTCTTTGTATCTCCTATTCAAAATGTTCCCTGTAAAAAAAATTCTCTAAAAAAACATTATTCTATCTTCTCCAGGCCCCCTGGTTACCAGAACATGTCTCAGGGTATTATGGGATCTGGTTCTCCATACGGCTCTGGCATGAATAGCGTGCACAGTATGATGAACCAGGGAGGCACAGGGATGCACCCAGTGGGAGCCAACATGGCCAACAACACCACTGGTCAGTAAAAGCTATACTTAAAGCATTGATAATTTTTACACTTCCCTGTGTAGTTTGTCCATTAAATGGTTCTATAAACTGTAATGTTTAATTTCTATGCCCTCTTCTTATTACTTTCCCATTTCAGAGTTTGGAATGGACAAAATAAACCCTTCCCCGAAGACGAACAACAAATTGGATGGGATTCCAAAGCCTGAATCTAAAAAGGTAAAAGATTTCACTTCACATGTTGTTGCATTTAAAATGAGTTCCCCTTCAATCCAGAAGTTCTTTCCATCATCTGATGTGCAGAAGTCAAGCTCTTCCACCACCACCAACGAAAAGATAACTCGTCTCTACGAGCTTGGCCCAGAGCCAGAGAGGAAGATGTGGGTGGACCGCTACTTGGCCTTCACTGAAGAGAAGGCCATGGGTTTGACCAACCTTCCCGCTGTGGGACGGAAGCCTCTCGATCTCTTTAGGCTCTATGTGTCTGTGAAAGAGATTGGTGGCCTCACCCAGGTATGATAGATCTCAAGTGAATATTCCAGAACAGGCCACTTTTTGCTTTCTCAAAAGACTTTCTGAGCCTCCTCCCTCGTCTGTATTCCACCAGGTTAATAAGAATAAGAAGTGGAGGGAGCTGGCCACCAACCTGAATGTAGGCACATCAAGCAGTGCGGCCAGTTCACTCAAGAAACAATACATTCAGTGTTTGTATGCTTTTGAGTGCAAGGTTGAACGAGGTGAGGACCCGCCCCCTGAGTTTTTCAACACAGACAGCAAAAAGAACCAGACAAAAGTTCAGCCTCCCAGCCCAGGTGAGCATCAGTGTCATTCCTCCACCTTTCCCTTTTTTTATTTATTGATTTCAGAAACACCTCAAGCAAATTACATTACATTAATATGTTTTTTATGGTGTGTTGGTACCCTTCCCTTGGGGTACCAGAGTAATGGTATGGTACAGTATCACTGTAAGAAAAATTAGTATCAATCAATCAATCAATCTTTATTTGTATAGCCCACAGTTTACGAAACACAGTTTGTCTCACAGGACTTCACAGGGTTGGTAACATCCTCTGTCCTTAGACCTTCGACCAGGGTAAGGAAAAACTACCAGGGAAAAAACCCTTATAACAGGGAAAAAGGGTAGAAACCTTAGGGAGAACCACAGGTGAGGGATCCACTCCCTGGACGGACAGACGTGCAGTAGATGTTACCCAAAACATACAATACACAATGACAAGAATAAAAAGTGAAAAAGTCTTTAAATGCCAGAATCATCTGGATCACTGGGTTTATCACAGCCTGTAGTGAAGACTGTTGTGGTCAGAGACTTGAGGATGACGGAGTCTTCTTTCCTGTCCTGACCTCATGTCGTTCACTGGTGTCAGCAGAACTGTAAGAGATTAAAATCAGTTAGAGATGAGCTACATGTGGATTTATGTGCTACATCTCATGGGGGAACATCGGGTAAGTGGTGAGGGATGAAAAATCGAGGACGGGGTAGAGAAAGTGTGGCTCGTGCAAAGTCTGTGTGCTCATTCTAAGTGCATGATGGGAAATTCCCCCAGCAGTCTAAGCCTATGGCAGCATAAGATAGACTATTCTAATCAGGACATACCTGATCTAGCTTCGACTATAGTCTATGTTTAAGAGGTAGGTTTTCAGTCTCACCTTAAAGGCAGAGACAGAGTCAGACTGTCTGACTGAAAGAGGAAGTTGGTTCCACAGGAGAGGAGCCTGGTAACTAAATGTTCTACCACTGATTCTACTTCTAGTTATTTTAGCAATAACCAGTAGACCTGAGTTCTATTCTATTCTATTCTACTTTTCACTGGGAGACAGTGAAGAGAAGCCAAGACAGGAGTTATATGATCACGTCGTCTGGTTCCAGTCAGTATCCGTGCTGCTGCGTTCTGGACAAGTTGAAGGCTTCTCAAGGACTTACTAGGACATCCAGACAGTAAGGAGTTACAGTAATCCAGCCTAGAGGTTATAAAGGCGTGGATTAGTTTCTCAGAGTCTTGTCTTGATATAATATTTCTAATTGTCTTGATGTTGCGAAGGTGGAAGAAGGCTGTTCTACATATATGCTTAATGTGTTCATCCAGTGATAAATCCTGGTCAAACAGGACTCCTAGGTTCCTGACTGTAGTGCAAGGGACTAAAGTGTTACTGCCTAGGTTTAGAGCTCCACTTGAAAGTGCTGCTCTTATATCTTTTGGCCCGAGGACCATGACCTCAGTTTTTTCTGTGTTAAGCATCAGAAAATTACGAGTCATCCACGTCTGTATGTCTATGAGACAATCCTGGAGTTTAATAGATGGGTTTGGGTCGTCCGGTCGTACAGATACATATAGCTGGGTGTCGTCTGCATAACAATGAAAATCTATGTTGTGTTTCCTGATAATGTTGCCTAATTGCAGCATGTACAGGGTAAAAAGAATAGGTCCGAGCACAGAACCCTGAGGGACTCCGTAGTTAAACTTAGTGAGTATGGAGGATTCCTCGTTTACACTAACAAACTGAAATCTGTCTGCTATGGTGGGTTCTAAACCCAGACTGGAACTTTTCAAATAAATTATTGCTACACAGGTGATCGTGCAACTGGGTGGCTACAGCTTTTTCTAAAATCTTTGAAATAAAAGGGAGGTTTGAGTCTGTAACAGTCTGCTTCACATGTGACGGTGATGATGCTTACATCTCTGTGGCATCTGCAGGTAAATCCACTGTGGCCCCCCAGTGTGCGGTTGTAAACACTCCGTCGATGACAGTGGTATTTATCGTCATTATCGCCGACCTCGTCGTCTTCAAACATAATTATGTCTTAACCATAAATCACAGTCGATTTGTTCAGTGTGTTATCAAGTTATCAGTGATGACGTCATCGAAGACGAGAAACTCCTCAAAATCACTGCCTTCAGAAATCTCTCCACTGTCAAAGTCCTCCACGTTCGCCAAAGTAATTTCAAAACAATGTCGCGAGGAACCCTTATACCCCCGAAAATTGACGGATCCGCTTTACCGGCGTCTATGGTAGAATAAAACACACAGCCGTTCTCCCGGCGTCAATGGTAGAAATGCGGCAATGCTTTCCCGGCATCAATGGGTTAAGGAGTCTAGCTGGTATAGGGTCCAGCTGACATGTAGTTAGTTTAGAGGAGGAGACCAGTGAGGTCAACTCCCACATCGTCTTGGCATATGTACACACCGACTCAACATTCATTTTAGTGACCTCCGACTGGCGAAGCCAGATGTCGTTGCTGCCGACGTGAATAACGATAGCTACGATTAGCTTTAGCCAGCAGCTTCAAATGAGATTCAATGTCGCCCACTCTGGCCCCAGGAATGCAACAAACTATGGTCGCCGGAGTCGAAAACTTCACATTCCGTAAATTAGAGTCACCGAAAACTAAAGTCGTTTCCTCAGCGGGTGTGTCGCTGGGTGGGGAAAATGTGTTCCAAATGTGGGTCGGCCGGTGGCTATAAGAGCGCTTAGCTTCGGTTAATATGTGTGGGTCGTATACAGTATCCTCGTGGCGAGTGTCTGCTGCTGCTGCTCAAAAAACTACTGGCAGCTACATTTACCTGTAGTTTACTGTAATTCTACAGTGTATCTACTGTAATCTGCAACAGTTGCATTACCAAACAATTACACTACTGTGCTGTATAGAATGTAAGCGTTGCAGTATAATACTGTTATTTTAGTGTTCCTACTGTAATCATAAGCAACCATAAGCAACTGTTAAATGTGATTATAGCTAGAAGCTAATAATTTAAACATTTTACAAAATTAAAACCCCTGAAAATGGCATAGAAGCAACTCACAAGAGACGGCCTTATAACATTAAGCTTTTATTTAAGCCAATGCAGCTGCAGTATGAAGCAAATAGGAACTGACAAATGCATCAACGTTTTCTAAAATACTAACCGTAAAAACACCCAACAACAACATCACAACATTCCTCAGCATGAACAAGCTCTCAAACTGCACGTGCTTATTGGACATCACCTTTGTTCTGTCTCAGGGTTGATTCCAAAGAAGTGCCTACAATTCAATAACAGAAAGCATAATAAGATATTGTCCACTCAGTAGCAAATGGGAGTATGCTAATGTTGCAAAATTGTTTTTGCAAAAACCATGAATACAATGTAAATTCAACACAAAACGACTCAACAGGGTAACATTAACTTTGATAAGACCACCGTTACCTTGTTGGCGTAGGATGGGTTCTGATGTGCGGTGTTTGCAGGAGAGGAGCAACAGCAGGTGGCGCTCTGTCCACTTAGGTGATGGCAGGGTCAGAAACTGGGTGACAATCATCTTCTTCAAATCTTGCTCTTCTTATTTTTATTCCTTCTGTCTCAAACGAAGTCATTTATCTATAATATTTTATATAGAATTAGATTTGTGTCAATATTTCATGAATCAAACAACACTTTTTCAGAAGCAAAAAAAATTGATTTAATCATTCAAAAATATATTCTTTTATTGTTTAATACATTTGTTCTTTGCGCTCCCTGAAGTGTTCTTTGCTTTAGGAAGCTGTCTGCTGATTGGCTATTGAGTTTTGAGTGACAACTCAATGGACCGGAAGTCGTCACAGGCTCGGAGTCGATTTATGAGATTAAAAGGTCATTCCCATTTTATTAAATATATGGACTCACACCGCTGTTGATGTGTTTTAAACATATGAACTGTATCTATATTTATGTATACAGTAGTGTGTCACCTGCTGATGGCTACCTCACTAGCTGCGCTGGGTGAGAGACGGTCTTTGCCGTGACAGCGACTGGAGAACCTGCCTTCACCAGCTGACTGACAGTCATTTACTAAACCAAAGTAGTTTTAATGTCAGCTCCATGGGAAGAAATCAACAGTGTTTAACTGTTTCATTGACTTTATTTCTTCGCCCAGCGCAGAGAGTGAGGCATACAGGAGCAAGTGACACACACTGACTGAACTGATATAGATACGGTTCATATGTTTAAAACACATAAACAGTGGGAGCAATCGCACGTGTGAGTCAATATATTTAATTAATAAAATTGAAATGTCTTATCTCATAAATCTGCGACTTTATTTTCTTATATTATATTTGACACTTTTAATCTCGTAAATCTGCGACTCTGAGCGTGTGGTAAATTGAGCCGTCACTCAAAACTGTCACACCGTGGTGAGGGTTGTCTCGTTTTGGGATTTTTTTGTTCTGTCATTTCCTGTTTTATTTTGAAAGACTCACTCTCCTCTCCTTTCAGAGCACTTGCCCTTCCTTCATGTGTCACCGGTGCCTTGATTACCAACTGTTCCTAATTACCTGCATGCTTAAATAGTCTGTGTTTCCTTTGTCCTGTGCCAGAGTGTTTTCACCTGTTGACCTGATTCCTCGAGCCTGCGTCCACGTCCTGTCACAGCCTCAGTGTTCTTTTTCCCAACGTAAGCCTTGTTCCTCGAGTCGAGTGATTTTTAGTTTTTTAGTTTTTGATACCTTAGTTTCTTGCCTTAGCTGTAGTTAAAGTTCACAGCCATTTTGTTTCTGTTTTGATTTTTTGTGTAGTTTATCTACTTTACCAGGTTTTCCTCCAGTCGGAGCGTTTTTTGTTCATCTTTTCATAGCCGTTTTATTTGCCTCCCCTAGGAGTGATTTTTGATTCAACCTTTTCATAGCCTCTGATCGCACGTTATATTTCTCCATTTGGAGTGAGTTGTTGTTGCTTTTACTTTTAGTTAATTTTCATAGTGCTTTGCTTTGTTACTCTGATCAGAGGAACTTTGGTTATTAATGAAAGATTCTTATCAACTGAACCTTCTCTGCGTCTGAGTCCTGCTTCGAGTCCCGGCCTGACAAAAACTCAGTAGCCAATCAGCAGACAGCTTCCTAAGGCCTGCAAAGGAGCAAAGAACACTTCAGGCAGCACAAAGAACAAATGTGTTTTCCAACAATAAAATAATATTTTTTTGAATGATGAAATCAATATTTGTTTTGCTTCTGAAAAGTGTTGCTTGCCTCGCGAAAAGTGGTGTTTGAAAATATAAGTTTTGTTTGATCCATGAAAAGAAAATATTGACACAAATCTAACTGAACAAATTCTGTATTATATATACTGTACTTCCTGCATGAGCGGAGCACAGACTCCGTCTGAAAGTGCTGTGATACGGCTAGTGATTGCTGTCTGTGCAGTTGTTAAGTACACCAGACTCTTCTGTTAAATACTGAGATTTTAGAAATGCCCTTGACGTTGGAGATTAACGCACATTTTCAGGATTTGTTAAAAAAAAGTACCAGGTACTATTCCTAATGTAAAGGCAAACAAAAACAGTAGAGTTGATGTTCATGCTGGAACTGTGTAGTGGAAAAGTGCCATGATCTCCTTGCCTGGAGCTTTGACAGCACCTTATAATCCTCTTTTTACAAGGAACTGTTCTAAGGGTTTATCCTTTTTGAGAATAAGTAAAATATTGGATACATATTTTGTGAGAGCAATGGCTATGAAATTTTAGAGTGAAGGAGGGGAGTGCTCTTTTAATGATTTAAGTTTACAAACCAGGAGACTTTATATTTATTTGTGGGAGCTCACTGTGTTTATCGTTGTTTTGCAGCTGGTTCTGGATCTCTGCAAGGGCCCCAAACTCCTCAGTCCACCAGTAGTTCAATGGCAGAGGGGGGGGACCTGAAGCCCCCCACGCCAGCATCCACACCACACTCACAAATGCCTCCAATGCCTGGTGTCAGGTATGGAATAGAGACAACAGGACAAGGATTTGAAAACTATGCAAAATATGAAGTGCAATTGTCTATGAAAGATTTTTAAATGCAAATAATCATTCATCAATAAACAGGCTCTGTCAAGCAGCACTATCAGACCTGACTGAGAGTAGTGTTTGTGTGTATATAGCAGCAGTGCATCCCAGACTACAGATCAGCCAGGATTTATGAGCAGTAGAATTCACTGCTTTGTTGTTTTAGTCATACCCTAATCTGTTAACAGCTGTTTGCATTACTTGTGCAGTGTGTCTCTGTATGTCATGAAATAAAACTAATATTTTCCAGTGTGCAGTCACATCGCTATCCTGAAATACACCGAGTTGTAATGACCCAGACTCAGCATTGCTTGAACTAATTTGACAATGGTTTGGCTGTAACAGACAATTGTTTGTATTTAAAATGTTATGCACTACAGTTTCAAGTGACGCAAGACGAAAACTAAGGGCCAATTCCAATTCCTATCTCAACCCTTATCTTATCTGGCCCTCAAAACCAAGTGTTGAGGGTTATTTTGTCACTTAGAAATGGGACACCCCTTAAATGCAGATACGTCTTCAGACTGTAGGGGGCAGAATAACGCGAAAGCTGCGTCCAGTCTGTCAACTCCAAAAAAGAAGAAGAAGAACACATTAACGTCATGATTATTTATTTATTATTTTATTTCAGTCAAGTTATTAAGTTGTCAGTTAGTTATAAGATGATACTCATACAAATATTCAGCTGACAGTTACCACACACCACGACTTATTGAAAAGTAAACCACACCGGCCGACTATTGACAAAAGATGGTAAAATAAAAATAAATGTTACGCAACAATGACGTCAGTAATCCATAATATGGGCCTAAACTAAGATCATTTTTATATCTCTATTAACAAAGAAAATACTTCATTTGTATCGCACTCGCTTCGCTGCTTTCGACGCCATCTTTCTTATGTGAAAACACGCAATGCATTCTGGGTAGCCCTTGCTCCCAAGGGTGGTGTCGGAAAATCTCAATATTGAGGGCGATACAGCCCTTAAACTTGGCCTCAACTTAATTTTTCTGAGAATCGGGACAGAACTTGGACTAGAGGGAGAACATTTTTGAGATTGAGGGTTAAGATTGAGGGTTAAGCAAGGAATTGGAATTCACCCTAAAACACAACAAGATATTAACAAGATTTCTTCAGCAAAAATTGGTACAAAACAGGAACAAAACATCCACATAATATTTTTAATAACAAGTCCCTTTTCCTCTCGTAGGAGCAGTGTAAGTTTGCAGGATCCTTTTGCTGATGGAGACCCAGCATTTTCCAGAAGGAACACGGTCGCTCCCAACATTCAAGGCTACCAGTCTGGGATGGGTGGGCCGGAGATGATGGGAAGGATGGGTCCCTATGAGGCCAACAAGGACCCATTTGGTGGCATAAGGAAAGGCAAGTGCCCACACTAGCAAGTGATTATGTACTTTTGACTTCTGTTGGTGCTGAAAGTAACAATATTCTGTTGTTGTTTTTTATTCAAGCTGGAGAGCAATTCGTATCACAAGGTCCCAGCAGTGGAGTTGGAGAACAGTATAGCAAAGGCCCTACAGGCCCCTTGGGCAATATGCAGATGGGACAGAGGCAACAGTACCCATATGGATATGACAGAGGGTAAATACTCTCCATCATTTGTGAAAGGGTTGCAATAATATTATTATAATAATTTTACCATCACTTACCATCAGCTATAAAACATTACTATTTCTTACAAGGTCCTTGATATTATTGCCATCAGGTCTGTACAGTTTGGACAAATAAGCTGTTTGTTGGGTTCACAGACAGGAGACAGAAATGGGCACTGACAGCAGCATGGGACCAGGAGCTCCGCAGCCTTCTGGAGCCGATACAGCAATGTACTCACCGAGCCGCCCTTCACCACAGCATAGGTCAGCATTTTAGGAGACTGTGGTGGGTTAGGGTCTCTGACCCTCAGGGGTGTGTACATTTTCAAGCCTGATGTATCTCTTAAGTTCCTTTTGAGACCACTGAATATTTTCTGTATACGAACATAACAGGTTGGTAACGTCCATAAGAACTTTCAAAGGCATATCAATAATATTTCAAATTTAATCTTGAAAAAAAAAACCAATGAGACAAAGTCATTCATTCATTCAATATTTGTTTATGTCTTTGGGGGCTCTTTCACTATGTGATGGACAATAAAGTTTTTTAAATGATTGTTACTGGGACCTACAGCTACTGAAGAAACACACTGGAATTCTGAGCATTTATTGTTTTCATATAATATTCATTTTTATAAGTGGATCTGGAGAGTGATAGCACGAACGGCAGAGGGATGAGAGAGAGAAACAGTGGGAAATTAGCACCATAGAGAGCAGAAAGTTAGACTGGGTTGTTAGTTGACTGGCGCAATGAGATTAGCCGACACTGCTTCTTTAACCAACTTAATAGCCATGTAGCCAAGCTATGTAGCTCACACAAGCTTGTATGAGCTACATAGCTTGTAACACATGCTTAGCGTAGAGAGTTTTTGCAGTTTTTCTGTCTTTTTGAACCAGTCTGGCAATTCTCCTCTGACCACTGGTGTCAACAAGGCGTTAATACTCAGAGAACTGCTGCTCACTTATTTTTGGTCATTCTCTGTAACTACTATTGATGGTTGTGCATGGAAATCCTAGTCGATCAGCAGTTTCTGAAGTATTGAGACCAGTCTGCTGGCATCAACAACCAGGCCAAGTTGAAAGTGATTTACAGTATGGTTTGGAACAGTAAAGTCCAGGTCAGGCTTGCGTTTAGACTGAGAACAGTACCTTTAAACAATACAACAACCCAACGGACAATAGAGGACATCCAGCATCTCTTTTTTCCTGCTCAGTTTGTGGCTGTTAGTTTCAACAAGACGGCAAGCTTTGTATAATAATTGTGTGCCAATTACAAGGATATTTACACTGATCATCGTCAACAAACCACTATTTCATGGGAAAGCTGTTTGTGCACTTCCTTCAAAGAAGGGGAGTTGTGTGAACTTTCTCGTCACTGTTCTCAGGCATGAATCCTATATCAATCAGTACCCTGGCCAAGGAAGTCCCCCTGGTGGTCCATACTCAAATCAACAGCAAGGAATGTATCCACAGCAACAGCAGGTCGGAATGTTTTGTTAATTGTTTGTTAATTGAAGAAATCAACTTGATTTTCACAGTTTATATTTTTTTTTTACATGTAAAAAAAACAAAAAAACAAAATACTGTATATGCTGGCATTTTGTTGAAACATACATATTTCATGACATGAAAAAGTGAAGGCATTATTTTTTCCCAAAAAGTGATTGTATGGCCATGATACATTGCTAAGTATAATGCTAAATGTTTTCTGCGAACAGAATTACAAGCGACCTGTAGATGGAGCATATGGACCACCTCCCAAGCGCCATGAGGGGGAAGTGTACAGTGTCCCCTACAGTGGTCAGCAGCAAGCAGAAACACACTCCTCAGGACCCCAGGGCCAACAGAATATGTATAACCAGTATAATGCATACCCTGGAGGTGACCGCAGACCACCAGGACCACATAACCAGTTTACCTTCCCCTTTGATCGGGATAGAGGAACATCTTCTGCAGGCCCCAACTCCCAGTCTCCTTTGCCTCCCCAGATGATGGCAAGTCCCATGCCTTCTGGTCCTGAAGGTGCCCAAGGGTCAATGTGGCAGGGCCGCAATGAAATCAGCTACCCTAACTTTAACCGACAAGTTCCTCCTGTTCCAAGCCAGGGACCCAGTTACCATTGTATGAACCGCTCAGAAGAGTTGATGCCATCAGATCAACGCATGAACCATGAGGGCCAGTGGCCTGGCCCTGCAAACCGGCAGCCACCATTTGGTCCCAGTGGTGCTGGGCCTCCAATAACCAGGCCCCTGCCATCCACTTACCAGACTACCCAGAACCACATTACTCAGGTGTCGAGTCCAGCACCCATGCCCCGTCCCATGGAAAACAGAACGTCACCCAGCAAGTCACCCTATATGCATCCAGGCATTAAGGTGCCCAAAGGTGGTTCTTCAGTACATACCTCTCACATTGGACAGGCTCATGTGCAGCTACCAATGATCAGGCGAGATGTCACCTTCCCTCCAGGCTCTATCGAGGCCTCTCAACCTCATCTTAAGCCACGAAGACGGCTTGCCATGAAGGACATTGGTACAAAACATTTATAAAACGTTTATCAAAATGTACACTAAGGCAAGGAATGCCAAATCATATTGGCTTACAAGCCTCCTGTTCGCTTCTTTTCACAGGCACTCCCGAGGCTTGGAAAGTGATGATGTCGCTTAAGTCAGGCTTACTAGCTGAAAGCACATGGGCTTTGGATACCATCAACATCCTATTGTATGATGACAGCAGCATTTCTACTTTTAACTTATGCCAGGTGAGTAAAGCAATGTTGCATCTGTTAAGTTTGCTGTTATGTATTGTGTATTTAGTTCATAGTTATATTTTGATAACTGGTCTTTTTGGTTTGACAGTTGCCTGGATTCTTGGAGCTGGTGGTTGAGTACTTTAGAAGATGTCACATAGAGATCTTTGGCATCTTAAAAGAGTATGAAGTAGGGGACACTGGCCAGCTCAAACTCATAAACCCCAATGCTGTGGAGGACTCTGATGATGAAATTCCCATACTAGATGGTGAGGATACAGACGAAGAGAACAAGGATGATGAGGAGCTAGAGGATTCAAAGGCCAGCCCTGACACCCCCTCACTGTTCATAATGAAACAAGAGGAGAGCTTCCAGAAAGACAAAACTTTAGAATACAAGAAAGAGGAGAAGGACAGAAAGTCTTCAGTTAAGGAACCAGTTACTTCTACCTCAGGGTCCTTCCCGAACCCCAACTTCCACTCAGAAAAGCTCAAGCAGGCAAGCAAGTTTGATAAACTCCCCATCAAGGTCATTTGGAAGAAGAATCTCTGCCTGGTGAAGTACTCAGCTCATCTTAGACAGCGGCAGAGCTTTGACAGTGGCTTGATACACTGGAGTATTGGCGGGGGAGACACTACCGAACATATTCAAACCCACTTTAAGACTCAGATGAAGCTTCTTAATAAGTGCAAAGAATCAGCAACTGCCACTGACAGCTGCAATAAGGTCCAGGTGGTTCAAGTGGCAACAGACATCCCTGAGAAAGTCAAATTCATTGAGGAGGATAAACTTCTGCCACAGCCAACCCCAACTTCTGAACCTCAGACGACTCCAGTAGAAATACCCACTCTGCTACTTCCCATTGGGGCACCAGTTACTGCCACTATTGATTATGTATCTGCCCGCCCAGGATTTGTCACAGAGGAAGTCGTTCACGGAGGTGCAGAGGAGCAGAAGGAAAATGGCAAGTACCTGTTGAGTATCAACCCCGACCTCCAGAACCGCTGCAATATCAAGATCCTAGAGGATGAACCTCACAGCAAGGATGAAACGCCTCTAAGCACTTTGTCAGACTGGCAGGACTCGTTAGCTGGACGCAGCATCTGCATTTCTAACATAGTACGCAGCCTTTCCTTTGTCCCAGGTAATGACCTGGAGATGTCAAAACACCCAGGCCTCCTGTTGCTGTTAGGTCGCCTGGTGCTCCTCCACCACAGACACCCTGAACGCAAACAAGCGCCTGTCACCTACGAAAAGGAGGAGGAGGTAGATGAAGGTGTGAGCTGTGAGAGAGAAGAGTGGTGGTGGGACTGCCTTGAAGTATTAAGGGAGAACTGTTTGGTCACTCTGGCAAATATTTCAGGCCAGCTGGACCTTTCGCTCTACCCAGAGAGCATATGTCTGCCACTGCTGGATGGCCTCCTGCACTGGGCTGTCTGCCCCTCAGCAGAGGCCTTGGACCCCTTCCCTACGTTGGGGCCCCATGGCTCACTTTCACCCCAGAGGCTGGTTCTTGAGACCCTCAGCAAGCTCAGCATCCAGGACAACAATGTTGATCTCATTCTTGCTACGCCACCATTCAGTCGTTTAGAGAAACTCTATGGCTCGTTAGTGCGCCTGGTCGGTGAGCGCAAAGTGACTGTCTGTCGGGAAATGGCAGTAGTCTTGTTGGCTAATCTTGCCCAGGGTGACAGCCTGGCAGCACGAGCTATTGCAGTGCAGAAAGGCAGCGTAGGTAACCTACTGGGTTTTCTTGAGGACAGCCTAGCTGCCACACAGTATCACCAAAGCCAGAGCTCCCTACTACAGTTGCAAGGCACACCCCCATTTGAGCCCACCAGTGTGGACATGATGAGGCGGGCGGCCAGGGCCCTGCATGCACTGGCAAAGGTAGAGGAAAACCACTCAGAGTTCACATTGTATGAGTCAAGGCTACTGGACATCTCAGTATCTCCACTAATTAACTCATTGGTGTCCCAAGTGATCTGTGATGTACTGTTTATGATTGGCCAGTCATGACAGCTGTGGGGAACTTTCAGGTCTGCTTCATTCGATTCTTTTCACCCTTTCTTATGTGAGTGTGCATACAGTATGTGTGTATGTACATATATTGTGTGATCGAAAAGACCAAAACTGACTGTCCTTTTTTTAATTTATGCAAAATCACCTAGGATTTCACTGTATTTCTCCTCCTGCTTCTTTCAAGAAGGAATATCATGAAGTAGCTGTGGATTTGAAATGCCTGAAAAGGAAAGCTATTGGCAAAGAAGAGACGATTGGGAACCAGGCAATGGGATAGGGGTGTGCTGCAGTGTGGAAAGGACTTGTTTTTAATGACAAGAAAAATCTCCAGATAAAAGAATACACTGCAACCAAAGCTGCTGTCTATTTACAGTGAGTTTAGGAGAACTCGTATGTCTCTTTCTCCCTCTGGGGGTATGTAGGGAGAGGAGGCCACAGACAACATAAAAAAAATGTTTTTTGTTTGGAGGCTATTGGCTATCAGGCTGTGGTGTGGTATAATTGATGTAACTTTGGATGCAGTACATACTCAGCCCCACAGGATCCACAATAATGGCTTTGAACAGACATCTATCATGGGAGGCCTAGGTAGTAGATTGTAGGACTTTTTTCTGTACTGTACACCTTGAAAATTGTAAACATACTGTAATAATACTGTTTCACACTGAGATGTGCTGGCTTGGCAGCAAACTGTAGTTTTTAAAAACAGTTTTAGTTAATGTCGAGAAACAAAATAGCTTTCCCTCCAAAGTATGGTGAACCGACAACACCCCGACCTCTTCTATTTGTTCCTTGATTGTATGACTTGACCCTTGTATCAAAAAGTCACCTCTTTAGGACTGGTCCTCAACTCTAGATACTCTCAAAGCTGCAGTGTGTATATGATGTTGTATATTACACTTCTTTCTCTTTTTAAATTTTATGTTGCTCTTCACCATGTTTTATCTTTGAGAAGTTTCCCTGCATCAAGTGCACCATGTGATAACTTGACGCCCACCCTCTCCATTCCTTTGGTACCTCTGCTTTTATCACACCCCAGGAGGAGGGTTGTTTAGCTGCTGTCCAATTCCACCCTCCAACATACAGAACTTCAAGTTTCTGCCTGCAGTTGGGGTGTAGAGAATATAACTTGAATCATGTCTGTGTTTCCATCAGAGCTCTTTATAAATGACAAACTAGAACTTGATGAAGAAACCATCTTATTTTTTGTTTATTTTGTTACATTTTGTTTTCCCAGTGATGCAAATTTTGCATATTTGTATTTCAGATGTAGCTAAAACTTGATGTAAATTCATCCTTTTATTTTCCTTTTTTGTTTTGGCTTAATGAATATCATTTATTCAGTATAAAATCTTTATATGGTCCACGTGTTAAAAATAAATGTACATTAAATCTTTGTAAGACATTTGCTGTGGATTTATTACTCCCATCATACATTTTTAATGCTGCAGCAAATACAGTGCTACATTTTTCATCTGGCTCACAAAGACACATTGACATGCATAAAGCTGCATACATATATGGCTCTGTTCTGTATACTGCTTATATCAAATGCACAAATATGTTTTCATCATATGGCATGGAATGACATTTCATTCCAGTGTTGCATTGCTGTCCTTGTTCCTCGACCACTGCTGATGTTTATATGCACTATGTACTGTATATTACAGGTGAAATGTGAACAAATGCCTCATTCAAATTAATAACAGGGGAGATCCAGTTTTCTTGCCACACCACACCATTTCTCTAAATTTCTTTTTTCATAAAAGCTGCAATCAAATCATTAAAAAAAGAAAGATTTGAAATGCTCAATGCGCAATGGGAACCTATCGTTCCTATTGAGTTTTTTTTTTTTTCTCCCACGTTGGGCTCAATGTTGACTCTTGAAATTTGGCATGGAGGTCTGGTTGGTGAAAAATGCGATAGTGGCATAGGTCCCTAACTGCCTAACCCCAGGGATCTACAGCTTCCCCAGAAGTCGGGTTAGGATCAGACAAAAGTCTTTTTCCATTAGCGCCGCCCACCCAGAAGTCAGCCATTTTGGAAAAACTAAAATGACTAAAGGAACTAGTCCTAGCACGTTTAAGCTAGCCCCGGCCCGCCAAACTTAGTACATGTGTTCTAGAAAAGTTAATGATTAAAAGTTGTTCAGGAATTTTCTCTACCTCAAAAGGCATGGCCTCAGTGGTCCAACAAAGTTGACCTTAAATGTGCACTTTTACATTTATTTTCTCCAAATTTGCTCTAATTTTTGAGGGGGTTAACGTGAATAAAAACCCATGAAATGTGGCATGGACGTGGGGTAGGCAAACAATTAGACAGTGGACATAGGGCTCAACAGCGCCCCCAGAAGTCAGGTTATGGTCAGACAAAACTAGTCCGATCGGGATGAAATTTGGTGAGTGTGTTAAGCTTAGCCCAAATTTTCTTGAGGAATTTTTTGGGAATTTTTTAAATGCTAAAATGCAAAAAATGTTGTTTGTCTAAGTCGCACATAGTTGTGCAGTTGTTGCTCTTATGATTCCAAACAAATTTCTAATGTACTTCCATTAGCTCCGCCCACCCAGAAGCCAGCCATTTTGGAAAAACAAAAAATGACTAGTCTTTACATTTGAAGGAACTCCTAGCATGTTTGAGTTAGCCCCGCCAAACTTAGTACATGTGTTCCAGACAGGTTAATGATTAAAAGTTGTTCAATAATTTTCTCTACCTCAAAAGGCGTGGCCTCAGTGGTCCAACAAAGTTTACCTTTAAATTCCTTTTTTATATATATATATATATATTTAAAGGTCACATAGAGTGGTCCTGTTGCACATATATGTTAGTTATGGAGGTCTACTTACATACATGAACTTGTTTTTATGGTCAAAAACCTCCTAGTTGCTGTAAACGAGCCAATAGAAATCTCTCCTTACTGACACTGTCCTCAGCCGCGGTGTTTCAGACTGAACTCTCACACCCAGAAGACAGACTGTGTTGTGATTGGCCAGCCAGCGTAGAGCCTCCCCAACTGTCTTGTGATTGGCCAATACCCGGAAGTGACATAATTAACACACCAGCTCTCAGAAGCGCAGCTCCCCCCTCTGGAACGGTGGATGCACTGCTACTCATTATCAAAACATTGTTTTAACAATGTTTAAAATGTCACGACTCCCCGCCGCAGTCCCTTTCATGACTTTGACCCGGAGTCAGACCCAGAGTCAGAAGACACTGTCGCTCGTGAAACACCTCCACAACGGACGTTATTCTTCTTCTGTGGTTCAATGTACGCAACTGGATGAGCAGGAGGATCTCCTTGTTTTTTTTTTCAGAGATCTCAGCAGTGGCTGAACTGTTTGAACCTTCAGGGCTTCATAAACGAGGATATGGGGCAGATACAGACCCGGCTGCAGAAAAACATTTAAGGGGGGGCATTACATTTTTTCAGGGGGGCAAACTTTTTCAACCTATTTTTTATAGCCTATTTTATTTATTTATTTGCTTCAGGGTGAACAATATGGCTCTGTGACCACTCCTACAGTGTGGAGAAATAATTTTGCTCTTACTAAAAAGGGGCAGTTCATCACAAAATCTACAAAAAAAAAATGTGTCGTGCTGTGTACATTTATCAAATAAAGCATGTATTCAAGAAGATAGCACCATACAGCAGCTTCACTACTGGAAAAAGAAGCACGGATGTCAACCTGAACACTGAAGTAAACATTCATACTGGAAGAAGTAGCTAAAGCAGCTGGGGAGCACAAGGAGCAGCACAAAGCAGTGTTACCCTTCTGCCTACACGTAACCTAAAGTTTGTGAGTGAGTGTGAGTGTAACTCACCTGCATCATGCAGGCGAGTTACACTCACTCAAACTAGGCTCACCTGGAACCTAGTTTTAAGGAGTTTTTTTGGCAAATGGAGCAGAGAAACCAGACAATATTCACATTTAAGAAGACATATCACAAAGTTTGTATTAATTGTAAAAAAAAAAACCTCTCTAAAGATTTATTCATTGTTGCAGCCCTACTGGTTACCTAAATGTTTCACGAATATTACATGATAACAAAAAAATCTAAAAAAATATTTTGGGGCGCTGGGCACTATACGCCGCATGACACGTTTCCATGGCAACTGACCGGAAAAAGATGCGTGTGACGTCATGTTTACGTGCTCCCGATTGTTAAAATGTGTCTCTAAAGTAACGCTAAACTTTAAAAACAGAGGCACACATACGCAGTTACACAGGTACGCTCGTTATTTGTAGCGCTGCTGTTTTCCTTTAATAAACAGACCGCTCCAGTTCCACTGTAGGCGCGCTAAATGACACAAGGAGCTTACGGAGCTAACTGGTGGACAGCGAATGCTGCGAGCGAAACGAAGACTTGTGGCACCCCCTGATGAATGTTTACGCCAGTGTTACTCTTTACTTCAGTGCTTCGGTTTCCAGTAGAAGTGAATGGCGCTGCTAGTAACTAGCGACCATAAACGTCAAGTGCTAACAGCGTACCATCTCATCGGTGACCCGCCCACACCACCTGTGATTGGCCAGCATGTTGCCTTCGTTCGTTGGTTGGATTGGTTGAATTGTATGATCGATAAACCAAGATAGAAATAATAGAGAGCTGGCCACTCCGATGTAAAAAACAAAACCCAAATAAAATAAAAAGCTCCCAGCCATGGACTGTATAAAAAGCCCAGGGGGGGCACGGCTGACTCTGTGGGCGGGCACGGCCCCCCAATGCCCGCCCATGCCGCCGGGACTGGGCAGATACACACCAAAAAATTGGAACTTCCAGTCTAGGTCCGCTTTTAAGTGAACAGAACTACATGATATTTCTCAAGGTCATCAAATATGATGAGTCAGTTGATATTTAATGGTTCATTTTGAATTATTTGCGGTTTTTGCGGGGGGGTGAGGGCCCTTTCATGACCACAAGCGGTCCTAGTTATTATTATTCTTCCGCCAAATGAATTGCATTTTTGAGGCCTTTCCCATGCCCCAAAACTGACGGAGAAAAAGCGAGGAAAATTGGAAGTGGGAGGGGCACATAACTGCTCCGCCTCACAAAAGAGGTTGTCCAGAACATCAGCTTTAAAGTACATGCACAAAACTTGGTACACGCGTTCCTTAAGTCAGATCGGTCTAAAAATCTAGTGAAGACCTATGCTCTAAAACTGTATGACATAGAAAACAGAGTTTGCTCTTATTCCTCACTGTCAGTGTCAGAGCAGTCATCTTTTTCTTCCTCTGTTTCTTTTTATGTGCACAATTTGAGCAAAGACATATATCAGTGCAACAGAGTCCTGCAGAGAAACATGAACATCTCTTTGCAGCTGCACTGTGTAACATTCATAACACTGACAGGGGCTGGATCTCTTGTCATCCAGGTGACGTGTAAGTTCCCATCCTCTATGTGCCAACCATATCCAGCAGGTGATAGAGCATTTATTTTTGCTTTGAGACCTCATTATTGCAGCCTGGTAGGTTGCCATTTTGCAGTGCTTATGGGGAGCATCAGTAGTAGGGGGAATGCTTAATTCTGGCAAGGCCAATGATGCCATACAGAAAGCCTTGTACCTAGCCTCATTTTTTCAGCAGCTGACTGATCACATAATTTAATTGACATACATACTAGCAACTGCAGCTGCCAAGAGGCTGCCTGTGAGAAAGGCAGATGTTCATGTTTCTCTGCAGGACTCTGCTCAAAGTGTGCAAATAAAAAGGAAACGGAGAAAGATGACTGAGTAAATATCAATAGTAAATTAATCAATAGTCATTGGTATATGTAAAATGAATGCCTTTTATTGATCTAAATTACTTAACATAACAAGTTAATCTTCTTGGACGCAGCTATGTATGCAATCAAGTCATGTTTATTTTCAGAGTGCATTTAACGTGTAAAGGGTACAACTCAATGAACAATAACAACAACAGATAGACAGACAAAAAAGACCTCAGTCTAATGCAGGGGTCTGCAACCTTTAGGATGAAAAGAGCGATTTTTGTCGTCTCTCCACCCAAAAATTAATTTGGAGCCGCAAAAAAACCCACAGATGAAGATAATAACACATATAAAGGGCTTTTATACAGACAAACTATATACACTAGTAATAGTCTCTTTCATTGATGACATTTAAGAACTACAACATGTTCAGTTTATATCCAACCTCTAGACTCCATAGACCTGGTTCTTCCATTGTTTCATTGTTTGTAGCAAATTAAAGAAATTAAAATGAACCCACTTTGAAATAAATGAAGCAAATATTTGGATTGTATGTTGTTCGTGTTCAAGAAAAACGGTATGTGGATCCAAAGATGGACAGGAAACATCCAAACATGTACTGAATATTGCATTTTACGTCGACATTGGATGTTGCACAAGATATTAAAACACTTTTATTTGTCGCCTTGATCTCTAAAGCTACAAGGAGCCACTGCAGAGTGGCTGAAGAGCCACAGGTTGCAGACCCCTGGTCTAATGGAATAATCCACAAGCTCAGTCAATAAACCTAGCAATGCGAACATAGTAGTCCAGAATGTTGTCGCTGATAAACTCTGCTGGTCAATGTTGATGGTCAACTCTACTCTCCGTGAAGGGAGTTAGCATGGCAGCTAACGGCAGCCAGGTGGATATCTGACGGGGCAGCAACAGATGTTTCTCATCTCAGGTGCTTCTCCGTTCAGTGTCCCTCATGTCTCAGGAAGGTGGTTTAAGATGAATTCATCTCGATGGCATAATGAGAGACGCTCAAGTTAAACACAAAATAGGACTAGCATCAGCAAACTGACAACGGGATAGTGCTTGTTAACAGTAAAAGTAAAACGGTTTTACTATCAGTATTTGTGAGAGGTTTTACTAAAACCTCTCACAAATACTGCCTGTACAACGCAAATACATATGGACGTAGTGAGGTATTAAATACTTATGACAAAAATGACATAAAACAAGCATACAGCACTGTTTAGAATCCAGTTTTTTTCCGACATCGGTAACCACGGCGGCCGCCATGTTTCAGTTCTGTTGACAAAATACAGCCACCCAATTGGTGTAGAACGATCACGTGACAAACCGTGGCACTACTTTTGCCCAAGATCGTATTACGCCGTGAAGGGACTAGTTCAGTAAAAAACAACGTCGCTAGAAGAATAGCCTGGGAATGTGGCGAATAACATTTTCTTGGTGGATGAGCGTGACTTGTTCTTTTTTATGAACTAAACATTATGTAGTTCCACGCTTGTGGAACGGGATTCATCGATAACAGGGTTCCCCTTGTGGCCATGTGACTTTTACCATGGTCCGTGCTGTTTACATTTACTACCGCCATCTGGTGGTGGGACTCGTGTTTGTCACTGCCAGGAAGTGGCGTAATGAAAGCAAGTGTTGAGGCGCTAAGGCGTGTGGGACACAAATGAATGGACAGCGGGACTCATCATGTCTCATTTAAAGTCTTAAAGAGCGACCCGTATTTTGTCAACTGTCGGAGCGAGTCAGTGATATTCACACAGCAACCAGGCGAATCACTTTGTTGAAATAGGTGAGCGGTTTTTCTGCACGCATCTCTAGTTAACCAGCGTGTTAGCAAGCCTGCTACTATTGTGTTAGCCTAGCCCGGTTAGCTACACGGGTTAGCTTCTGTCTCTCAGTCATTCAAACGCGCCGCCTTTCTTTTCTCAAGTTAACTGCGACACAAATGAAAGATTTAGCCTTGCTTTTTCGTTAACATGCTCGGTTAACATTTCACGCCTGACGTATAATATCGTTTTGAAGTTTAAATAGATTCGAAGTGACAACTGTTAACAGTGGATGAATGTACAGTAAATACGTTCAATTGAAAATTACATTCGCGTTTTTGAAAATGTTCGTGGCCTTGTTGTCACTGTACTTCCAGGATACGTATTTACTTCACTGCAGTTGTTTTGCAGCCTCAGCTTCTTGTTGAGACAATTAATCACTCAGACATTTAGCATTTCTGAAGCGTGCATAAGTTAGCAGGAGGTTTGATATTCGTTTTCGAAAGACATTTTCTCAATCAACAAATAGATATAGACATTTTCTCATTCTGATTGCTGCAGTAGTTACCAATGGTAGACAGCTACTTACTACAGGTGAAGATTTGTTGATATTTGCCATAATTGGCATTAATGACAAAATGTCTATTTGTTGATTTTTGGTGAATTTTTTCAAATATTTAATCTCGTACTATTTCACAATAATGGCAGATATCAACAAAACGTCACCTATAGTAAGTAGCTGTCTGCCATTGGCAACTACTACAGCTATCAAAATGAGAAAACATCTATTTGTTGGTTGAAAAAATCTCTTTCGAAAACGAATATCCAAAAAAAGTGATTATAATTGTCCTGCACTTTCATTTAGGAACAGTGCCTTGAATATCTGGAACACAATGTTTGCAGTTCACACTGTTATTATCATTGTAAAGATATCATCTGTTACAATAGTTGCAATAGGACTTTATGATTTAGATTCCCAAAACAAAAACATTTTACTTTGCAAAATGAAAGGGAACCTGACTGTCACATGATACATTTTAAAATGGAAAAAACATGACTAATAAGGTCATTATAAATCATGAATTCTTTAATTGACTGGGAAGATAAAGTTTACTCCCCCTTGTGGTAGTATAAAATAAATTAATACACAGTATATCTCAGTAGGAGAAATTTGGTTCTATCAATTTGGTGTGAGTGCATTTTATTGCAATGTGTAATGTTTTCCACCCCTAATTTAATCTTGTTTTTTTTTTTTGTTTTTTTTTTTTGTTTTTTTTTTTTTTTGTACGGCGACCTTGAGTGTCTTGAAAGGCGCCTTAAATATAATGCATTATTATTATAATCTTATCAGTAATGACATAAAACTCACAATTATATACTTTCACATAAGTGAAAAATACTTCACAGTATGTCAAAGTGTCACCTTCATCCTGTCCCCCACAGATTTGTGTCGTGATGGCAGCGCCCTTATCCCAGAAGCCGGGGATGACTGGGTTGCCCCCTCAACAGCAGCAGCAGCAGCAGCAGCAGCAGCAGCAGCAGCAGCAGCAGCAGCAGCCCCACCTGAGCGCCAGCACAGCTGCTGCTCAGGGTCAACTTCCTCTGCCACCTCAAGGCGCTCTGAGAGAAATCTCCCCAGTCTTCCTCTGTCGTATCGGACAGGAAACTGTACAGGACATTGTTACTCGCACCATGGAGATCTTCCAGATCACACGAGCCACGCAAGTAAGGGACATTGCCATGTCTTTTTTAATGTTTTATGTTGTAACCCGTGATAAAATAAAGAGCAAATTGTTAATTGTAAATTGTATTTTTTAACAAAATGAAACATATTCATATATCAGTTATAAGCCATATTGCCCAGCCTTAACTGTAAGTCACATGTGTTTCCTTACTTGTTGTGCTGCCAATCTGTGACACCTCCTTTTATGCTAACCGGTTAGTCCGTAGATCTGTTCCTCACTGTCTCATTTAATGAGTAGAACTCAAAATTCCTCCTCACACCGCTTTGCAGATGCTGCTGTGTCTAGTATTAAATAAGCTTATGCTTCTTTCGACTCTGGACTGAAATACAGCGGCAGTGTGATCCTCTGTCAAATATTGAGATTTTCCCTGGTTAATCCACCTTTTTAGCTGAGCCGAGAGACCGCAGTAAAAAGGAAAATAAAATAGATTTTAATTTTTTTAACATCTTCCAAACAAATAAATCCGATAATTGCCCAGCCCTGATGTATTATATTCATGTGTTCAAAATAAAGCCTTCACTCATTCAAATGTGTGTAAATAACTATCGAAACTTGAACTGTGTATGCACATGAAGTAGATGGTTGATGTATTTCCAGTGTACAGGGTCCATCTGTCCTCTGTTTCACTGGCATTCAACTCATCTATAAATCTCTCCAGGCAAAGAGTAATCTGCATATTACGCTGCCACCTGAGCACAAAAAATACAATCCACATGGTGCTGTAACTGATGAGAGGTCCTCTGTGTCTGTGTGATGTATGCAGCTTCCTAATGGTGTGACTCAGAGCCAGGCCATGTACCAGGACCGCTTTGGGAAGCTCCAGGAACACCTACGACAGCTCGCGCTGCTCTTCAGAAAGCTGCGGCTACTGTATGAACGCTGTGTGGAGATGACCTCTGACCTGCAGGAGAGCCCACCAGAGGTCGGGATGAAGCACTGACTTTATTATGTAACATAATGAAATAGAGGAAAGCTATCAAAATAGACCTTTCCTCTCATTTTATTATTTTTATTTTTATTTTATCCATTGTTATACTATCCACTCTAACCACTATCATTCATACAAAGGAAAAACGGTACATATTTATAACTTGTTTCTATTTTATCTTTGTCCCCAGCTTGTGCCATATGTCGGAGATGAGCTGGTCTCTGTCAGAGTGGAGTCCTGCAGTTCTTCTGTTGTTCAGGAGAGGCAACAAGTACTTGAGGTGAGTTTTCTGACCAGATTTGTCTGTTTTTTTTGTTTTTTTTCCCTGACCTTTCCTTAGTATGAAAACTTTCTGGTCAAAAGAGCCTGGTTGGCACAGTAGGTAAAATCAGAGGAGAGCTTCCCCTGTGCAAAGACGCAAATGCTGCTGTTCACCACACAGGTGCTGAAAAGTGACAAGGCATCACTCACCGTTAGGGCTGAACGATATGGACAAAATGTCATATCTCGATATTCATGCCAGATATCTCGATAACGATACGATACGATATGACTACAGGTTTGGTGAAAACCAAGCATTTTTCAGAAAAATAAAAACATAATACAAAAGATTGTAGAAACTTTCCACATGGAAAGTGCAGTTTTATTGACGAGAACTCACTGCCAGTCATCAACATTAACATAAAGTCACCAAAGAATAAATAAAAAATCTAACATTTTACTGCAGCTCCGCTTTAATGTTTGATGTGATCAGTCATCACGCAAACCTGTTGGTCCTCCTTCAAGTCCCAGTGTGCTAACCGTTAGCAGCTAACACACCTCTCATCTCCTGCGCTATATTATCACCTGTATGCTGCCCGGGGAAGAAGGTCTGCAGACAGCGGCTCTTGAGTTTGGAGTTTGTTGTAATAAAATGGATCCACAGGTCCGTGGTTGTGGCGAAATGATCAATGATTTATGTTTTGGCACAAAATCGCCACCGGCCTCATTATCTTCCTCACTCATGTCACTTTTTTCTCTTTTTTTGGTTTTCCCACTGTATGTCGTGTGTGTGAGAGTGTGTCTCAGTCTCCGTCTCCCTCCCGCCCTCCTATGTTTGTCATTGGTTTGCTTCAGCTGTCGATCCACAGCAAGCATGAAAAAAGGTTTGTGGTTGTCTGGCCGTAGTGGTTCATTCAAGGGCAATCGTAAAAAAGGTGTTTATTGTGACTTGTACATGCAGGGCGAGCGCGGGGGGGAATCAATATCGTTTATATCGTCGCTTTTTCGATATTAATATCTTGAATGTTCATATCGCGATATCTATACGATGACGATATATCGTCTAGCCCTACTCACTGTCTACCAGGGCAAACCAAAAGAAAACATTTTGAGCACTGTCCACACAGCTGTGACCATCACAAGTGGGGAAAAGGCTAAACTAGACACTGTTTACAATTGAAACTGCTTTCCCTTCAGTAGCCACTTGCAAATGGCCAGTGGCAGTGTTTTATAATATCCTCAACCTGGCTGCAATAAATGCTTCAGTTCTTTATCAAAAAAAATAATAATAATAGGGATAAACTTCATCATGTGCCTCGCAACTGAGCTGTGTTCTGTCCACACGAGGGCAAAAGCCTGACACGTCATGGTGTGCGATAGTGATGCGCGGGCCGACCCGTAACCCGCGGGTCTCGCGGGTTACCCGCGGATCGGGTTGGGTCGGGTCAAGAAATGTTCACTTTATTGGCGGGGCGGGTGGGGCGGGTCATGAAGGATTAAATATGTCTGGTAAATCCACCTGCGACCTGACGTCACAAAAGCGCCAAGCAGCGGCCACAACAAACCAGTATCAAAAGAAGCGGGGAAGATGGAAGAAGTGAGGGAAAGATTACCGTCGGGAGAATACAAAGTTAAAAGAAAAGAAGGACAAGCTGCTAAATCTCATGTTTGGGACAATTTCTGTGAGGTAATTAGTGCAGTACACGACAGCAGCATTGGTTACATGAAGTGCAATTCTTGTGATACGCTATCCAAGCATGAGAGCCACAAGACGGGTACGTCCAGCATGACACGACATGATTGTGGGGGGTCTCAGAGTAGTGTAACCGGCTTCCTAAAAAGTAACAAAATTCCAACGCAAGTCATTATCATATTATTTTATGATTTATTTAATTATTTATTGTTTATTTTGTATACGTAGGCTATATATATATATTTTATTAAGATTTTAATTTGTCGTTTCCAGTGCCGCTGTGTTCAAGCACATTTGTCAGACAGAATAAAAGCCTTGTTCAATGACATATTTAACGTGTATTTAATAGCAGCGGGGCGGGGTGGGGGCGGGTTGTGAAAACAGATGCGATTGTGCATGCGGGATGGTGCGGGTCAAATGATTAAATAAATGCGGGACCCGCGGGTTGGAAAAAAACCCGACCCGCGCATCACTAGTGTGCGAGGCCTAACTTGAGTGGCAAGAGATGAGGAGAGAAAGCAGGGAAATGCTTTGATATACATGTGTTTATGCATTAATTAATGACACAGTTTTAAGGTTAAAGAAAGAATTCATTTCTATTGAGTTATAAATGAAAATAAAATAATAGGGGATTTGACATTTTAGCTGTGATTTCAAGAGCGGATTCAATTTCGGTTTCACTTAACACATTTTCTCACTTCACATTTTGCTTCCACATACTATCACCTGTATTCACATTACACATCTATTTATTTTCACTTTGTACTTTCATTATTGAAATGATATGCAAATTAATTATGAACAGTCAAAATGACCACAAGGTATATTTAGTAGGTAGTACATCATTTCCAGTAGTTCTAGTGTTAATTGATTACTAAACGAATCGATTAATTTGATGTTTTTTTTTATAATTAAAACAAGCTTTCTGATTTTGATTTGCTTCATTTAACATAGAAATCCTTTAAACCGATGAATTTTGGTTTGTGGTCAAAACAGTCAGACATTTAAGATTTGGGAAACACCGATCAACATTTTCCATTTTCTGACATTTTATGGACCAAACATGTAATAGATAAATGGATTATGAAAATGATGTGGAGTAGATGTAATAAGGTGAGCAGTGGCATGTCCAACCCTTTGTGCTGCAATTTATCTTCACTTTCATAATCAATTAATCTTAATTATCAATTAGTTTCTTTGTTTCAACCCCCAACTAAAAATTAATTAATTAATTAATACTAAGTTTTTTAATACTACGTTTAATATTCAGAAAAACCTGAGTCGTCTTTCTTTACCTTATTTGTTGAAGTGATGAATCAGGTTATGAAAGTAGGTGGCGATTGATTGATTGTAGCTCTACACGTAGCATAAAAAGCAGATTGTCATTGACTGTATGTATTGGTAATACATTGTTTAAAGCTCACATAGTGGTTTATTGCACGAGTTATGGAGGTCTACTTACATACATTATCTTGTTTTTATGGTCAAAAACCTTCAGTTGCTGAAATCTCTCCTCACTGAAGCTCTCGTCAGTCTCGTATGAAATATTAAGGCTGGTCCATGAATCCTTCTCATTATTTATAAAATAAATGAAAAATATATAACAGCAAAATCCTCTAGGTGGCAGCGTTGAGATTGACCAAAGAGGCATGTGCTGGTGTTTGTAGCTTAGGTATGTTTTCAAAATTGGTGTATTTCTTTACTTTTGGGGATGCTGTTTTGAAATTGTTATAAGGGAGTTGTTCCAAAGGAACATTACTAATTTTGTAATGTTCAAAATTAGTAATGCTCTAAACTAAAAAATTAGTTACTCATCTTTTCCAAGCCAGTGAGACATGAATTTACTTTTCAAATTAATTATTGATGTTTGTGTTTTTGTGGTTCACCTGCAGAAGGTACGTCAAAAGAACCAGGAGATGAAGGTTCTGATGGATCAGATGAGGAACCTGCTTTGGGATGTCAACGCCATGCTGACACTCAGGAAATGACTCAAATCATCAAATCAAAGGAGTTTCTGTTGGATGCTGTCGGACATTCCACTCAGCGGCTCCTCCTTTGGATCCAAACTGACACATTACTCACGTCTTGTCCCACAATTGTTATATTGAACCTTTTAAAGGGAAATGACATAGGAGAAGGCTTCCATGAAAGGTAAATAAGAATGAGCATGTTTCAACTCGATACACTCCACCTTTGTTTTTGTACAAATTAGCAGACAACCTGTTTTGTCACTGCCAAGTTTATTTTTTTTTCCTACCGTTTATTCAAACAAGATATAGTCCTGTGCATTCACACTATTTAAATAATGGGTCGAAACTTGTGTTGCCTCAGGTAAATAAAAAAAAAAAAAAAAAGGTAAACACATTTATGGTGTTTTACCCCCAGGTTCTAACTTGACACCAGACAGACTTGATTTCACTGCAGGTTCATTCTTACAAAGCACAGATGCTCATCTGATGACTGTGTTTACAATACAAGCAGTTTTTCCCCCAGACTCGTACCTGTTGTAACACTACACTTTCACAATTCAAATTTGCTCCTTGGCAGCTATGTATCTCAGGTGGTGTGTGTGTGCGTGTGTGTGCGCGTGTGCATGTGTGTGTGTGTGTGTGTGCGTGAATGAGTGGGCACATGTGCTTAATGAGATAAAGCTTCTGGAGTGTCAGACAAGCACCTGTTTGCCCTGAAGCTTTTGAGACTTGCTTCGTTGTGAACTTATTTTTATAAACTAAGGGACAAACATTAAGTCTCTTGGGTTTGTGTTTTGAATAAAATAAACTTTAAAAATAAATAAATGTATTCTCGTGTCCTGCTTCCGAATACAAAATTGGTGTTGGGCATGACTTGAGGGCAGATGTGGAAATATATTCAACAAAAATAAAGATGCACAAACTTGACATGGTGAACAAAAATAGAATGTCATGACATTTGCTCAGATTCTTGATGCATTTGTTTATGGAATGATTTGTTTTGCTCAAACCCAGTAGTCCAGTGTCACTTGGTCACTCCTATTGACTACAATCTCAGATTGAGTATTTCAACTCACCAGAGTCATGGAGCATGACAGAGTGGTGGTAAATATGTGTGACCAGTACACAGACACTCCTTATGGTCTGGTCAATAAAAGGGCACACCAAAATGTGGACTTTTGTCACTTGTCAATATGCCACAGATGTCACAAATCATGAGTGAGCGTGTCATTGGCTCATGCTGAGTGCTGGGTTGAGCGTTACAACTGTGGCAACACAACTGAATGAAGCCGTATTCACCACACGTCACCTATCCAACACCTTTGGGATGTTCTGAATAGGCGTGATCAACCTCCATTGTGTTCTTCCTGCCATTACTCCAGAACTTTTGTTTTGAAATTGATCCTAATGCTCGCAAATGAAAGCCACTTTGTTGATAAAGTTTTTCTTTGTGCGTTTATATTTTTGTTGAGTGTGTACGTTGGTGAGTACAAGGTTCCCACGGGTCCTCGAAATCCTTGAACGTTTGAATTATTTCTTTCCCAAGACCCAAAGTTTTTGAAAATCATAAAAATATAGATAATATAGACGTGTCAGAAAGAAGTTGATATTTAGGTAAATGTCTCCCTTAGTCTGTTATAACACCACCTGTTTCATGCACTGCGTTGCTTGATGTGCATAGACTAGGTCAACAGAGTCGTGAGATTTGGTCCTGGAAAGTCCTTGAATTTGAAGCAGTAAGAACCCAGAGTACGTCAAGACACCTACACATAATCATGCATATTCTCACCTTGTCATTTCATATTCTTCTATCTTCATGCAAGAACTATCATAGCTTCAAAGCTTCAAAAAGCATTTTAATCTCTGGAGTCACAAAATAAATTGTATATTTATCCAAGTGCTTTTGTTGGAATTGTGTTCTACTTATTTAAATTGCTGGGACAAAAAAAGTACCAGGATTTCAACTGTGTTTGTCAGGACATGTTTTATACCATAAATGATCAGTGTATCCATCTTAAATGGGCTAACCTCAGCTGGGTTATGTTTACACAGTAGGTTTTCCCCTGTACTTTGCCTATGTATGGGGAAAATATTGAAAGTACTTGAATTTTTCAGTAATTTTCTGTAGGTTGGTTGGACAAGACCATTTTGAAAATACCTTAGTGATGGACAATAATTCCTTTTCTGGAATTTTGTAGAAAAACTAAATAAATAAAAAATAGTTTAACTGGTTGTGATATGTAATATTATTACTAATATTAGATTAGATTAGATTCAACTTTTATTGTCAAGTGCAAGGTAACGAAATGCAGAATCTATTATTTTAGCCAGTGAAATGTATAAGGATATACAAAGTAGTTACAGTACATACTGCATGTACCCAGGCCCAATGTGACATTCAATGTTTTTATCTTCTGTTATTCGTTTATAAAAGGAGAAAGTCACAAGTAATTTCACTGTACATGGCATAATCACAGTGAAGATGATTCTGATTTGATAATAATGTCAGTCTGGGCAATGCAATGTCAAAGGCAATGGGCAACGTGTTGGTTTTTTTCCTGCTACATTTGGAGGAATAGGATATAAATGTCGAGAAATCATTTTGAAAGGTGTCAGCATCGAGCGATTTGACTTCACCATGAAGAAATGCACATCATTTGGTCTTGGTTCAAATGTGGGGATCGGTCAAGGCCTGATGTGCTGCCTTTGTTCACTACTGATGTGTAATAAGGAAGGGTTACATTGGTGTGTGTGCAAAAATAACACATTCTAATTCTAATCCTTGATTTCTAATGAAGTGTGTGTAGAGTAAGTGGTCTACGGCACAGAGTTTGCATTTACAAATCATTTTTATTGATTTTATACTTATCATTTTGATGTGAAATGATCTGTTTCCATAGCAACTGCCCCCCCCCCCCCCCCCAACACACAGTTACATTGAGACAGATCAACAGCTGGAGGGCATGGCACCACTACAGGTCTACCTTAGGTGTTTTTGGCATGAAACTGCCGATTTCCTTCTTACTGTCACCGTGGCAGCTATGAGAAGTGTTCACACATGTTTCTCTACTTGCTGTGCAGAGGAGATTGTTCTTTCTCTGTAAGACGCCCATTTACAGAGGTGGGAGAAACCTCCCTCCAAACTTCATGGATCATTTTTCTTCATATCTAAACATTCCTAGTCCAGAACAGTCCACCAGGGTCTGTCTGATGATACCAATTTGTCCACATCCTTGAGCATCTCAACTGTCAACCAGTGATTGTTCCAATTGCCTGTCCAAGAGGCCACTGGACGAGACCAGACCATGCAGGGTTTCTGTCCATTTCATGCCCTCTCCAGGTCTTTGTATTTCTTCCGAAGAACTGATACTTGATCTTTGAAGAGCACGGGGTCCAAGCGAAATTGAGAGTGAACCAGAGGCATGTAACCAAACCAGCTGGCGAAGGTGTTGACACACTCTTGGCGTTGGTTGAAATGCTCTGGGTTAGCCCACGGGACACTCTTTGTACCCTGCCATGAAGAAACAAGACACATTGGTGAACCATTCCGTCTACTAAAGCAGCAAAAGCAAACTAAATTGTAAAAGCTGCTTAAGCCGCTGCTTAGGGCCCTGTGACCACTAGAGGGCCCCCAAGAGCAATTAACTCAAAAAAAGAGAGAAAAGTTAGGATTGCTGTAGTTAATTTAGAATTTTTCTTCCCATTTTTACCAAAGCTTTTTCACAGTTTTTACATAGTTTTCAGATGTGATTATTTAACTTTATATTTTATTTATAAACCATTTTTATTACCTTGTTCCGGGTGCTTCTGTTGATTTACATTATTATTTAAGTATTTGTTTATTTTATTTAATGCTGTGTTGTTTACATCTAAAAGTCAAATATTTGTAATACAGGAGTGTATTTTGAATCTCCCCCAAAGATTGTGCACATTTTTAGATTTTCAGACCTCAATATCTTAATATTTTATTTATACACCGTGTGGTTTTATGTATTGATTCTCTGTGTCGCCAGTAGGGGGAGTTGCTGAGTTTGCCAAATATTAATTGAAAGATTTTTCTGTAAGTCTGGTGTCTGCTTCCATGCAACAGAAAGTTCTCACATTTAGTTTTACAAGTGTATTCGTATTCGTGACAGGGTAGAATAAGTAGAATAGCTTTATTATAGTAGGTGTGTGAACGATCAATAATCATTATTATTGGCAGTAACAGAGGGCCCCAAAATCACATTTTGCTTAGGGCCCCACGGAGGCTTGGGCCGGCCCTGTGCCTACCTGTGGACTTGGCAACTCTTTGTACTGTTTCCTTTGAGCCACTTTGATCGGTGGCAGGTGAGTGACGGCAGAGACCAGGAAGTTCATGAGGATGTCCTCACAGTTGGACGTACGATCAACCAGGGTTCGCAGAGACTGGGGCAGGTAGTGGGTGAACAGGTGATGATAGTACCTGTGGGACAGGTGAAGGGTAAGAGCTGGTTAGAGCATATTAGAAGAAAATGAATTAAACGACTCACAGGTTCAAATTCATATGCTTTTAAAGTAACATTAGAAATAAAAAAAAAAATAAACCTATGAGTGAAATATAAAGTTCCTGCCTCATAACTTTATTATACACGATAGACTCTCTTTGAATAGACTGCCATTTAGATTTACTGCAGACTTTTATCACCTCGCCTTCGTACAGCAAGAGGAGAGAATCAGATAAAAGAAAATGTTCACAACGAAGCTTCATAGTGAAGAAAAACGGTCCTTTTTTTAAATAATCACACTGATATTACTGTCAAAGGTTATGTTATTCTCTATTATACACCTCACATTCTGCATCCTTAACATTCATAGTGCTGGCGGAGGTCGAGCGGAGGTGTCAAAAATCAATATAAATGATCTGTCACATAAAGTCTGGAAAGGGCTTCAATTTAAAAGCAATTATCTAGAGGATTATTGGGCATCTCAAATGTCAAATATGTACATGGTGTGGTCTTGTTTGTACTTAAATACTTGTACATTGGCCACAAATTGTCTCTCTATGACACATCATGCTATTCTATCATTGCTCTGGCAGGATTAAATCACCGAAGTGAAAATTCGGAGGCTCTGTCTCACACTATCATTTTTATTATTATTGCACTGAAATCATCATTTTGAAGTCTTGTACATTCCCTAACAAAACAATACATTCTGCCAGAGGAGTGTGCCTTTTAAATAAGAAATATATAAAATACAGATTAAAGAGCTTTGCACATGCATTATCACAGGAGGAGGTTAGAGCAACTGGCACTTTTGTGGTAAGCATCAACAGGGGGGAGGAGGTGGTGTGATGTATGTTGATGATATGTATCTGGAACATTTTAACCATTGTATTACCAGAAGGGTTTGATATTTATAGGGATTGACTCACATGTGGCTCAGTGCACATGTTCCCTAGTCCTCTGGTTTTCAATTTGATGCAGTGTTTGATATAGAGCAGGTAATGTTCCGTTGAATTGAACTGATGTGAGGACAAATACACTACACAGTGTCGGAAATTTGTGTTAAAAACACCACTGGGTCTTAACGTGTGGGCTGTAAGAGCCGTTTTTAAAATACCCAGTCTGTGCAATGAGTGCATTTATATTGTATAAGAACTCACAGCCCTGTGCCGTCACACATATCGACTTGTTGTTCAAAACGAAATGCTGGGAAACACTGTCCGCTATAGCCAACGCCTTACCATACCATCAGAAATAGCCACCTCCACCCTAAAACCAGACCTGCTTATGTGCCGTCTACTTCATAGAGCTGTCAGTAACATGGGAGGATGTTGATGCCAATGTGAGGAAGAGGCTGCGTTATGCTGAATCGCAGTAGTCTGCATCTATAATGGCAACATGCACTGTTAGGTGCTTATCAAGGAGACATCGGGGACTGCTGAGCACTGCAGCCATTTGGAAAGATGCCAACTGGTCTCTATGAGACTCTGATCGGCCTCAACAGAGTGTGTTGTTTACAAAAGGAAAAATAAAAACACACGGGGTACACAATAATGACGTGTCCCTAGTTTTATCGATCTTGTGCAAAGGACTTTCAAAGGCTGTAGGGATTTAATTTCAATGTACTAAATTAAAATAAACATATGTTTAGTTTATTGCAAAAATAGGACAATAGAAGTATTGGTGTACCTGTGATAGAAGGCAGCTCCTGTCAGAACAATGGAGTATTCGTTGGTCCATTTGGAGGTGTAACCCCAAGCACGCTTCAGGGGATCCCAGAAGTGGCTCCTGGGAGGATAACCCACGATGCGTTCAGGGAAACTCCGCCACACCAGGAAGGCAAAGTTCACCTACACATGTGGACATGAAACACATGGATATTGTTCTGATCTTTTCTTTTTTATGTGTGAGCATTGCACATCTACTCTGTGCTGATTATTAACACTAACACTGGGCCCATACCTCACTGGTCAGCAGGACTGTATCCTCGTCCAGACTCAGCACTGCCTCTGTCTCTATGGCAACGTGAGGTAGAAACCGACTGGTGGTCTGAGGGGGGAAACACAGTTATATACCACCGTTCTGATACTCAAACCTGTGTAAAGTCTGGTGTGTAAAGTCTGGTGTGTACAGTCTGGTGTGTACAGTCTGGTGTGTACAGTCTGGTGTGTACAGTCTGGTGTGTACAGTCTGGTGTGTTCTTCGAGCTGATCAAGTTACAGTAAATCATGTTGAGTGACTGTGATGAGTGTGAGCAGTGGTGCAGCATTTGCACTGGTAAGAGGAGGAGAAGGGAGGGGGACAGCGATGGTGAAATGGACACCGAAGAGAAACCAAGAGAGTGAGTGACATTTATGAAAGCAAACGTGTATGAGTGCACGTGTCAGATGTACACAGACGGAGAAAAATAGACATCAAGGAGAAAGAACAGTGAGTAATATATCCAGACAGAAGGACAGACACATACACAAACTGAACAACTGACAGTTCTGTCATGCTGTCACTCAGTTTGAGAGGCTCTAGTCCTCACCTTCCTCCTGCCGTCTGTCACAGTGAGAGGAACAGGCATAGGAGGCCATTTGCTCCGACTGGGCGGCGGCTTCTCGCTGTTCCAGAGAATGATGATCTGCGGCAAAATCAAAGGAACAGAATTGTATATAATGCCTTTGCAGAAGCATTAATCAGAAATATCTGCTGGAATCAACTGAGCAGAAGGTTTGGCAAAGGGATTATTTCCAGAATACTGAGCAAGACACATTGCAGCAACTCCAGGGAAGAGTTTCAAAGACTGCATACGTGTTGAAACAGTGTTTTCTCCTACAGTGATTTCATAAAACCTTGACAAAATATACATTACCTGAAAGCACTTGGTCTTCTCATTGTGTCAGTGCAAACCATTATGGGATTATATAAATGCAACGGCTGAATTGGTTCAGACATGTTGCTATGGCTCCAGAGACCTTTTACGATGAAAGGTACGACATTGGCTTTACATTAATATTCTTTCATTTATATAAAGTCTCTGGCTCTATAACATTAGCTCTGCATCTCTTACATTCATCCTGACATTTATAGTGCACATTTTGAAAAATGATCTTTCAAAAAAGGCTGCAGTTAGAACTTCTGCAATGTATATGGTAGAAATGCCAGAACTTTTTTTTTATTTTAAGTGAGATGGCAAGAAACGAGACTTTGATGTTGGGTTTGTTGATTTACCTGTGAACAGTACTTTGATTTGGAGACCACCTGAAGCAGCTTCATGATTGGCTGAGACTGAGAAACCAATGGGGAGACTGCATGTATGACAGCAGTGAACTCCTGACCTGGACTGACCCCTGAGCCATGTCAAGAAAACAGTAGATGAGAGGAACATGATTAAATAAAGGAATAATCAACATGTTCTAATGCCACTGTGCATAAATTAATTACCAAACATCTCTTAGAAATGATTCGTTGACCATCAATATATTAGTTGTTACAGATATGGCTGTGAATTCATGCAGGAACGTGTCAATTTGTATTATGATTTGGGCCACGATAGGTTGCCATCTTTGAAAAGTGGGTCTTTATATTCTATGTTTGGGAAAAACTGGTCTAAAGATTAAGACACAAATGCACTTTGGGTATGTCCTAACCCAGTTATGCTTAAACAGCCATCACCAATTCCTTCTAAAGACAAGGTGTGCTTGTCAATGCTGATGATGCCTTAGGGAAATGTTTGTTGATCACATATTTACCGCCACAAATCACAAACAGTAGTCACATCACGCCCATTCAAATTGTTTGAATTGTTTGTTGAATCAAGCATGTTTTTACCTAATCCCAGGTAGTAAAAGGGGAAATGAGCGAGGTGAGTCGAGTACTCTGGCAGGACCAGCAGACCTCCAGGCAGGGAGTTCCACATGTACTTGTTCCTCGATATATGGGAGAACACACGGTCCTTAATGATCTGGGAAGAGATGGAATAGATTGAGTTTAGACATGTGCTGTGATGTGAGAACATGTTTTTGTTCTTTCTGCTCTTGGAGCTTAATGTAAACACCACTGCAATTCAAGTGCTGATACAGAACAGCAATCCCTGACATGACATGACTCCGTGTACTTCACATTTTCCACCAAAAGGAGGTACCCAAGCAGCAGCAGCAGCAGCAGCAGCAGCAGCAGCAGCAGCAGCAGCAGCAGCAGCAGCAGCAGCAGGATCCTCCCTACATCCTTCTGCCTCACTGACCTCAGGCTTACTGCACAGCTGGCTCTCTGGGAAAGAGGTTCCCCTTCTGCATGCTGTATGTATATAAGCAGCTTATCACCAACCTCCAGAACCTCTCCTTTATTATCTCTAGCATAAATTCCCAGCAGCAAATACATTAGGGGCTGATAGACTTGCCTTCATACACACAAGTGTGCAAAGCCCATCATCGCTGTGTGATTACCTCAGATTTCACCAAGGTTAAATCTGTTGTTTCGTCACACATTTTATGTGCTAAAATTAACACTGGAATTGTGTGCACAAACTGTTCAGAAGGAGGTTTATTTCTTGTCATCTAACCCAAGGCTTCACCTTCAAATGACTTTCTAGCTTGGGAGTACAGTGTTTCTTCTCATCTTGAAACAAGAGTAAAAGTCAAGCAAGAAAGATAAAGGATGATAGAAAGTTACTCCTGTATAATGCAATCATTCTTTCATATTACACCTTTTCTGAAGCCTACCTGGAAAAAGAAACATCAGATAGCAGCGAGCGGTAATGTAGAAATGGCTGAGACTGATATGCATAATGATATATCATTTCTATCATTTCTCTGAGACTTGAGCGGATGCTCAGAGGACCTAGAGTACGACGAGCACAAAGCTGAGATACTGGACTAAAAGTGAAATGTGGAGCACGGGCCGGAAGCCAAGCCCATAATCATAATGATAGAAGGTTGGTTTGACTTAGATGTGAAAACTCGGTGGAGAGAGAACTGATGATGATAGCGCATGAGACCTGTAATACTGAAGAGAGGTAGCAACTGTGGCCACGTGCTGAACACAAAACCTGTGTTTATAGCTGTGGCTTCTTTTTAGCAGACGTTGGAAAGGATATCGCTGCATATTTCTCAACACAATTGTATGGTATTAGAAACACTGGGTATTCAGGGATATGGAACAATTCAAATTGGTTTCTAGTCGTCGCTCAGCAGCCAAAAGCAACACTGGCCAAAAAGTGTTTTTTATGATGATTTGTCCATTAGAACTGTTAACATTTGTGGAATGGGAAAGACAGAACACAATTCTACAACTCATTTTGGTGAGCTAATTCCTGAACAGGTTAGTATAACTAGTTCTGTGCCCTGACCCACTTCAAATGTCACTCCTCTCTAAAGTCTTTTGATTCCTTACCAGTTACTAAGGTCAAGTCTTGGGAACAAGAACTGGGTCTAAACTTGGAGGATCACTGGTGGAACACTGCTCTTACAAATTATCTTCAAAAAAATAACGTTTAAAGTTCTGTTTAGAGTCCATTTCGACTGTGGCAAATCTACCCCAGTATCACCTACAATTGCGACAAATGTCATGCTTCATCCTGCAGTTTAACCCATATGTTTTACTCTTCTTTACTACTTTCTTGCTTCTGGCAGAATTATTTTATTACCATGTCAAAAATACTTTCAAAGATCATAAAAGTCTCCCCCATGTCGCCATATTTGCGCTCAAATCAGAAGACAATAACCGATTTCCCTCTAATTAATTCAATATTTTAGCGTTTACTTCCTTACTCCTTCTTCACTGAAAGTCACCTAAAGCTGCTTCAATGACACTCTGGCCGTTTCTCAATACCCAAGTATGCCAGTATGTACTTGCTTACTTGGAAAGTACATACTTGAGAAGTACGACTGAAGTACATACTTGCCAAGTACGGGAGTACACGAGCACGATTCTTCAGTTGGAACAGCAGCGTACTTCCTTGTTCTACTGTTTGAATGGCGGGTGGCGCAAAGCACTTAAGCCTCATTACCGCCACCTACAGTGTTGATGAATGAACATATAAAATACTTTTGATAAATGCATATATTGTTGTTATTTTCACATTTTAAATATTTTATACACTATAAAATAGTGTCCATTATATGTAAATACATATACAATGACAGTGTGACTAATATAAATCTAAAATTCAAAGTTACAATAAGTTAAACATTAATATTATACAAAAGTTCACACTTTCAGGTCAAAACGTTTGCATTAAAAACAAAACAACACGTCAACAACAAATCTATAGATCACACCAAGTATGTAATGACGGAGCCGTCTGAACCAGCGGATCATTTCATCAGGACAGGCCGAGGTAACGCTGCCCTCTGCTGGACACTGTGAGCACCGAGCGTCCACAGAGGCGGAGCTGATAACCTCCGACAGCGCCGCTGTTATACTATAAATACGTCATATCTTATTACACAAACCACATGTTTGGATTCTAAATGACTCAAAAGAGGGGACACAGAAAAATATTTATTTCAGGATTATATCTGTATTTTATCCTGCTGTGTTCCGCTGAAATGCATTCTGGGATATGTGGCTACACTCAAGTCACCACCCGATGCATACTTGGTTAAATGGGCGGAGCAAGAACACTTCCTGGTATGAGAACCGTACTCTCTGCTCGCGTTCTTGAGAAATGGAACAGAACTTGGACTGAGGCTGATGACGTTTTCGTCGTACATTATGACTCTCAGAGACGCTCTGATTAATTGACTGTTGACCTGGTAGCACCGGTCACGACGTAATGTTGATGTGAAGTTGTGACAGGCTGTATGACCTGTGTATTGTGTTTTATTTTGAAAGGGGGACGGAAATGTTTTACTTTGATTCTGTGTCGCTTTTCCTGTCTGGTGTGATCTGCTCTGTTGGAATTTACGAGGTTCAGCAGCGGCAACGGCAAAAATAGAACTGCTACCTATCGATAGCGATGTGGCGCGGCGAGCCGCTTCTGGGACGCTGCTGAGATGCGCCACAGGCGTCTGGTGGAAATGCTCACATTGATTAGAATGGAAGCGATTTGCAACGGCGACCGCGGCACGTCAGCGGCGCGGTCGCCGTTGCAAACCGTCACTCACTCAATGAGCAGCGCGAACGTACTGCACTCAGGGAGGACGTGAGTCACGTAGCAGGACACTGGGCTCCTGCTTAGCACTGAACGATTCGGTGAACTAATCTTTTGAACGAATCATTTCAATGAACTGATTCAAGTGATTCAGTACAATAAAAATGAACTGCCGATCCCATCACTATTGTTTTCGTATTTAATATATTTAATTGTTATATTTTATTGTTATTGTATTAATGTTCTAGTAATTTGCACATTTTGTATATTTGTTGCTTTGTTGTATGCTTGGTCTATCTTAAATTGGTTTGCACATTTTGCATTTTTTTGCATTCTTGGTCACTTTGTCATTTATTTGTACATCTTGCATTATTTTAATCTATTATTATGTCACTGCCTATGTGTGGCTAAATGTTGTGTGTTTCTAGTAACATCGCAGATTCAAAAATACCAGATCTGAAATAGTCCTCACTTTTTTTTCAGTTTTCTTGGCGATTTAGCAAAACTGACTCAAGTGACTCACATAACCCGGATCAGTTGAGTGAGTAATCTTTTAGTACTTATATTTGGGACTCAGTGGGCCATACCAGTCCCCAAAATGTGAAAAAACAAGACTCAGTCATGTTTTAGTGGTTCCACTTTGTGTAAGTATAGGCGATAAAACACGCGATGTTTACACCTCCCGACCAAGTGACGACAGTGCGGACATTTCACCGTGAATGTTGGCACCCCACCAGGCAGAGTACTTCACAGAGTACTTCACAGAGTACTTCACAGAGTACTTCACAGAGTACTTCACAGCTCCACCGTAGCTCCTTTGTTGTTGATCGTGTGTGTAAATTCCTATGCTGGAGGGACACCTTGAACGCACCAGTTACGTGCCTGCAGTTAGCGAGTGACATGTGTGGATCAATAATATGAAGAGCACGCGTTTGAAAGCACTGCAGAAAGATGTAGATGTTGTCCTACATTTCTTCTCAACCAAAGGCTGCCTTTCTGTCGTGTTTCCACGTTCTCTCCTCGTGTTGTTGATCCACACACGTCACTTGCAGCCGCAGTAACACTGGTGCATTCAGGGTCTTTTTCTAGCATGGGAAATTACATATACGCCGTGCCGCATTAATCGCTTTTCTTCGATTTTAATGTTTTTATGATCGCGAGAAGCCAAAATCATGGTCACTCTATGCATTACGGTGAAACGCAGTAACAACGGGTAAACGGACATTACTATGGGGTATATGGAGCGGGGGTTGTGACGACGGTGCATGACAATAGGTGATAAGTGGCGAAAGTATGGCTGTGGATAGTAAGTTAGATCAACACTCCCCTGGAAGCAGTGGATGTGTGTTTACCTGGGTCTCATTCACATGTAAATGATCAGGCACAAAACCGAGCGTTCTGAAAAAGAGTTATTGAACTGCTATTGTGCTTCATCCTTATGATATTTTGACTAAAGCATGACACAGACATGTTCATTAGGGCACCAGGACCTAGTTTAACTTGGGTTAATAGGGTATAATATGGGACCTTTAACTCTTCTGTAGTTCGATATTTCCAACTTAAAGACACAGTTGCTCATAATTACAGTCTAAACTATGTGACGTGAACACTGCACAACACCAGTCAAAGCTCTTGAAAATGAATTCTGTTGTTGTCAGTTTGTGGTTTGACGGAGCCTTTGTGCTTAGTTGGCGTGTTGAGACTCACCTCCAGTGTGGTGAGGACTATCTTATCCACTGAGGAAAAGTAGGCTTCCCACAGCATCTGGGTCTTCTGTCGGAGGGCCAGGACTCTTTCATTCCCGACTGCTCTCACTGTGGAGGGCACCTGCAGAGAAAAGATGAGACTTTTGTTTTGTTCTTCAAGTGAGCTATGTCTTTTAAAATAAACCTGAAAAGAGACATAGAAGAAAAAAGCATTCAAGTGGTCAAGTGTGTCTAGCAAATGGATTTGTTTTTTACTCAGAGATTAAAGATCATGTTAACTTCAGAAAGACAGTTGACCCTTCAACAGCTTCACTGTCGAGTCGTTCCTCTGTTCATCTCAAGTATCAGTCCACACTCAGCCGGTTCTGTGAAAGCCTCAAACTCCTTAACCTCAAATCCTGGAAAGTGCGATTATTCACAAGTATGTGTGTTACAGTGTGTGTCTATATTAAACAGTTTTGTAGGTCTCCAGAAATGCCACTACTTTTAGGTCATTCAATTCTAACTCTGCCCATATTTGAGAATGTCTCCCCTGGATGGTCTGCGCTCCTGGAGCTTGTTCCTGTTCATTAACACGATGCCAATTCATGTCCTCTGTTGGTCTGAGATCGACGAGGATCAATGTTGAGGAAACATGATGTAATTCGTGTGAGGGAGAGAGATCATGGTTTCAGTGGAGTGAGTGGGCTTTGCTCTCTCTCTGTGTTTGTTTGTGTGTGTGTACAAAGAGGCAGACACACACACACAGGACGGCTGCTTTTCAACAGAAAATGGATTAAGGCTTCTGCAGGGTTTTAATCTCAAAGAGCCCCAACCTGTATCCACACCGTTTGATGTGGGTAATGCCTTCTTTGTAGCCTTAGTGGATATTTCCCAGTGTTCATGATTACATTTAAACCAACTCAGCTTTTTTTGTTTAGTGCCATTGTAACTGGGAAAATATTGGACTTGGACTGGTGCAAAATAACCTTATTAACATACTTCACTTGTGAACGATGACTCCAGGCAATGTCTTTCTGAAACGCTCTGCACATACTGACATACATCTTTATTGTGTTTATTGTCTTAAAGGGATAGTTCGGAATTTTGGACATAAGACCTATTTTACAACTCAGCCGGTGTGATGGAGACGTCTGGAGACGTTTTCAAGAAATTTCATTCAGTTCTTCTAGTTGCCAAGTTCGCTGATGCTATGGCTAGCGCAAGTCGGGGTCGTACCTATGTTCCCCGGGTCCTATGTTCCCCGTTTTACCCAAAAAAGGTCCACTTTGTATGTGACAGGGGAACATAGGACCCTTTTTTTGAAAAAGGGTAGGGTTAGGGGTAGGGTTAGAGAAAGGGTCCTATGTTCCCCGGTCAAAGCGGGGAACATAGGACCTGGGGAACATAGGTACGGTCCCGCGCAAGTCAATGGTACATGCTAGCATAGCATTAGAAACACTCATACCGACTCCACAGTGCACCCGAGGAAAATCGATTGTAACGGCAGACTATCGATGTACATATCTGTGTTGATAGAATAATATTTGAAACAAAACTAACCTCGCATCGCATGAATTTTTGAGGGACTACTTCAAATAGCACCAGCGAACTCGGCAACTAGAAACTAGTCTCCATCACACCAGCTGAGTTGGAAAATAGGTCTTATGTCCAAAATTCCGAACTATCCCTTTAAGTCTTCCTTTTTAGTTTGCTTTGCAATATAGGCAGTTACTGCATATGCTGCAATAGTGACTTTTCCCCCTGAGGAGGCGCCTTTTCGTTCTGAACTGCCCTGTAATTGGTCACAGTCTCCATCAGGGGGCCACATTTTCCCCAAAATGAAAACAGTCTAGAGAAAGTTCAGAAATTAAACTGACCAGACTAGACATTTGTTGGCCCAAGGTAATTTGAGTTTGAGACTCCTGCTTTAAACTGATCTGCATCTATTTTTCCCAAAAAAATATTTTTCATGGAAACTTTATTTTTTGTTTGTTTAGGCTGCGTTTATACGGCTATTATTGTACAGAAGTTGAACTGTGGACAGTCCAGAATTGTTAGTCGGGTTATCAGTATCTTGTACATACTGTATGACTGTGTGTGTTTGTTTATGTGTGTGTGTGTTTAAAGGCTTGTGTGTGTTACCTGCAGCAGTAATCGTTCGTCTCCCTCGATGACCGCCTGGTTCCACTGAATGATGTCAGAGAACGGCAGCTCCCAGCCGTTACTCAGCAACACGGGGACACACGCCGCCTGCACACACAAACAAACACACACATAATAAGAATTTAGAGACAGACAATGACAGTAGTAACCAATTGATTTTGTATTGAAGGAACTATAATATTTGATTTCTGATCGGCTTAAGTTTCGATGTGTTAATTAATTACAAACCACAACTGCATGAATATATATATATAATATATAATACATTCTGTGTAAGTCCAGTCCCAGCTGCTTGGCTCAGTGATATGACAAGCTGAGCGCCTGGTAATATGATCAATGCTCGTGTGTGTGTGTGTGTGTGTGTGTGTTTGCAGCTGTATGTGTGTGCAAGACCCATATAAGGTGGCTCCAATGAGGAAAACCTCCTACCTCCTCTTTCCTGGGAAGCCTCATAGGTTTGTAAAAGACTGTCACCCGTACATATGCAAACACAGACGTGGCTGACGGGCACTGACTCTGTGAACTAGGTACAACTACTGAGAAACATATGCAGGGGTGCAGCTAAACTGAGGGGGAAGAGAGGAGGTTGTGAGGTGAATATGAAGGAACTGGTTGATACAGGAAGACATCATGCTTTATTGAAGATGATTTTTGATGTTGCCTTATCCCCCTGTTCCCTGACAGGTTTTTGATGGAGCTCCACATTTTCTGCCCCCCCCCCCCCCCCCCTTTGGTCTCCCCCATCTGTGTTCCAACCAGCTTTCCCCTCTGTTCTCCTTTTTCCATTTCTCTCCTCTGTACGTTCATATCCCATCCTGCTGTCTGGGTGTTATTCCACCTCCACACACACACACACTTCTCCCGCATAATTTTACCAACAGAGAACAACATTAACCTCAAAAAGGGTGGAGATCAAACAATATCTGTGGCCCGTCCGTGGACCTCCGCACTTCTATATTTCATCTGAGAACACATCTGCTGAAGGACATTCACACAAACAGGAGGATGTGTGTGTTTGTGGGCATGAGGCACTCAGAGGGTGATGAGTTAGCACATACTCATCCCTGGAGATCAGCTTATAGACCCATGGTTCTCAAACTGTGGTATGTGTACCACCAGTGGTGTGTGAGCTTCCTCTGGTGGTACTGGAGGAAAATCTGAAATACTGTTCAACTGTATAAACCAACAAAAATCTAATATCACTATACCAGTGTGTGAAGTATATGAGGAAGAGGAGGATGATGAGAGATCAAATGATCTTATTGGGAATAAATCTGCTTCCTTTGCTCGGCCTTTTTAGGCCAATGTATTTTAACATTGGTGACAATCGTGTTACTTCAAGAGCTCAATATTTTCTCAGGTGGCACTTGGTCTAAAAAGATTGAGGTCAACCCAGGATTAAGAATATACTGAATAGACATCAGGGGGAAACTCTACTGGCTGCAAAAATGAAGTAAATTTGTAAAGAAGACTGTGGGAACTCCTCCATTTTAATCGGTAAACATTTTCCTGTGGAGTTATTATTATTATTATTATTTGTTTATTTCGGGCATGACAGATAAATCAACATCAGCACACATCATCAGTTTAATTCACATGACCGAAAGGGAAAGCGGGAGAAGCAAAAACTTATCTTGCCCCGCCCCCATAATGGCATTAATGGTCTTAATCGCTAGTTTCAGGTCTTTTCCAATAGAATATAATGTCAAATTTGTGAATTATGTTTCCATTTAGAGTGACATAGACGATAAAGCATGGTACATACTGGACACCAGTGTCATTGACATGGCAACGGCCAAATCCTCAATCTCGAGGCCTCAAAACAGGAGTTCAGATTCTTAAAGGTGACGTCACTAGCAGTTACCACTTGGGTATAATATGAAAGACTATGTTTCCTATCATTGGTTTTGTGCAGCGGTCATGTGACTGTGTATGTGGAGATGGGAGTGCAAATGTGTGTCTATTTGTACACTGGAAAGCTGGCAACAGGTTTACCACCACACACACTGGTGATTGCCAGTTCTTTTGTGGCCTTGGCTGACACGAGGAACAAAATATGCATATATATATATATATATATACAGTGTGTGTATTTGTATATATATATATATATATATATATATATGTACAACCCAAGGGGAAAAAAGTTACCTCAATGAAAAAGAGATAGCAGTAGATAAAGAGAGGACAAAGAGAGAGAGGAGGAGGAAAGAAGCAGGACTCCAGCCATGGGTTGTGTTGTGGATTTGTCCATTCAGCAGGCATCAGCAGTGGGGCAGGCAGCCTGCCACTTCTGTGCATGCTTCCGGACCATTCATGCACACACACACACACGCACGCACGCACTAACACACTTGTAGCCCCTGAGAGCAGTGCAGCCAGGGAACAGAGTATCAGCCAGAGAGTTCAACATTGTGCAAATCTAAAAACAGCCACCACTGCTTCCTGCTCTGGTGTGAGACTGTCGACTTGGGTGGCAGAGGGCGAGCTGCACAGACTGACTTGGTTTAAACTGCTCCCTCACTTGAGCACTTGTGGTTTCTTCATTGTTTTCGGTGAGTTGCACATTTCCCTGATGGACCTAAGTGCAGTGTTTGTGTAAGCGTGTGTGTGTGTGCAGGCCTTGACGTGTGCTAACGGAGCTGTCTCAGTTTAAAAGGCTCTACAAATAGCAAATAAAGCCTCTATGGTGAAATCTACACACAATAGTTTGGGGTGGAAAACACTTGCAGATGTGACCATGATGGTGTCAAAAACCAAATGATTACATACACTGTGGCTCTGGTGATAAAGCATTCTGTGTACAACCACGCTGATTTAACTGTCAGGTGGCAAGTCTAATTTGGGCAGGATGACGACTGAGCACACAAGTGAGATGTATTTGTGAGAAATACAAGTGTAAAGTACGACAATGACACTTCAGTGATGAATACTGTTGGTGGAGCATATTCTCATATGCATTTAGTGCATATACCTGTAGTGACTCGAGGAAGCGGAAGGAGCCCAGACGTCGACCCCGAGGAACCAGACAGAAGGTTGAGTTGTGGAGAAGTTCCTGGTAATCAAACCTAACAAAGTGCACACAACAAAGAACAATTAACAAATACATTTTTCATTTCATACATGTATTGTACATATACATATATATATATATATATATATCGTATACAGTATTCCCCCTATTTATAAAGTACATATATATCTTTTTAGCTGGAAACATTCTGAGGAAGGAAATACACTAATCGACCTCAGAATGAAATCCAGTCATTGGCTTGAATGTGGTTCATCAATGACTGTCTGCAGGGATGCTCCTAAAGACTCTGTGGTCCACAGGACAAAAGGGACCTGAGGAGGCTCCAGCAGGGAACTGAATCAACACAAGCTAGTAGCACTGAATCTTTAAAGAAGAGGTTTTTACTGACTATTACAGTTACATTTAGAGTTATTTTTGCACACACACCAATTAGTGATTGTGAATTTGATCCACACTAGACCCACACAAGATGGGGCAACACTGTGGCTGGGGAGCAATGGAGATGCATTGCTCGGGGGCACCCAGTCCTTGATCCACCCCCAGGATTTGAACTGGCAACCCTTGAGTTACAAGCCCAATTCCTTTCCTCGTGGCCATGGGCAGCTAAGAGGTCACTTATGGTGTCATAGCCAAATATAAAATGTAAGTGCATTATTACACAATCATTGTTGCTGTGAATTAACATAAATCGTAGTTGGGGCCCCCCGGGAGTTGCCTATGTTGCAACGCCCCGGATTATCTGTGTTGAAGATTTAATTCAACTACACCAACTATTAATAGTGTGACGTAAAACTTATTTTGTTAGATCCGTTATTGCGCGTGTCTTTATGACATTAATTAATCGAAAAAATAAACTAATCTGCCACAGCAGTAAAACCAGTTTTAGTGTTGTGGCATGGTATCATTTTTACGATATGACTTTTTTTTCTACTCTGCTTAATTGTCCACGTCTTGTGGAGTGATGTGATCGTAAAACCCCCAAATTAAAAAGGGATACGGTGATTTGGACATGCAGATTGTTAAAAGCTTCATAGAGAAAGACAAAGCAATTAGACTGTGGAAGAGCGTCAATCTTTCAAGTTGTAAAGCAAAGTTCAAGAACTGGTTCAATAAGGTGCTGTGTAGAGTGCAGTATGGATTTATTAGCTCCATAAAGATGAATATAAATACATATTATTCGAATGTGAAAGAATTCATTGAAATGACAGCACGGTAATCTAATAATCAGTGTGTGTGCTGCAACCCACTCACTGGGATATGTGATATTCAACATCTGTCGCCCATAAAACAAGATTTGTGTGGCTTTTCATTTCTGATATTTATCCATAATGGCTCAGATTATGCACAGTCATAAATCTTCCCTCCAAAAAAAGTCTTCTCCTTCTCCTGCAAGTTGGCACCACTACAGATAGATACTGTACATGCTCATAAGTGAATATGCCTTAATCTCTGTTCTCTATTGATTTGCTCTGTAAACAAGAAGTCTGAACTTGTGCCAAACATAATCAAACATAGACATTCTGAGTGCACTACTCCCCTGTCTGCTGTCATTCGTCAAGCACCAGTTCATACTCATATTATACACTTGTGTCATATATATATACATACATATATATATGTGTAAAAAGATGGAAACCTCTGAATCAATGCTCTCCTTCATGTGCTGAGTGGAAGAGCAATGGACGAGTGGTGTAACGGTCTTGTGGTGAAGAAGTGCACAGTGGAGTAAACAGATTAGGTAACAAACGGGCTCTTGTGAGAAAAATTCAACTTTTCCTCCACCACACTACTTCCTGTAAGTCCTTCCATTAACATATTAGAGAAGAGACGGACCATTTACATAGTAGCAAAGCGAGTTAGCCTCAACCCTATTGAGGCTAACTCCGCCCAATGTCAGATTTTGAAAAATACGGAGTGTAAAGCAGTTTTGAGTGTTCATCAAGACTGGAAAAAAAATATCTGGTAAGCTGGTGAGGAAATAGTTGCACTGATTTTTATATCATAGGTAATTTCAATACTTCAATTTGAAACTGGATCAGCAAATAACATTAAGTAGATAAATATACATTTGTTTACACCTGAAAAGGGGGGTTTAATGGTTTAGTCACACTTGGAATTTGTTTAACTAATGTGTATTTGTTAGACTTAATGTCCACTTGAAAGCCTTTATACTACAGTTTTGCCATTCACACCCATTCATCCACTATCACACCTCTCTCATACCAACTGACATGTGCACTGTGGCACCTTCAGGGGCAAATTGGGGTTATCTGTGTTGACACACATTCAGACTCGTCCTTCTCAAATCCAATCATCTGCTTTATAACAAACTCTACATACACTCAAGTGAAAAAAGGTCAAAAAATTTTTTTACCCCCATCTCTAGGATTGAGTGACAAAAAATGGTTGGTGTGGTAAAACCATGTGTGTGGGGAGAACATTTTAAATGCTAATGCTAATGTTTACATACAGTACACTCTATGTATTAATCTCCTCGTTCATTTAAATAGGAGCCTGGTAATTGATGAGCGGAGGTGTTTATCAAAAATTGTTGCATTTTCGTTGAAAGACTTTGCTCCCTCTCTCTGTCTTCTACCCTCCCTCCCCAAAGTTCTGCATCAAACACTCTGCTTGTTTATTTCCAGAAAGGATGTCAGTGTAAAATATGTCGGCCCATTAATATTCTCTGTCACTCAGTGGTTTGTTTAACCCTCAGAGAGTGATGATGAGACGCAGGACTGCTTTTACTCTTATTGGGATTTCACTGCTGATGTTGGCATTGATTAACACCGCTTCTCTCGGTCCTGTCAACCCACATCTGAATGGACTTCACTGTGTGTGTGTGAGAGAGTGTGTGTGTGTGTACATTTCTGGGAGTGATTTTGGGGGTAAACACTTGCTGTACATGAGTGAATGAGTCTGTACATTCCTGCATTTAAACATGTGTCTCCCAGTGACAGTTGCTGCTCTTTGAAGCAGGGGAAGCTCAGTTCAGTCCCAGTTATTTGTACATAAATTCTGCCCTTTGAAAATGCTGTGTGTCCCCTGTGTCTGTGTCGATGCTGCATTTTAAGTCGATTTTTATGTTTTTAGATTGTATGGAGTAAAGATAGTATCGGTGCCCTGACCTATATGTGCTGCTGCAACAGAGATCTCTATGAGTTTTTATTTCTGGTTTTATAAAACAATAAATAAAACAACTCATGTGTGTATTCAGGCATTTTAAAGGGAGTAGATGACAGTGCTGTTTGTGGAAGAATGCATTATTGTTATTATTATTTGTGTATGTGTACACAGGTGTGTGTGTGTGTTTGCATGTATATTACCTTTGTTGCAGATGTAGTGAGACTGAACCATTCTCCCTCTGTTGCTGCTGTGTATGTGTATTTTACCCATGTGCATTTGTGTGTATGTCTAATAATGCATGATACTGCAATTCAGCTTGTGCATGTGGTATCAGGCTCATTTTATGCCAGCACACTGTACTAAAACGCCTTAACCGCGTCGCCTACGCCTGCGTAAAGACTGAAAAAGGCGCGTCCGATACACGTGCATACAGACACGCGTACTGAGGGTACGCCAAATAATGAAGGGTGAATTCATTTTATCTAAATGATTATTGTATGTGCACACTGTCCTGAATTTTTTTTTTTGATATTATTGTGATTTGATTTCCACAAACACTACACTGTGTGTGTGTGTACGCTCATGTAGAATTGTACTCAACAGTCACGCGTGGTCTTCACGTCACGTATTTGAGGCGTAGTTCACCCGTCTGTCCATTGAAAGTGAACGGAATCATCGCATAGGCATATAGTGTGCTGGCATAAAATACCCCTGATAGTGTGTGTGTGTGTGTGTGTGTGTGTGTGTGGCATCTCTGCCTGCTGCTATTCTTTAATGAGGGAATGTACTTAAAGTAAATGCAGGCAACACATAAATGATTTAACAGCACTTTGTTTCCAGCTACAAACTGGTCTCTCCTTCACTCTCCTCCACTCTTCCTGTTTTCTCCTTCTGCTTATTGTCTCAGCACTTTTCCTTTGAGTCTGCAGGTATTTGTTTGTGCGCAGAATCCACAGAGACGCAGAGTTTCAGTGCAGGATTGTCTTATCATATGGATGTATATCCTTGATAATTACACAATGATAAATCTGTTGGTCTATAATATACTGTGTGAATCTGTGTACAAAAATGCCAACATGCTATTTGTCTGCTTTTTTAAGGCCGCAGATCATCACTTATCTACAGTGTGTTGCTGCACTGAAGATGGCATGGGAAACAGATGGGAAACATTTGGAATCTAAAGTGTATGTCACTTAATATTTGTGCATGGTTAATTCAATTCAAAATGATGAAGAGAATGTATTGGACACCCTCTAGAATATGTAGAGTTCATCTTGAAAGTGACCCTGTGTGCTGATAATGGCACTTTAAAACGTCCTGTGTTTCTGTCCCAGAGTTCAAGCATTTTGGAAATTAGGTTATGTCTGTATTCAGAGAATTGTTGGTCAAATGGTCCTTTTCTCTATCTGCTTCTTTTTGCCGGGAGACACATCAATCCTGAAGGACACAATTCTCCCTATTTATAGTGAATGGGTCCAGACTGCAGACGGCTGCTTGTACAACTATGGAAATTTGCTTATGTACCATCTCTTACTGACTGTTTCTACAGTCTGGACAAGATAGGGCATTATTATTCAAAATGAGAAAGGTTTGTATTCTGCCTTAATAGCAGTGGAGATAAACTTATTGGAAAGTCCTCCTCTAAGTTTACCTTTACTGATACAACATGCAGCTGTTCTTTGGACTATAAACGCTGGCTTTCAAATCTAAAGCAGATTACATGAAATCAAAAACAGAAGCCATTGAGAAGTCGCCACTGGGTGATGTGACCAGGAAGGAATCTACCTTCATGGAAAATCAACCTTGTTATTATTATTATTATTATTATTATTACTTATGACGCATGAGGAAATATCATCACACTTATGTAAATTCATAAAACCATCTCATTAATTTGCAACATTAGCATGGAAGATATTTAAGATGAACAAGAAATGGATGAAATATCTTGTAGTGTATGTGTGGTAGTTAGACCACACACACAAACAGTGACTCGTGTTTGTCTTTTCATATTTTGTATGGAACAGAATCCACCAGGCCAGACCTTCTGCATAATAGTGTGGGAAAGGCTGCAAAAATGTATGTGTAATGTACACGCACAGACCTGCACTGGGAGTAAAAATGCCAAGAGGGCTTTAATGAATGTGACAGTTTGCTTTGATCATTATCTGGAAGCTCTCATTGAAATGTGCTCAGAGCTGCACGTGGATTATGGTAGATTACATTACAGTGTGAATGGACTATCACTATACTGTCTGCTGATACTAGTAGACTGATGCTGAGTCCATGTGAACATGAACACCGTGGACATAACTCTCTGTGGTACACTGAAAAAAAGTCAATACCTGACAAACTATTACTTTAGCTGGTAAAACCTAAATCAGAGGCGACATGTGGCCCCCAATCGATTACACGAGGCCCTCCACTTAATATCAAAATGACATGTATATATACATGTGTCACACAGAAATGTGAAATGTGAGAAACGGCCACTGTTTCAATGTTATTCAGCTGCAACAACAACAGTCTTTCTCTCTCTGACGCCATTGCTCACTGTAGCCAAAAGCACAACAACCTTTCGTAGCGACCCCTAGTGATTGGGCGGGAAATTGTAATACGTATCCGGCACCGCGACGGAGAACTGTGAAGGCTTGAAGGGTCTCTGTGGAGAAGTATAATGTGGCCTTAAGTCCGTTTAAGTGTGGGATTATTTTAGATTCAGCGCAAACTACGATGAGAATGGTATCAACAAACAAACCACCGTGTCTAAGCATTATGTTGCAAGCATCGGTTATATACCGAAAACTCTCTCAACCAACATGTTTAGAGAGGGAAACTACTTAAACAAGTTACTAAAACATACAAAAAAATGAAAAAATTTGAGTAAAAAAGTTGAAAAATAGAAGACAGGAAAGATGAAGATATGAAAGATGAGTGATAGAAAAGTGTCTGAATTGAATGGGTGAATGGAAACTGTAGTGTAAAGCAGCTGGAAAAGTGCTATATAAATACAAAACCATTTACCAATCAAATGTTTAGTTCCCTTTGGCATTTATACTGGCAGAGCCAGGGAACAAATCCACAACCTGATCCACCACCATTAAAATAACTTGGTGCGTGAGCTATATCCAATAGTTTCTGTTGTTTTCTTTTCTTTTTTTTTTAGTTGTTAAGTTTCCTCATATCCCTCCAGAGATCTCTGCAGTTTCAATTTACCATGATATAAAAGAGAATTCATAACATTTTTATTATTCCCATAAAGGCTATTCATTTTGAACAAGTGGTGCACACACAACTTAGACAGATACAAGCTTTAATAGAACACAAAGAGCAAATGCTAATCTTTTAGAATGATTAATAAGATTATAGACAATAAAAAAGTCACTGTTTAAAGATGGATTTTTGGAGCAGCAGTTGATATAGTAGCAAAAACATAATAACATTCTGATACTCTGTGTTGTCTGAATAGATTTTCATCTCTTGGATTGTACAAACTTTGATTATATATGCTTGTATCTGTAGTCAGCACTGCTTTGTGTGTGTGTGTTCCAGATATTACTCCTGTTGTGGGGACCTAAATCTGTTTACACACACACATTATTGGGACTTGGCTTCCTTATGGGGACAAAAAGCAGGTCCCCATAATGTAAATGATTACATTTTAATGTGGAATATACGTATGGTTTGGATGAGGTCATGGTCAGGGTAGTAGTAGTTATGGTTAAGTTTAGAGTAGGTCAGGGAAACCAGACTGTGTGTGTGTGTGTGTGTGTGTGTGTGTGTGTGTGTGTGTGTGTGTGTGTGTGTGTGAAACACACTGTCTATACCAGTAGTCGCAGTTAATTAAAGAGATCAGCTCATCTGCTGCATCTGTTATTCCCTTAATTACAGCGCTAAAGCGTCTTCTACACAAAGATTGAGACCACGGAGTGAAAACAATGAAAAGTGCGCTCTTGAGAATCTGTCAACAAGTTTTACTAAGATCTACTCTGATCCCCTGTATTTCATCGTGACTGTACTCGATCCTCGTCATAAAGATCATTATGTATGTGTCATATATGGATGTGTGGATACAACTAGAGGAATGATCCAGTCTGCTGCTGCGCACAATGCAGGAGAGTGAGAAGAGCAGAGTCAGCAGGGGCGGTGCAGATAAAAAAAAGGCCCGCAGCAGATGAGGGGCACCCTATATAATTGCAATGCCTTGACTTTAGTGATGTAAGTACACACAGTCCCAGTAATTCATTTCGTTTTTTCTGTTTTTTTTTTTTTTTTCATTTTGAGTTACTTCAAAAGCCTCAGAATTTTACCACAAATTTGTGGCCCAGCCTCACTTGATGCGGCCCAGCCTCACCCGGACTCTAACTCATGCGGCCCACGGGCAAATTGAAAGAGTTTGAGACCCCTGGTCTATACCCTTTTTACAATCATCCAGTCTCACAGAAAGACAGATGTAGTTCAATATTACACATCCAATATGGTGCCAATCTATGTAAAGACATAAGAGTAGTTGATTGTGACGCACCACACACACACACAGATTAAGGCCTGCTGTCTGAGTGTATTGTGTCTCCCACAGAGACAAAGGTAGGTCTGCTCAATTAATGTCAAAATAATCCAAACTGCAATATGACCAGGTGCTATATCCACATCAAAATCTTTGATGAAGATAAAATATATGGCAGTATGAAATTCATCATATCCCCTCCTCTCTTTGCTTAGTAATAACGCTAAGTACTTTGTCAATGGGTGAATGCTGGGGCGATACCATAAAACATGACTATTCTGATTGGACAATGACAGATAATATGTCTACAACACTGATAGTAACTACGTTGCTGGCAGAGACGGCTGAAAGAAATATTAGTGCTAAGGATATTTGGAATTGCGTTGGAAAAAAACACTGTCCGCCCATGATATTTTTACTGCTGCAATAGTGTCCTCAGAAGAACTCGATCTATGACACACACACACACACACACACACACACACACCTAAACCTAACCTACAGCAGAATGTTTGCGTGTGATTCTCCCACAATCAAAGCTACATTTCCTAAAATGGCACCATTCTGCATTGCTGGTAGTTTGCGTGTGTGTGTATTTGTGTTGTCTGATAAGCAGATCTGCTTCTCCTCATCACTGCCTCATCTCCCTCTCCCTCTCATCAGCCCTGCAGCTTCGCCCTCCCCACCTTCCATTTTGTCTGCGTCTGATTTCATGTTTTGCTGTGATGAAAGCACAAACACTCCTTCTCTTCCCTCGTTTCCTCTCTGCTTCCTCCCTTCATGACCTCTGATGCCTCACATGTACTAAGACACTTACCATTTCATGATTATTGAGGGTTATTGAGTTTGGGTAAAAAGCAGAGTGAGGGTGGTGGCTGAGGTTCTCTTGATTGACACAGGAGCTTCCAGTCAGTTGATCTCCACTCTGCTTCCCGTAAAGATCAAGGTGTCAATAAACCCCCCCCCCCCCCCCCCCCCCATTAACACACTTGTGTGGTTGACCGAGTGTATGGATTAGCTGCCAGAATGCTAACAGGCTAATTTCAATACTGTTTATTTTCATACACATGAGCTCAGTATGACCTGAATGACAGACTGTCCTGTCCTGATAATGTCAACACACACACACACACACACACACACACACACACACACACACACACACACACACACACACACACACACACACACACACACACACACACACACACACACATTCTTGTACTTGCTGCATACTGAGGATCAGCAGTTCCACTTCATAAATCAACACAATTACAAATATCTACTTCATGAATGACATCTATATAGAACTACTGGTTGCAGTAACATAAAATGTTTGCAGGTGGAGCCCCAGAGCAAAAAGGGCTTTTAATTTTTGGTCAAAATTTTTACAAAAACATCATACTTATACTATGTCGACCAAAATGTAAAAAAAAAATTTGACCAAATATTTTTGGTCCAAAATTTGACAGAAACGTCCTACTATACTATTTCATCCAAAATTTGAAAAAAAAATTTGGTCCAAAATTTGACAAAAAAAAATTGGTCCAAAAGTTTACCCAACATTTTTGGTCCAAAATTTTACGAAACATTTTTGGTCCAAAACTAGATTTTCTTTTTTTGACAAATTGAGTATAGCATGTTATAGCAACCCAAGGAAGTGATTTCAATGAAAACAAAGTGAGGATTTTACTCTGTAAAAATTACCTCACTTTGTTGGTTAAAATCCCTCACTGATCCTCAGTATGCCGCAAGTACAAGAACACACACACACACACACACACACACACACACACACACACACACACACACACACACACACACACACTACAACATATATATTATATATATGTTATATTTCTAAAAAAATAAATCGAGAATAAATAGCAATGCTGCTAAGATTTCAGGGATGGATTATGAGCCAGTGGGCCCCTGAGTGGAAAAAGGCCTCCAACAGTGGTACAAAGGTTGCAGTAACATTTTAATTCAATAAACTTTTCACTCAGTTTTCTCTATATTCTGACTTCCAAAATAGCTTAATACCCGCCACTCCATTGTGCATTGATCATTACTCATGAATGACCTGCAGCACCTGCCTTTAAAAAAATGTTTGTAACTCGTGCATTGACAAATCTACTCATTAATCAACTCATTTGCCTATAGCTCAAACCTTTAACGTTTTATATTTTGAACAAAAAGGGCATCTGATTTTTGCCAAAAAAAGATTTGTTTTTTTGGTTTTGGTTGTCATGTAAGGAATTCGGACCACACGGTTGGTGTAGTGGTCAGCGCTCTTGCCTTTGCAGCATGAAGTATGTGGCCCATACAAACAACCAGCCTCAGATCGTTCTTGCATCTCCAGTGGTAACGTCTTTGTGATTCTCTTGTGTTTGCTCAAATCGGACTTCCTGTTTTTTTTGACTCACCATTACGCTGCCTCAGGTCGCCACGTCCATTACCTCATGAGAGCTACAGACACCACAGACTTCGTTACCCTGTAGCTCTGGGTTACCCCAATTAACCATTCCCGTGTTGACTCTGGACTCGGGAAGGGTCCAGAGTCAATGTCTTGACCCTTCCCCAAACATTCACTTTTGCCCTTCCCGGCACAGCTGCATCAGCGTCCTTCCTTAGCCTCCATGCTAGCTCCCTTTATAGCCTCACATCATTCTCTGTTATCTTCAATAAATATTGTTCATAATTCTACTATCGTCTCCTCTGCATTTTCGGGTCCAACTATTTATAACTGCATTGTGTAAACCAAGCTGGTAATAGGCCCTTGGGTAGCTGTGGCCAGGCAGCTGTGGCCTACTGGTTAGGGCTTCGAGCTTGAGACTGCAGGGTAGCCGGTTCAATCCCCGACCAGTCCATGGCTGAAGTGCCCCTGAGCAAGGCACCTAACCCCCTCACTGCTCCCCGAGCGCCGCTCAATGCAGGCAGCTCACCCTTTTTCTTTTCTTTTTTGTGAATTTCTCTGTGAGATGAATAAAGTATCTATCTATCTATCTATCTATCTATCTATCTATCTATCTATCTATCTATCTATCTATCTATCTATCTATCTATCTATCTATCTATCTATCTATCTATCTATCTATCTATCTATCTATCTAAAGCAGCTTATAGTATAGAGTTGAGCTCCAACGTTCCTGTCTTCACAATTACCAGCTCATTTATCCTCGTTGCTCCTTAAAGGTCCCCTATTGTGCAAAATCAACTTTTTAATCTTTTAGTACTTATATTTGGGACTCAGTGGGCCATACCAGTCCCCAAAATGTGAAAAAACAAGACTCAATCATGTTTTAGTGGTTCCACTTTGTGCAAGTATAGGCGATAAAACATGCAATGTTTAAACCTCCCTCGGAATGACGACATAGCGAGCATTTCACCGTGAATGTTGGCACCCCACCAGGCAGAGTACTTCACAGAGTACTTCACAGAGTACTTCACAGAGTACTTCACAGAGTACTTCACAGCTCCACCGTAGCTCCTCCTTGTCCCTGTGAAATATGAGACTGCAGGCGAGGGAGGAAGAGTGGCTGCACAGCGGAGCACAGTGTTTTACACAAACTTCCAGCCTCATAGGATTTTTGTGTCCAGTGGATATATTTTATTTATGAAAAAAATGTTCACAAGCTTCACAAGCCCTTTGTTGTTGATCGTGTATGTAAATTCCTATGCTGGAGGGACACCTTGAACGCAGCAGTTACGTGCCTGCGGTTAGCGAGTGGCGTGTGTGGATCAGTGATATGAGGAGCACGTGTTTGAAAGCACTGCAGAAAGATGTAGATGTTGTCCTACATTTCTTCTCAACCAAAGGCTGCCTTTCTGTCGTGTTTCCACATTCTCTCCTCGTGTTGTTGATCCACACACGTCAGTTGGAGCCGCAGTAACACTGGTGCGTTCAGAGTCTTTTTCTAGCATGGGAATTTAGATACACGCCGCGCGGCACATTAACCGTTTTTCTTCGATTTTAATGTTTTTATGATCGCGAGAAGCCAAAATCGTGGTCACTCACTATGCATTATGGTGAAACGCAGTAACAACGGGTAAACGGACATTACTATGGGGTATATGGAGCGGGGGTTGTTACGACGGTGCATGACAATAGGTGATAAGTGGCGACAGTATGGCTGTGGATAGTAAGTTAGATCAACACTCCCCTGGAAGCAGTGGATGTGTATTTACCTGGGTCTCATTCACATGTAAATGATCAGGCACAAAACCGAGCGTTCTGAAAAAGGCTGTTTTGGCAGAGTTATTGAACTGCTATTGTGCTTCATCCTAATGATATTTTGACTAAAGCATGACACAGACATGTTCATTAGGGCATCAGGACCTAGTTTAACTTGGGTTAATAGGGTATAATATGGGACCTTTAATGTCCAGTCACATAAATTCATCACCAATCACTCATTTATTTCTGTTGTCAGTTTTTACATTTGTGGTCTTTCAATGTCGATATTTGTTCATACATTCGCTCTCTCAGGTGCCAAATGTGGTTTCTTGGTGGGAGCCAGTGATGTCAATTTCTTGCCAAGAACCTTCAGGCGTTGTTGAATTTTACAAGACCAGTGGTTACAAATGCGTCCTTTCATCCACTGTTGTGATTATACTTTCAATCGCTTAGTGTACTAAAAACGTGTGTACATTGCCTATGACGGGTGAACTACGCCTCAAATATGTGACGTGAAGACCACGTGTGACTGCTAAGCACAATTCTACATGAGCATACAGACACTCACTGTGTAGTGTTTGTGGAAATCAGTAAAACAGCTGCAAGTTTTACCAAGTATTACCAATTATTACCAAGTATTACCAATTATTACCAAGTATTACCAAGTATTACCACATTTTACAAGCGCAGCTACTTCCATAGACGCTTCCCACAGCAGCGGACGAGCGGTGCAGGTCGACATAGTGCTGTCCGTGTCTCTCAATTTCTCAATTTCACTCGTCGTATGATACATATACAATGATACACCGCAATCTACTGGCGGGAAATGTAGTTTATGGTCAACGCACGCCTTAAAGCAGCATATACCTATTTTAACACAGATTTTTGAGACCAATTAATCAATTAATTTGTTTTTAAAGAGCCGGCGAACACAAGGTGTGTGGAGCCATATCCATGCTGATGGAAGAAGAGCCAACCACCCACCGAAAACAAACCAGCAACATTGTTCATAAAAATGGGCGAGCAAACACCTCCCCAGGTGCCACACTGCAGTATTGGCTATCTTCCCTGTCAGATGTGGGCTTGTGTGTGGGCCTTTTCCACAGTGCCATTTGGAAAGCAATTCATGAAAATATTAAAAATACAAAAATTATTACAAATAAAATAATTTACATTTTGTCTGGTTATAAAGGATAAGAAAGCATGCAAAGTGTATAATGTATGTAGATCATATATGTCAAACTAAAATGACAAAGATCTTTAGGGAAAAAAACATGTTTTTCAATGACACTGTAACATGTTTAAACTAGGGCTGAACCATTATGGCAAAAATATTATTAATAATATTAATCACAATAATTTTTGACTGATATTGAAATCATGATTAATAGACACGATTATTCATTGATTTCAAAACTTGAGTATTTATTGAACCACCAAAACTCAACTTTAAATATAATTTTAAAAAACAGCCATAAATACATTAGTAACAAGCAAAATATAATAATAATTATAGTAAATTAAAATAATGATAGCAATAAAGACAAAAAATAACCGATCTACTTGCACTTTCTAAGGTGTTTTTCTAGCATAGGAATTTACATACACGCATTAATCGTTTATCTCCAATTATAATGTTTTTATGATCGTGAGAAGCCAAAATCGAAATCATGATTAAAATTCAATTAATCGTCCAGCCCTAGTTAAGACCCCCCTCAAATGTTGCCTTTGAGGCTTTCAGGGGGTCTTGAGTCTTAATCAGGGTGGTCTAACCCCCCCAGACCCCCCTGTATTTCACACAGTGATCCCAAACACACTTGCACATGCGACAGCAGAAATGCTAGGTTGGCATCATTATTCTGTGTTTTCCAGTGTTTTCATTCATGATTTCTCACAAGACCTCCTGATTCTTGAAAGGCTGTTTTCCCTAATAGACAATAGGGGGCGGTGGAGACAGCCCCCCCCCCCAATAGCCCCACAATAATACATTTAATCATCACAATGACTATGAAGTTGTTAACTTAGGGTATAAATCCTGCATAATTCTGCTTTAAGTCTCCATATTTCCCTCCACAGCTATGCAATGACATAACTGCTGAGCTATACAACTGTTTCATTGCAGCTACAGACAGTATTTCATTATTTCATAGTGGGAAGGTGTGTGTGTGTGTGACAGTGAAATATGGGGATGGAGAAAAGTGACAGACAGAGAATCAGACAGAGACACAATAAATGCAGATAAAAATATATATGTGACCAGCTGCTGCCTCTGGAACTCACACACACACACACACACACCACTGCAGCTCTATCTAGAGGTAATGGGTCAGGAGCTGGGCAGAAAAAAAAAAAAAAAAAAATTAAAATTGAATTGAGAGTATGAGAGGAGTGAGCAATATCAAAATATATAGATTGGTGGAGGAGATACTGCCTTTATTAATGTTTATTCTACATTGTTTTATCTTTATATATATATATATATATGTATATATATATATATATCTTTATCTTTTATATTTATCTTTGAATGTTCCATTTTAGTTTAGTATTGTATATTGTAGTATTATACACTGTAGGGGTCGAGGGAAATACTATTGTATGTCACGTCAATGTACAGAAGAAATTGACACTTAATAGTGATTTGAGAAGACTCATACTCATCTTTGTCTTATGGAAGCAGCAAAATGTTTTCCTCTTTTCACCTCATTTTCACATCTTTGCTTATCTTTATTCTCATTTCTGTGTGTGTGTGTGTGAAGGTGTGTCCAGATGTTAAATCCTGTCCTGCAGCTGCTTTATGCACATGCTAGGAACTCTCTCTCTGTCTCCGTCTCTCTCTCTCACACACACACACACACACACACACACACACACACACACACACACACACACACACACACACACACACACACACACACACACACACACACACACACACCTCTCAGGGCCCTGCTGCCTGTCCTTGTAGCAGATGGACAGATAAGTCATCTCCTATAATCACTCCCTCTTATTCCTCTTCTTGTCTCTCCTTCTCTTACTCACTCCCTCTGCTCGGCCTCCTCATCCTTCAATACCTTGACAGTGATGAAGTTTCGCTCATATTACGTTGAACTGCAGCTTCACCTTCACCGTGAAACCCGATGAAAACTTTGTCAGTTTTTAGAAACACTTTCAGACAGAGGTTCCTCAAACTTAAAGTTAAAGGTCTGTTTTTGATATGTATTCATTCATTTTGCATCACATCTGAGTTTTTATTGTGAACTGTGTCACAAGTCATAACACTGGGAGCCGTTTGGGTTTGATGGTCTGTGATGTCCTGACATCGTAGTATCGTACTTTAAAGCTCTCTCTGAGTGAAGCTGACACATGAAGTGATATGTGAATCACTGTCAGGACATTGCTCTCCCTCATGAGGACACAGTGTAACCTCTCCCTTGTGTGTTGCCATGGAGATCCGAGTGGTCGTGTCACGCTCTGCTGTTGACTTGAGATGTTTTATTTATTTGGTTATTATTATTCTAGTGCTAAAATGGTGCCATTCATTTAATAATTTAAAGTAATGTCATGTAAAATACATTGATGTTTTCCCTCACTTTGATTAATGCTCAGCTGATCATTAATATTTAAACTTAATTCATACATTTATTTAAACAAAATTAGGCATGTGCATAAGTTTAGGCACCACAAAAGAAAACTGTTGTGCATCCTTTCTTTTTCCTTCTTTTCCACCATGCATAACGCCCCTCGTTTTGCCCAAATAACCCTATTTTAGTTCCATCAGTCAACATCACCTTATTCCAAATGTGCTTTATCATATGTCAAGTGACTCTGTTTGTGGCGGGTGCAGAGAAAAGGCTTTTTCTGCATTACTCTTCCATACAGCATCTCCTTGTGTAAAGTGCACTGAATAGTTGAACGATGCACAGTGACACCATCTGCAGTAAGATGATGTTGTAGGTCTTTGGAGCTGGTCTGTGGGTTGACTGTGACTGTTCTCACCATCATTGACCTCCTTAAATACTCTTTCTCATTATTGGATTAACCTGTGTATGGAGGTCAAAGGTCACTGAGGTTACCAAACCATGTTTGAGTTCCAATAATTAGTGCTAAAGGTATTGAAATCAGTAAAATGACAAGGGTGCCTAAACATATGCATATGCCTAATTTTGTTTAAATAATTATTGCACACTTTCTGTAAATCATATAAACTTTATTTCACTTCTCAAATATCACTGTGTTTGTCTCATATATGATATATTTAACTGACATTTATTATCCAAAAAAACAATGATTTATAAAGGAAAATCATGAACAATTACAGGGGTCCAAACGTTTGCATACCACTGTGTTTGTGATGCCTCTAGTTCAGTCAGCCTCACTGTATCAAAAGCCTCCAGTTCTCTGTCTCTTAGTTATATAGTAGCTGCAGACACTAATGGATTTTTGTGCCATGCAGCTTTGTCTTCCTCAGTTTCTAAAGAATCATTACTGCTGAAGTGCTCGGCCAAAAAGGAATCATCCTTTTTCCATTTGGATCCAATTGTTTTAATGCACTGTACATTAAGTCTGTCACTTTTCATCTAAAGTGGATAACTTGGATATATAATTTCCTCCATATGGCCTAATGATGTGTTTGAACAATCTCACAAAGGAACTAATTCAAATAACACCTTTATAATTAACACTAATTACATGAACAGGCTGACAACACATGCATCATTAAAATCATCACATACTCAGCTGTTATTAGACTGAAAACGCCAAAATCACAATCATGATCTTTATCTCTTTATCACTATGGACTTGACATAATAATAATAATATATTATTATTAGTTATAAAAAAAGTAGGGGTGAGTTGACAGACTGGACGCAGCTATCGCATTATTCTGCCCCCCACAGTCTGAAGACGTATCTGTATTTAAGGGGTGTCCCATTTCTAAGTGACAATTAACCCTCAACACTTGGTTTTGAGGGCCAGTTAAGATAAGGGTTAAGATTGAGGGTTAAGATAGGAATTGGAATTGGCCCTTATTCTTCTCACCTTATTTTATCTTATCTTATTTAACATATTTTTTTCCACAAATACGCACAAACTCTATTCTATTTTGTTATATCACATATTTTTTTCACATAATGTTCCTCTGAATGTCTGAAACAGTTTTTCTATTAAATATAATAAAAATCTGGTCTTCTTGTAAATATTGGTTAGTTCAAAGGCCTCAAAAGCCAAAGTGGTGGAAAAATACTGAGCTTAAAAATAAAAATCCAGGTTACGGAGTAAAATGAGTTACATCGAATCATATGCTCAAGTTAAAAAAAGTTGTTTGCGTACATGCAGGGGTGTTTTTTTGTTGAGGTTATATTTCAGGTTTTCCACCACTACATTCCTGCCACGGTCCAGTTATTGTCCCTGTTGACATTCTCGAGGTCTTGAACTCTGCCTGACAAACCACTATATCCACACCAAGCCTCTTATATCCTGTTGTTTCTACGATCATCATTTACATAAATATACTGACCGACGTTCACCCTGTCATTAAACTAAATCCCTCCACTGCTGAGTATGTTCCTGTGTGTTGGTTTATTTTAATTCCACTCTCCTTACGCTCCTCTTTATCTTTATCTCTTTCTTTCTTTGCTTCCGTCTCTTCTTAATTACACAAAGATGGGACGACTAAGCTCTCTAATCTGAACAGATATGACCCAGACCACCAGCTGATCCCTTAACACTGTTACTTATACCTCAGTCCAACATTTGCAAAACACACACACATAGAGCGGCAGCAGAGAGGCATGTTAAGATGATACATTAATCATGTAATATAAATATAAATATAAATCCATAATATCAGAGTAGAAAGAGTGAGTTTCTAACTTACAGGGTGCTGTTACAGACCTTGAATCCAAGGATACTGTGAGTGTTTCATAAAAAAGAAGGGAACCTTGTCCTTTTTTATATATATAATTGAGTGAACAAATCAGCTGAAACTAAATTGGTGAGATGGGTAAAAAAAATCTTTTCATTTTGACCTCAACTCATCAGAACAGAACAGAACATGGACAGCATTGTTGATTTATACAGCTTAAGGCTACATTAACAGCCACATCTGTTAAAAGGTAGCTTTAATTTTGCATAAATCCAAGTGTAGCTTAAACGAAAGGATGAAATGAAAAAGCAGTAATTGTTGGAGGTGTTTTGCAAAAAAGGCAGTGGATTAAAAGTAAGGGTATTTAGGCCTCATCTCTAGCCCAAATGAATACCGCACTCCTACGTCAGCTGCATGTTGCAGTGAAAGAGAGAGACGCCTGTGACAAACTTCATCATGAGGGGCTGTTGGTTTATATATAGAAATGGGAGCACAGCTGTCTGTCCATTAGGCTAAAAGCACAGCGGCACTGGAACATGAACTGTGAAGTCGTTTGGCCGCTGCTTGCCTCTGTATGTCAAGACTGAGATGAGAAAAACGGAAAACGGGGAAAGAGATCTCAATATAGCAGCTGAGAGACTCAAGGACCTGTGAAGAGGTAAGGATGAGAACTAAGGGCCCTGGACAAACATGGGTTTGAATTCAAGGTCTATGTCTGAGATGTGGATGGGATGAAATGAATCAAACAAAAAGTGGCAACAAGAGAGGAAATAATACTTGATTTTGTATCATGCATCTTGACAGTTTTAAGAAATAATAGTTGATAAGAAAAAACCTCTCCACTAGCATTCATACTGGGCCTTAAACCAGAGACACTCAAAAGCCACTCTCTTATCGGGGTGTGAATCACAGGTTACCTCAAGATACTATAGGAGATAGATGGTTCACTATACCAATCATATCATGATACAATGATTCTGTGATCATTAATATATTGCAAGGCATTCATATAGCAATACATCATGATATCTGTCTAACACACACAACATAGAGAACAAAGTGCATAAAGAATGCAGATCTCTTAACGTAGCTTCCTCCACCATCATCCCGCTGTAAACTCAGCTTCAGGCCAAGTTTGCTTTAGAGTGCCTTAACTTGTTGACTAAAATATCAATATTTGCCCTGGATGACAAAATATCCCAAAATATTGGTAATTAAACAAACTGGGAATGTACCTTGAGAAGAAAAAGCTGAAATCTGAATATTTTCTAGATTATTTCCAGAAAATAAATGTTGATAACTGAATACATGATTCTTATGCAGCGTTCACAGTGGAGTTTAAGGCAAGGCAAGTTTATTTGTATAGCACCATTCTTTTAAATACAATGCCAAGACACAGACGGCGAGAGATGCAAATTGTGTGAAAATCGCGACATCAATTTTATGACTGAAAGTGGCAGAAAATAAAACACAGCATGCGTCTTTTTTGCAAGACAGGATTGGAGGAAAGCTGCATGTCCACCTCCCACAGCATGATGAAGGTTCTGAGTTGAAATCAGGCAAAGCCTCTGCCACTTCTCCTTTTTTTTCTGCACCATGTGAATACACAGGCAACAATTCTCCTTTCATTTTCCATCATAGTTGGAAACCTAATTCAATATGTCTGTGGCAATGTGAAGGGGGGGGGGAGTCCAGAGACTTTCATTACTTCATAACTAATGACGTTTGGAGGGTTGGACACAGGAGGAGGAGGAGGAGGGAAAGAGAGGCAGGAGCAGCAAAACCCCACGCTAAAGACTTTTGGTGCGAGATGAGAGAGGAAATATTTATCATGAATTTACATCAGCGACTATTTTCTCCCCCTTATGATTTCCGTGCTGCAACCTGAAAATAACACATATCGTATAACAAAGGTCTATATGAAAAAAGATGCAGGTAAACTTTTAAATAATATCTGAATATAATATTTTAAGGCATTGGGATATGAAGCTACACATGAAAAGTTTTCTTTGAAGTGAATATACACACTAAAGACACTAAACTACACTATCGACTGTCTATGATCTGTATTAAAATTAAAACTTTAAAATTGACTGTAAATACAGTCAAATTCAGCTATAACACATTTAGGCTTAAAATTAAATACTTAAATAATAATAATAATTGTATTGATAGCATAGATTTTTTAATGTATACATACATAATGTTTCATTTAAAAATATTTAGTGCATTTCACAAATGTATTGAATATAATGAAACCAGAGAGCCTTGATCCCAATATGTTGATATGAAGCCGTTTTCCAACAGTCCTGCCTTCTGTAATGACACATCCCCTCACATCAGCTGCAGTTCTTTCAAAGCTGAACCACCTTTGGGCCTTTGAGCCAAACAGCCGACAACAACAGACGTTACATCAGCGGCAATACAGACCTGCTTTTAAGAGCGCGGCATCAAACACAGTCATTAAAGCTATTTCAGCTCTGAACAAATACTTCTACATATAGAGCAGCAGCTGAACTCATAGGCAGGACTGAAAAGCCCCAAAACAGGTGGGGCTACAATAGGTATGGTTGTCATGTTGGTGGCTCCTTTTGAAGTCTGAACAAGAGGGAAAGTTTGCAGAGGCTGTGTGATCATATGTAGCTGCACACACACACACACACACACACACACAGAGCACCTTTAATGCTCTCACAAAGCTCCAAATAGCTCCTGTGTTAACATGAAAGCCCTGACGTTGTACGATCCCTGCACTTAAGCACATAAGTAATGTTAAAAACCCAACAGACTTTTCAGGTTCAGGTTAAACAGGAGTCCAGCTTGTTTTCAGACATCATAATATCGCAAAAGACTGAATCCCACTTTGGACTTTAAACGGCACCAACTCCGGGTTTTACGAGCAAACGTAAAACGGTGGACGGCCGCTTATTTTATGGCGCAGTCTCTAAATAGAGCCTCTATTCATAAAGTCTGCCCATTTATCATAAAAATTCACTGCCAAATAAGTGGGATGGACTCTTCCAGGTGGCTCAGCTTGACGTATTTTGAGTGGGTATCGCTTGTCCTGCAAAGACGTTTTAGTTTTCTGGAATAACAATCTGAAAATGTAATTTCAGTCCTGGAATCGAAATGTATCACTTACAGGATATAAATAGGCAACTGTCTGGAAAATCACCTTTATTCAATCATTGGATCGTCTACTGCTTTATCCTCCACATGAGGGTCATGGGCTCACTGTAGACAATCCCAGCTGGCGCAGGGTGAAAGGTTGGGTACACCCTGGATAGGTCATCACAGGGCAAACACACAGAGACGTACAATCATTCACTCACATTCACACCTACAGTCGATTTAGAGTGTCATGTGTTTGGATTGTGGGAGGAAACCTGGGAACCTGAAGAACCCGGAATAAACCCATGTGCACAAGGGGAGAACATGCAAACTCCACGCAGAAGGCCCTCAGTCACAAACCTGGGTCTTGTTGCTGTAAGGCAACAGTGCTAGCCACATTTCCACCATGTGGCCAAATCACCTCTGTAAGATGATATACTAGTATACAGTGGTATGATGTTACAAACACAACATGCTGATAAAAAGCAATCGAAACCTCTATAAAAATATGAGCTAAAATGCTCATATTGTGGAATTTGATTGAAATGGTCAGAATCAAAATCCAAAGAGATGGAGGAAGGTAAATATTCTGAAATTATATCCAGGTTCAGGTCAGTTAAGTCGCACATATAGCACAAAAGTAAGCAAGTAAGTCACACAGAAGGACGTTTTTACAATATGCGTCCTGTCTGATCTCCTGATCCCCAAACATTTACTGAAACACATGTGCAGTGTAATCACATGACATTAACCCAGATTGCGGTAGATTGGGACCACTAAAGATCATTGAGGAAAAATTCTCCTTTGAGACTCCCTGCTGTGAGTATAATCTGCCTCCATGATATTTAATCTTCTATTAATAGGACACAGGGTTTAGAGGGTTTTGCATATTTCAGTGAGCTGCATCCTGTAAAAAAAAAGCCTGGCCTGTAACACCAATCTGTCGCAGCATACACTTATTTATCGTACACATATAACAAACATATTGCACACATACACTGACACAGCCCTTATCTTGGTGAGGGTTTAGAGGATATTGGAGTTTGCATTGACCCTCTCACCTGTGAAGTATATGGAACGGACAAAAGAGGAGAGTCTGGGGCCGGGTTTGTTGCAGACGTGTGCAGACAAGTGGGACAGAGAAGACAGAAGACGAGCAGCGGTGAAACAGACAGTGTGTTCCTCTCTGAGGGTCATAAATGTCAGTCAGCGTGATGGCTGAGAGACAATTGTCGAGGAAAGTGGGAGAAAAGACAGGGAGATATGGGGTAGAAATCACGGCAGAGACAAATCCAACGCTCTGTGATGGAGGGAGAGAGGAAGATGCAGAAGAATTAAGCGGCGAGTGTGAAAGAAAAGACAAAATGGTCTGTTTCCAACCGCAAATGTGCGAGCAGTGAGATCCATCACTGGTGGCGCGGCTGGCAGCTCATCTACACCACAGCCTTTGTTTTAAAGCACTGACACTGGCAACTGCTGCTGTGTTTTCATCAGTCACGGCCCTGACACCAGCCAGGGGAGTCGCATATGAACAGGTATATGTGTGTGTGTGGGCGAGCAGATCATCTGCATATCTGTGTGTGTGTGTGAGCATGTGTTTGTCTCAACATGTTTGTCCCCCAGTGTCAAGAGTGATGTAGTGTGTGTCAAGATCTCACAGATTAGGGTGCGAGAGACACAGCGAGCCCCCATCGGCTGCTGATTAAAACCTTAAAATGCTGACGTAATCTGCATAAGAGCGTCTGCAAAGAAAGTTTCTTCTTCTTCTCCATTGTTGAAGATCATATTTAGGTCTTGAAATTATGAAAAAGGATGAGATTTTTTTAACTCCTCACCGTCTGTTACAACCGATGAAAACTGGGCACATGCATAAATGTGACACATAATTGCTCAGTGGCGCCCCCTCATGTGAAACCTAGTATCAGAACGCCCAAACTGTGATGCACCGCAATTCCATAAAACTTGGTGGAAACGTAACAGCCTAAAATGAACGAGAAAGTCTCTGGGGAACATGGCCTCAACTCAACAGGAAGTCGGCCCTTAATTTCGTAAATGAACAAACTTGTCTAAGCACGTTAAACTTAGAACAATCAGGAAGTGCCATATAACTTTGCATTGACCGATTAACTCAAATTCATACGTGAGACAAGGGATGTCTGTGGATATAATCTCCACCTGCTGTGAGGGCCCACACAATGCTTGCAGCTCTATTTTTCTTTGTGGCATAAACACCCTGAAGCCCCAATTCCTCATGCTCTACAGACAGCAGCAATATTTCCCCAAGCAACTCCCATGGGCAACAAGTGTTAGACCGTGTTGAGCACTTACAACCCTGAAGTTTAAAAAGAAAAAACTCCTCACTCATTGTTTAAAACATGGGCGATAAGTGCTGTTGCTGCAGGTAATCTCACTTGTATTTTTCAAAAACCTGACGCATTCTCGTCTTATCAGGATGCAGAAGAGTATTTCGTGCGAGGGAAACACACATATCACTGCTCCATGGTCTCTTAATCTTATTGATCCAGAAAGTTTCAAACAGGCGGTATATGAAGAAAGAAATATTGATAAAAACTCAAGCAAAACTGCTGTATGTGCTTTAAATCCCCAGTAACAAACACAACAAATTCAATTTATATGAAATACAGTGTTCAAAATGCCAACGTCACAGTTTCTTCTTCTGTATCCTCAGACTATGTGCCCCAAGTTTATTATAGAACTTTCAAGATCATTGCATCTATCGCATCATACATCGATTTTTAATTATTAATGCACTATATAATGTTTTATTGTCATAGGCCACACTATTTCTACTACATCAGCACACCTCTCCATTTTATTCACACAGCAAATGATAAATGACACTACATAAGAGCATCTTCTTAGTCTGTGCCCTTGTGGTTCTTTGAAACATTGCACCCTGCTTATTTGGATAATTGTGTCCACAAATCGCAACAAACAACATTTGTTTTTTTAGATTCTTGATTTAACTTTGTTGCACATGCAATAAATGTTAAATTACTGTCCATGCAATATAACACTGTATTTAATTTGCGTTTCATTACTATAAATGTTGTTTTTTAGTTAGATAGCTGCCTGCAGTAGCTGTGTGAAGCCTCTTTTGCTTTGATCCCCTTGGTTTTCACGCTGAAAGCTAAACCTTGTATTCCTATCATCTGCCTTCCTGCATGTACCCTCAGGTTTCTGAAATGTAAAGCCTTTAATTTAACCTGCTGGACCTAAGTGACTGCACACTGACTGCTCTCTGACCATGTTCAGTGTTTCAGACACAGACCAAAAACAGAATAAGTGAAGAGCTTACTCATGCGCGGTCACTGGTTTATGCATGTGTGCATGCTCCACTCTGTAAGGAGGCATGTTTTCAGACTCAGGTTGTCAGGTTGTGAGGTGATTACCTGAGGTCTTCAGAGGATGAGAGAGGCCGTGGCCTTTAAGGCACAGCTCAGCGTGAGTTGAGGGAAGCTCAGGATTTTCAATTTTTCAATCACCCTGACTGCTGCAGCGGACAATCACTCTGTGATTGAAAAAGTTTGGACTTAAAAGTTGCAGCATTCCTGTTCCCTGTGGTGTGTGTGACCTCTCCCTCGTGGGAGGCTGGAGTTTGTGTTCACGCTTGTTTGTGTCTGACATCGAGGCATTCTTGGAGAGTGAACAAGGATAATTGAAATTCCTGTGTGTGTGTGTGTGTGTGTGTTGATGAGCATGTGTTGTGTGTGTGCAGGTGTACGTATGAGCGTGTGGTTCTGTGTGTGTGTGACACCTGCGTAAACACCGATTGCTCAGATAAATAGCAGACACAAGAGGTCGTGTCAACGGAGCCAGTTGCTTTTCTGTGTGTGTGTGTGTGTGTGTGTATTTATGTGTACTATGGCATGTGCATATGTCATTGACACTCACTCACACAGTTTTACAGCTTCCAGACCCAAAGGCTCAGAAACACTATCGACTGCAGACTCTTGACAGTGACGCCAGCTTATCTGTATCACTACACACACGCACGCACGCACGCACACACACACACACACACACACACACACACACACACACACACACACACAAGGAATATGCTTATTGTTTTCCTAGTTTGATAAGAGTACCAAGATCCCTCTTATGTCAGTGGATAAAATTGACTTAAAAAAAAAAAGGACCGATCCAAAGGACCGATCACATGTCTCTTGTCAGTGTTTTATATTTGAAATAGAACCATGAACTGTTAGCTTAGATTAGCATGGATGTTAAGGGAATTTAGGAAGGTTGGACACTGGACATTAAGCACGTACGAAAATCGAAATAAATTATTTGAAGAAGAAAATCACATTTATTTAATTATTTTTAATCTTGTGTTTTTTTCTTGTTAACTGATGCATCTTTGCTTGACTAGTCATAACCTAAAGAAACATGGAGTCACTGAAAACAGGTCAAATGTGTGATTTATTATAATGAACTGCAAGTCCCCCCCCCCCCCAAAAAAAAATGCCTTCTGCCCTAAGCAATGCCACCTCTGCCACATAGCACACATAACACATGGAAGCTTCTGGTATGCTTGTTTCAGTCGCCTCACCTTCAGCTCGGGGTCACCTTCTGCCACCTGACTGGAGCTACAACCCTTTGTGTGACACAAAGCTACAGAGGGACTCGTGTAAATGTAGTTTAATGATACATTTCCTCCTCCACAATCACTGAGGATCCTCAAAAACACCAAAGGCCATGTTCATATCAGCTCCCTGTTGCGACACAATAACTCTTATAATAAAAAGCTTAGCACTGGCCTGTTGTCTTGTGGAGGAAAGCTAAAGGTCAGCTAAAGGTCAGCTAAACGCTGAGCCTGGTGGTAACAAGACCATATGCTCTCCTTTCTACTCTATGGATGTCTGAGAATAGAAACTAACTTCTTTCCTCAAAAATCATCTGTACTGTGCACCATCTCGCAACCAAATAATTACCTTTGTACAAAAACATCAATTCTCTTGTATAAAGTGGATAGAATTCATTTTTAAATTGAGATATGGTTAAAAAATAATCGACACAATTATACCAGACATGTGCTACATTAAAAGGATTTGTTTCTATATGTTCACAGTGCAATCTTTTGTTCAAGGTCGCAGCAACCTTGAACCTCATTCAGGAGAGTAATGCATGGATGATTGGATGCAAAAAGAAAACTAAAAATATAGCTGTGAGCAGTGACAATTCACATGTGCAGGTGAAGGCAGCTGTACACTGTAGATGAATGTGTGAGCATCAGGACCATTCAATGGGAACACACATGTTCAAACAATATTTAAACATTTTGTTTTTCGTGATCTCACCAATGGATAGGATTACAACTGAGAGCACGGCACATTAAAATATGGTATTTCCTGCCACTAGGTGGTGATCTATTCAAAATCTATTATTTTTTCAAAGAAAAAGTTGCAAATTGCTCTCTCTGAATCTGATTGAACTCTGAATCTCATGTTATTGGATCCTAATACATTTCCTCTATAGCATTTTTAAAAATATGACTCTGCAGAGGTTTGTTGATGGGTCATTAAGACATGACATGACTGAGTTGTAAAATGAATGGTATTTTCCACTTGCAGCGCAATGCAAGATTAGCTTCTGACAAACAACAACAACAACAAGCAAAGATCAGTGTAATGATTTGCTGTTTCCCTCTCTTACATCACACTCTGCCACTGCAGCTCAGGAAAAGTCACACAGCATTTCATGGGCTGCCAAAAACAAGTCTCTGCACATCTATACCTCCAAAACACATTTTCTCATTACACTTGTTCACATGTGCAGCAGCAGAAGTACCGTTAAACAAACACCTGTGCTGTCACTGCTGTGGTTTACAGATAAGGAGTTGGCACTGATTAGCTGATACAGTGAAGTGAATCATTTTGAAATCACCAACTAAACAGATTTTCATTCAATTCCATATAAAATTCTCTGGACACAGAAATGTACTCAGTGACTGTAAAGGTGCAAAACATAAATACTCATTATTTTACTGCAAGATCATTTGTGTTCATATTCAACCATTCTCTTCTCTAAAAGATGCAAGTATGATTCTGCCTGCTTTATGAGGTACACAGCATCTGCTTCAAAGTGTGTCATATTTTTTGGATTTAAAGTTGTTTTCTGCACACCTTGGTTGTACCCGGTGGTTATTGCAGCTATCATTTCAAACCAATCTACTGAGCGCTGTCATTTCCCCCTCACAGAACTGCTGCTCACTGGATGTTTTCTTTTTTTTGGACCATTCTCTATAAACTCTATAGAGATGTTTGGAAAGTCTCAGGTCAACAGTTTGTGAAACTCAGACCAGCCTGTCTGGTGATGCACAGTTTGACCTCCATCAGGTCATCTTTGTTTTTATCCTATAGTCCACATAGGGACCTCCATTGTTTTACCGTTATCTCTACACCATTAGGTCGCAAATGTTCCAGCTAAGCGTTAACCAAAAAATATTTTCAGTAATTTTACCTTTGGTACTTTCAAGTACATGTGGCTGATTTTAAAAATATGCAAATGAGTTGGGTCGGGCCGTGTCTCGGGCTTCCTTTTTTCCGATGATAAAACACATTTCTTGCAGGTTGTAAATTATATGTTGTCCACATGTGGTGAAGAGTAAATCTTTCTGCCTGCCTGATGGAGAGGGACAGACCTGACGCCACTGTGTGCGGACTCTGCATCTTGTGCAGCTTGGGCAGAACAACTCAGACATCACTGCAGCCATGCGTCAACGGCATGCGCACCAGTTGGGGGAAAAACGGACGAGTCCATCACTGATCTCCACAAAGCAGCGACATTCATGTGGCCGAAATTCAACCAGTTGTGGATGCTGACCACTGACCAAAGGGAAAATGTACAACAGAATGTGAAGTCCTGCCTGTTAGCTGAGCAGCAGTCGGTACCGGAGGACCTAGATGACGGGTGCTGTGTCAAAAGCAATTCCCAAATCAATGGAGATAAAAAATGTAAATATAATAAATCCTAATCCTATAAATATTACATGCTTCACTATGTACTATGTTTATTTCTTCTTTATAGAAGAAGAATATGTTTTACACAGTGGAAGAATTATGTGACAAATGTGTCCATAGCTCAATAATTTGAAAGGCCGAAAATGATGGATCTGTATCTGCAGATACTCAAGTCTGTGATATCAGTATCAGACATAAAAAGTGATTATGTCTAATTTGAATGAAACTTACGTGAGCAAATGATCTGGCTCACACAATCCCACACATGCTTGCAAATACACACTTTCATGACCAGTAGTTTTGAAAGATTGATGCTTAGGCCAGCATGGGCACTTCAGGACACACTCACACGCAACCTCTGGCGTCCTTATTGGCCACGCCGGGCTCAGACTGTGCAGCTTTCAGTGCAGTGAGATAGGAGACAGTGGGCGCAGTGTGGAGGAACTGGCCTCTCTCCAGACACTCTCCAGAACATTCCATTGAGAGATTGCCGCCTGGCAGACTGGATGGTTGCTGGTAAACAAGCTAAACAACAAACAACATCACCAACTCCATATAATTCCTACCAAGAGAGATGGGGAAAAACCACTCAGAATGAAGATTAACCCATGCAATGTTATTCAGCTGCTCTGCTGTTGTTATAACACGTTTCCAGTGGTTTTTATTTTTATGCACACATTGCACTTAATGTGATTGTAGCTGCAACGACACAGAAACGCTTGTTAAATGCAGCCACAAAAAAACCCACAAAATATTATCAATGTTTTCCACAAGTGCCAGCTGTCGACCAGACAGCATCTGACATCTTTCCAGTTGGTTTCTTCTTTAATAGTGAGTGTTATTTTATTTTTTTCAATACAAGCCATTCCTGCAGATCTGTTTGATAATTTGATAATCAACCAGCAGGGGGTAAACGAGGTTTTGTAACACGGAAACTGCTCACAGCAGTTTTCAATTGTGGCAGCATATGTGAAACAAAAGCAGGTTCACGCAGCATTAAATGCATCTAACAAGCTTAACACCGCACAAGGTAATTTGTTAACTTCTGAAAATAATCTTCCATCAAAATAACTGATGGTCTGTTTTATGTCGTGTACTCAGCAAACCAGACCCTGTGAGGCTAAGACTAGGATTTCTTAAGCTTACCTTTGCACAGCTCACTGTTGTGACTGATGGGGGAAAACCACACATCAATAATGTCATTATGTGCTGAGAGAGCAAAGAGTGGGTGGAGACTGCTGACGTTTGGTTCAACCTGCAGAAATAATGTGTCTAAAATCAGTATAGGTTTTGTTGCAAGTGTGTAAAAGGCGCTGTTTAGACCTGATGTTAACATCCGTCCTGAGAGATCTGATCACACACTGGAACGACTAGAACGTTTTTCTCATATACTGACAGAACGGTTCATTCATTCAAAATGTGTCCTGGATCTGTATCCTGTTAACACCTGTGAACAGATTGCACTTTCAAGCAGGGTGGGAAAATACACATTATCGTTATTTCAGTTTGCAAAGAACAAAGGATGTTGTATGTAGGTAAGTATGATGTGTGTTATTTGTCAGTGTTTGTCCATGAGTGAGTGTTGAGAGGGGCTGTGTAAACCCTATTAAAGGACTTAAGGGCCATCATTCAACTATAATCAATTTATGTTCATCTGTATTTTGAGACACGCATGTGATTACAGTAGAGTCACAACTAACAATTATTTTCATTATCCATTTGTCTAAATATGTTTGGTTCATAGAATGTCACAAAAATGCTGAAAAATGTAAATTCATATTCCCAAATCTCAAAATGACCATATTCTAAAATGTCATGGACGAGCAAAGAAACTTAAAAAAAAATGTTCATCAAATGTTAAAGTAGTCATATTATATCCTATTTCTACACGTTAACCTAGTTCCCTGGTGTCCTAATGAACATGTCTGTGACAAGCATTGGTCAAAACAAGTCTGAAGCACCATAACAGTTCAATCACCTGCCAAAACAGACCTGTTGTATCCAATGGACACGTAAATCCTCTGAGGCTGGAAGTTTGTGTAGAACTCTGTGCTGCACTGTGCAGCCAAAAATAGAACACTTCCCAGACTTCCGCTCTATTGCCCTCGCCTGCACTCTCATATTTTTTAGGAACAAATATCTCCTGTACTTAGACGGACCACAAAGACATGAGTGAGTCATCTTTTTTCACACTTTGCCTACTCATCTGACCACCAGAGTCCCAAATATAAGTATTACAATGATTAAAAAATGATTTTGCATAATGTATCCCCTTCAAAATGAGAACTATTACACTGCAGAAAAACAACAGGTACTTTACGCATGTAAACGACTGCTTCTCGGCATATCATTTTCCTGAGACACGGTGGCGACAGCATCATCATACGGTCGAAATGAAGCACAAGAGTCACCACAGCAACAGACGACTCTCTGCCCACAAAGATCCAACATCGGCTGAAAGTTGAGAGCAGTTATATCTTATTATTATTGATTCACCAGCCTCTTCAAGCAGGAACAGGCTAATCTGATGCATGTGAGTGTGTGATCACGTTTCTTTCATATCTTCTGTGTATTTCTCTGCTTTTTTCCCCCTTGTTGAATGTAGATGTTTGTACTGTATCTATTTGTATGTGCTTGCATGTGTGTGAACGTGCTGTGGTGGTTGTGTTGCAGGCAAAAGTTTCACATGAATTCACAATGACTTGATAATAATTGATGAGTAAAATGGCCCCACAAAATCACTGTACCCCACTGAGTTTGATGTGGTTAATATACAGCATGTTTGTATGTAAACCTGTGCAGGTTCTCCCACTCAGCATGATGCCTCCATCCTCTACCACAAGCACACATTCATAGACACACACACTCTCTCACTGCAATTAGCACATTTACACATCCCTCTTGTCATCGCTGTCACCACCAAAATATCTGTCCCAGTGAGAACACACACTAATGACAGTAGTGAAATGTGGCGCTGCTTGTGACTGCTAACTGAGCTTTGTGTTGACACTCTAAAAGGTGAAACTGTCGTGTAGGTTTCAGACAACATTTTTTAAATGAATTCCAGTTCGGCTAAGTTTTGGTCACATTGGCTGTGCTGGCTTTAAAAAGGCCTGACTGACAGAAATTAAATAAACCTGTGATAATTAATAATTGTGTAGTATACTTTTTATCCACATTTTTGGGAGCAGTGAAATTCTATTTGTAGAACGGGTTCCAGAGAGGCTACATCTCAAAACACCACCCTTGTGTTTTCATGTGGACCAGCGGTTCTTAAACTTTTTATATCAAGTACCAGTTGAGAAAATATTGAGCCCTGAAATAGCGTCATTATCACAATGTTAAAATACAGTGGTGTAAACAGGCCGAGCAAGGAGGCAGATTTATTCACAATAAGATCGTTTGCCCTCTCATCATCCTCCTCTTCCTCACATAATAACACACTGGTTTAGTGAAATTAGATTAAGATGGAGCGAGAGATAAGGTGACTGTCCAGAATTTTACCGGCTGCTTCTTACAGCTCACTAAACTTCCCTCTGGGAAGGGCGACCAGAACAAGTACGGCGGACAACTCCAGTGTCTTTAAGAGGTTTTATTCTACACACAACTTAATACACTACTTAATAGGTTGTAAATCGACAAAGCATACGAGTTCTGATCAGTTACATATGAAGACAGAAATATAAGGATTAGCTATATACACAAAGTGCTTTAGTCAACAAAGCTTTGATGACATTTACGCTTTCATTTTGCACACGCTCAATAACTGCTAGAATGTTCTTCAGTGACTCCTCGTACACATAACACAGTTTGACAACAACCAATAAGCAACTTTGGGAAAACAGTCCCACCTCTGTCTTGCAATATACTACAGCATTTAGAGTTGATTTGGAGGGTTTTGTGTGAATTAAGACATTTCTTAAAACAAAGCCATGTTGCTGTGAAAGTTTTTAACAAAAAGAAAACGATCTCACACAGTGAAAGTTCAGTTTTTCCGTGTGGATACGGCCTTAGAAAAAGCCTTTTATTTGAATTCACACATTTCTCCCAGAGTACTTTTAATGGAAAAGTCACTTTAAGTTGGAAACTATGGTTTCTAGCAGGGTTTAGGGTACATAAAAGACAGAGAATAGAAGAATATAGAAGATTACTTATGCTTACTTTCCTCTTTCTGGCAGGGAAATAAAAACTGCTTGTGTAGAATTCATCAGTCAATTTTGATAAAAGCAGCTTAAAGGTTTGGTGGTTTGGGCACCAAAGTAAGTTTTGAATGTGTTGCTCCCCATCAGAGTGAAGGTAAACATATGTGTATGAGTGAAACAGATTGAAAGCAGCTTACATTTGTGAGTGTCTGCACCGTCACTATGAAATATGACATCAACACCACACAGAGTAGTGACTGCTCAGCTCTCACTCTCTCCGTGATCACACACACACACACACACACACACACACACACACACACACACACACACACACACACACACACACACACACACACACACACACACACACACACACACACGCACACACACACTCGCCTAGTTTCCCACTGAATCCTCCACCTCCAGTCGTTTTCAGCAGCGACAGTGCAATGCTTTTTTTCACCCCTTTTAAATATCCCTCATTCATTTTCAATAAAACACTCTCATTTTTCATTTTCAGCACTGGAAAAAGGCTGCACGTGTGTGTATGACTCACACCGAAAAAGAGGCGTTAAGTTAATTAGATGTGGAGCCGCAAAGAGAGCGTGTTCCTGCTGTGACACAGTCATCTACTCTGTTCCTCGAGGGGAAAGATGGGTTTGGAGTGTTAGTATACACACACACACCCACACATGAGCATATATATACATCTAAACACACACACATGCATGCAGAGGCAGCATATGTAAATACAGACAAACACAGGGGGAACAAACAGTGGGATTCGATGTCTCGGCCCACGCTCACTGTTGTGAAACAGCCTAAATTATAGTAACGGACGAGTGAGTCCAATCATCCTCAGGGTTTTAGAAAAAAACATGTTTTTCATGCGACTTTCTCCTCCTAAGTTTGGTAAAGAGGAGAAATGTTTAGATGTAACCAATACACACATACACACTCACGCTCCTTCAGAAGTGCCATATCATGATCTTCTTCACCTATTTCTTACCCTCTGCTTTCCCAAGCAGAGTGCAGCCTGCTGTGTTTTTGAATTCTCGGCAGCTTCTTTGCATCCACATACGCCAAATTCAAAGAGGATGACTGAGGGAAAAAAGTTGGTTTGAGGTTCATTTCAAAGATTCCTGCTTCCACCCTAGTGCGGTGGAAACGAATGGATTTTCCCTTTATGCTGCACAAAGCATTGAAATACTATTTCTTTTTTGTTAAACCTCCACAGCGATATATCTATCTTTGTAGAAGTGATACTGTTATTTTCTTCAGGATAACCCAGTCCTCAAAAAATGCATTTGACAGGAAATGTGGCCTTTCTGCATGGAGTTTGCATGTTCTCCCAGTGTGTGTGTGTGTGTGTGTATGTATTTTCTCCAAAAACATGCAATATAAATTGGACACTAAATTGACTGTCCAGGGTGTGACCCCGCCCATCCCCCTATGTCAGCTGAGATTGGAGCAGCACCCTCGCGACCCTCATGTGGTGGATAAAAAGGTATAAAAGGGATGGATGACTGAAAATGTGCTTTATGGAGGTTTTTATCCTCACAGGTTACCTCGACTCTTTCTCAACTCAAGAGATAGATCAACATTGTGATATTAGAATTGCAGCTGAGATGAGAAACAGCCTCAGAAACACAAAAGTTACCTTTGAATGTTGCTTTATTTAACCAACAGTGGATATTGAAATATATTTTGGTTCAAACATTGGTTCAAAATATGATATGTGAAGAGACAATACTCAATAATAACTAAACTATACTACACAATACTAACTATTATAATATATATATATATATATATATATATTACTATATCTATTAAAATATATCCTGACTTTTATTTTGGAAGGAAGGAAACGTTTTGAAGTTATATTTGTGACCTTTTGAGGAGACGGAAGCACAACGCAAAGCATCAGCGCTTTCCTCCCTTCTTCTAAAAGTTGACGTAAAGTTTGCATTTTTGCATTAAAACCTAAATTTCCCCTTCTTCTTTTCCCTAGTCCTCACTTCAAATCACTGTTTATCTGCTGGCATAAACAACAAACAAACCAGTTTTTTATTTTGTAATTTGTAAGAGTATGTAAGTGAATATTTGATGTATTAGTGAGCTGTTTTTCCTTAGTTTCAGTTGAACTGAAGTTGGCTTCAGGCTGGGTGCTACAGCCTGGTTAGTTTGTGGTCTTTTAATGGAGTATGCTGACAACGAGAAAAAATAGAGACTGTGGCCTCATATGTTAAACACTGTAGGCATTTGACACATCTATAATGAAGAGAATACATTGGATACATGGAATGCACATCATCAACAAGCTGACCGAAGATACAAAAACATTACTGATAACAATGAAAAGTGGTTGATGTAACAGTGTAGATATTATATACACAGACTGTTGCCATCTGCTGTCGAGACACTGTTTTTGCTGATGAATTATCTTTGCCTTTTTAATCTCTGTCTCGCTCCTAAAACTTTCCACCGTTGTGAAACTGTTTTCCCTCATTTAACTGTATATATTCATGTCTGCACTGCTGTATTTGTTTGCTACTTAGAAAGAAAGGGAACAATCAGAGGGGACAAATGTTTGTCTTGTCCTTGAGTGAAAATAAAAAATAGTAAGGGGGGGGGGGGCTCAGGAGGGAGACGTCCAAATGTTTGTTTATGCCTAATTGGGCCACAGATGAGCCAGCGGCCAACTCAGATAGTAGTCTGGAAGGAGCCAAGCGGTAGGGGGGGGGGGCAGGAGAGATGGAGAGTAGGTAATGTGGAGGAAAAACCAGCAGCAGTGATGGCGTTTTAAAACAAGAATAGATAGAGGAAATCAGTGGAGGGTGTTTTGACTGTGAGGAGAGAATATCAAGGACATAAGTGAGAGAGAGAATCATTCTGAGCAACTGAGGAGCAGCAGTGTGACCTCAGGGGGAAAGTGATATCCAGTAATTAAACAACAAGACTTATGCAGCATGTGTGGCTGCACTACAAGACTTCTCCTCCTACTCCTCCCTGCTGAGCACAGTCAAATCCACGCATTGGATCTAATTAGAACAACATATTGTAGCTACCATTCTCAATGAACTTGCCTAGTGGGCTCATGGAGGTGCAAGCAGTAAGTGTGCAAGCATACATAAAAGGGCATATCCAACAAATATGCAAATGTGAAGCTGTGACTTGCCCAGAGCTACAGGACTAAAACTAATGCTAACATCAAAGTTGGTGATGAAATAGAAGAAAAAAATAGAGAGAGATAGAGAATTCTTTTTTTAAAAAAAAGCACAAATTAACCTTGTTTACACTGAGTTGCTGCAGATAAAGTTTGTCACATAAAGGCAACACTCACTGCTGTGTACAGTAAATACAGGTTTTGAGAAACTTCTGCTTCTTTTGTGACTTCTGTGGCATGAACAAAAAAAATATCTCTCACAGGCCGTGTGAGCAAACTACTGGTCTACTGAGTATGATTCTGTAGAGGGTGTAGTTACTTCCCACTTCCAGTAGTGGTTTGACGAATAGAAGTAGATGGTGCTTGTTGTAGTTTTCATGAACGATGGCTATCTAGCAATGATGTCTGTTTAACAACCTTTGTCTGGGGAAGCTCCGTGAAGCAAGTCTCTTAAAATGGAAGCAACAACCAAATCGAAAGACAGTTGTTGTGTATATACATGTTGGATGTGTACAAAAGCTGCTTCACGTCACTTCATTACGTTAAGCCCGACTCTAGCACGCCAGGGAATAAACATGTTTGTGTTTGGTTCCCTTATTTTGGAGATTCTGAAGCTGACAAAATCAAATCCTTGGCAGACTTGATTGGGTTAAACTGGCAAAAAAAAATAATTGGAAGAGCTGAAATGGGCCCGGCTTCATAGTACATGTTTAAAATTGGTGGATTTTATGTTTTTACTAGGAATCAACAATGTTATCATCATTAACATCGTAATTCACAAAAATGTATGTACGTCATGGGTATCTGAAATGGTCAAGCACTCTCATCAGCATATTGACAAGAAGTCCAATATCCCTAGTTGACTCCATTCCATTCCTGTGTGAAGTAATTACACAATCAACACACAACAGAGTGTCTAGCTCCTCCCTTTAGGTGGCAGGCCTGGATTAGCAGAAGGAGAAGGGTACGGATCAATTACTTTGGTACCTTGGAATACTTGTGGACAACCAGAAAAATTGCATAGCATACCCAACTGACCCGAACTGCACCAAGACCAGGATGGGAATATGGCATGAGGCAGAAAACCAGTAAAGGAATACAACACTGGTCCACAGGAAAATAGGCAAAGCAGCATAAAAAATAATTGTGGATAACCTGGAGACAAGAAACCCATTAACATTAATGTTATCTGTGACTACACTTGTTTTGGAAACCTTCTCTGAGGCTCCACCCTGAGGAATATCATCGTCACCAGTCTCTATTTGGTGTGAACTCACAACTGCAAAAGACACACATCAATAAATATTATTAAATTAAGACTTGAGGCTTTGACACTCAGCCTGGCAATACATAAAAGGCCTTTGTGTCTCGGTCTGGTCTCATTGCTTTCTCTCAGACACAGTAACCTACTGACAAACCAGTCATTTCCACCAGTGTATGATAATGGCGGAAAGTGCTTGAGGGTCTATATTAAGCTGCTGCTAGCAATACATGTTCATGTCTGCTTTAGTAATCTATTATTCTTATGTACCTTTGTATCATTGTGCTGTTTTACCCTTTAAACTTGAGACCATTTTGCAGGCAAAGACAGGTGATATTCTTTTCATATAAGAGAGAAATGTAGTCACATTGTGCAGAAGCTGCAGATTAATTCCTCATGTAGCAAAACATTCATCTTAAGTAAGAGAATATCTGAGAGAAACCCAAACCCTAGAGGAACAAAATCCTCATGTCAACTTATCTTGTCCCTGAGAGCGATGTGAAGTGGAGAAACAGGAATGTTGTATTTGGATTACATGTGACGTGTGGACTAAAAGAGGGTAAAGACAGAGTAGCTGATGAATCTATTGAAGACTACGGAGACATAAGTGCTGACATCACTTTGTGTCCTCATCCTTCTTCCTCGCCTTGTGAGAGAAATTCATTACATTGCTCCCCAGCAGTCCTTTCTGGCAGCGGTGACTTGTCATGCTGTTTTTTTATTTAACGCGTTAGCATAAAAAAAATCAATTTCCTGTGGTGGGGCTGATGTCTGCTGGCTGTCGAAGCTTGATGAGATCGGGTATTTGATGTCGCCGTTGTCTGGATGGAGTGAGGCGGACTGGGTTGAGGTTTCTGCAAAGGGACCCTAAAGCTCTTGGGAAAAAGTACAGACAGCAGCGGGAGATTGAAGTCACTCCAGCTCCCGCCTCAGAAGCTGACAGCTGAGAGATTAGTGGTTAATTAAGTCAGATGACTTGACTGTCATGCAGGGAACAACCCTCCAGCAAATCAAGGTTTTGTGTGGTCAGGAAAACAAGACAGAAGCTCTCCCAGCCTCTGGTGAGAGCTCTGTGGAAGAAACTTCAGCTGAAGCAGCATGTACTTCCTCACTCCCCAGTTTCTCACACTTCTGCAGAGGCTAGATAACGAACATGTGAGGAAAACAAAACAGTGATTGACACCTAGCTTGCTATGTGCATATGTAAAGCATGTACTTGTACATGTGCATGTGTAGAAGAATATAGAAAAGCAGCTGAGTTTAGAGAGGAGGAAAGGTTCACTGGCTGTGGGCGACCACAACCAGTGTACTATAGTCCTAGGTCCAGATAAATGGGGAGAATTACGTCAAGAAGGGCAATAAACCTTAAAGCCAAATCAAATATGTGGATCATTGAAGGTGAAACAGAAGAGGACACAGGGGATAGGGCAACATGGAGGCAAATGATTTGGTAAAGGGAGAAGCCGAATAAAGAAGAGGACAATAAATCCATCTTGAATTTCTGCTTGTGAAAAATATAAAACAGGTCTTTAGTCAAGATAATGACATAATTACAACCTTGGGTACAATATTCAAGGTGTACCTCACCTGAAGACAGGTCACAATGACAACATTTTGTACTCCAGAGATTTGGGAAACATGATTTCTTGTCAAGGGTCAGATCAGATTAATACCATTACCATAACACCAATACCAAATGTGCATTTGCACTTCAAAATTGAATGATATTATCCATCCATATGTTATCTATACTGCTTCTCATGTGATGATCATTTCAACAGGTTGCAGAGAGCAGAAGCACACGGTTTAAAACAAAAACAGGAAGATGCATTAAGCTCTGCAGCACGAGACACTCACTGCTGCTCTTAAAAATACAAGGTGATGTCAAATGAAGTTGTAACGATGGTGTCATGGTTTGGTTTGTCTGTCATGTTTTGTTATGGTTTTGTTTTCTCCTCCATGTTTCATGTCTTCATGTCTTGGCCCCGCCCCCTTCTCGTCTGTGTCCACCTGCTTCCTGATTGTTCCTGCACACCTGCACCTGCACTTGTCTCTTCATCAGCCTGCTCTTAAACCCTCTGTGTCTCGTTGCCAGTTCGTTTGTAGCCTTGTCTCACGTTCCAGCGCTTTATTCCCACGATCCTTGTCATAGTTTTTGTCTTCCCGTGTTTTCGACCGTTGCCTGTTTTGTCCGACCTTGTCTTCTGCCTCGTGATTCTGATACCTCTGCCTGTTTGGACTGAATAAACGTTTTTGTACCTGCCTGAACCTTGAGTCTCCGCGCTTGTGTCCTAACCTGGGGCGTCACCACATCGTTCTGACAGCTGGTTTTTCCATCCCCTGACGTTGGCCTCGATCCTAATGCCATGTTTAATTTTTGGGGTTATTGCAATAGCTTCAATGACACTATGACATCATCATTTTCCCACAGTAGCGTATTGGTTGTATGTTATATGAAAACAACTTGACTGAAGCACAAACTAACTGTGAGTCTTCTAACTATAAGACACCAGTGCTGACCCCCTCACTGAACTGCTGTGCAGCTAGCCTTTGTGCTACACTGAGGCACTATAAATGTAGAGCCTCATATTTATAGCCAAGGGTGATATCAATCTTCTGGTCTAACTCTTGGGAATAAAGTGTATTTCCAAACTATTCATTTGATGTAATTCTTCAAAGGCAGTTTCACTGTCAGGTCTTCTATGGAAAGTGTTTTATCAAGTCAGGGACATCAGCAACAAAACTACACTCTCCCAAGTCATGATTTACAACAGAGATCCACACATAGACGCTTACACTGAATATTTCTGGTAGACAAGACATATATATATATATATGACTGGCTCTTTATAACAACCCCAGAAATGTGTGTTCACAGCTTAAAAAGAACCAAAATGCCCCAGAATGTAGCCAAGGTGTGTTTTATGTTCTGCAGAGTCACTCCCTTTATATTTGATGAAAAAGAAAGAAAGCCTCTAGCTCTCAGGTAAAAGTTCCTTTTTTTCTTCTTTATAACTCTCTGCCCTTGGCAAAGTTACTACAGGCACAAAGTATAATGGATTTGGTTTAACTGTATCCACAGTGGTGTGTAGGATATGTCTCACCTGGCAGGTATGTGGTGACTGAGGGGAGGAATGAATATCAGTGTGTCTCTGTGTGTGTGTGTGTGTGTGTGTGTGTGTGCATGCTGATATGATGGTCTCGTTCCAAACTGACCTTACCGTGCCGGTTAACTTTGGTATCCCAAGGGAAGGGTGCCAAAGAATGGAACAGTACCAAAGTGGACCATTCCACTCCAGGTACGTCATGACATACTGACATTAGTGACTTAAATTTGCTTGGAAATTTGTTTGGAGCACAATATCTTTTACATAAAACTTTTTCATATGCATCAGGACAATTATATAATCCCACATAGATGTAGTGTCTCATAGTACAATACACAAATGTAAGACAGAATACCAATAACTCATTTGAAAATAAAGTTTATTTTCCCTTTGTTAAAACATCTGGATGTTTCCTTTTAGTTTTGTTTTTTTTATCTATGTAGTGTTTTATTTTCTGTTCCTCATCCTCTGTTTACCATCTGGTTGCTTGCTTTTTTGTTTTTCACTTTCCCCGGGAGAGCCTGGTGCCAAATTAACCTCATTCTGTTACTGTACACTTTTGTGATTTGATGCCTCAGCTACAGCTTTGTTGCAGCTGAGGGATTCTAATCAAGAGCTACCTATGACTTAATGAGGAGCCACATGATTGAACCTAGACCTCATTTGATATTTATACATTTATTCACAGTAAGATTCCCTGGATGAAGGTGTCTGGGCTTTGCGAGGAGGAGGATGTGCTGAATTTCCGAGTCATCGTTAACAATTTCATTTGTATGCAGTTTATCGTTTCTGAAACTTAAAGTACTGCAGAAGTTTTCTCCACAACAACGGTGCACACACGGCTGAGGGCACAGCTGATGGAGTCATCACTTTTGCCAAGTCAGTTCACTGAGCACTTGTGCTCCGGCACAGTCATCATTAGTACCACTTGCTGCACAGTCGCCATTAGCCTTCAGCCGCCCTGCAGCAGTGGAGGACTGACGGGTTAAATGTGTCCAGTTGAGATGCTGGTTAGAGCCGAGGGAGGCCGAGAGCTCAGAGAGTGAGGGAGCCATTAGGGATGAACTAGTGCAATCAGCTCAGGGCACAGTGAAGGCAGAGCAAGGTTCAGTGAATTAGCAATATCTCTTCCCAGCAGAGATCAATAGAGCATTACCGTAAGAAAGAAGGGGCGATGGAGGGGGGGGGGAGTTTGACTCTGCCGTGAGCATGCTCTCTTTTTCTCAGTGTGTGGTTCTCTCCTTCACTTTCAGAATCCAACAGTGATATCTTCAATCAAACAGAGACATCAAAGTTTCAGCAGGGTGTTTTTTCCAGACAATAATCAGGAAGGAAAATCTATTCAATACAAATGTAGACCTGAGTCTAAGCTTAATGAATGAGGAGGCTACCAATAAAACTACTGTACACTACAGTCTCTATTTCTCTCTATTTCTCTCTATTACTACCCAACACCAGTGTTGGGTAGTAACGCGTTATTAGTAACGCCGTTACTTTTTTTAAATTCAGTAACTCAGTTTCCGTTACCAAACGTTACTCCTTTCCTTTTGGTGAGGTTTTACATGGGTTTTACAACGGCACACAGTTCCCATAACATGTTAGCGATCAATAAAGTTTTATAGGATTGAAAAACAAAGCATTTGTCGCCCTGTAGCGTCCCACACGTAAACAAACACGCAGAAGATAAGTTTCTCCTCGTGGAGGTATTTGCATTATTTTAAACTGGAGAGCAGAGGGGAAAACAACATGTCGGTAACTTGTAGACTGTGTCCCGGTTCAAAAGTACTTTCAACGGCGAACAACAGCAACAGCAACCTGCTAAAAGCACCTGTAGAAGCGGCATGCTTCGACAGAGTTAGCAGCTAAGGTAGCTAACGCAGCATCCGGAGTCACACAGCAGCGAGCACACACCCACTCCACCCAAGCAGCAGCGGTTGGAGTTCGAAAGACGGACCCATAGCCAGGCACAAGTTGATAAAGCAATAGCACGGTATGTTTAATTGTTTATTTGGATCTCTTTTAGCAATATCACGCTGCTTTCAGACAGATTATCAGCATGGTGCCGTGTACAGGTAATAATAATGATAATAATAAATGGAATTCGCATGTAAGCAAAACATACGTGTTGCATTGTTTACCAAGCCTCTTGGGCGCCGCTCATGTCTCCACTGCACACGCAAGAGAGGATCAATTTTTAGACAAAATGAAACTGAAGTATGGTCAACTATGTTTATGATTTTCAGCAGCTGGTGGTGTTATGCATCATTATCATATTTCATTGTCTTAAACAGAAGTTCTCAGGTGCTGAGTGAAGACATTCATTTGTCCAACTTATTTCTGAATAATAATTTATATCAGAATGTCTGTATTTGGTTTTAAACCACTTTAATTTTTGCAGTTTGTTTTTGAATACCAAATAAGAATAGATAGGCTTGCAGTTTATAGCCTATGGAAGACTTTATGGCCTGACTGAAATAAATAGTCATTGAAAAAATACTTTGGTGTTTGTGTCAAGGTTTGTGTTGGTGCACAACGGATTATATAGCTTGATGATTAGATTCAGTGATGTGGAAGCAAATGAATTGAAACAGTTGTTTTAATCAACAGTCTGTATAATTCAGTATCAGTACAGAACTGAAATGACGGCAAGAGGGGAACTCAATCAATCAACCTTTATTTAATGGGAGCAAAGGAAAAACGTACAGTAACACATTACATCTTGGTTTAAGTAACTGACTTACTAACTGGGTTACTAACTGAGTTACTTTTTTACAAAGTAACTAGTAACTGTAACTAGTTACTATTTTTCAGTAACTAGCACAACACTGACTAACACTGATATGACTTAAAGACTTTCACTACATCACTGTTGTTTTGAGCTCCATTGACAACATCAGTGCACTCACCTGCTCTGAGTGGAGCCTTAACAGTTTGGATATTATCAGACACAATCATGCTCACTTTCAGTTCACTGGAGAATGCATATGAAAAGAGATGGACTCCATGCTCCCGCAAAGAAAAGTACATTTAAAAGAGCCTGGAACCTGTTTTCTCTATAGAATATTAATCAGAGTGTACTGTAAGTCCATGAGTAATTACCCTACTTCTCACAACATCTGCAAACATTTTCCTGCAGACCCAGTGGTCTCAAACGCTAGTTCCAAATCTCCATTCTGTACATTTTGGTCTCATTTAAACTAAAATACATGATAAAGCATGGTAGACATAAGTGTGTGGCTATGGTGTGATTGGCAACTGGTGTGCTACACATTGACCTGACTGTCACTCTCAGAAGATTCAATCTCACACTTTCTCCCCAGATATGGTCTCTTCTGGTCTCAAAGAAAAGAAGCAGCAGTTATCAAACCAGAGAAGAGTTAAACATTGCCTTACTTTTTATTCCTCTCATTTCAGAATAAAACACCCGCTGCAGACTTCAATGCTGGATAATCCATTACACAGGGAAATAATGTGAATGTTTTATCCTCTTATGTCATTGCTATCCCTGTGGATAGAAGCATAACAGGTTTCATATCAATGTGCAAATGGCATCACACTCAGTGTCATCACTTTACAACCTGAAGAAGGAATCAAACACAACCAGATAGCAAATAATGAACATATTGGAGCCTTGCATTCTGTCAACTGGTGAGAAATCAAAGGAAAAACCTTAAAATGGGTAAACCCTACAGGAAGCCTAGTTGACCTTCATCTTAGCTTAAGAGGTCAAGGGTAAAACATCTAAACCAGAAGTTGCAGTATGACGAAAAATGATGTGTGTAAGCACTTAGTCATAGCTCTGCTCACTTAAACAGCGAAGGAACACCTCTGACCCCTGAGCCAAAATACATTTTTGTTACACCAATCAATACAGCGACACATATTTAATCATCATTACATGGGGCTGAGTGGTGGTGTGGCCATTAGGGTGCGCTCTCACATGAAGTAGTATCTTATAGGACTCTAACGCTGATCTTGTGGCTAATCTGCTGCATTCGCTGTGTCGTAAACCAAAAACTACCTATAGTCTGCTTATAGCTCTGTGTTGCACACATACCTCCACTAAACCATTGGACCTTGTTCTTCACTGGACACACAAAGACCCACTGCACTAGAAAACAGCCCATGTCCCATGGAGTATGGATTGCATTCCGGGGAGGATGTTTCAATAGATCACTGGACGTTTATTGGCTCCATGGATTCCCTTGAGTTCATCAGGCTCCAGAGGAGGAGGATAAATTGCAGAGACGGAATATAGATTCACTCTACCACTGTCTACTGAGCAGGCCTGGATGCTCCGTCAGCCTAAACCCTATTAGAGGCCATGATGGAGTGTGTGTAACAGTATATGGGGATAGTAAGTAAGCAGAGGCTGAGTGGGTGCAGGTAAAGTGAGGCACAGTTGGGGGGGATGTACGAGATATTACAGATAAAGCTGAATTATTCTTGTACAGTGGGACCTCACCAGAGAATTGAAGAAGAATTGCAGAGCAAAAGGGGAAAAAAAGAAAAATTCTAGATGAGGACAATACATGTGAAAAATAAGGGTATAATGACCAGAAATCCAGTTTAAAGCAGTGGTTCCCAAACTTGCACAATCCCGTACCCCATCAGATATTTGACCTCCAGCCATGTTCCCCCTAACCCTGTGCACAGACACACAAATTGTGTGCGTCTGTGCACACAGAAAAAACGTAACATCTCTCAAAGTCAATTATTTTTCACCAAAAAGATATATCTAAATATTACCAGCATGTTCAATGAGCAACACCAGCACACCACCATCAACATATATTTATTTTAAATAAATCTACTGCAATGTCTGAATTTGGCTGTATGTATGTATGTTTGGCTGTATATTTTTTTATGCCTAATTTTGTTTAAATAATTCTTGCTCACTTTCTGTAAATCATATAAACTTTGTATATATATATATATATATATATATATATATATATATATATATATATATATATATATACATATACTGTGTATATATATATATATATATATATATGCCAGTTTCAAAATGTAATCAGGCTCTTTGCAATCATGTTTTCTTTGTTATGTTTTTGTTTATTTTGTCTCCGTGTACCCCCTCCATTACTTTTGTACTCCAGTTTGGGAATCACCGATCTAAAACATAATTAAGTGCTGATTTCTCAAAGACAACTTTGGTCCAATTAAGATGCCATTAGCTGACATAGGACGAAAGGCAGAATACACTCCGGACAGGCTGCCACTCCATCACAGGGCCACACAGAGTCAACCAAACCAAATGTCACCAAAACTTTTTCTAAGGAATCCAGGTCTCCTTCAGTAGCACACAATGTCAATTTGGTAAAAAATGGTCCCATATGGTGGGAAATAGACAATAAAGCACAATGGACAATTGTACCAGCATTTTTTATGCAAAATTGCAGCATGAAAGAATGATTTGTTATGTATTCTTAAACATAAAATGTAGACAACTGCTCTAGTGCCACTAGCAGGATTATTGGCTATTGTTTGCATTTGAGATATTTGGCACAGAAGTGTATCTGTGTGGAAAGTTTGTTCATTTTTATGCATGCTAAAATGGATTTTCTCTTAATTATCCAAACCCTTCAAGATAACAAAGTACAAAATAGAGGGGAATCATGTGGAGACTCATCGGACAGTTAGAAGACAAGAAAGGTCACCAAATAAAAAAAAACTGCTCTGTTTACTGTCACTCGATGGACAGAGAGAGTGAGAGAGTGATAACCAGAGGACAGCTGGACACAAAGAAGGCAGGGCTGAGCGCACAGGGCTCTGCAGGCTGGACACAGCGAGAAACATGAGCAGGGAAGTGTGTGTAACTGTACATATCTTCTGTTGAGAGGACGACCAAGTGCAAGAAATAGCACGAGCAAAGATAGGAAACACAGAGAGCGTGTGTGTGCATGTGTGTGCAATCCTGCTCTTGTAGTTGGGTGAAATGTTGGGAGTGACACTAAATGCTACTCCTGGTCTGTTGGAGGTCACTATAGTAGATGCCAACAGCAAGATCATAGAAGGAATGGTATAAAGATATCGCAGCAGGAAATAAATACAGCAGGGTGAAGATGAATGACTCGAGGAAAAAGTAGTGGAGCGTGATGTCACTTTCATTTTTAGAAATACAGTATAAGTGAGAGGTGTGGCTCCATCAGACTGTTTTTGTTTTTTAGGGTTCTCCCTCTCTAGGGGACACCACAGCGGATTTGATTTAGCAGCTATTTTTAGGCCGGGTACCCTTCCTGACACAACCCTCACATTTCCTGAAATATCCATTTTCCATGGAAAAGTGGAACGGGAACTTGGTTTGTGGAAGGTTGCCAGTTCGAGTCCATGCCAGGTCAAAAGCTCTGAGCAAGGTACCCAATCCCCATTGCTCATTGTTAATTGGTCACTCTAAACTGATACCAGCCATGGGGGCGACATCCAGTGTACTCCAGATAAATGGGTGGGTTGTGTCAGGAAGAAAGAAAAAAAGAAAATCTCTGCCAAATCTAGTATGTGGATCACCGGCTGTGGTGACCTCTAGACAGGGAGAAGCCAAAAGCCAAACAAAAGAAATTTGTATCAGACGATATAGGTATTATAGATTATAATATTAGGTATTGGTTATCGGTCCAAGGACTACAGAAATGTCGACATATGAAGGTCCAATACCAAAATGTAGTATAAATAGTGTTCTGTTAGAATGCTATCACTGCTGTCCTAAGCATCTGTTTTTGTAGCGTACTATCATTAACAACCTATCTCACAGAGATACTGGCATAGCTGCAAATTGTATTATTTCATTTATGTGACTCATTTAGACCTTATCAAATGTTAGACATATCCCTACTGTTGACTAAACTGTTTTTTCCCCCTCTAACCTGCCCTGAAGCACCTGATTGTTGAGGTATTGTGTTGCACCCAGACGGTTGTATCATTAAAAGTATGGGCCAGTGCAATGGCTGGGGTTTGAACTTAATATGCTTAATGGTGTGTATAATGTAAAGGAAATGAGAACTGAAATGAACGATGGATTGGAGTGAGACAGGACCTGCTGTGGTGTGAACACGAGCTCGCTGTGCTGAAGTTTTAATCTACAGCAGAGACTTTTAGGTTGAGCAAGCAAAGACAACACAACGCTCATTTTTCACACGACGCAGAAAACCTGACAAAATATGTCTATATTCGGTGCAGTGCCATTTGGAGGAAGGCTGTTTAAAGTGTGCTGTAGGTGATTGTTCAGTGTAGTAGGCCATATCTGACAAGGATGTGCATCGGGCCATACATCTTGCACACTGAAGTGCCAGCATTGTGCTTTGTGTCTATGGTGCAGTTTCTGAAAGACTCCAGTGCGAAAAAAAAGGACATTTTTGGGGCACGTTTTTGAGTCTTTCTTCCTCAAACAACTTGCTTCTCATTCATCAAAGGTGATGAAGAGGGAGACATGTGAGAGGTACAGAGCAGTCCCTGCATGGCCATCATTAAATAAGAATGCCACACCAGAGCTTATGAGTAATTCATGATTCTACAACACATTCCTCGTTTGCTGGGTAGCAGAATAAAAGCCCATATCTGGGGCACACATCCTGTTTCGGATGCTCTTGGGGTTATAGCAACAGTAACAGAGACTATTTGTTTAAGTGTTTGTGTTTCAGTTTGTTCTGATGGTTCTGTAACCACTTAAAATTGCAGGTTTACATAAACTGACTTCCTGAATTGTTTCAGCACATTGAAGATATTGCACGGCAGTTAGCCAAACATTTCCCCGTTTCCTACAATAGGTGTAGTGTCATTTGATCTTCAAGTGCTCAGAAAATGTCTATCATCTATCCATCCTCTTTGCCAGCTTTCATTTGATGATAACAGGGAGAACTGGAGACAATCCCTGCTGACATTGAGCGAATTGCTGTGTACATACTGGACAGGTCACCAGCCAGACACAATTCACAGGTACAGCCAATATAGATTCTTCATTTCAGCTAACTGCAGCCTGCATCTCTGAGAGGAAACTGGAAAAAAACATGCAACCTCCACATGGAACAGCCTTTGTTATTCCAGGATTAGAAACCTGGGGCCCGTTGCACAAAAGTAGGATTCAGATATCCAGGATAAATGACCAAAGACCAAGCCAGGATGAGCAGACACGGAATCATCAAGCCAGGTGAAACAAATCCTGGATAAGTGTGCACACACGGCTTCCTCAAATAGACCTCGCTGTCGATCACAGATTCTCAGATTCACCATGACAACTGCAGCGTTCTTTTCCTCCTCTGAGGCTGAAATCCTCATGAAGGCGTACGAGGAGGTGAAACACCAAAACAAAAAGAAAGGAAACACGGCCATGATAATAAACCAACGACAAAAATTGTAAAATACACTTTGTGTGTGTGTGTGTGTGCGTATCAGGGGCATTTTATGCCAGCACACTATACTAAAACGCCTTAACCGCGACGTCTACGCCTGCATAAAGACTGAAAAACACGCATCTGATATACGTGCATACAGACATGCGTATTGCGGGTACACCAAATAATGAAGGGTGATGGGTTATATGTGTCACACGCTCTTTTCAATATACCGACACCCAACTTTTAATTTTATTTAAATGATTATTTTACGTGCACACTGTCCTGTAAAAAACAAAAAAAACAAACGGTGGCAGTGTCGAGAGTTGGAGAGATGAGTATTGTCTTTAAGATCTGCTTATTCTTCAAATTTAACCACCTTCACTAATAACGATGTAACGATACACTCAACTCACGACTCGATGCGGTTCACGATGCAATTTTCTCACGATTTTTTTTTTTTTTTTTAATCAAAATTATTACAAATTATGACCAAATAAAATGATCTTTTATTCGTAGGAAAAAAACCTTAGAGGTGCTTTCTTTACAGAAACTCTGTAAAACAGTGTCCTCTTGTAAAAAGTGCAACTGACATGGTCATTTTAAACAACAAAATACATGAAAAACATGTCCTTTCTTTAGAAACACTCTCACGAGTAAAGGCCACATTATACTTCTCCGACTGCGTCACCACGGAGACCCCTCCAGCCTTCATACTTCTCCGTCGTGGTGACGGATACGCACTGCAATTTCCCGCCCAAGCAGTAGGTGTCGCTACGCAAGGTTGTTGTGCTTTTGGCTACAGTGAGCAATGGCTCAGAAAGACTGTGGAAGCGGAATAACATTGAAACAGTTGCTGTTTTTCACTTTTCTGTGTCACGGAACACAGTTCTAAGATAATTTGAGGTGAGAAATTGGCCATTTAGAGTCTAAACATGTGCTGTGTGTGTTAAGATATGACGTATTTATAGTTTGGCAGCTCACGAGGTGGCTGTGTTACTTTGCTTCTCACTGTGGTGGCGGCCAATATGCTGCTGCATGTTGCCCGGGTTGCTGCTATATGTTAGCAGTCTCTTGCTTGCTTGTTTGCACGTGTCTGTCCATTTGTGTATATGGGGAATCCAAAATGTCGCCATGTCTTCCCTCGTTCTGTGCCCCGTACCTATGCAGTGACGTAAGTCACCAACCAGTGACTTTTTTTAAGATAACGTAACCTATTTCTAAAAAAAAGAAAGAAGAAAGAACATAACATCCTACTACTCTCGCAATCGCGATAAATTTTTTTCTGTCAACCGGTGCGAACCATCACGCATTTGTACCGATTTTAATCCTGTCACGATGTATCGTTACATCCCTATTCACTAACCCTTTGACGATTGATGACGTGGTATTCATTTATCATCATCACTACCTCGGCAATGCTGGAAAATAGGAACGAGTTCTAATTCGCTGTTCAGCTGCCAAACCAAGACTCAGTTTATATATCATTATGATCATATAACCTTGAACTGAATTCAATTATTCTGTAATCGTGGTGCTGATCCTCATGTGAGGATCCAGCACGGGCCTGAACGAACCAGGAATCCCGAGTGACGTCATGTGCTCCCAGGAAATCCTTGATGAAATGTTCTCGTTACGATTATGAGTTATACTGTAGGCGTGCACACGCTATAGGCGTCAACACGTGTCACTATTGTACTGAAGCCAACGATTCAGACGCCTTAACGTGTGCATGTGTGACTGAAACAGCCTCTCTCTTGGTAAAACTTGCAGCTGTTAAACTACAGACGAGCGCACAGACGTCTGCTGCGTGTGCAGGTGACACGGCCTGAAATACACAAACACTACACAGCGTGTGTGTGTGTACGCTCATGTAGAATTGTACTTAACAGTCACGCGTGGTCTTCACGTCACGTATTTGAGGCGTAGTTCACCCGTCACGTAGGCGTATGTGCAACAACGCGTGTGCAGCGTCTGCGTGACACATACGTGACGCCCGTCTGTCCATTGAAAGTGAATGGAATTTACACCAGCGCACGTTAGAGGTTTGATGTCATCGCATAGGTGCTGTACACACAGCGTTTTTAGAATAGTGTGCTGGCATAAAATGCCCCTCATAGTGTGCATGTATGTGTGTGTGTGTGTGTAGATGACTGGGCCAAAGCGGACATGGCAGTAAGTCTAAATTAAATACAAGAACATCCTGCGGAATGGTGATTTTTTGTCTTTTTTAAATTGTACTTGATGTGGACATAACAACTACACTGGACAAAGCAGATGCATCATTTGCGTGTTGCAGCACATGTGCAGCAGCCGTTGTAACCTATTCACAAGTGCCCTGACTAATACTTAACAATGCACAAACATACATTATTTTACCTACAGGATGTCTACAAACACATTATCGGTGCTGTCCTTCACCATGTGTCCTGCCTGAGGACAGAGAGGGCTTCAGAGTGCCATCACACATGGACTAAGACAATCCTGACATCCTGACACCTATTTCAGTTAATATGCAATACACATTAATATTTGGCCTCTTATGATGTTTGTGTTGTATACTGTATGCATACAAGCTGCTGGGAGGAATCCATTGATTTGTCTTTTCATTTGTGTATGGATTTGTGCTGCATTCATTTCAGTGTGCAGACATGTGGGGTGTGTATTATATACAGACCTTTGAATGTGCATTTATTCTTATGTTCTATAATAGGATTTGAATTTGTGCTTTCGGTCTTTGTACAGAGTTCAGTTTTGATAGGAGCTGATTTACTTGCTTTGATTTATCCTTATTCAATAAAGCAACATCATGTTACTCTTGGTGTGTTTTTATATTTCTATTGTGTGTATTAATATAAAGTTATTGTAATTAATTAATTATTGTAATCAACAATCATAAATGTTTATATAATGACAGTGGGTATATTTGAATGTGAAAACAGAGTAGTGGGCAGTGGGTTAACTATTGGTTTCCATTTGTGGTGACTGCTGCTGTGATGAGGGATGAGATTTAATAAATCCTGGAACTTAACCTGCTCCAGACCAGGCTAACGCCACATCTCCATGGTAACTTATGTCATCATAACATATAGGTTAAGCAACATAGCCTGGACTTAATACTAGAAGCTTCTTGAGAAATCAGTGCTGACCAACTCACCACCCTGTCTCTCCTCAACCAGATAAGCAGTATAACAGTGGTGCAATGTTCCACTGTGCTGGAGCAGCAAAACACCAGAGAGACAGCAGCATGTTCCAGCTCATGAATTCTGTATTGAGCTACATAAAAACACTAAGGGCTTCTATAAAATCTACATTAATATTCTTACACTACGCTCTGGTAAAACTCACTCAATTGCTAACACTTTACCCTCCACATGAGGATCATACATTCACATCTATGGTCAGTTTAGAGTCCATTTAATCTAATCTGCATGGTTTTGGACTGTGGGAGGATGCTGGAGTACCCACAGAGAACCCACACATACAGGGACAACAATGCTAGCCACTTCACTCCAATATTTGGACCTACTACTAAAATGGACACTAACCAACACCATTTAACAAAGAGGTTGTCGGGTCAACAACACAACAGCAGGAGAACAGCGACTGCAGAACTGTTCAAAGTCTGCCCCAATTTCTCTCTGCTCATCTGTTAATTAAAGAAGAAGCCTGTGTTCTCCTTGAAGACGAGTGTAAGGAGTACATGAAGTGCTCCTCAGATAATAGAGTCTCTGTGAACAATCTCTTATCCACTGATATCATTTCAAACACCTGAAGTGGCAATGAATTGGAATTGAACAACAAGATTGTGAAAGCAGGAGACGGTCTGTACGTGTGCTGTCAGTCCAAATAGATTCTGAAGAAGTACACCATGAACTGAAAACAAGTACAGTATATGCCACTTTACAATGGTGGGGGTAAAGCTGACAATGGCTTTGGCTTAATCTGCTGCTTATTGGTGAAGCAGGATGTTGAAAGCAGATGTTGTCTTATACTCAGGAGCTTTAGTTATGGAGAAAAATACCCACTTCTTCTCAGAGAACAAAACAACATGCTGTGTTGCCTTCACTGCCCACACACATATAAATAATAACCAAGATGGAACACAACTATATCAAGAACCCCCCATGTAACTGGGGGATAGAGTGACCACCTGTCCTGCTTTACATTGTACTGTACAGCAATTATAACCTTTGTCCCGCGTCACGCAAAATTCAGCGTCTGTCCCGATTTTTCATCCTAATTGAAAATGAAAACGTGGATAGTAGGGCTGGACGATTAAGAGAATTTTAATCATGATTTCGATTTTGGCTTCTCACGATCGTAAAAACATCATGTCGCGTCTGCTCCTGAAGGCAACACGACCAACTTATTCAGCCAGTGCCACCGCAACACAGTCCTCTATTAAGGACACTCTTTACAATGCCGCCCCATATCCCACCACGACATCAGGAGATAACGGAGGCTGTGACATTTATTGTAGCGAAGCATCAGTAAGCATCAGTACTGTAAGCAACCCAGGATTCAAGACACTTGAAAAAGCGTTACATACATGCTGATCTGATGGCACATAAATTCAAGGGTCTTGTTGGACGGAATTTTCACCAATAATAATAATAATAAGGTGTGACAGGCTCAAATAAATGCAGATAAAAATTGCCCTTACACTTTAGAAAATAGAAACATTAATAAAACAGCGGTGCTACAAGAACTTCAATATAGGTGATATGAGAGAAATAATTATGTGATATACACCACAGGGTTATGAAATTGTTTCATAAAAAAAGGTTACCGAGTCACAGCTTCTCCCAAACCCCAGTTTAACTCCAATATTCCACTGCTATATTAAAAAACTGGGACTATAGATCATTTTTGCTGATCGTGTGGAACATATTATATAATCCTTTGAACCCTTATCAGTCATTCATCTCAAGACCCACCAATCAAAGTGCTTCATTCTACATCAAAGAGAGAGAGAAAAAAGGAAACTGCCATTAAAACGCCTTTTCATCTTATTGCAAATTTACACTACAAGATATACAAGATTTTGACCTAATTTTGCAGCAAATATCCAAGGCAAATGAGAAATGGCTCTTATTTTTTTGGAGCTATTGCTCAGAAATCATCTGAATCAAACTACAATTACAGAATTGTAGGGCTGTAAGTCATGATTTTACTGCTTAATGGTTTGAATTAAATACTAAAGATGCACTATATGGACAAACATATTTGGCCACACACAAGTATTGAATTCAGGTGTTTCAATCAGGCTTTGGGCTAGGCCTCCAATGATGGTCAATCTTAATGCTTCAGCATACAAGACATTTTGGACAATGCTGACAATTTTGTGGCAACAATTTGTTCAAACAAATTGCCCCAGTGCACAAAGCAAGGACTCAAAGACATGGTTTGGAAGAACTTGACTCGTCCCCACAGAGATTGTGGGCCAGGCCTTCTCATCCAACATCAGAATCTGACCTCATAAATGCTACAGAATGAATGGACACAAATTCCTACAAAATCTTGAGGAAAATCTTCCAAGAAGTGTGGAAGCTGTTATAGCTGCAAATTAGGGACCAACTTCATTAAAGTATGAATATATCATTACAAATCATGTTGGTGTTATGGTCATACTTGTGCACATGCACATGAAAGACTCTCATTGAATGGTGCACCTGTATGTATTGGTCTGGTTTATGCAAATGCAAGATTCTCCTCTTCTTATATTAATTATGACAGAATCAGTTGATCATGTCAAAGTTCAAACTGATGCTATCAAAAAAACGGTTAACAAGTGAAATCGGGGGCACATTTAACTCCTTTAACTGCATAAGAGAAACGTCTTTCTCTGTGTCTCTCTCTTCCAACTGCCGTTGTCATTGTCTACACTTTTATGCTCCAGTTGGCCTCAACAAAAGCGAGCATGGTCGCCAGAGGCTCTGCTATGATCACTGTGGTGTTAGCCTGTGTTGATAAAAGGACTGATTAGAGGGCTGAATGGACACCCATTAAGAGGACATCCACACTACTGACAGAGCCCCGAGGCCAAACGATCAGCCTTAACAAAACTGATAGTCACCTGATGGACTCGTAATCCAACTTCATGTATTCTAAATTTTTAAAGAGAGAACAAAACGGAGGCTACAGAGAGTGAACAATGATGAGCTGATAGAGAAAAGCAGCATTCTAACCAGTGTCAGTCACAGGCAGTGGTTATGCTAGAAAATGATCTCTACAGCTTGGGTGTTCCCTTGTGGTTTGCAGATAGCACAGTGGAACCTCATCCAAACCTCAGACAACAAAACAAGCAGGCGGAATGACTAAACAATGGTACATAGCGGACTGAAGACTGGAAAAATATGAATATTTGGTTCATTTTACACCCGACATGGATTGTTGGTTTTGGAAAGTTACAAAATTAATGTCAAATGCAGCCTGCAACACCATAGCAACAGTCCAGAGATTTGTTCATTACAGCCCTAACATGGTCTGGTTCAGGCCCACAACTGGGGGTTGAATTCTGGTTGAATCTTGGCCTAACAGAATAAATGTCTCTAACAAAGGGCTTTTTGCCCAGATTGCAATCAGTACTTAGGTAATCAAAGGGAGTATTCACAGCCTGGCAAACCAATAAGTTATTTAATCTTAAAACTGCTCTTTAATGCTTTGGCAAATATATGTGTATATCATTTAAAACATGATTAAACCCTCTATAAATAAGGTTTTGCATAAAAATACATAAATACAAATTGTTTTCCCATCAGTGTCAGGGAACTATGGTGGCCTTTGCATACCAGAAAGGATGTATTTTTTGTGTGAAATGAGCTTCCACTTCAAAACTGGTTTTCCATTCGGGGTGTTGTGGAAACAAGGTGGCGCAAGGCTATGAAAACCAAACAATTTGTACTTTTAATAAATTGTACATTTATACAAATATTATGGCTAATATAATATAATGCTAACGAACTCTAAATATTATACACCCGACCTTGTGGTGCAATATTCATTAACACCAGAGAAGAAAATTCCACTCCTCCATCGCTGCTCAATGATTCTCTGTGTTCACCTGCAGGTTTTAACCACAGTATTTAACAGTATTTTATTGTATACACTATTACAGCAGATTTAATGAAACTGGGCTGTACAGTACTGAATCTGGCCACATCGTCAAATTATGCATAAAGGGAAGAGTGTGGGGGGTATGGGAACATGGTGTCAGGGCAGAAATGCACAGATTAGCAAAGACGGGACCATTCATGAGTGTTTGTGAACATGCATATGACCATAAAACTGTGCATGTAACCAACACAATGGCACGTGACAACATTGTGTGCAACACCACGGACGCAGCTGTGCTGTCAAGAAAGTTTGGCCTCCATGGAGAAACAGAGTCTGTTGATAAATTATACACAGGAGCTCAGAGACATGGAAGGAGGCTTTGCAGGGCTGTGCTGTACGTTATGAAAAAAATCAGGGAGAGGAGGAAGAAGATGCTCGAATTAAAGTGATGCAGTTGTAGCAGAGGATGCATCCCAAGTAGATTTGCTTTCGAAGGACTGCTGTGCAGTTCATACTCCACATCCTGCTGTATTTAGGAGTCTAGCTTCTCTTATGAGTTCACCCTAGAGTTTCTTAAATACTGGGTCAGGACCCACAGATGATTATGGGGATTTTTTGGGGGGTCCCCAAAAGAGGCTATAATACATTAACCCAACATTTCCTGGAAATAATTTGTTTACCTATTCCTACCTACCTACTTCATACCTAATAATATTTGGTGTTACAGATATGGCTTTTAATTATCACTGATAATGTGTTTGGGTCACAGTAGTTTTCCATCTTAAGTGGGTCGATATATAGAAAGTTTGGGAAACACATCGATATCAGTTTTTGTGTGACTGATGCCCACGAAAATGCCAGTTGTGACAAATGTTGGGTGAAACTAGGATTCATTTGCTCTGTCGTGTCTTCAGGTCAACCACTGAAATTTTGTTTTGTATTTCTATTTTTAACTTGCCTGCCTTTTTTTTTGTTATCTTTCATACTGGTGATGTACTCCTGCAATGCTGCTGTCTTCTCCCTGTCCTGGTCTCTGATTGGTTGGGGTAGTTGTACCTATCACACATTTGGATCAAACTTACACCAAGCTAGACATCAGATTGGTGTCTGAGCTATATTGGCAAGGTTTTAATGAGCTTCTTTAATCATATCTTTGAATAGTTACTTAAGCCTGACAGTCACATAGCGATCGGGAGGGTTTAAAACTAGAGTTTAAAACTAGAAAACTGGGTGGAAATGTTGTGTACAGTGAACTAGATTAAAGAGAAAGAAAGTACACACATACTGTACATGCATCAATGCTATTAACAGCTGTTTGCAATGCAGGGATTTAAACTATAGCCTGTATGTCGGGTTGACGTGTGCTGATGCCTGTAAAGCACAAGGCCTTTTGAGACCTTTTGATTACCTGTTCTAGTGGTGTGGCTCCAGTTTCTCTGGTTTTACAAGGGTGACATAAGGAAAACAAGAACAAAAAAGGCATCGCCAAAATAAAACTTGATCGATACATTCTAAGCTATTCTGAAAATGGACGGCATGAACTAACAAGACAAGACAAACTGAAACAGCAGCGCTAAAGAAGTAGGAGGCTAACCATAGGATTTAACAGTAAGCATCGGGTGAAATGTTACCTCCAAAATCATCACTGCCAATTTTGTGATCTTGTGAACATGCCTTTTGGAACCCTGTCAACATGTCTCCCTCAATCATAGCTGCGGCTGAAAAATAATAACCTTCGCTGAAATTTTTAGATTAGGACTCAAACCCAGACAAAATATTTCTTGGCCAAACATCTACCAGTTCACTAACAGTCATAAAAACAGGCCACACTGTTCTCTGATTCATAACCACCAGGAGAGATCATGAATTTATGTATGTAATGTTTGAATTTGTCTATCACCCCGTTGGCTGCAGACATTTCATTGTTTGAGGAGAAGATGGAAAAAATATGTTACATATTTTGAGACATTAGCACACAATGCTACTGTCTGAGTTTGGGTTGACTGAATTGGATCGCATTGAATTATCTTCTGGTCTATTCAGACTGGATCTGTCTCTACTCTTTGGATCAGGTCTTTCTTTTTGGAAAAATAATAGGTCAGTAGGAGTCTGATAGAAGTCTCATGGTACTGGTGACTGATGGAAAGAGGAAAAGTATAAAAGTCTTCCCTCAAAAACAGATATTGAAAAGGATGGAACAGTTTTGAGGTACGACAACATGAGGCAATAACAGATCATATTTTGGGTTTCCCAACTGACTGACTGCCTGAGTTTTATTTGAGTTGACAATATGGGTCCGAAGTGGGTTTGTTCATGGTTTCCATGGTGGCCCCATCCCTGTTTGCCCACATGTTACTGAAATCTGCATAATTTGCCCTTGCCCATTTAGTTCCCACAAGGAACCCAGGGTACTAAACGGGCATGGGCCCAAAGTGGGCCACCATGGAAACCATGGACAAATCCTGCTGGGGTCCATATATTGTGCCTTTAGTTAGTTGGAGGCTCCAAACTGACCATAACTGTGAATGTGAGAGTGAATAAACTCTGTATGTTAGAACTAGCAACCTGTCCAGGTTACCTCTCACTAAACTTAATTTGAGATGTGTTCATGTGTTCATCCTACAACAACAAACGGATAAGTGGTATGGATGGGTGATCTCTTTGGAATACAAATCATTTTGCGCCACCATGTTTCCAGAACTGCCCTGAATGGATGTCGGTTTCACATTTTGAAGCCAAAGCTTACAGCAACGATGAAGAAAAGCAGCTCTGCCAAAGAGCATTAACCAATTGAGAAGAAGGAGGAAACTGGAGAGAGAGTTGTGAAAGAGTGTTTACATCCTTTCTGGTACGCAAAGGCCACTGACAGACCCTGACATGCTAAAGGAAAGGAGGGTGAGCGGAGGAGTCCTCTGTTTGTTTCAATCTGCACTCGCCTTCTTACCAACTGGACCTTTATAGAAAAACAAACAAGTCCATGGGCAACAAAGGTTAGTGAGCCAGCAGGTTCAATTCAAGCACTGGGTGTAGCCTTTTCTGCGCTGTGAAGATCTTTGTGACTTCATAAATACTGCATGTCTGACCAGACTTGTCAAAAGCACTGGGGTGGATGAAGACTGATGAGTAGGATTACAAAAGACAAGAGCTGGGAGAGGAGAGGAAAACAGAATGGAGGATGGAGTGAAGAAGTGCCAGAGAATCACAAGGCTGCCTCTCTTTTCCAAGTATTCTAAACAGAGACAGCAGACGTGGGCCACACAAACCACACACACACACACACACACACACACACACACACACACACACACACACACACACACACACACACACACACACACACACACACACACTCAAACCACAGCACCTTCAGAAGTTCAATCTCACAGGCCCTAATTACAGTGGGCTGCAGCATTTCTTATTATGTTCGCCAAATTCTCAAATTGCACACGCCATTGTGCGCTGTTCAAAGATCCAAAAACACACACTACTCTGCGTACACACACACCCACATATTCATTTAAACTGTGCACGTACAGGAGCAGAGACTACACAGCCATGGGAGCCATTCTTTGTTAATGTCTGCCAGCAGATAAGAGTGTCAATGTGTTTCTTTCCAGTGCTGATTCATTTTTGACACACCACACTGAAGTCCTTTGTGGGAATGGTCACACTGCCTTTACATGCACATGAATGCATAAAAGTTAGCAAATGTTCTGTAAAATTACACATGCACGGATGAGAGCACTTCTAAAAGAGTTACTTCCAGCTTTCAGTGTAGTGAATACACGAGGGGGTCCCTGATCATCTGTGGCCAAAGGTAAAGCGGGAAATGCGGCACTGGCACGACCGTGCAGTAACAAGGCCCGTCCAAAATCTGCCGACATTTGAATCACTGTGAAGGCTACAATGGGTGGAACCTTCTCGGCCAAGCATATCCCAAAATGTTCCAGAAGTAACACTTCACAAGAACAATAAAGGCGCAAAAAACCTGGTGACGCAATTTCCATAGACCCAATTTAACAACGTTTTCGACATCCGGTTAGCTGGTGCAGCCAACTAATGCTCCTGACCTTGAATTGAAACACAGCTATTGTCCTTGTGTCTGGAAGTACCTTGAATGGCCATAAATATGCAACTCCACTGTTTGCAAAAAGAACTCTGTTGTTACAGTATGATGTCCTTCATGTAAAATGTGGTCCCATTGAAACGGACCATAAAGCAGGGTTTGCTTTATGGTGTGATTGACAGCAGATATGATGGTAACTGCTCTGTATTTATATAGCACTTTCGTAGTGTTGATGACCTCTTAAAGCTGCTTTGCACTACATTTTTGTTTGCCATTCACACCTGTTCACCCATACATTCACAAATGTTAATAGCCATTCATATGCATGTCACAGCTGTCAGTAGTGGGTGTGGGGTTAAGTGTCTTGCCTACGGGTAGAGACAGAAAATAGTGGTATAGTATAAACTCCTTATACCAGAGGTCATGAAATGATCAATAACCTATTAAACTATTAAATCACTTTTCCTGCAGCCCTTCAGTTCTGATACGTGTGATTCTGCATTCAACCAGAAGTGTTAGTCAGGTTATGAAGTCTGATTGCTCACTCTTCTTCTTTCAACCTTGAGCTGCCTTGAGGAGGGTCATGAATAAAAACCCCTCGGTTTCCAACACTGATGAACGCCAAGGCCAAACAGAGAGTGAGAGTCTTTTGCCATTAAACATCCTCCTGTTCATTTAAATCCCTGCTTTTCTTTTCAGTCCTGTCCATCTCTGTTCAACCAGCATCCATTCCCCTTCACAAACTTCCTCTTTTGCTCGGTCCAATTTGGAACCTGAGATCTTTGTGTGTTCTGTGGCACCTTTTGTGGCTCCTAAACATCCCTCTCTGTCTTCCTCCCCTCTCTTTTCTCCCTTTTTCACACTTTTGCTCATTTACATTCACTGTACAATGCACGTTTCCCTTTCTGCAAGAATTCTCTTAAGTGAGGGAAACTAGGCCATTAGACTGCAGCACAGCTTCTCCCTTGCCTCAATTTGCCTTTCTCCTCCAAATCGTGTTTTTCTCCGTCACCCTCCCTATGGTCCTGTCTCTCTCTCTTTTGCCTTAAGTTATCTGCAGTATCCTTCTGTCTTTTTCCAAGGTTTTAAAAACCTTTCATCTTTCCATCTTTCTGTCCTGCATCTTCTATTCTATTGCCTTGTGTATCAACATGTTCTGACTCTAACTTCTAATCTCTCTGCTATATCCTTTGCTTTCTTTCCTATCATTCGTAATCCATTCACACATGTGCACACTGGGACACTTTGATGGGAGTTTCAGGTATTAGTTACCAACCAATATATAGTTCGTGAAATTATGCTATGCTAGGGTGAAATTATGCGATTAGAAAAGGAAGAGACATGGGTAATTAGTCTGTAAATGTGCATAAATATGTATCTTACAAACCACCTTAGTTGAACAAAGGTTGCACCATGGGCAGACGGTGTATAGGGGTGATTTGGGCGACGCACTAACAACTACGAGAAAGAGATTTTTTTCCTAACCAATTATAAAGATCCTTAATATTACTATTCCTCTCAACTGTCTCTGCCAGCAAAAGTAGTTATTATCAATGATCTAGACATATTATCTGTCATTGTTTTAATAATTTGGTACCTAACAAATCTCAAATGGTGCCAAACTGTGCCAAACTGTGCCAAAAGAGAGAACGCTGAGACACCTCTTTACTGAAACCTCTGCCATTTTACTCTGCTTCACTTCAGCAGCATCATTTTTTCAACATCTTTGCACAACTCATGTCCACATGTTGTTACATGACCTCCATGTGTTTTTAAGCCCCTACTGCATATTTTAAAGGTGATATTTGCTTTAAAATGCACTATTTCTTTTATGCAAGAGAAAAAATCCTTCAGTAATGCTGTGTTCCATGTACATTTACTCTGACACAGTGGCATCTACAGTGAAATTTACACCTCTGGTGGAATCTCACCAGTGTTATTTTGATACCAAGATAATCCACGTAGAGCTTGTAATTGCAGAGGTTTACTCTATTTAGTTTGGGCATGTCATTTTAGAGCAGGGACTCCAAAAAGAGGGTCAGGGAAGAAGAGGTTTCCAGCACAGGATAACCCTAGACCTCACAGTTTTTCATTGGAGCATTTTCAAAGACTTACTGTGTTAATAGTATTGGATCATGCAGGCTTGGAATATGCAGAATAAATGTTGATTGAGGTTTCTCTATTTTGCAATAATTCCCTTCACTGTTGTATTAGGGCAGACATATAGGGTATCAGATGGCTCAAAACAACAAACAACAATAAGAAGAGAAATGAACTAATTTGATTAAAAGTAGGAAGTATATTGAGATTATACATTTTTCAAATTATGGTTTTGACTCTTTGGGAGTTTTTACAATTGACCTTGCTCTGCAACACCTCCACAGGAATATGAATATTAGCAACTCATATATTAGCAAATCCTTTTTGTGTGTGTGTTGTAACTACAACATCAGCTCCTGAGTTAAACGCCAAACTACAAAAATGAGATTTCATGGTTTTAAAAACACAAACGCTGCAGGTTTCAACACCTGTGCACTAATTCCAGCTGAACTTTTTTTGAACCCACGTAAACAATTTAATTGGTTCTGGGAAATATAGGTGTGTTGGGGACGGTAATGAGCCAAGATTAGCATCTCTCATATTTAAGAATTCAGATTAAGCCTTGTCTTATCTAAACTGTTTGTTTTGTTTTGTCTGTTTTAGTATTTAATTATTTTAAATTAATGCTAAACACAATTTAAAGTGTTAACTTTGGAGGCAGTTGTTTTACAGCCCCAAAATGGTGGTGCGTGGTGCATTCAGGTTCAATGATGGTTTGTTCTTCCCTTCGTCTCCGAGCACCCCTCCCTCCCTCCCCTTCCTCCCCCCTCTCTCACCCTTTGTCTGTTGGTCGGCTTCTTGTCCTGGTCTCTGTGGGCTAATCTGCTGGTGGACCAGATGCAACGCGCTCATTAACCTGGTACCACCTTCTAAGAGCCTCACACACACACACGCAAGCTCACGCATGTGTAGCAGTGACAGTCCCTCTCTCTCTCTCTCTCTCTCTCTCTCTCTCTCACACACACACACACACACACACACACACACACACACACACACACACACACACACACACACACACAAAGACATGATTGCTCAGTGACACAGTCATTGTTATTTGTGCAGCAGCTGGAATTCAAATTAAGAGATCTGAAAAACTAGGGTAACATGTAGAGCAGAGGGTTGGACAGATGAGGACTTTGTCTCTACTTGGCTTGAACCAGGTCTCCACACACAGAATGTTCCTTTGTCCTCTTTTTCTTTCATTCATGTTGATGCCACAGACTAAGGCTGAGCAATACACATGATCAACATTACAGTATATCTATATGTTGACATGACAGAAGACATGGTCTTAGATTTTGGATTTAATCATATCGTGATAAGTATGTGTTGACATTGATAACCATCATGTACTTATATTATATATTATATATATATACAGTATATTGATACAAATAGAATGGACAAAATTATATTTAAACTCACTTAATTACACTTATTTGTGTTATAGCAGAATTTGACCATATTAATAGTACATTTCATTGTTTCTAACACATGGAACTGTCCTTTATTTACCATTAAAAAGCCAAGAAATAAAGCAGGTATTATCTGATCAGATCATGTTTTATAGATGATAAACAGTAGATATTTACAGTGCATTTTCACATATATCTTGTGTATTAGGATATACTGTAACAGAAATGTTCACTAAATCCTCCTGAAGAGGCTGAATGTATGAAAGACTTTAGTCTTTTTACCTCAGTATTAAGATGTCAGAGTGAGCCAATGTGAGAATACATCAGGAAAAGCATTCTCCTGCCCTCCTGAAAGTGGTTGACCACACAAATTCCCACTGCGTCCATCATACACTCATCTGCCACTTTATATATTATTATATTTCTATATTATATACCAGGACACTGCTACTGTAGCTCTGCTTGAGGGTTCTATTTGTTGTGCTTTCACAGATGGTCTTCCACTCACTTTGGTAATAATGTTATTGCAATAGTTATACTGTTGCATTTGTATCCTTTTGAACCAGTCCTCATTCTCCTCTAACCTTTGAGCATCAACAAAGCCTTTTCACTGCTGCTCGCTGAGTATTTTCACTTATCTGGATCATTCTTTGTCAACCCAAGATATGGTTGTGTGTGAAATCCCACTAGATCAGCAGTTCCTTAAAATACTCAGCCTGTTTGGCTCCTACAACGATGTTTAAAAGTCACTTAAATTACTTCCTTTTTTTCCTTATTTTGATGCTTGGTTTGACCTTAAACAGGGCGTCTGGACCATTTCTACTTCCCAGAGTTGCTGCCATGTGATTGGCTGATGAGGTATTTATATTAACAAACACTTCTCCCATACCATGTTCAATATCATCAGTCTAATTTACAAAGTGCAAAAGTTCATGTGTAATCCTGTTGACACAATATCAAACTCATGCTCATATTGTGATTACTCACAGTCTATATTGCAAATTCTATTCTATATTGTTTATTATCTTATTAGTTTATATTTTCTATGTACATGTAAATAAAGGATTTTCTTACGTTAATGTATCTAAAGTTGGACAGGTGTACCTAATAAAATGGTGGGTGAATATATGTAACTGGCAATAGCCAGGGAAAAAAATCTGTACTTAATTTTTGAGACATTTTCCAGGGTTCATGTCTGAAAATGGTTTATGAGACCAAAGAAGAAGAAAAAACCCCCTCACACATGCACTCCTAACACAAGACCCCCCTGAAGTACTCACCCTCTCTCTGTCTCTCCAAGACTAACAGCCTCCTGTTTCCAGAGACATACAAAAGGAAACAAAGAAAGAGAGAGGGGGAAAAATCTTCCACCTTTTCCTGAGTGTTGTTCTTACAAACAGCACCTGTCTCTCACATCGCCTCCTCCATTCACACCCTCACACCCTCTGTAGCCAAAACCACCGCAAAATACCACGCGGGACTTCAACACCTCCCCTTCTACCCTCCTCTCCTTGCCTTTGCACACACACCCGCCCACACCCCTCAACTGGACTGTGTGAGATAAATGAGCTTATTCATAGTGTGGAGCTGCTTCTCGCCTTTACTGGACCAGCCCAACGTAAACAAGCCGAAGTTGACTGTAAGCGTAAGATCTGAACGACCATCAAACTTGCTGATGATAATAATATCTGAAATTGTAAAAAGAATGCTTAACTTAAATTGCTAATTATTTGATAAAGAAATTTGGGTCCAATGGAGAAAACGCATTTCACTAGCACACTGTTTAAATGTTTAACAAGATCATGAAGGAACTATTTTCTTTACAGTTTATCAATTTCATTTTAACGTAAATCTAAAGGTCCATTATTTCTTTCTGAAACGCCTTTTTTTCCTCTACATGTCATTTAGACATGTACTAATTGTGTACTGACAACGCATATTCTCGCATTAACGCACTTTAAACCTTTAAAGCTCACATAGACCGGACGTTCCAATTAACGTTGTTTTTTGGGTCTGTGCCATTACCCCATATATGAAGCCCTAAAGTTTCGAAACAGTTCAGCCACTGCTGAGAACGCCGAGTTTTATTGTATTCTCGGGCTCTGCAAGCAGTCTGAAAAAGCCTGGAATCGTGATGTGAGGATCACTTCTCCTAAACAGCCGATCCTCCTGCTCCGGGCACTAGTACGGGGGCACATCCATTTGCGTACATTGAACCACAGAAGAAGAAGAAGAACGTCCGTTGTGGAGGTGTTTCACGAGCGACAGTGTCTTCTGACTCTGTATCCGACTCCGGGTCAAAGTCGTAAAAGGGACTGCCTAGACTAGACGAAGCTATTCTTAAAGGTGCTATCTGTAACAATGTGGCCAAAAACGGTTACTACACTCAAAATCAAAACACTGCAGTGAGTCGTACCCGCCCACCACTCCACCCCTCCCTTCCAGAGTCGAGGTTGCCAGAGCGGTTGACATGTAACTCCGTCAGCAACGAGCAAGGAGCGAGCGTTTTATCATAAATGATAAATGAGTGGCTCTAAGACACACAATTCTGTTCTCTCAGTAAAGATCAAGATGTATAATCATTTATGGTCACATTAGCTGTTGACTAGGGATGGATATATCAGATGGAATAACTTTATGCATGATATTTGACACAACTTTCCTTCATTTTTCCTTCATGTTATAGCAGGGCTGCCAACTTCTGACAAAACCTTAGAGTGAGACATCGTGTCAAATTACCACCACACACCCAATATATTTATTTATGGTAATATTTTATGCATCACAAGCTTATTAATGCTTTATACAATAATAAGGTAAATAATGTTGACACTGAATCAATCCTACAACCTTCCTGACACAAGTCCACCTATTTAACCACTCGACTACCGCTATTATTCTCTCTTTACATGTCAGAAGAAGACTTTAGGTTAGATAAGAAAGAGACTAAAAGACGCATCTCTGTGTCATCTGAACTGACGCTGCAGCCCACGACGAGCTGACTTTTCCTCATTCTTTCATTACTCTGATTCCCTCTTCTCACTATCAGACACTGTGCTCATGGTGTCTGCCCCTGAATGGACAAGCAGAGGCTGAACAATGAGGAGCTCAGTCAGCACTTAAGTCTCACAGATATTTATCACAAAGTGTAAGTTAAGCAAGTCTGAGGGAAGCACATGGGCCCTTTAACGGAGCCTTATTGTTCCTCCATGTGGTTTTATTACTCATATATGAAAACTGAAGATAATGACTTTTGAAAACAACTCTATTTGTGGGCTACAGTTGAATTACTGAATGAGGTATATTGGCAATTTATGGTTTGGCCAAAATGCTTCAAGATGGTCAAACTACAAAAAAAGTCATGTCAAATGTAAATAATGAACGTTTATTGCCAAATATGTGTCTTCTGCTAATAATAGACCAATAACACGAGAATGACTTCGATGCAATAGCTTATGGTTGTGGTGAACACATCTTGGAATATATTGTAATGTTACTTCCGTTATCAGTTATTTGCAGTGGTTCTATACCCATCATCGCTCCACCTCACCACCACCACCAGTGACCTGCGGTGAGCTCTAGGTTAGGCAGGCAGTCACAGACCAAGAAGTACACACACAAATTAGTATTTCATACGTTGCAGACAGTGCACCGTGCAGTCTGAGAATATCAAGATTGTGCTTCTCTTCAATCTAAACACCCATGGTTTGAGGTTTAAGCACTCTGGTGTTACGTGAAGGTGAAGATGGATAGGATAGACATAAGGGCTGTCAACGAATATTCTGTATTCAAATATATTTTCAAATAGTTTTTAAAAACAGATATTCACAGGTGAAAATTAATATTCGAATATGGAAAAACATAACCGCTCAGCCGCGGCGCAGCTGTCTGCTTTGTGAGTGGGCGAGCAACGTTTCATTAATGTTAATATATAATAATATAATATATAAGAGTCGGGACCTTAAATTACTTGCACAAAACTCCGCTGATCACCAGTCGACATTTGTTTATTGTTCATTTAAACCAGTGTGTGCAGAGAGAGTGAGAGAGTGAGTGAGTGAGGTCTACAGTCTTGGTCATTAGTTCATTTACTTATTTTTATGTATAATATGTTGTGAAATAAGTTTAAACTTAAATAAACTACCTAAATATGTAGTAATGTCTGGTTGTATTAGTTTGTCCTGTTATTGACGTAATGCTGTCATCACCTGTGTGAACCTGTGTGGTTATTCTACAGTATTCATGACAGTAAAATAGAGCATCCTAAGTTAACCTACTGCAGTAATTCTGTTCTCAACCAGTAGAAAATTCTGTAAAACATCATATAACGTGAAACCGTTAGAATTTAGAAAAATACCGTGACATATATATTTTTGGTCAAACCGCCCAGTACTATGTTCTCCCCTGTGTGTGTGTGTGTGGGTTTTCCCTCCCACAGTTCGCAAAAACATGAAATGAATGAATGGTTGTTTGTCTCTATATGTGTGTATGAATGATGGTGGTGGTCAGAGGGGCCGTTTGGCAGCCACACTTCAGTCAGTCTGCTCCAGAGCAGCTGTGGCTACACGTAGCTTACAACCACCAGTGAGAATGTGTTAATGTAGAATAATGGGTAATTTTTACGCGCTTTGGGAGTCTACAAAAGTGCTGTAGAAAAATGTAATGAACAATAATAATAATAATAATAGGAGTGATGAATCAGTTTGGGGGAGCTCTGTGGAGCAAGTCGCTTAAAATGGACGCAACAGCCAAATGGAAAGACAGCTGCTCTTCCAGAGCTGCCATATTGAACGTGTACAAAAGCTGCTGGATATCGTGTCATTGTGTTAAACCCACCTTTAATGCCCCAGGGCTTTGTGACTGGTTCCCCAATGAAAACAAGGCAGAGGATGAGGCATGCTTACTTTCTTTTAGCTTTTATTATGTTAAGTTCACAATAGCCCTCACACTCTTTTCTCTGGAAAAGCCCATAGACTGAAGCACTGTAAAATGTGTAATCTATTGTGTAATGTCTTTGTATGTTGTTCTCCAACCACGCAACAAAAAAATGCTGTATGCTGGAAACTTAATTAGATCTGGTCATAAATCATCACACTCGGCTGATGATTGCAATTCCATTTCCCAATGTCTCTTATCCACTCCACACAGCATCTGAACAATAATCTCCAAAATGTAATTTCAACTAAAGTGAAGACGGCAAAGCTTATTCTCCGTGCAACAACAATAACAACAACAGCAGCAATAAAAAAACAAATGAATGGGAAGTGTGATTAAAAAGGCCTCACACACAAAAAGCCCTGTTCTTTGTGTTGACCCAGTTGTAATTAATTATTAGTATTACATTTTTGTCCTAATGTAAGCAATGAATAACAATATATGTATTTGAGCTCAAGGTCAGTTACTATAAAACAAAATCCTGTTAAAGTGAATTTCTAACATGGGAACAAGAGAACTGCTGTTAAACCTGACCAGAGTCTACATGTTCAGAGAGCGACGTCTGTGTCTAGAATCTTTGATCTCAGAAGTAACAGCCAAACATCAAGAACTGGTACAGTAAAAACAGCACTGCAATAAAAGAGAGACAGAAATAACTGTCGGGGTGCATCCATTACCAGTGACACTGTTTGTAGAGAATTTAACATCTGAGCAACCAGTGAAGCGACGTGTGAAGTTCAAACAACACCACATCCTAATTAAAGAAGTAACACTTGACACTTGAAAATCCATGTGCCACTATGACTCACACCTCGTTTTTCTCTTTTTCAACGTCACCTCATTACTGTCTTACCTCTCATATTCCAAGTTGTCATGGTCACAGCGTGAGTCTTTGTGCTTCTCCCAGTCCTTCCCGTGGCGACACGTCGTCAACAACACAATGTCCTTCCCGTTGTGGATGTGATGGAGTGCGTTCCTGGTGTCGGAGCCGATTCCTGTCAGATAACGCTTCCCTTTGAACATCAGCAGGTACTTCCTCCGTGGCGGGATGGTGTTCCTCACCAGCCAGCCTCGCTCGCCACCCTTCTGTGGGTGATCCTTGGAGAATAGCGGAATGGAGATGTCGAAGCCCGGCCTGAAATGTTCAGAGTTGAGGCTGGCTTTGGCCAACATGGCCTGGCCGATGTTGAAGCCCAGGTCCTCTGTGTAGTTGGGCCACGTGCCTGAGTACAGGTTGAAGATCAGGTGGTTCCTCCCATCATTCCACAATGGGTAACCACGAATACGCTCATCCATATTGGGGATGAACTGTCCTGATAGCTGGTCCCGATCTAAGGTGTCTATTCCGAGCACGAACACACATGCTTCACGTGGGTCGGACGTGTAGTACCGTGACTCTGTTATAGAAGTCAGGATCTTCTTGTAGCTCTCCGACACATGGTCATTTTTCTCGGATGGATAAATATAAACCCTGAATCCCTCCCGTCCTCTGCGACGACACCGCGAGAAGTCAAAACAGGTTTCCATGCGACAGCGGCTGTCTTTGTAAACGGCGGACCAAGCCTGTCGCCGCTGGTGCGGCAACTCCACCGTCCCCGGGTCGGTCTGGAGCTCGTCCAGGTGGGCATAGCGGGGCAAGAAGGCCCGGTCTGTCCAGTTGGGCCACGGCCGCATGACCTCGCCCCGCTGGCGTGTCAGCAGCCGCAGCATACGCAGCTGGACTCCTCCACCCCAGTAAAAGAGGACTAGCCAGCAGCACGCACACAAGACCAGCAGGACATACTTCTTACGCGCCTGCATGGAGGCCTGTCACTGTCTCTCTTTTCCGCTCTGTCACTTTTCTCTCCTCCTCTGCCCCTCAGCTCTGTGGCCTCACAGGGGCGTGGGACTGACTTGTGGCTTATAACGAGGAGATTCTAACAGAGGACAATGTGTTAACAAGGACATCGCTGCCTCAGAGTGTGGCCCAGGCCACTCTGCCATTTAGGATGACGCGATGTGAGCTTCTGACTCTCAGTCTCTCTGTGTCTTCCCCATTAGCTCTCCACTGTGCTCTCAGATGTGTGTGTCAGCCCGTCTCTGCCGCTGCTGCTGTTTCTGCTCTCGCTGCTGCTGCTGCTGCTGCTGCTGCTGTGTGCATTTCTTCCGCTGCTCAGCCTGGTTGGGAGTGATGAAGGGTGATTTCTCTGCTCTCTCAGGCCAAGCGCACTGCCTCATGGTGCCTGACGTGACTGCTGTCTGCAGGGCCCCTCCTGGAGAGAAGTAAACAAACAAGAATACAGATCAGTACACAGAGCGAGTCTGCAAGTAACACTGGTTCATGCTCTGGGAAGAGGAGTGAAAACTGTTGTCTTTTGATAGCTCACTGGATATATTTTCATTTGGACAGATTTTCATTGTGTCAATCACATTAAAAAGCAATGAAGCAGAACAGATGGGGGATTGTTCAAGTGAATCCATCTTCAGGTTGAGCTCATAAACCGAAAATTTAAAAAAATGTGACTCTCTCTCCCTCTCAAAAAAAAAAAAAGAATCCAAACCTGATAAGTTACTTACAAATGTGAGTAAAACCTTTCTATTTCAAAGTGCTTTTAACAATGCAGCAGACTGGACTAGATATCATTGCGCGCCCTCAAACTCCAGTTGGACTGAGATACAGTGGAGATGGAGAGGAGAAAAATATGAGAAAAACAGCACCGTTATGTAGCAATGAATCGTCCATTCAACATAAAGATATAGTGAGAAGGCTTTTCCCGACGAGTACAGTATACTGCGTGTGTGTGTGTGTGTGTGTGTAAGGGGGGAGGACACACCTCACAGTGACGGGCAGTGTTCTTAGTGCCAGCCTCCACACAAAGGCAGCTTTCAGGTCTCACCTGGCCGCGCTCACTCGGCATTCCTCATTTCTGCCTCTTCTCCAGCCAAGCAGAAATGATTCCTGCCTCCTCTGTTTGTGAGGAACACAAACAACACACTGCTGATGTGCGTAAACAGAGAATCCTCTCATTTCCTCAGAGCACATAGAAGAAATAGGGACATATTTCTACAACCAGATTTAATGGTTTCAGCACCTTTATGCCTCCACTGACCCACTGAATGTGCACCATTTTATTCCAATATCATGTTTTTGTTGACTTAAAGGGAATTTGACATTCAGGAGGCCAGAAAAAAACACGACCTTCACTGTTGACCTCCAGCCACACACATCTGTTGAGCCTTTAAGTGAATGTTACTGCAAAAAATGCAATGATTCTCTCAACACCTTCTTAAAATAATGCATTCAGGAAGAGCATTTATTTTTCTTTTTTGTTTAAGGTCACAGTGACATTGACCTTTGATCACCAAAGTCTGTTCTGGTCAGAGATCAATGTGTTCTGAGAATATTACAACAAGATATTATGATAAACTCCATTCAGGAATCTTAATGTAAATCATAATAGCGTACTATTTGTCTGTATGTTATTGAGCATCTATATAAGACCTCAGTCAGGTTTGATTCTTTTTTAATTCACATGTGACCCAGAAATGTGTTGCTCAACTGAGCCCAAATATATTTCCTTGTCGCAGCAGCAGCTAACCCTGAGGTTGAGAGGTCAACCAGGCCAAACAAAAACCTAACTAACCTTACTTTCCCGAACACAGGTCAATCATTCCGCAAAACTGACAGCCTCCCCGAAACTCGTCCTTGGGGATCCCTACCCTGCATGTTTTAGACGCTGCCCTCCTCCAACACACCTCATTCAAATGGTCAGCTCGTCATTAAGCTCTGAAAAAGCCTGATAACCACCTATTTATTTGAATCAGTTGTTTGCAGGGATCCCCAAGGACCAGGATTGGGAAACGCTGCCCTAAACAAAAGAAAACCCTCCACAGGACTACTTCCTGTTGTTGAGAAAAGAATTGGCGATGTGACAGATGTGAAGTATTTACAGCCTAAGCGAGGCAAAGCTTTATTTATACTTTCTATGTTACACAGCAGTGATAAAACAGCTCATCTCCAAATCCATTAAGGTCACCGTGTACTTTGGCTCATGTTCATGGTCAAAACATTGTCTGGGAAATATCATCACTTTGGAGACTAGAAAATATTCTTGCTGGATCCAGTGAGTTTGTTCTCTGACCTTTGACCTTTCCCTCTTTTTTTAGCCACACCTGTATCTATGAAATATGATTTGTCATATGTGAGTCAAGTGATATGTAATGTGAAATAATTGTGTGTCAAAAATGAGATGTGATTATTTTACATTAAATAAATTCAAATGAGATGTGCTCTGTGATAACTAAACTCAATGAACACATCATAAAAACGGTCATTTCTCAGAACATAGTATTATTGCAGTAATGTTATTGAAATTCATTATAACATCCAGTCTATTTTGTCATTTTATTACAGGAAAATTCTGATCTCCCTCACTAGGTGATGATCACCCCACAGGCAAGTCCATAGTCTGTTTGGCACATTTCTTCAAGAAAGAACCACAACCATGTTAAAAAAAAGTCATTTTTACTTTAACTTGAGTACATTTTTAGAGCAGTACTTGTATGTCATATCAAAAATAGTGGTACTTTTACTTGAGTGGAATATTTCAGTAATTTTTCCACATCCAGAAATCAGGTTATAATACAGCATCAAAGTGTGTTAATCATTAGCTGTGACTCCTCCTCTGTCTTCTGTCCGGAGAGTCTTTATTTAAATAGATTTCCACAGCACGTGTGTGAACTTGACGGCTTTAGCATCTGTCGTCCTGTGTGTGTGTGCCAGATCATTTAAGGTTAGCTAATCTACTTGTAGAGCTGTAAGTGGACGGATTTTATTCTGAACCTCCCAGCTGATTGTACTGCTGAGCGTAAACTCCCCCAGTAGATACGGACACTTGGGATCCCATTACATATTCCTTATCAATAATTCATTTGCTCTTTTGGTTAAAGCATTGATTTGCCTCTCTTTCTCTTTGGCTCACATGCTCCAACGCATACAATTAGACTTCCATCTCCTTCAGGACACACTCCAGTGAAAGCTGTGTATGAGCCTCGTCCTCGTGATTTGTGGTTTGTGAGGATAATTGATAGTGACGGCAGGAAGGTGTAATAGAAAAGTGATGGAGGGTATCATTATGGTGATAGTAATACTGATGGGCATTATGTATTTATTCCATTGCCTTATCAAATCTAATGCAGTTTCATGAAGACGCCATTGCCTTTGCCCTTCTCCGTCCAGGTGTCTTCTGAGGAGATTTAAGCACACAATGTCCATCACAGTCAGATCAACGACAGCAGCTTCAATTTCCATAACTTACGCTGACATTTCATGAAGACACCATCATGAAACACACTCGTCCTTCCATTTTACTCATCAAACACTTGCAGCTCAAAGCTTGTAAGAGGAACCGACTTCAAAAGTGTTTCTGAGGTAATGGGTTATTGTGGGTTCAGAGTGACATTACAGAATATTAGTGCATGAAATCACCTTTTCTTACAGAACTAACTAGGAAAAAAAAAGGAATTTTAATTTTCTGTTTGAAAGCCTTTTGTGCACAAGCTCTGAATATCACCCTAAATAGACATAGGTCATTGAAAGTGCTTGATTTTTTTGAAAGAAAGAAGTCAAATTGATATTTAGGTAAATGTCTCCCTTGTTTGTTAAAATTCCACCAACTGTTGATGTTGGACAAACGTGAGTCACAAATACCAGCGCTATTGTGGAGAACAATGAGTGAGTTACGTTAAGCAAAAGAAAGCAAATGATGACATGATGCCTAAAAAATAAAAATGTCAAGATCTCTATCTCACCAAAGAAAATGACAAAGACCGACTTGTCTAAGATCCCAAGGACAATCACTTGTCCAGATGCAGAGCTCGCTGCAAATCAATTAAGTGGACGACATGGACGAAGTTGTCCTCCCATCTTAAGTTGTGTCAGCACATTCAAATTTGAGGGAATTGGTCGTGGAAAGTCCTTGAATATTAAATCATCCAAGATGTGGGAACCCTGTCAAACTGTATGTTGTCACTGTGTCCCCATTGACTACCAGCAACAAGGATGAATGCAAGCTGGTGAACCACCGGGACAAGCACAGACCTGACAGACAACATCCTCAGAGAAGAGACACCACACACACACACACACACACACACACACACACACACACACACACACACACACACACACACACACACACACACACACACACACACACACACACACACACACACACACACGCGTTATGTTCGGACGCACACATGTACACATGAAAGCGGCTTTAAGTGGTGAGAGAAGTCCCTCTGTCATGGACCAATGATGGATGATTATTTTGGGCTGGAAAAGGCGACAAGGATCAGTGAATGCAGAGTTCTGTGGGTGAAAAGACATGGTTCAAGGAAAGGTGAAGGCAGGTGTCAGAGCTCTATACCACTCTACTGTTTTCTCATTTGTCATGCATTTGTATACATACATATATATATATATATATATATATATATATATATATATATATATATATATATACACACAACAGTTTGGCCCCGTCTGTGCCATTTGAGATTTCTTAGATCAAATTAATAAAACCATTTAATTTTATTTACATGTCACTATTGATGATTGGTGATTGACAGCTCGTTTTAATCCTCTACACCAGGGGTCTGCAACCTGCGGCTCTAGAGCCTCATGTGGCTCTTCGGCCCCTCTGTAGCGGCTCCTTCTCGCTTTGAAGTAAAAACTTTTCATGTTTTTCATACTTTTTTGTCAAGTTAAAGGCATAAATAAAAGTGTTTTTGATATTTTGTCCGTCACATCCAATTGAAAAATCTCCCCTAAAAGCCATTCAAGTAATGTGTACATGGAGAAGTCCTGTCCATCTTGAGATCCGTGTACTTAGGCCAGGCAGATTTTCTCAGACATAAACTACAGAAAATTGTACAGAAAATGTCATTTCAAAGTCGTTTTTCTACACTTTAGATGTTGGGTATCAACTTGCAACAAACTGTAGTGCTTTAAATATTGTATATATGTGTTAAAAAATATTATTTTATCTTCAAATAGGTTTTGCGGCTCTAGATTAATTTTATTTGGGTGGAGAGGAGACAAAAATTACTCTTTTTATTCTAAAGGTTGCAGACCCCTGCTCTACACCAATAGAATCAGGCTCTGGTTTCTTTCGACGTGAATGTAAATCACTCATCATACGCATTTGACGGACATTCACCCTTCACCAATCAGAACGATCAAAGTCCCAAAGCATGCTGGGAAGTGTAGTTCTTCATTAGAAGTGGTTTTGTTCCGGTGGAAATAACATATTTTGATAAACAGCAAAGGTAAGACGACATTTCTGTCTGTGTTTCTTGAAAGTGAGTTGTTTTTTTTGTGAATCTTGGTCATAGAGTGATAAAAATGTTACCGTTGTAATCTGTGTCTCTGCTGTTTACATAATCACTCTGATTCTTTTCTGATCTTATGAAATGGTTTTGTCTCTGTAACTAATTTGTGCTATTTGTGCTGCGATCTTGACCAGGACTCCCTAGAAGAAGAGATTGGGTATAGCAATGGGATCTTCTTGGCTAAATAAAGATGACATAAATAAATAAAAACACGAAGCTGCTGCCAACTAACAGTAGTAACCACGGCAACTGCTGATTTGGTGGTGACACATCGACCAAACTCAAACCCTTTCCCGTTTCGCTGAACTCTCCGGTGTGGAAATATTTTGTGTTCCCTGTGAGTTTTTGTCAACAATGTCTGTGTTGTCAACATTTTTAATGATTGCAACTATTTTTTCTGGATGAAATATGATTCTGAAGCTGGTAAATATAGAGTCTGGTCTGCAGGACATGGCAAGGTCAGTGCTTTAAAAGCAAAGGAACATGTGGAGGAAAATAAAAAAGGTGAGGCTGAAGAACATTAAAGGAGGATTTAATGAGTGATATTTCACACATATTTATGTGACAGCTGTACTTCCTGCTCTCCAGCCTTCACACCCTTAGGTTTTTCCTCAACGCTTTCTATGTTTCTGCAGCTTTATGAAGTCTTTCAAAAGAATACAATGGGAATTTGTCTTTTCATTATGGCTTCTTATTCTACAGCGCCGTGCCGTTATGCAGGCTCAGATTGAAAATAAAAACTGAAATGGATGTCACTGATGATGGCCTTTCTTGCAGGGAAAATTCTACTTTTGTCTGTTTGTGTTTTTCTCCAAATGGGATCCTGTTAACTGTATTGATTGACTTTTCTCTCATTTGTTTGCTGTTTTTTGGGGGTGGCACAAATGACATTGTAATCACTCACTCAGAAATAAAATCCACCTCCACAGCAGTCATTCTGCAGGTAGCAGAGTCATTACCAGAGTAAGAGAAGCAGCAGCTGCAGGATTATCATTAAATCTGAGAATGACTAAGGTAGTGAGTGACACAGAGCAGGTTGTGAACTGACAGATGTCTGGGCAAATTAAATGTATGCCTCTTTCCGAATGTTTAGCTTGTGTAGAGCATCCAGTTGACTGAAGGAAGCCTCTGACACAAATCTTGGACGATTGCACTGTAAAATGCCCGTGTGTCAACAGGCCTTTATGTGGCTTTTTGTGGCCGCGTGTGAGTGCGTACAGTCGTCTGTCTGAACTATACTTAAACACACATCTGGCATGTGTGTTATTGCTGGCGACATATTAATGCAGGAAAATGAAGCGTTTTGGAGAAAACACAAATCCTGTGGTTCTGCGACAGACCTCAGTGCAGCTAAAATTAAATCTGGGTCTCTGTCATTAGAGGCTTGAAAGATACGGCAGACGGTGGGACCAAAGGGCCAGAGGATACCAGAAGTTAGCTTCTAGGGTGAAACTTTGGGTTTGGATAAAATATGTAATTGCAATTTCTCTGACATACTATGTGTTTGTACAGAAGAGGGGCAAAACTTGAGATTGAAGTCAGAATTTGGAGAAACTTAACTTAAAAGTTACGCATTACAGCTTCTCAAGTTCTCGTTCTTGCAACAGAGTATAGTTTTTAATGTTTGTGATGGGAACTGTGATGTGTAAAAAATAACTCTTGTTTTGTATTCTCCACTGAATTCTAAATTACTGCACAAATCAATCGCACAGAAGAAGAAAAAGACAGACTTCTGAGATTAAAGTGGGAATCCTGACTTTTTTTCCCTCAAAATTCTAAGATTTAAGGGGGAAAAGTCTGAGAAAGAACTCAAAAATCTCACTTTAATCTCAGAATTCAGACTTCTTCCGTAAAACTCTGATTTGAGTTGCAATTTTTAGGTGAAGCATCAGATTATTCATGGTGTTGCAGAATTTAACACAAAATTGCCTATTTAAACATGAGATACCATCAAAATATAACTACTCTGATGCAAGGAGAAGCTGCAGTAAGCAGTAAGTGTCTTTTAGGGTGAATTCCAATTCCTTACTTAATCCTCAATCTTAACCCTCAATCTCAAAAATGCGCTCTCCCGCTCGTGCAAGTGCTGTCCTGATTCTCAAGTTTAAGGGCTGTATCGCCCTTAATATTGAGATTTTCCGAGACCACCCTTGGGAGCAAGGGCTACCCAGAATGCATTGCATGTTTTCACATAACAAAGATGGCGTCGAAAGCAGCGAAGCGAGTGCGATACAAATGAAGTATTTTCTTTGTTAATGCAGGAAATTGCAGCGCCTATCCGTCACCACGACGCAGAAGTATAAAGGCTCGAGTGGTCTACGTGGTGATGCAGACGGATAACGCATTACACAGTCGGAGAAGTATAATGTGGCCTTTAGACGTAATCGATTATGTCGACTACAGACATTCATCGATGATGAAATGTAAGTGTCGATGCGTCGTGTTACTAGCTACAGGAAGTGCTGGGGGCAGTATTGCTCATTGTTTACATCTCGTAAGGAAGCAGAGAAGAAGAACGCACAAATTATGACGGCAACATACAAATAGCCTCAAAAACTCCGACCAAAAGTTTCCAAAGTTTGGGAACATTTCACTAAAAATAATGGTAGCACTACGGTGATGCACGAACACCTTAAACGTCGCAGAGAAGTGAGTTCACATATAACATTGATACCTTCAAGTACTTTTAAAAACAAGTACTTTTACTTAAGTAGACATCTGACTGTAGTACTTTTACATCTACTTGAATAAAATTTAGCAAGGGTTATCTGTACCTTTATTCATGTAATGAAGCTGTGTACTCTGTCCACCTCTAGGGGGACCACCCGTCCCGCGTAGCGCGTGCGCGCACAGCGATTAAAGACCAATGCATGCGTCCCGCAAATTGAGACTGTGTCACGCATAATCAATGCTGGCTCAAAAAAAGTTGGTCGCTCTATATCCTGGAGCCCCAGGCAGCCAAACCAACATTACTTGACAGTTCAGCACGCTACTGTTGCCACACCCAACCAGTCAGTTGAACTGCTGACTCAGTTGTTGTCATGAGTCTGAGGCACCGCCACCATCAATTAAAAAGAGAAGGTGTGGGTACAAGAAAAACTGGGAAAATTAATATTTGTAGCTGAAATGTGTTGAGGGAGATACCGAGAGGGATTTTTGTGACTTTTGCAAAACGTCCTTCTCAATCGGACATGGAGGGTAACACGATGTCAAACGACACAGACTCACGGAGACTCACGGAGACTCACAAGAAACGTGTCCAACAGAAAGAGACATCCAAATCTGTGGATGCTTTCCTCCGACCTAAACACGACTTTCTTGCTGTCAAAGTGACTGCTGCAGAGGTGACGAGTAGGGGTGGGAATCACTTGACACCTCACGATTCGATTAGATTACGATTCAGAGGTCAGCGATTCGATTCTAAACCGATTATCTCGATGCAAAAGTAAAATAAAGCAACATAAATATAAAAGGGGTAGTGCCCCCTCATCTGCCTCATCTGGTGCAGACAAACGGCCCTTTTATTTCTGCGCACCGCCCCCTGCGCTGTTCTCTTCTCCCTCTCCTGCGCCGTTCGTCGCTCCTCTGCGTCTCCAAGCGGTCTCTTCATGTCTAAAGCAGACTGGATCATTTCTCTATGTGTTTTATCCCCACATAAAAATAATGATCTTTATGACAAAGATGGAGTACAGTCACGATGAAGTGCAGGTGATCTGAGTGAAACATGGTGACAGACTCTGAAGAGCAGAGCGCACTTTTCATCGTTTTCACTCCGTGGTCTTAATCTTTGTGAAAGAAGACGCTTTAACGCTGCAATTACGGGAATAACAGATGCATCATATAAGCTGATGTCTTTAGTTAACTGCTCAAAGAGAGAGAATGTTCTCTGGTGCGAAGTCAATGTCGCGGGGAGTTCATAATCTGTGCCGCACGCAGCCAAGTTTCACTTTTGCGCAGAGACTTTCCAGCGTTTAACACGTGCTGTTCCACCGTGCTGTAGCTGTGTTTCGACCGCCGAATTATCGGTGCATTCCTAAATATAATATCTTTATTGACAAGAACGATGTAACCATAATAATGACGCACTTGATAGTGTGACTTGGGTTTCAATCGGCACCTGGACAAGCGTGCGCTGCGCGGATTACATGGTGGAACAGCGCTCTTGTTCCCCGGTATAGAAAAAGCCGAGGTGTATAAAAAAAATCTATTTTAAATAAATAAACAAGCAAAGCCTGGCGACCCGCTAGGTTTATAATACACTGGGGGAAACCCTGGCTCTGCAGCGAGAGAAGCGAACAGAATGTTGCAGCAGGCGAAGTAATTTAATTTTTTTAAATTCCGATTATTAACTTATCCGCATCGATTCGGAATCGTTCTAGAGAGAATCGCGATGCATCGAAGAATCGATTATTTTTCCCATCCCTAGTGACGAGTGTGTATCACACTGTCCAACACGCTACAGTTTTGTTTTCCTGCGCCTGCCTTTACTAACATGCAAGTTCACCATCCTTCATCCACCTTCTCGTTCCGTGAACCTCTGGAGTCGCGAGTTAAGACTTTTTTTAACTGTTCCTGTGGTGTTGAGCAACTACAATTCCTGTTAATCCTATACGTTTACATAGTAGTTTTATTTAAAGTGAATACATTGTAATGAAAAATAAATAAAATTAAATCGTAAGTGGAAGTGCGTCTGTCAATTCATTGAATGTTCAAAGTATTATTTAGAAATAAATACTCGGGCCTATTGGTGGGCCTATTCATGAGCATACATCAGCAATTACACATGTTTAGGGGAATAGGGCATTATTAATATACCATGTAAGCTGGTATGTGCTAGAAATGGGTAAACCACTATCAGTGAGCGCCAGGCGCCAGTGTCCCACATTGTCCCTCAGAAACATACCCCTTGTCCCCCCTTTGTGCTTATTTGCAGGTGGTCACCCTATCCACCTCTGATGTATATGCGAGAGAGAGAGAGAGAGAAATACAATTAAACTGCATTATATGTTGCTATGTTCCCAGTCTACTATATTGGCAGACTCAGTTCTATTGAATAGTAGTTTTAGCATGTTTTGAATACTTACATCCGCTGTTTCATTGTGTATGGTGTTTCTGTTTTTGCATTTGCATATTTTATATCGCTTATTTTATATCTTATTGAAGTGCTCGTCTGCTCCTTGTCTGACCCTGCTGCTGTAACATGAGAATTACCCCAGTGGGATCAATTAAGTCCAATAATGATTTTTAAATAATTCAAAGCCACATTCCATCATATGTTTGTAAAATCCTTTTTTCAAATGCTATTTGTTGAAATCCTTTCAACAAGTACCATACATTCAAATTACGAGTGGGTTTGTAATATCAGTTTGCTCGGGCTAGGGACAGTGGATAACAAATAAAATTAAGCCGCTTAGAAGCCGATTATGTAAGGGCATAAAAAACATATTTAACAACATTTTATGATTTCAAACAAAAAGCACATTTTAAACAGTAAGTTGTCATTGCAGATGGTTGGTGTGTCTTGTAACCCTATATATTCGGGCTGACACTATGGGTCCAAGAGGTTTTGTCTGTGGTTTCTATAGTGGCCCCACTTGTGTTTGCCCACATCAAGACTGTGCCCATTGCAGGGCTACCTGGGTGCTAAGTGGGCCTGGGCTTGAAGTGGGCAATATGCTTTCAGTAAAATGGGCCAAACAAGGGTGGGCCACCATGGAAACCACAGACAAACCCACTTGGGACCCATACTGTCAACCTAAATATAACCTGTATGGGGCCCACATGGACACAAGCAAGGGTCCGTGTGACGTAAATATCATCAACTACCCATATACGCATCAGACTTTTACCGATGCAGGCGAAAGCTGTCACTTTTTATTCAAAATATTATTTCCTACTCGCTTGAAATGCATCAGCGCCGACTTACGTAGTACAGCTTAGAAACCAGCAGAGGGCACGTGCAAGGTTTATATCAGTCTGCGGGTGGACACACCTGTACAAACCATCTCTTAAAGAATACAAGGACATATAAATGTGGGATAAACTACTGGTGAGGAATCACAGCCACTTGAATGTGAGACAGAGTCCACATGCGTTGAAAGCGAGTAATGACTCCCTGCAAACACAGGATGCATCCATATGGTGAGTGTCTATTTACTGTGTGTGCTTTTATTTTATTTTTCGAGAGCCAAAGAAATACTGCTGCGGCAAATATGAATAAATAAATAAATAAATAGAATCTGTCTCCAATGACAGACCTATATTAACAGCTTATAACTGATCCGTGCTCCCTTTTCTGTGCTCGCCCTTTAAAATCGAGCTCTTCTCACACACACATGCACACACACACCATATGCATATAAGCACAGGCATACACACACACATACACACACACTATTTTATGCACAATTTGGTGAGAGCTGAACAAATGGCTTTTTTACTTGCCGTCTCTGTGCAGCTACTCCAGCATTTTTCCATTAGCCGGACCACCTCGGAACCACAATGGCCGTAAACTTAATCAAGCGCTGGTTATTTTTTACGAGGCCATTTTTTATAATATGTACAACAGCGCGTTCCTCCCCACCTTAATAACACCATGCTTTTGCTCGGTGTGGGCTGAGGGACTCTTGACACCGTTAATAAGATGTTTACCTCCAGCTTAACGCCCTGCTAGCACAACCATCTCATCCCGGCCGCGCTCACATTCCAAACCCAGCATAATTACAAGCTGGGTTGATTAATTATGTCTCGACAATATGCTGCACTCCAACGCCACAAGGGCTAATTAACAGGATGAACAAGATGAGGAGGAACAATTATTAGAAGGGTTCAAGCTCTCACACTCTGAATTTGGCAACGCTGTTTACAGAAAGATCACAGTAGCTAACACTGACACACCTCTCTCAGAACAAATGTAGTAAAAAAAAAAAAATCCTACTACTATCCTACTGATATAGCAAGACTGCTGCTCTATGTGGAGGGTGCAGAGCTGTGACACCTGACAACACACACAGAACTGGCAGCGTTTGGCAAAAATCCATACCTGCAACTGGTTTTATCTGTGCAGCCTAGAGGCAGTGCCATCACAGACCACAGATCAGATGGGCTTATAAACAATATGACCTTGACAAGACAAGGGAAGATATATTATCTGACCCTGGGATAAGAAGCAGCTGCACATTCCAGCCGAGGTTCAATTAGAGCTGCGTCCCTGACCACGGAGATTAAAATCATTTTTAAGATTTCTGAACGTGTGTGTGTGTGAGAGAGGAATAACGTTTAATTATTTATGACGCTAATATTATTACACTGTTAAAATGTATATTTGGTTTGTGTCTCTAACAGTAAAACAAAAAATAAATAGAAATTAAGATGTCACAAAATGTCTGAACAACACATGATTTTTGTGAACATTTTAGAGTGAAAAGCACTATCATTTTTAAGTCATGAAGTACTGGAATTACTAGAGAAAGATGCAGGCTCTCTTAGTACTTTAAAGTAAATCACTAAGACTGTATGCTGAGCCAGCATTTTTAAGTCATTCAGGTGAAATATTAACATTTCTCCATTTACAGATAAACTGATAACATAAATTCACAACCATCACTTTATTCTGTGCACGTTTTATCTTGACATGTGATATTAACATTTTGTCCTGGCACTACTCTCCAAATCCGTTTATCCTTGTGTTTTTTTATGTTTTACAAAATTTCAGATTTTTTCTCTCTGTAGGTCAGGTTTTAAGCATCCTTAACATCCAATTTTACATTTAAAGACATGAAAATACTCACACAAATACACAAATTCATACATTCAGTATAATAACTACACACATTTATAAACCATTTGGTCACTTTAACTTATCATTTATTGGTTTAAATTGGTTGCACCACCTGACAAAAAAAAAAGCGTTTTCATATCAAATGTGTTTTAGACATCAGTTAAACCTAAACCTATCCTAACCTAAACCTAAGCCTGGCAGCCCGTCAGGCTTATAAAGCACTGGGGAAACCCTGTAAAAATAATAATAATAACAATTGTAGAACTTTCCAGCAGGTGAAACTGTATGTGTCTGAAGTTTGATTACGAACTGCTCCAAGGACTTCATCATCATCTAATACATACAGTTTCACCTGCTGGAAAGTTCTACAACTGTAAAATTAACTCATGTTGTGTCGAGATGTATTACCTCTCTTTTCTTTTTGCAAGATATGCTTCCCTTGCAGCTGGATCATTGTTAATGCTCGCCCTGTGTCGTGCTAATATTGATAGTGATAGTGGCATCTACAGTGTACAAATTATCATGCAAAATGATTTAAGGTGTGTAATATCTTTAAATTCAAAACTAATAAACATTCTAGAAGTGTCATGGATAACATTAGAGCTTTGAATAGCATTACACAGTGACATTCCTTGTAGTTGTGTCACTTGATTAACGGTTGAACCACCTGACAATTGCAACTAAACTCAAATTAAACAGATTCTGTTTGGATGCAAGCATCATTTTCTACCCTTGTCATGAAGTTCAAACAGAACAAAAAAGACAAAAGTTTTCCAGTTATTTTAGCAGCTTTAAAACTATTGATATTAGGAAAAAAACATTATTGAAAGACTTCAAACATAAAATAATGCCCGAGTATTTTATTTTGAATTTATCATTATTAAAATAACATTTTTAATAGTTTTCTTAGTCTGCTCACATGCTCAGACAGCTGCATCACCTGATATAACATAAAATAATATAATTATTTGAATTTACTGAAAAATGTATGAAAATAAATAGGTTTTATAAAATAATGAGAGATTTAATAGCTTCAAAAAACTTGCTAAATCGTGACCCAATTTCAAAGTCAGTAAACTATCATGACCCATATCACAATATAAATTGTATCAAGAGCAAATTTGATCATCATAATTGATCATAATTGATACAATGATGCACAAATGTGTTGGTTGGTTTCTTTCTTTGGGATTCATTAATAAACAGAGCACTTGTGATGTGAAAGCAGGTCATTTTCAGCTCCTTCCCGAGTTATTAGGTATTACAACTTGAACACAGAGGAAAAAAGAGGCATCTATGACATACTGCAGGCAGAACATCAAGAAGACACAGCCTTGTGCTGCGTTGGGTTTATAAGTGAGATGTTATGCAGCTCTTTCAAAGAAGCTTTCAAGTTAATGGAAACTTCCCCTATACAGCTCTAACAGATACTCTTCATCAAGGCTTACATGTAATAAATGTGTGTCTTTAAAGGGACTCTGATTATTATGCAGAAACAGTCTGACAGGAATAGCTGTTTCAATGGACATTGATGGCCCCAAAAGTAAAGGGGGGCATATAGGAGCACATTTCAGCAAGAAATGTCCTTCATTAATGTGTTACATGTGAAACAGACACAACAGGCGTTGTATTTGTAACACATTATTTAACACAAATTACAGGACAAAAAAAGAATCAGAGCTCATTCTCAAGAAGTGCAGCTTGTGAGACGCTCATGCAAAGACCTCAGACACTAGTTCGGAGCCTTGTTTGTTTTTTTTCTAACAATGTAATAGGTTGCACTATTTCTGCATTTCTGTTGGTCCAGCCCTGATGCAGCCAGAGGCAACACGGCCAACCCACAGTCCATCTGTCCAAAATGTTGTTGCGTTCATTTGTGGTTGTGGTTAACGTTAACGCCGTATAGTGCCCAGCACTAAAAAAAGGTGCTTCTTAAATGTGAATATTGTCTGGTTTCTTTGCTCCATTTGACCAAAAACAATCAAAACTAGGTTCTGATGGATGTGCAAGAAGATCTCCAGCTAATGATGAAATGATCATCCAGGAGGAGGGCACGTCTCTTCTCCCTGAAGTGGGGTGCAATGCGCCGTCAGCGAGTCGAATAAATGACCTACACCTACAATGTAATGAGTGAGGATCAGCGCCATGAGCGCAATGCAAAGCTGTTCTTCCATGTTTATCGGAAGTGGCGCGTTAGTCCGGTTCCCGGTGCCGACGGTCTTTGCGGTCTATTTTGGTTCGTTTAGAACTCTGCATATGTGAAAGCAAACCGTACCCACGTCTGTTTGCTACATTGTAACATTTTTCTGACTGGTGCAGACCAAAGCAATCAAACTGTAGGTGTGAATGCGCCCTTAGAGCAACATCACCAACGCAGACGGATCAGCACTTTCTGAAATGTTATGGACCAAACTGAAGAAGCACATCCATCAATGGCAAAATGGGGTTCCATGTGTTGCCCGAGGACACATCAGCATGTAACAGCGGAGCAGGGAACCAAACCCACGACTTCCAAAAAGAAAACTTGCTCTATCACTGAGCCACTGTTGCCCATGTGTACATTTATGTTTCCAACTTCTCAATTGAAACACCATGAACTCAAGTGGTGACGTCTCTCCCGGTCCCGAGTTCCGATGTAAATGGAATGCGGCATGAGAACCGCATCAACTGGCAAATGGGAGTTTCCAACGCTCACAAAAGCATCATCATTTACAACATGAATGCATCACACTCTTGTCATTGAACGCCACATAATCTAATAATACATGTCACAAAACGACTCCCAGTCTACCTGTCACTGACTCATGCACAGATCCGTTGCAGCCTTGCAGGTGTCAGCAGCAGGTTCACCCAGTTCTGAACACTTGTCACTTCCCCTGGAGCAGTTTCAGCACAGCTCATATAGAGCTTTCTGCTTTAGCTACAGTGCAGGGGACTGAAAAACACCAACTTCTCTCAGTTACCGGGAAAAATTGAAGTCACAACTTCCCAATAAAGCACATACACCGATACCAACTGGATAGTCTGTGGGTATTTAAGCAACTCATATGTCTACATCTGGCTCACATTCACCAAAACACGCAAATAAAGACTGATACTGTCATGATAACCCAGTGAACGACCTCACACACATGGATTCAGTCCATGCTGATGTGAGGGCAGATTATTTACCTTTGATAACGAATAACGAGTAAACACATGATACACATTATAAACAAGCAAAAAAACACTTGATTATAAATAAACAATAAGCTATGGCGGGTTAGGAGAGAGAGAGGGTTTAGCGGCTGCTGATTAAAGGTGAAACAAATAATAACAGTCACAGCCGCAACATGTGCGGTGTCATATGTGCACGGACAATGAAACACTGCTGCTGCTGCTGCGTATGTGAATGAAAGATCCGCCTTTAGAGCAGAGGAGAATGAGATAATCTCTGCTATATTCTCATCACAACCATTGTTACTTGGCTGCATCAACAGAGACAGCGAGCGTTTGGATCAGAAGGCAGTTCAATCCCCGCTGCGCTCCGCATCCACACACACACACCCCTACACACACACACACACACACACACACACACACACACACACGCAGAGAGAGAGAGCTCGACCTTACCGTGTGTCTGTGATCCACGCTCCTCTTTCTGCGTTTCCTCTTCACGCCACGGCCGGACATTTGCGAGTCGATCCAACAGTGCGAGCGCGGCGCCTCATCCTCCTCGCGCTCCTCCTCGTCGTCGTCGTCGTCCGTGTGTGTGTGTAGTGAATGGTGATGAACGTGCGCGTTAAATTGTCCATTTTCCCACATCCACAACACAGTCCGCACGTTCACGACCCGCCCCCGAGCGGCCGTGATTGGCTCAGAGGCTCCTCGACGTAGTCATTACTCGCACTGTAAAGAATATAAAACACACACACACACACACACACACACACACATCTGGATCTGCGACCCCGCAACTGGAGCGCTTTGGAAACGCAGATTTACGCACAGGCGGTGAAGCGACACTTTACCAGCCTCCATGTGCTCTATATCTGCTGATCACTACTGTTTTAGATTTCTATAGCAGTGGGACAGACGGACATCAGGCTGGAGAGATTCACATTATTATCATTATAGTTATAGCAATAATAGACTAGTACAATAGAAATTATAGTATGGTCATATATTAGTTAATATGTTAATTGACTATTTTTCTCTGGTGTTTTATTCATGAATGTGCAAATAAACCAATAACCAATGTAGCACATACTGTACGACTACTACTGTGGATGCATTGCACTGCTCTGTGGATATCCTTTAGTCTCTTTTGTCATGAAATTAAAATAATATTTTTCAAACTCATGTTGCAGCAGATGTGGATATACATTTTCTTCATTGTGCAAAATAAATAAACATAAAAAAGTAAGTCAGGTCACCATTATACAAGACAAGGAGGCAGAGGCTCAACATTTCACCAACAGCTTCATCACTTTCTTGGTCTGTTTGCTCTTCTTCTTCTTCTTCTCTCTCTCTCTCCTCTGCCTCTTGATCCATCTCTAGATCCTCTTGTTCTGTCTGAACTTGCCTGTTGATCTATTTCTCCCTCAGCATCTCCTTCTACCTGACCCTTCAAGATACATAGAAACACAATGAGTTGAACTAATAACTCAACATAGAGGCTAATGTCATGACTTTAGCTCACAACAGTCATTGTTGTTTTGGATGTTTTTTGGATTTTATCACAGTTTTCTGGAAACACTTTTATATAAATATCTTGGCTTTCTCCACTTTCTAATCATTACTCTCCTCAATGAAAGCTTGAGTTAAATAAGTCTTATATGCTGCAGCTTGACTGAAATGTTTCATATTTCATATTCATATTGAGTTCCATAAAATTCCAAGACTGTCTGCATCACAAATGATTCTATCCTGTGTAATCCTTTAGACCAGGGGTTCTCAAAGTTTTGATACCTGAGGGCCAATTTAGGAACCCAACATTGGACTGAGGGCCGCCAAAGGAAAAAAAACAGAAATAAATCCCATTTGTAATCATTTTAATGACCAGTTCTACAGTTTACACGTATTGGTCTGTATCCAGTAATGTCCAATAAACATTTAACAAGCTTAGTAGCTCCTGGATTAAAACTATCAACTGTAATTCATTGCGGGGCCGCCAGAAATGTTTCTGCGGGCCACCATTGGCCCCGGGCCGCACTTTGAGAACCAATGTTTTAGACTCAACTTTCTAGTAGAGGTCTCGCTCCTCTCACTCCCTGTGCTGCTACTGTATATACGGCGCAAAGAAGGGGTTTGATTTTATTTAATTTCTGAACCTCAGGCATTTTGTGATAGAAATGGTTATTTTTAAATCCGTTTCCTGCTTTTTTCTATACAATATAGCCCAAATGTCCGCATTTATTTTTCATATATACAGCAACGTAACACCACGGGTTGTTTTTGTTGTTGTTTTTGTTGTATATTTGTCTTTTTTTCTGCTTTTTAATGTAACGTCAAGCCTGTACATTTGAGAATCCAGGGCTATGTTCTGCATATCGTCCGATATTTACGATCGAGTATTTTTATTATTGTACAAATCTGATATTACTTTAACATTGTTTTTTCTTACTATTATTGTGGAAGTGTGCCGTCGGAAGCAGCTTCTGTATGAAGGTATATTTTTTATACCTTGTTAACACAAAATAGGGGCTACAGGTTCATAAATCCTTGTTACAGGTACACAAATCCTATCCTGTGAATCACAAATTACAACGGTCATGCACTCAACACTTTTGCGCCAATCGTTGCAGTGAAGTTGGTGCAAAACACATTCGCACACCTGTGTTTTATAATCTGAGAAGATACACAACATTTGTGCATTTGTTAAACCCAAATGTGAACTAATGCTAGTGTTGTGTCTGTCATGAATGATTCGTTCGAAAGTACGAATCATTTAAGTGAACGAACTGACTGGGATCACTTAATGAACTGATTCGTTCCTTTCTTAGTTCAGTTGAGCTCAGCAGCGATCGTGGTGGCCAGCAGTGGAACTGTCGCGTTCTGTGAATCACTCCTGAAGTCGTTCGCCGACGCCGTCACTCACTCTTGAATAGTCTGCAAACAGCGCAAGCCGTGTGCACCGAGCGAGGAGGGAGTGACTAGTAAGAAGAACTGTGTCTGTCGTGCTGTTTTGATTCGTTCGCTCTGTCAGTCACTGACTCACTCATGATTCACAAACGGACAGACACACAGAGAGCTGGTGAACTGTGGCTGCGGTATACACTGACACACAGAGAACTGTGGCTGTGGACAAGAATCTCGTCCGCGCTGTCACTCACCCTATGACCTGCGGCGCGAACGTACTGCACTCAGGGAGGACGTGAGTCACGAAGCAGGGCACTGGGCTCCTGCTAAGAACTGAACGATTCGGTGAACGAATCTTTTGAACGAATCATTTTAATGAACGGATTCTAGCGATTCAGTACACTCAAATGAACTGCCGATCCCATCACTAACTAATGCATCAGAAGTTGTGCATCTGTGAAATAATTTCTTATTGATAAAATTCTATAGATGATTGAGCATTTTCTTGCACAACTACAAGTCAATTGATACAAGTGCTCGAATCTGCTCGAAACTTTGTGGAAGCCTGGGTGTGGAGCTCCAGGGTAAAGGTTGGGGTTAGGGTTAGGGTTAGGGTAAGGGTAAGGGGTAAGGTCCTATGTTCCCCGGGTTGGGTTAGGGTTAGGCTAACCCTAACCCAACCCTTTTGGGTGAACAGCGGGGAACATAGAACCCTTTTTTAGAGAAAGGGTCCTAAGTTGCCCGGTCTCATACAAAGCGGGGAACATAGGACCCGGGGAACATAGGACCCGGGGAACATAGGAACTGGGGAACACAGATACGGTCCCCTAGGTAGCAGTGTTCTTTTAGAGCTGGAATGTAACTTTTGACCGCAACACAACAAGCTATAGGTTTTATTATTTTTCTAACAGGGAGCACTTGGTTCATTAATTACTTGGGACTTTCTGCTGTTAGCTGTTAGCTGTTAGCTGTTAGCTGTTAGCTGTTAGCTGTTAGCTGTTAGCTGTTAGCTGGGGGCTGGAGCTAACTAACTGTTACTACCAGCTGCTGATGAATACTTACTTTCTTGAAAAATGTTCTGATATCCATTCTTCCTTCACGTTATTCTGCTAAACTGCTGTTGTCGCTCTTTGTGCTTCAAGGTGCACACACGTTCTAGGAGAAGGTCGTAAAGAAAACGTGGACTGGATTTTCAGGGATGTGGGCGTTCTTTATATGAACAAGTGGAATGGATTGGATAACGACGCACTGAAGGGGCGCTCTCTGCCTTAAGGGAAACTGACAGATTTATGATCATATTTATTTTATTTGTAAAAATAAATAAATAAATAAAAACTCCAAATTATTTAGGGGGCTTAAGAATATTTTAGGGGGGCTTCAGACAGCAGTCTGGAGCCAATAATATTATTATTATCATTATAGTTATAGCAGAAATTTACCAGTACAGTATAAATTATAGTATGATTATATTTTGTCATTTTATGGTTATATTGAAAAACTGGGTCACCGTCCATCACAGGTCCACATAGAGACACACAACAATCCACTCTCAACTACAGTCAATTTAGAGTGTTCAATTTAGCAAGGAAACGAGAACCCAGATGAACCCGCACACACGGAGAACATGCAAACGGCATGCAGAAAGGCCCTGTTCTAACCGAGTCACAAACATGGGTCTTGTTGCTGCAAAGGCAAGAGTGCTAACCAACCACCAACCATTTGGCGACTAAATAATATGTATGATTTTAATATGTATGTGTGTATATATATATATATATATATACACATATATATATATAGTATATATTTTACTTTGCAATGTTATTGTGTTTTATAATTTATAGGTGAGGTCTTACAAACGTGTTTCTATTTTAATTTACTTTTTTAATGTTTTTTTTTTTTTTTATTCATAAATGTCCAAATAAAACCAATAACAAAATGTAGCACGTTACTACTACTACTACTACTAATAATAATAAGGTTGCATGATAATCTTACCAGAGAATGACTTTGGTAGAAGTTGAAGTCACTGTTTATAATAGTACACAATGTGAAATGTGCATTTTTACCCCCAATTGTCATAATAATGGGAAAAATGTTGGTTTCTTAAACGTGAAACCTATTTTATTAGATTCCTTGACCCTCAAAATGTACACTTTGACACCAAATGTGTCATTGTAGCTATAACAGAAGCAAAGATATGGGCTCAAGAGTATTTTCGGCGTATTGGCGGCCATTTTTGTTTTTTTGTTTATTTCCAAAGTGTGATCTCACTTGTGTCTTAGGATAAATGTATTTGTATGACCCTAATGTACTAAAATAAGTAATATTATAAACTACAAGTTTATAGTCTGTCACTACCAAAACAGCCTCCCTCTTGCCCATTCCATTGTGTCCTAATGATAATGCATAATAATAATGCATTAAATTCTAAAACTGCTTCACAATACAAGACCTTCTATGACTCTGTGGTGGCATCGGCCATCTTTTTTGGAGTGGTCTGCTGCAGTGGTATCTTGACAGCAGACAGGAAGAGAACAGACAGACAATGTGGTGATTAAATAAATAATTTAAAAAGCCACCAAGGTCCTGAGATGCTTCCTTGACCGATCAGAGGTGGCGGGAGAGAGAAGAATGATGGCCAAGCTGTCATCTATGATGGACAGCGTGTGTCCCGCCCCCTGCAGGACACCATCGCAGCACTGATCATCATCTTCAGTGACAGACTGAAACACCCTCAATGTTGTACGGTATGATGTAAAGTAGACCACATAAATGTAACTCATCCTATGTATATAGAATATCTGACAAGTGCTATATTAGTATTATTATAACCCTGTCCCCATTGTGGCATTAATAAAGTATTACTGGTTACTTGTAACTGATTAGCATGTATATTAGGACTACTGACCCTTTATTAATCATTATAATGACCATATTCTATTACCGAGACGCCACTTTAGAATGGGAAACATACCCTAACCCACATGCAGTTTGTGTATTGTTGAATCGGTTGTATTTATTAAATATTATTAATGAAGAACAACAGTGTTTGTGCTAACTTGATATTTAACACAGAGGAAGTTCATAAATAGATATACAGTGTAACATATGGTAAAAAGCACACAATTTGATTTTTTTTTAACGTGATATAAAAAGCAAAACTGTCAAATGTGAAAGAAAAGAGGGAGGATCTTCCTTTATCGCCGAAGATATACACAGGTTTTCATATCCACAGAATGTGCACAAATAGGCTGTGTTTTCAGCAGTATTACTCCAAAAGTACGTTCTATTTTGGCCTGTGTGGTTAAATAGGCTGCATTTATTTTGGTAACACTCCACAGCCTGAAAGGATCTGCATGGGGAGGCTCAGAATCACCTATAATGATAGGTTGTTTTTAAAATAGCAGCACCATTTTCATTATATGGCCTTCTTTATACACTGTGTTGATGAGGCGGAGTGTTCCAGCTCATGCGTGCCAGTCTAACAACTGTGCCAATTTGTGCATTTAATGAGGTACAGCAGGAAAATAGCAGCTGAGAGTGACACAACGGCTCGTTTCACCTACCAGGCCTGGTATTTCTGGGACTCTTGCACCACCATGTGTTCGAGTTAAAAACAACTGACAATACAGCTTTTCCTAATTCCCTCAGATTTCTCAATGGCTTACAATGTCGCTGTAATACCAAATGTGTTATTACTACAACAGAAGCAAAGATATGGGCCTCTCAAGTATGGTCGGCGACCATTTTGAAAAAGATTTGCGTATTTTAGATATAAAACGTGATCTCACTTGTGTCTTAATTTATTTCTATGGCCCTAAGGTACTTCCATGCCAAAGGGGACATTTGCATCATGACTTGAAGTCAAAAGTCACTGAACCTCCCTACTATAATGTCCACTATAAACTCAGGCAGATCCCCTCATGCTTTCAGCTCCTGGATGTTGTCGACAGCTTCTTTGTTACACGATTGCAATCTTTCAGGATTGTTTCGCAGCTTGAATGATGAAGAGGGCTCTAATGTTTTCTCCATCTGTAGGGTAACCCTTACCCAAGCTAACTAGTTATTAGTTATATAACATTAAACACATTTTTCTATTCAATGGGTAAATCCTGTGTCCCTCAAAGTGTTAACCTTTCACCTTAGACCTTAAACAGCTGTCACAGCCACTGGTGCAGATGGGATGTGTTGTTGCAGAAACTGATGCACAAGCTACTCCTGACTGGTCCAAATCTCATGCTACTTAGGACAAATGTAATGTACAGAAGTAGCTTCACTGCTTAAAGGGGAAATAAGTAGTTTATAGTGCCATCTAGAGGAGAGGCTGAAATTTACAACAAAGACCTGCTGCTCTGCTCACCCCCTCCCTTCCCTGAGCGCTACGGTATCCTCAGCAGGTCAAATGTCGTCCTCGTCGTCTTTCTCCGTGTCAGCAGATGAGGTTCGTGAGGTGAGGGAGAGGGCGAGCTACCGCGGCCGTAGCAGACGAAGCGAAGAGAGAGGAGGCGGGACTTCAGCTACAAGTAAAGAGACGCTTGATTTGTTCTCTCGCGTTTGTCCTTACAGGCTCCCGTAGAAACATGGCGTCTCGCTGCTAACAGTGGCTATGCAACCGCGGTCCGCGGTCATGTTATTTAACATGACTTTTTGAAACACTACGAAAATGAAACAAAAACTATTATACAGTGATTAGACAATGCAGGAGCACATAATATGTATAAAAAAGTGGATTTTGGGTCATATAAACCCATAAATACTACACATTGTACCTTTAAATACAAAATTAATGTTTTTGAAGGAAAAGATAAATAAAGTCACTTTGATGACACAGTTCGATGACACAATGTGAAATGTGCATTTTTACCCCCAATTGTCATAATAATGGGAACAATGTTGGTTTCTTAAACGTGAAACCTATTTTATTAGATTCCTTGACCCTCAAAATGTACACTTTGACACCAAATGTGTCATTGTAGCTATAACAGAAGCAAAGATATGGGCTCAAGAGTATTTTCGGCGTATTGGCGGCCATTTTTGTTTTTTTGTTTATTTCCGATACAAAGTGTGATCTCACTTGTGTCTTAGGATAAATGTATTTGTATGACCCTAATGTACTTCCATACCAAAGGGGACCTTTGCATCATGACTTGAAGTCAAGGCCTATTTTTTGGCCTTAACCTCCCTACTATAATACAAACTTGATGCATAGACTGCATATGAAGTACTCCATCAGCCTCCTTTATTCATATAATTGTGGACCGCTAGCATGGCTAGCATGGTTAGCATGCCAAAATATGAAATGGGAGGCAATTTGCAACACTACAGATAATCATATCAACTTATATACATGTGTGTATAAGTTCATATAATACAAAGAAACTCAAGAAAAGCTTTATCAGAGGTACTTGTCAGCCTCCTTTTTCATCACATTTTGGACAGATTACGTTTAGCATACCACAATATGAAAGGCAATTTGCAAGACTACATACAACTATATAAACTTTATATAGTTCTTTTACAATTCTGAAGTGAATTTATATATATGTTTATTAGGTGGTTGACATAATAACGTATACGCATGAGAAATTACAGCTTCTTGTATGTACAATTCAGCGAGTATAACCAACTACGACTAGCGGTGATTTTAGAATTTCGTATCTCCCATTATTTTCATGCACTTGAATGCAGCATTAAGCTCCTCCCACACCGGAAATGAAGCTGTGTGTGTTTGGCAATGTTCCGTTGCACTTTATTTATCTCTCGATAATACTTTACATGCATTAGTTTAGACTGACAAAATCATTTATCAGGTGAGTTTTAGCGCATTCATCAACATGTTTGTGATCGTGTGCGTTTGTTACGTTAGCTGTTTCCACTTACGTTTTTAAATATAATTTAACTCGACAAACATGTTAAACTTGAATGTCCTTATGGCTGGTTCTGTTCAAGAATGTTGCTGAGAGAGCGTGGATATGTTTATGTTGTTGTTTGTCGTATAAAATTATGAAATAAATATTTTTTAATATTAAACTAAAGTCTGCGGAGTGAAGCTGTGCTGTCAGAGTTCATTCAACTATTTGACAAATATTTCTAAAATGTATGAAAATGAATGAATGAAAAAAAAATGCATTGCTACTCATTGCTTTATGTTAGTTTTAACCAGATTTATTGCAATATTTGTGAATTTTGTGATATTTACTTCTCTTGTGAAAATATAAAAACAATGTTTTATCTAAATCTAAATGTTAAATATAAATACACATGTTCACACTGCCGGTAACCGGATGTACCAAAAAAAAGCTTGAGGGGGTCAGGCTGTGTTTATACAATCAAATAACGAATTCAAACCACCCTAGTGGGGGAAATAAACTTGGACATACAAAATAATGCGTCAACAACAAATCTATCGATCACACCAACTTAGTATCTGATGACAGAGACGTATACATACACATATATATGTATATATATTTATACATATATATGTGTATGTATATCTATCTATCTATCTATCTATCTATCTATCTATCTATCTATCTATCTATCTATAGATAGATATGTATATCTATATCTATATAGATATAGATATACATATGTATAGCTACTTTAAGAGATGCTCCTTCCAGGTTCAATATATAGACTTTGTTCTCTATGTTGTGTATAAATAGAGAAATCCTGCACATTTAACTTTTCACAGATGTTTTGTTTTCTTCAGTTAGATATATTGTGATATATTGCTATGTGGTTGTCTTATATCTTAATCATGTTAAAATGTCAGGGTCCCAAAAAATCTACTAGCGCCTTATGCGATGCCCTTCTTTCAGTTACACCCGAGGATGACCTTATTCATTCCGACAGAATAAAAGAAACTGATGATAGTTACTCTTACTGATCAAGCGTTTATAACGTTAACAAACTTTTACATTTAAACAGTGCAATATACTGTTAATTTTCATTGGTGTAATATACTGTATATATTTTTATAAGTGCAATATATTGTCATTTTTCACACTGTCAAATTTTTTATACTGTAGTTTTCTCATCAGTGCAATATCCATATCCTTATTTAATATCCTTATTTAATAGCTCAGCCTTGTTTCCTTACACTGTAAATACCATGTGCATACTGTGTATATTCTGCAGACCGGTTATAATGTACATTCTACATTCTATTTTTAAAACCTATTTTTATAGTCAGTGTTTATATCTTTATATATTGTACTTTATATATTCTATTTCTTTTTGGTAATGCATGTTTATTATTTATTATCCTTATCTTTATTGTCTTGCTGCTGTAACACTGGAAATTTCCCCGCTGCAGGACTAATAAAGGACTATCTTATCTTATCTTATCTTATATTAAAACAGGTTCAAATGAACATTGCAGTCCATGTGAACAAAGTCTACATGCAAATTCTAACCCTGTCATTGTCTTTCCTGGTCTTCCCTTCTGTCTCACTGCTCTGCTCTTCCTCTGCAGTAGTTCAGGTCAGAGAAACATCACCAGAATGCTGGCACCACAGGCCAATCGAGTCATGGCATTGGGAGAATGGGAGCAGCGCTGGCGGGAGAACAGGACTGGCTTCCATAACCCGACTGTACACAAGTAAAAATTCATAATAAAATGATATAATACGAGGCAGAATAAGTTCATACCTTTTACAGATGTATCAATGTTAATGCTGTCATTTTAATCCTGTAAACCTTATCAAAAGTGACTTCATTTTTCACAGGATGCTGGAGAAAAATATCGATAAAGTCCTGGCTGGACGGACGGGCGTTCGCATCTTCTTCCCTCTCTGTGGGAAAGCAGTCGATATGAAGTGGTATGAAAAAAAGTTTCATTCAGTTGGATCATTTACTGTACAGAAAATGTGACAGAAATTTTCTGAGCTCCCTCACCTGATGTGTCTGTGTATGTGTGTCTGTGTGTGTGTGTGTGTGTGCATCCCAGGCTGGCAGACATGGGCCATTATGTGGTCGGGGTGGAGATTTCTGAAAACGGGATTAAACAGTTCTTTGCGGAGAACAACCTGAGCTACAGTGAGGAGTCTATTCCTGCCATACCTGGAGCCAAGGTTTACAAGGTACATGGTACACACCACTGTTAACAGCAGTGAGAGAACATGAATGTTACAGAAAATGTAAACGCAACCTACATTTGCCTGCTTATGCTGCTTCACTATAAAAGCTATAAATGGAAAGACTATTTTGAAGCAAGAAATGTGATGAATTTGTCAGTGATTGTCAGTCTAAGTGCTTTAATAGAAATGTTCACTGGGGAAGGAGATGGCGCATCAGTAAAACAATTATTTGTCCACTTAAATTAGTCTTTCTTCTTGTGTAAGTCTATTTACAAATAATGTACTGTATACAATGTTAAGGTACATTTTTAATGTTATTTTATTTCAAGTGGAACTCGACCGGAAGTTCCTATTAATGCTGTTTTTAAGTGTGTATCTGCGTCATTACCTTGTTTATGAAGCCCTGAAGGTTCTAAACAAACAGTTCAGCCACTGCTGAGAACACTGTGTTTTATTGTAATCTCGGGGCTCAACGAGATCACTGAAAATCCCGTAATAGTTACGTAAAAAGCAGTTCTCCTGAACAGCAGATCCTCCTGCTCCGGGCACTAGTCCGGGCACATCCGGTTGCGTACATTGAACCACAGAAGAAGAATAACGTCTGTTGTGGAGGTGTTTCACGAGCGACAGTGTCTTCTGACTCTGGGTCTGACTCTGGGTCAAAGGTCGTCAAAGGGACTGCGGCGGGGAGTCGTGAAGAAGCTATTTTTAAACACTGTTAAAACAATGTTTTGATAATGAGGAGCAGTGCATCCACTGTTCCAGAGGGGGGCGCTGTGCTTCTGAGAACGGAGGTGCTGAATATACTGGCCAATCACAAGACTCTGTCTTCTGGGGGTCAGAGTTCACTCTGAAATATTGCGGCTGACCTCATAAAAGAGGTCAATCGGCTCGTTTCCAGCAACTAGGAGGTTTTTGACCATAAAAACAAGTTAATATATGTAAGTAGACCTCCATAACTAACATATATGTGCAACAGGACCACTCTATGTGAGCTTTATGTTTATAGACCCAACAGCTATTTGTTTAATTGGAAAAAAACAATTAGAACAGATGAACTGATTATGAAAATAATCATTAGTTGCAGCCCCTTCAATCATTTGGTACTTATTTTACATAAGTGCTTCCTGTTGTGTATGAAAGAATATAAAATATACATATATACATATATATATATATATATACAGTATATACAATGTATCACAGAGGACATTTTATATTTTTAACTCAACCACATTTCTAGCTTTAGCTACACGTTTTCATACGAAACTGCTTATCAACGTAAGTGGCATTGGATAAAAGCGTCAGCTAAATGACATGTATTGTATTGTAATGTAATATTTATTCTTTCTTTTGTTCCACAGAGCTCGGAGAAAAATATCTCTCTATATCAGTGTGACCTGTACAAGTTCTCCAGGTGCATAAGCAGTATGTTTCCATTCCCCTTTCTAATGTGCTTTAAATAATACTTGCTTACAATTACCTTTTTAATCGTGCTGCAGCTCCATCGAAGGTCAGTTTGGTGCCATTTGGGATAGAGGATCTCTGGTGGCCATCAACCCGGGAGACAGAGCAAAGTAAGAAGAAAAAAACCTTAAAATTAAATTGAATCCGTTACTGAATAATAGCAATTACTCTAAAAATGTGTTTCATGTGGTCTTGCACAGATATTCCTCTCTCATACTTTCACTCATGGCCAAAGACTGCAGATACCTTTTGGACACTTTACTGTACAATCCAGAGTTTTATGAAGGTGACCGTTCACACACACACACACACACACATATATTTATTTATCAAACACCACTGTATGTGTGTACACATGTGTTTTTTTTTTTTAAATTGCATTTTAAAATCTATGATTTTGGTGAAACATGAGACTCTTAATGGTTTCTTTTTCAGGTCCTCCATTTTTTGTGCCTGATGAGCAAGTGCACAGTCTTTTTGGTGAGTGTTAGCTCAGCATGCTTTTGTACATAATCATGCGCCATTGACTATGTCCTGTCATCCAGAAGGACATGATACTTGGGTATCTGAAGAATTATAAATAGTATTAGAAACACGGGAACTTCTGCTGCCTTGAGTGGAACCTGACATCCATTTGTGCTGTTTTTTTTCCCCCTCAGGGAACAGCTGTGATATCGAGCTGATGGATTCAGTGGACACCTTTGAAGAGAGACATCGAAGCTGGGGACTGGACTACTTGACTGAAAATATATTCCTTATCACTTCAAAAGAGTAAACAATGTCGTAAGATTAGCATAGAGAGCATAGAAACACACATTTGCCCTTGTTATTGCAAAGACAGCTCTTGGATAATATTTTGAAATATCAGACGCCGTGATGATGAGGATAAATTGAAATTAATTAAAAAAAAAACAATTCTGAGTGCAATTCTTTTTCATAATTCTTACATGACAGTTTTTTGGCTCTTTTCTTGAAACAGAAATTACATTCTCAAAACAACATGGACAAATCTCCAAACCGCAGTTGTCCACAACAGTATTGCATTTCTCATTCATTTCATCAAATTCCAATTGTCTTAGTACATCTTTACAAATGATTAATCACAGTTAGCCTACATTTAGCACAGTTTCCAAGTGAATAGATCTAAACTGATTGTCTATTCTCAGTCTAATGGTTGTTCTATGCAAAACATGTCAGCTTCATTTCATTGTGTAAGTCATCACTTGCACAATAGTCTGTTCAATTGTCATCAGTCAAGAATATAATACCATGAATATCATGAATCTCTTGGAACATTTAATGTATCATAATTGACAGAATTGACACAAACTCCTCCTTTGTTAGTAAAGTTCTATTTTCACCTGACCTTGATCAATTACACAGAAGCTCCTCATTTTCTTGGACCACCTTCATTCTGAATTGATCCCTAAAATGAGAGGTCTGTTCAGGCCTCACCTACCAAAGTATGCACTTGTGTGGGACAATGTGAATTTCCTGTTTATCTGACAGTATATTGTGCTGTATACATTTTCTTCGACTTTTTGTTTTTACTCTGATGTATTGAAGTTAGTTTATATCTGTGAAAAAAAGTGCTTACAATTTCCTTGGCAGTATGAGTGCAATGTGTGATGTTAAACCTTGGAGGGCGCTCTTACCATCTAATACTAAAAAAAATCAGTATTCTAAACAATTGTATGACAAAACAAACTAGTAGAGTGACCATTGTCAATGAAGGACTGGGCTAAGACTGAATGATGAATATGATGATATATTAACTCAAACAAAAGATTAAAATAAATCTGAACATTGAATACAGCTAATCTATTCTCAATATTCAACAATAATTGATATTATTTTAAAACCCCATTTTGTAATTATTCATAATGATTTCCTCTAAAATCACAAGACTTGCTTGCAATTGTCCAACATATCATCTCAGGTATGCTGTGATGCAGTATGCGCATGGAACCATAGAGGGCGCCAAAGCACTAGAAAGATCCTCAGCCTCACTTACATTAATAGACAGTTCATTGATGTAGAGAAGAGACCACATGTTGAAGAGAAAGTGTACATATGATGTGATACAGTATAAAGTTAGAAATAGATACACTTGTATCTATTGTATCTACAAATAGAGTCTTGAGCTGGTCATGAAGTCCAGTCCACTGGGAACACAGACACCACTGAGCACTGGTGGCTCTAATGAATTAGTGGAGAGTGGTTGACATAACGCAGGTGCTTAGCTTTGACAGACAGACCCTGACAGATCCTGTATTTAGGCAGGTGGGTGGAGACGGCGGGTGGAGGGGGTGGAGGCGGTGGGGGGGTAGCTCTTGCCTGCTCTGGATTTGACCTTTTTCTGGACAGAAATAGCTGTTGTGTGACCTTTCAGGAACACAGAAGAACAAGTGGTTGCCTGGTTGCTTGAGAGTGCACACACTGAATAATGATTTGGTTAAAAAAAAAAAAAAAAAGTATGTCTGATCAAATTAAAGGACAGAGTGGATTTGAGGACAGATCTTGGCAGGTGTCACTCCTCATTCTGCTCAATCACCTTTTCCCCCAGGGTTTTTCTTCTCCTGTTATGTGGCAACTGAGGGACTTTCAAGAAGAGGTTTGAGCATCTTTTGTGTTCTGACACTCTCAGCCCGACAGTGTTGGAGGTAACTCGTTACAAAGGATATTACTAGTAACGATATTACTTTTTTGGGTAACGAAGTAAAGTAACGCATTACACTAAAAATATTGGTAACTGCACTACCTTTGACAATAGTAACGCGCTTTTCTGTGTTACCCATGCCGTGTTTGCCTGTGTGTAAAGTTCCGATCCGTTTAAGTGATGTGTGTAGGACCACTTTACATTACGCTTTTCGCGACAGCGGGAACCCTGTGTAAAGAGCATTCCCGCTGTCGTAGTCCCGCTGTCTTCAAATTTTCTCCCGACAACTGCGAAGTGGTTGCCCGACAACTCAGCGGGAGTCCCAGACAACTTCAAAATGCGTATAAAGAGAACTCAGTCCTAGTTTATTTATTGTATTAACTTAGTGTAGCATAAACAGTGTATAGGCTTTCAATGAAGTCATAGAAACAGGAACGGAGAACTGCCCACAGTAAAATGATTAGGCTATTATTACTATTATTATTATTAGCCTATTATTATTAGGCTATTTAACAACTCGACTAACGTAATTTTTTATATGCTACATTTTATTCACCAAACCTAGGAATAAACATGCTATTTCAGAAGGGAAAGTATGGCTTTGTTGTGGATTTGCTGTTCAAACTGACTCGTGGACAAATAGCCTACTGCTCTCGTCTGCTAGGAAACAGATCCACTCAATGTAGCCGGCTGATTCACGCGAGTCGCGACTAGACTCAGCTCTGTTTCTGGCTCTGCAGGAAGTTCCTATATCGGAGGGACACACTCGCGCAGATTATGAACTCCCTGTGACAGAATTCTCTTCTCTCTCTCTTTGAGCAGTTAACTTAAGAGATCAGCTCATCTGATGCATCTGTTATTCCCATAATTACAGCGCTAAAGGTCTTCTACATAAAGATTGAGACCATGGAGTGAAAACAATGAAAAGTGCGCTCTTGAGAATCTGTCAACACGTTTTACTAAGATCTACTCTGATCTCCTGTATTTCATTGTGACTGTACTCGATCCTCGTCATAAAGATCATTATGAATGTGTCATACACCGTGTTCCAAATTATTATGCAAATTACATTTTTCTCAGATGTTCCTAAATAGTGCAGCAAATGACAGTCAGAATGTTTCCTCCCAATGATAACCCAATGATATAGTATTTTCTTTCAAAAATAAAAATCTCAAAATGCACTGTTCCAAATTATTATGCACAACAGAGTTTCAAGACATTTTATAGGTTGTAAAGAACTAAAAATGGTCATTTGTTGAATTTGCAGCATTAGGACATAATAGATGAAATCTAACGTTATTCCAATCAAAAACATCTCAACAGACCAAGTTACAGGTTAACATAGGACCCCTTCATTGATATAACCTTCACAATTATTGCATCCATTGAACTTGTGAGTTTTTGGAGAGTTTCTGCTTTAATGCCTTTGCAGGATGTCAGAATAGCCTCCCAGAGCTGCTGCTTGGACTCAAACTGCCTTCCCACCCTCATAGATCTTTTGCTTGATGATGCTCCAAAGGTTCTCAATAGGTTTGCAGTCAGAGGAAGATGTGGGTTAGACCATGAGTTTATCTCCTTTTATGCCCATAGCAGCCAATGACCCAGAGGTCTTCTTTGCAGCATGAGATGGTGCATTGTCATGCATAAAGATGATGTTTCTACCGAAGGCACGGTTCTTCTTTTTTTACCACGGAAGAACGTGGTCAGTCAGAAACTCCACATACTTTGCAGAGATGTCAATTTCACACCAACAGGAAACCTGAAGGGGCCAACCAGCTCTCTCCCCATGATTCCAGCCCAAAACATGACTCTGCCACCTCCTTGCTGATGTCTCATCCTTGTTCGGACATGGTGGCCATTCATCAACCATCCAGTACGCCATCCATCTGGACCATCTCAGGTTGCACGGCACTCATCCATGAACAAAACTGTTTTAAAATGAGTCTTCATGTATTCCTGAGCCCACTGCAACCGTTTCTGCTTGTGAGCATTGTTTAGGGGTGGCCGAATACTTCTTGAGGATCCTACACCTTAAGGTTTGCAGGACTCCAGAGGCACCAGCGGCTTCAAATACGCGTTTGCTGCTTTGCAATGGCATTTTAGCAGCTGCTCTCTTTATCCTATGGAATTGTCTGACAGAAACCATCCTTATTATGCCTTTGTCTGCATGAACCCGCCTGTACTGAATCAGCGACAGATTTATTCACAGTATGATGATCACGCATACGTTTTTGGGAAATATCCAATGTTTTCATACCTTGTCCAAGGTACTGCACGCTTTTCACCAGCAGAGAGATCCTTTTTCTTTTCCCATATTACTTGAAACCTGTGACATGGTTAATAATGTGGAACATCCTTCTTAAAGGGATACTTCACCGTTGAGAAGATGAATCTATTAAAACTAGGTCATCTATGTAGTAGAAATGTGAAATAATATTTGAAGCAAGTGCCTTCTTGGCTGAGAAAGGCAGAACAATTTATTTATCGCTCATGTACACGAATGACAACAACACCCAGAATGCACGGCGCTTGCTTCCTGCGAGAGTTCACACTCCTGCAAGTTACACAGGGTTGTTTTCTATGGTGCTAAATTATACCGGGACGTGCAGTAAAAACAATGAAAGGACGTGCAGTAAGTTCCCATTATTTGCCGGTCAAAGATTCAGAGCTTTGGAGTTTTTGAGAAGACACCGATGACAAACCTGGTGTTTAAACAGAGAGTTCACGGTCTCCATTTCCAGCAGGAAGACGTCACTGGGAGATAAGACTAATATTCCACTCTATTTCTGCTCATAGTATACGATGTGATATAGTTGTCGGCAGTGAACCAACAACGTTGTAAAAGTAACGTTTGATAGACAATTACACACACGTTATATACACGTATTCTGTTAGCAAAGTAAAGTCACCTTGCTTTCGCTGGAGAATAATGTCAGTGTTATTCAAATGTTTTATTCATATTCATGTTTGTTCAAGACGCCTATATAGACAACAGTATAATGCTCACAGCTCACCCAGTTGGTATATTTTGCTGAAAGGTTTGTTTTCCTGAAAAAAAGTAAAATCTTGGTTCATATTTTATGTGTAATTATATTCCTTGTCCTTTACAGCTGAAGCATGGTTTAATCAAGTCTTGGAGAAACTCTTCACATCATCCAGCTCTGCTCCTCTTCACCACTGTGACTCCTCCAGCTGTCCCACATCAGATTCTGACACCGCTCTACATGTTTCATTATTTATTTTTTGTTTGCATATTGTGTTAGACATGCTTTTAGATTTGGATCCTTGTTGATTTTAATTTGTACTCTTGAATATGATGGTAAAACATTTTCCTTTGTGAATAATAAAGTTATTTTTTTCACCTTCACACCCTGCATGCATTTGTACACTTGTGTAAAGTAAAGACTTGTGGAAGGAAGCTGAATAGTGACTGATTTTGTTATATTATTATACTAGACAAGTTAGAGTTACACAATAAAAATGATGTGGTTGTCATCAGTAAACAAAGTAGCTCTAATTCTGAAGTGTTTATCAACTCTTTTCTCCAAATCAAATCACTTTTCATCTAATAATACTGTAATAGAGGAACACTAAGGGTTACAAAAATAAACCACTACATATATGAATTTACATTTTTAATATTAAAAGTCATAAAAAGAAAAATCAGACTTATTATCAACAGTCTTCATAGACACAGTACTGTTTTCAGGAGTTGCGTATGTTCTTCTGAACAACAAAGGCAAGTAAAACAAGACGATCATCTTTCCCCAGTCTGTGGATCCACTTCAGTGATGGTAAGGTGTTTGGTGATATGACTGTCTGTAAAACAATGATTATAGCGTTTATGAATCAAAGTATCTGTTCTTACATGTAAATGAACTGTAAATATGCTAACGTTAGCTCAGCTGAGGTTACATATAAACGTGGATAAATGTGGTGGTAAAAATAAATCTAAAACAAAATACTGCTTTATATTGAGGCGGCCGTTTATCTCGTTTCCTTCATCAGTAGTTTTTAAGCACTGTTTTGTTGTGATAACGACAGTGAGTGAAACAAGAAGTGTGTGTACCGTGTTGTTGTTATGTTGGAAAGCCGCGGCGAGAGTGTGTTACGCTGCATGTTGTTGCTTGGTTATGTTCTACCCCTTCACGAGAGAGTCTCATTGTAACCAGAGAGGCTGTGCGTCACAGTAGCAGTACTGGAAATAAAGTGTGTTCAACGCAGACGAACCAGATAAACAAAAAAAAACAAATTTTCAATGGAAATAAAAGTGTTCAAATTCAATGTAATGAGTCTCAAATATTTTTTTGCATTCAAAAACTTTTTTTCTGTGATTGAAATTTCTATTTTGATTGAAGTGATATTTTTTATTGATTTTTTTGTTGTTCTTTTTTGATTTAATTATAAAGACACAACTGTCCTACCCCATTATATGGCCCAAACACAGAACATTACTTCAATCAAAAAAACCTTCACTTCAATCAAAGAAAAACAGCGTTCAATGCAATTTTTTTGAGTCTCAAATATTTTGTTTGTATTCAAACACTTTTGTTCTTTGATTGAAAAGGTTTTTTTGATTGAAGTGAAGGTTTTTTTTAATTGAAATTATTTTTTTGATTGAATAATAAAGACACAAATCTACCTCCATAGATACAGTAGGTTGTATGCTTGTACCAAAAAGTGCCTGACAAAGTATTAATGTCAATATTGGCCCCCTGACTACTAGCTCAAAAGTGGAGTTCCTTCAAATGCATAGACTCGTCATTGTTCGTTTTTCCAAAATGGCCGACTTCTGGGTGGGCAGAGCTAATGGTAGTACATAGAAACTTGTTTGGAATCATTAGGGCAACAACTGTAACAAGTTTGGTCTAAATTGGAACAACTATGTGTTTAAGAAAAAAACTACAATTTAGCATTTATGGCAAATTTGACCACTTTATCTCCACCAAAAAATCCTCATGAAAATTTGGACTAATCCAAAATGTTGATTTTTGCAAAGTCAGCAATTGTTGCAATCAAATAGTCAAAATATAGATTTTTGAGCTGGATTTTCTCCATAATTCCACAGTAAATATGGACATATAGGGCATCACTGGAAAGGTGAGACATCGTGGCATGCGGGGCAAATGTATGGCTGGCTACCACCACACACCCAATATATTTATTAATGCTTTATACAATATGCTTTATGTTTTAAGAATGCTTAATACTCATAATGCTTAATATAATAAAAAGATAAATGATAACACTGTCAGGATTCAATTCTACAACCTTTCCGGCATTAGTCCACTGATTTACCCACTGGACTATCACTACCAATGACCTCAAAAGTGTCAAAATAGTCACAGTTTACGGGAAACTGAGGGAACAGATTACTAAACTGAGGGAACAGTTTACAAACGATTTTTATTTTTTCCACACCTGACCCTAGCAGGGCTCCGTAGGAATCAGTGCCACTAGTCAGGCAGAAGTAGTCGACTCGAATCAAGCACACTCTTGTAACCAATCATGCTGTTGACTGAGGTTAGGACCTCTTACCTCATTAACATATGGACACAGAAATAAATAAATAAATAAATATTGGTGAACAGAAATGTAGAAATAAATAAATGTAGGTGAATAGAAATGTGTGTGTGTGTGTGTATAAGCACTTACAGCTTAGGCTGTCAGAAAGGTCAAAATCAACATATTAAATATACTTAAATTAGTACAAAAAAAATACATGTTACTTTAACCTGTAAATGTATGTATATCATACATTGTATGTTTTTTTGTGTTATTCCAGTAAGTTTTGATTTTTTTTTATCATTTAATATTACTTTTTGATAGCTCAGAGACGTTGGAGCAATAGCCAGTTGTTTTTACACTTTTAGTCTGCACTGTGAATTTGAAATGTTCCGTTTCTGAATAAAGATGTGGCAATTACAAATGTTTCTTTTTTTTAACCGATTCATCGATTAATCGAAAAAATAATCGACCAATAGACTAATTGATTATTAAAATAATCGTTAGTTGCAGCCCTACATATGATTAATGTGGACATACTGCCCTGCTTTGTCTGATAAGAAGGGCAGTCTGACAGCATGTTTATGCTGCATCTGACGCAAGATTGACATGTGTAAGCTGCCAGAGGCCCAGAGCTCACTTCCCTGCTGTTATGTTCAGTACAAACAGTGGAAAACCAGGGCCTTGAAGCTTGAACCATTCCTGGTGCTGGATGATACACACAACTGTTTCCAGCTGTTTTGCTGTCTATTAGAGTACATATTATTGTATTTGTTCTGGAAAAGACCTGTGAGTTTGGCTAACCAGGCAGCTTATCTATACCAGACGTGATGCTTGTAGTGCTGGTCAGCAGGGAAATGAACTGTACGTGGGGAGAGAGTTCTGTTGTTTAACATTTATTGCCAGGAGATATAAACAATGGAAGATATGATACTTTTTTGTTTTTTTCTTAACCAAACTATCTTTTATGGAGACCTACTGTTTTTTAAAGCTCCTATAGAGTGGTCCTATCGCACATATATGTTAGTTATGGAGGTCTACTTACATACATTAAATTGTTTTTATGGCCAAAAATCTCCTAGTTGCTATAAACGAACCGATAGAAATCTCTCCTCACTGAAGCTCTCGTCAGCCGTGCTGTTTCAGACTAAAATCTCACTCCCAGAAGACAGACTGTGTTGTGATTGGCCAGCCAACGACAGCTTTCCCAATGAAATTGGCCAATACCTGGAAGTGACGTAATTAGCACAGCAGCTCTCAGAAGCGCAGCTCCCCCCTCTGGAACGGTGGATACAAACATTGTTTAAACAATGTTTAAAAATAGCTTCTTCACGACTCCCCACCACAGTCCCTGTTACACCTTTGACCCAGAGTCAGACCCAGAGTCAGAAGACACTGTTGCTCGTGAAACACCTCCACAACGGACGTTATTCTTCTTCTGCGGTTCAATGTACGCAACCGGATGTGCCCGGACTAGTGCCCGGAGCAGGACGATCTGCTGTTCGGTAGAAATGCTGTAACCAGAAAAGGTTTTTTTCAGAGATCTCACTGAGCCTGAGATTACAATAAAACACAGTGTTCTCAGCAGTGACTGAACTGTTTGTTTAGAACTTCATAAACAAGGTAATGACGCAGATACACACTAAAAACCAGCGTTAATTGGAGCTTTAAAAGATGACAGCATCACAATCAAGCAAGAGCAAATTTGTATATAATGCAACATTGATTGCTATCAAAAAAAGATCAATGTTTGATTATAAACTCAATTTAAAACTTAAGCTGCAATATGTAATGATTATGGTTTTTGATGGTTGTTGATGTTATTCTGCCTTTGTTTGGTTTTCATCAAGAGAAACTATGCAACATTATTATTTAACCTCATCTCATCTGTCTGTGTGTGTGTTTTAGCAGTAGATGTTACCCAGAAAATACAATACACAAACACAAATGTTAATGTTGTATTCGATAGAGGTACATTCTTTTGAATGTTTGTGGAGGTGAAACACTCTGTTGAAAATAAATGTGGCACACCCAGTATTTGCTGGTGCACACAATGTCTTTTTTCTGTTGCCCAATCATTTGACTGTCGTGGGTGGAGACAGTCGAGCTCCACTCTGGTAGCCCAAGGGAAAGATGGTAGAAAATGAAACAGCAGAGGCTGGTTATTTTGGTTCAATTGTGAAAAAATGATATAATTCATAGTTCATAGTGTATTTGAATTAGATTTCAAAAAGTAAAAGGCTGGAGAAAATCTCCAAATTGCATTCATGATCAAAATCTCTCAAATGACTTGTTTTTTTTAGACAAGTTTCAGCTGACCTTTGGTGACCAGCAAAGTACACCCTTGGGACAACAGTGGCTCAGTGGTAGAGTGACATCTGTCTGTCAACTGGGAGTTTGACTCCTCGCTCCGCTAGTCTAGACACGTTACTCCTGGTGGCTTGTGAATGACAAACACTGTAGTGTAAAACAGCTTTGAGTGGTCATCAAGCACTATGAATGAAAAGAAGTGCTATATACTGTGTATACAGACCATTTACCATTATTCTGATCAGAGGGTCGACATACCGAAAAGACACATGTAGACACAGGGAAAACAGCAAACTCCATACTGAAAGTGTATGTATACATGTCCCCTGAGTCTGTAAACATTCAGTATGTTCCTCACAGTTTTGGTGACCCAGCTCCTTGAACCACATTTGTACACAGTCCATTTGCAGAGTGTGTGGCTTTCAGCGGTGTAGTTATCCTGCATTCTACACTTGTGTTTGTGTTGCTGTCTGCTAAAGATCAGCGGCGCCATCTGTTCCCCAGCAGTGACTGATCGCTGTGACACTGAGGCCATGGAGCTCAATCAGCAGCACGTGGTGGTGTAAAAACATGACAGGTCGTTAGATGAGGATGTGATTCATCATCATTAAGGATTTCATGTTGCTTTTCCGCTGCTGTGAACAATGAAGTCACACAAACACAGACGCAAGTTGTGACGTTATGTAATACATCGTGATGTATTGGCGCAACCCTGCAGAATCGCGCAGTAGCTCAGAGAGTGAGGCATACGGGAGCAGGTGACACACACTGACTGAACTGATATAGGTACGGTTCATATGTTTAAAACACATATATAGTCGATATATTTAATAAATTGGAAATGTACTTTTAATCTCATATATCTGCGACTTTAATTTCTCATATATTTGACAATTTTAATCTCGTAAATCGGCGACTCCGAGCGTGTGCCCGCCACAAACCAAAAACCACGGAGCAACACTTCAGGGCGCGCAAAGAATGAATGTATTTTTAAACATTAAAATAATATATTTTTGAATAAATCAATTTTTTTTTTTGCCTCTGAAAAAGTGTTGCTTGCTTTTTGAAAAGTGTTGTTTGAAAATATTGACACAAACAATTCCATAGAGGTGCTAATTGTCAATGTGACTTCCAAATAAATGGAGGTGGACTGTTGGCGTCGTCAGTTAATAGCTGGTGTGTGTGTGCAATGTTCTGTGCTGAGAAACACACAAAAAACAGCCTTGGATGAAGTCATGGCTGAAAATCTAAAAGTTAGTCTTCAATATCATACGTATTTAATACTTACGATTTGAATTTGTGAAGACTGATACGTTCAATGATTTTAAAATTGTATCTGTTCATCCCTCACACTTCAGGATAATCTGTTCAAATCAGCCTAAACTCAGAAACACCCACGATTGTCGGAAAGGCCAGATCAGAAGTGAAATCTGGCCAATTCTCCTGTAGTGTGTGTGGCAGGATTTACTCATGGTGTTGTCGTTTCCAGCAGCTATGAACCAACAATCTTCAGAAACACTTCGTCATTGTTTTCATCTTCTTTCATGCTTGACTTCCTTCACCAGCAGCTCATTAGTTTGACCTCTATGGTTTTGTTCTGGACATGCAGCCATGCACCCATCTCACACCTGTCATTTAATTTCATCTTGTGATAGCTGTATCCACAACCACACGGTTCTATTTCACCACACATACACTCGAAGAGCGCAGACCTCCGCCAAGACAGCTCAAAAGTTAAACTAGTAATAGTAGTGTTCCCCTTTGTCTCATTTGTTAGGACCTACATTTCTATTGTAATTTTGACATTTATTTTGAAAATAAACATTACGTTATTTTTGACCTCCGCCAAGGAGGTATATGTTTTCGTCGGAGTTTGTTGACCTCCGGCACTAACATAACTCAAAAAGTCACAGACAGATTTGGATAAAATTTTCAGGAAATGTACGCAATGGGACCAGGACCAAGTGATTAAACTTTGGGCAAGTTTTGGGAGTTTTCTCTCTATATTTTCTAACTTTGTTATTATTATTTTCAGATTATTTTGGATTAGTTGGATTAGTGTTTATTGTTAGTTTGTTGCCGGCTGTCATGTCCACTGTCAGCAGTCACCTGGAGCTGGAGAGGTTAACACAGAAACATGGTGTGAAGTGTCTGCTGGCTGCCGGGTGTTCAGAGGAGGAGGCTGGTTACACTGTGGGAGAAGTTGTGGGGTTTGATGCCATTAAATCGGTGCGCTAATCATTTTTCTGGATGATGTGGAAAAAGTTTTCAAAGTAGTTGAGAGCGGTGTTGTCATCCATTCACACCTGTTCTCCCACTTACCACGCCAGCAACAAAAGTGATTATATATATATATATATATATATATATATAATGTACCACCATTCATTAAAAATGATGACATCGCGAGAGAGTTGTCCTGATTTGGACAACTAGTGTCCCCAATACAGATGCTTCTGCTGTGCAGTAAAACTCCTGAGATGAAGCATGTGGTGTGTCACAGGAGACAGGTGATGATGGGCATTAAAGACAACACCGAGGACCTCAACCTGTTCTCCTCCTTTATAAAAGATGGCTTTAAATATATGATTTTTGTGACTTCAAATAATATGAAGTGTTTTGGGTGTGGTGCAGAGGGACATTTAGTACAAGCTTGTCCAAGAGCCTGGGAACGAGCTGGTCGCGGGACAAAGAGAGACAATACACTGGTCTCACCTGAGGGAAAACCTGGTGTCACTGGCAAGACTTGACCGTTATTATTGTTTTAAGCATCATTTTAGTATTTTTAAAGCTTTTAACATTGTCACTGATCACTGTCTTGTTCACTGCTCAGTTTTTATCCAGAATCTAAAGACACACAGCATGAACTGGCATTTTTATACTGCACTGTTAAAAGATAAGGGTTTTATGGAGTCTGTGAGTTTTTTATGGCTTGAACACAGGAAGAGGATGTGTGAGTTTTTATCAGTGCAGCAGTGTTGGGATTATGGTGAGAGCCATGTCAAACTCTTTAGTCTGCAGTATACACACAATGTCACCAGGCACGTTACCAGGTCTCTCCAAGACCGAGAGAGTCAGGTAATAGAGTTACAGACTTGTGTAAACTCTACTGGAAATCAGGGGCACATTGAGGCCCTGAAAGACAAAAAGGCTGCATTAGCCAACTTGTTGGGCGTCACTGGACAGGGAGCTTTGGTACGCTCCAGATTCATGAGTGTGACGAAGATGGATGCACCGTCACAGTTCTTCTTTGGTCTGGAGATAAAGAATGGACAGAGGAAGATCATCCACTCAGATGAAGGATCCACAGTGGTGGAGAGCGCTGGGATCAGGAGGCATGCCACCTCTTCTACAAGAAACTGTTCACTGCGCACAGAGTATGTGGAAGATGCAGGACTGGCTCAGAGTTTTTATGATGGACTGCCTCGGCTGAATGAGGACAAGAACTCTTCACTGGATGCTGTTCTGTCAAAGAGTGAACTGCATGCAGCTCTGGTGACGTTAGAAAACGGAAAAGCACCAGGCATTGACGGACTGCCTGTACTGTACTTTTACAAGGCCTTCTGGGAGGTCATTATAGAAGATCTAGCGATGGTGGTGAACAACAGCTTCAGCCATGGACAGTTACCACTGAGCTGCAGGAGGGCAGTTGTTGCTTTACTGCCGAAAATGGTGGATCTTCAAGACCTGAAGAACTGGCCGCCAGTCTCTCTGCTATGTGGGGACTACAAGATCCTCTCCAAATCCTTGGCTCTGAGGTTCAGGGAGGTGATCGGGGAGGTCGTCCATGTTGACCAGAGCTACTGTGTTCCCGGGAGGTTAATGAGTGACAATATCACTCTGATCAGGCATGTTTTGGACCTGTCTGGCTCATTAGGTTTAGATACTGATCTGATTTCGATAGACCAAGAAAAGGCTTTTGACCCAGTTGAACACCAGTACCTGTGGAACACACTTAAGGCTTTTGGGTTCAGCTCGAGTTTCATAGCCAAGCTCTAGGTTCTGTACTGTGACATTGTGGGTATACTAAAAATTATATTATTATTGCCTGGCAGCACCTTTTAGTGTACAGAGGGGGGTGAGGCAGGGGTGTTCTCTCTCTGGAATAGAGCTGGTTGAGTCCTGACTCAATCGGATCTTTCACCTGAGTCTCTAGCATCATTAACCTGGATCAGTCGAGTCATAATACAATTAAATTTAAAATGATAAACAGCGGCACACAAAAACATCTTGCAACATTAGCTACTAGTCCCAGCCATCTTAGCTGTCAAAAGTTGTATAACTTACAATTTCGAAGGCAACCACAACTCCACAAGTCAACTCAAGTCCGAGATAGGAACTTCCTGCAGAGCCGGAAAGAGAGCTCTTGACTCAGTCGAGTCGCGCGAATCAGCCGGCAACGTTGTCATGAGTGGATCTGTTTCCTAACAGACGAGAGTAGTAGGCTATTTCTCCACGAGTCAGTTTGAACAGCAAATCCACAAAAAGCCATACTTTCACTTCTGAAATAGCATGTTTATAGGTTAGGTTATAGCCCTCGGTTTGGTGTATAGAATGTAGCATATAAAAATTACGTCAGTCGAGTTGTTAAATAGCCTAATTATAATAATAACTAGCCTACGCTGTCGGGGGCCGACAGCAAGGGGTATATCCGCGAACTTGTCCAATCCTCAACTTTCCAATATACCCAAAGTATACACACTCACACCTGCCACTAACTGTTTTAATTATTATTAATAAATTCAACAAAATAACTGTTAAATATTATGATATAATGCTGACTACACTTTATACATGTTCAAAGTATCCATATAAACTCCATATTGAACACAGAATACCTGAACTCATCAATTTCTCTCTAGTTTTTAATAAAACTAGTTAACCTATTATACCTTGTTAAATATTATGAATATTAAAATGCTAACCACACCTGCCATATCTTCAAAGTGTCCAAATGTCATGAAAAAGCAAACACTATGTTTATTACATTTCATGAAAAAGCTACAATATGTTCAAACTTTCCATTCAATGCATTAATAAAGAAATGGAGGCTTAACTATTTTTTATATGATAATTAATAAATGTATATTATAATGTAATAAATATTATGAATAAGTGCTAAATAAACCCATGATATCCTCAATGTGTCCAAATGAGCTCAATAATAAAGAAAAAATGCCTTGACTATTTTTTCTGTGTTCACTAATAAGTTAACCAGTTAACTTATTATGTAACTATTACCAATCATAGCCAAAGTAATAATGATTGTACTTGTAGATAGTTGTTACATGAATCATTGAATCATGAATCAACATTTGAAGGCAATATCTCCATCAGTCTGGAAGATAAAGCCATAATAAATTAATTAATTTGCTAATTAATAATAAAGCTACAAAGATAGGGATAATTCTCAGGTGGTATGTGATGCCCATGCAAAATTTGAAGTCAATACCTGCAATACTTTGGAATAAACAGGCCAAAATATGTTTTTTATATCATTAATTAATTAATTAACTAATTAATAATAATGGTAGACAGCTCAAAATCAATAGGGATCATCTACAGGGGGTATGTGACTCATAAAAAAAGAAAAGAAAATTTAATCTCAAACACCTTTCCAGTTATCGCGTTAACGGCTAAAATCTGCGGACGCGCGACACCGATTCCATAATATCCGCATTTCTCGCGGATATAATAATAATAATAGGCTAATGATAATAATAATAATAATAACAATAATAATAATAATAATAATAATACTAATAACAGTAATAAATGTCAGGTTTAAAGAACTGGCTTTCTTTGACTGGTTTTATTTTGGCGACGTGAAATGTAGGATATATCCTCATGGACCAGGGAAGACGGAGACGGACTGCAGCTGGATTGATGACCTTATTAATGGGAATAAGTCCCACAAACTTGGGGGCCAGCTTTCTCGACTCCACCTGGAGGGGAAGGTCACGGTCGGATAACCACACCTTTTTCCAGGTGTGTAGCGGGGTGCAGGAGTCTTTTTTTGGTACTGGTTGGTACCACTTGGTAATGTTCTACGGAGGGTAGAGCGGGCCTGTTCAGGAAACAATGGTGGTTGATATCCCAGTGAACACTGAAAAGGTGACAAACCTGTTGCAGAGCTTAGGAGAGTGTTGTAGGAGTATTCGACCCAAAGAAGATGTTTAGACCAGGAGGACGGGTTCTGGCTGTTCATTCTTTACACACGGGTGGTGGCTCTGAAGTCTCAGATTTGTCTGAGATCAGGAAGTTTTCTGCCGGTTTCTACAAGGAACTTTTTAGAGTGAGTGGTCAAATAATCCAGATGTGTACAGCAGCTTCTTCAGGGGTCTCCCTCAGATGAATAGTGACCAAAACTCCCAGCTGGCAGCAGAGTTGACCCTCCCGGAGCTTCTCGCTGCTCTAAACAGCATGCAAAATGGCAGAGCTCCGGGGTTGGATGGCCTTCCTGCCCTTCTGGTCCATCTTAGGACAGGACCTGCTTGAGGTACTAAATCACAGCTTCTGGAATGGATGACTCCCTCTGAGCTGCAGGAGGGCCGTCATCTCCCTGCTGCCAAAGAAGGGAGACCCTCAAGACCTTAAAAACTGGAGACCGGTCTTGCTGCAGTGCACGGATTATAAAATCCTGTCCAAAGCCCTAGCCCTGAGACTGAGGGAGGTGGTGGCGTCGGTCATCCATCCTGACCAGACTTACTGTGTGCCCCGTAGGCTCATAAGTCACAATGCCATCTTAATTCGCAATGTTTTGGATCTCTCCAGTTCATTGGCTGTCAAAACTGGTCTTATTTCCATAGACCAGGACTCAGTGCTCCGTTTAGCGTCCAGAGAGGGGTGAGGCAGGGCTGCACTCTCTCTGGTATGTTGTACTCTCTGGCCATCGAACATGTGCTCCATAAGCTGAGAAAAAATCTGATGGTCGGGAGAAGCTGGGGGATGGACTCAGGCTGCCCGGGGGTCTGGTGTGGAATAAAGGAGGTCTCTATATCTTGGGATCTTTCTGGGGGATGAGACCTACAAAAAGAAAAACTGGGAGAATGTTGTTGAGAAGGTGAAGGGGCGCCTCAACAGATGGAGATGGCTCATCCCCAAAATGTCTTACAGTTTTAAATACACTCACCAACACAAACACAAGAGCCAGATTTTAAACTCTTTGTTGGCCAAGATGGCTGTGTATGTCAGCAGGAAGAGGAAGGTGGAGGAAAACCATTTTAAGTCAGTTCAGAGTCATTTCCAGTGTTCGACCTAATCTAAGTAGGTCTAATTTTAGTTAATTTTTTTTAAATAAACCAATTCATTGACTAGATTAGTAGAGGAGTAGATTAGGAGGTTAAAAAGGTGTAATAGAGAGAGAGAGGTTTTGCCTGATGAAGATACAATGTTTTGGCCCGATATTCAAGTGCTTCCCCTGCCCTTTTCTATACCTTTTCTACCTTTAACTCTAATGAATAACCTTTGTTAAGCATGTTTTTATATTTGTTTTCAATGTATTTCTTACACTAGCTCTCACTTTCAACCACTAGTGTGTGTGTTTAAATATCATTGTGTATTCTTATTTTTTCTTTTAGCAAAGTTATTTATTCTTCCAAATCTGACATGACAAATCCTTTCAACATGAAATTGTTTTCTTTGTTTCAGATTAATTTCAGATTATTTTTGGGGACCATGTATTATGTTCTGCCTCTAATTTGAGAGGAAGAATACAAATCATTGTTTAATAAACACATTCTCCATCTGCCTTCTCTAAATCATGAACATTATTTTTTATTAGAGTTTTAGTTATTTGATTGCAACCAATTTATGTCTAACTCAGACAACAAATGTGATTAAATGAAAATGTACATGCAAGCGGAAATAGAGCTAAGTCTGTCTATAACCTTTATTCCTCAGAAGTGTGAGGTTGTGAACTAGCTAAAAATCAGTCCTCACAACAATAGAAAGACATGCAAACACCACGTGTGATAACTGTGTCTCTTGAATTTCATCAGTCTCTTTTTTGCCAGCTGGTGGTGCTGTTTAAGCAAATATCATGAAGCCAACAACTTTGAAGGTCTTCACTTTTCCATGGACTGTGAATGGTATTCAATCCACATATGTAGGAAAGAGGAGGAGAGGAGATCCAGAACACTGCCTGCATAATTCACCTTGGATAATTTGGATTTTGTGGGAGAAATAAATTATATTTAGCTTTCATGAAGGGTTTATTTTTTCTTCTTTTGGAAACTTACTGTAAAAAGATCTCACAGGTTTCACTCTGTTTCCTTATACCGTCTTCAACCAGGCTGTTGGTTCTAGACACTGTAGTCACACACACACAAACTCACACCAGTGTTGGGGGTAACAAGATCGATTTGAGTGACATAGCTGCTGGTACGAAGAAGAGAAATGGAGATGGATATGGAGACGCCAGAGAACAGGCTTTTAGCCAGCTGGGCGTCCTGAACGTAATAAGAAATTAGATGCCCTACTTTTAGGCAGGACGCCCTAAATATAACCTATTTTTTCCTCCCGTTTCCCCCCGGTAACCACTGAAACGATGTTGTGATGACGCATGCAAAAACTGCGGCCAGCACGCGCCTGTCTATACCCGCTTAGAGTCTGTCCAAAATCACTTTGGAACACCAATAAAGCGATTCCAACAAGACGTGAGTACACGGTGGAACAGCACCTATTAAAAGCTGGAAAGTCTCTTTGAGCAAAAGTGAACAGCACAGATTATTAACTCTCTTCTCTCTCTTTGAGAAGTTAACTAAAGAGATCAGCTCATCTGATGCAACTGTTATTCCCTCGATTACAGCGCTAAAGGTCTTCTTCAAAGATTGAGACCACGGAGTGAAAACAATGAAAAGTGCGCTCTTAAGAATCTGTCAACATGTTTTACTAAGATCTACTCTGATCTCCTGTATTTCATCGCGACTGTACTCGATCCTCGTCATAAAGATCATTGTTAAGGCCTAGGGTAGTGTTACGCGGCCCAGCTTCTTGGGGAAGGGGAAATAACATAAAATAACCAGATGTTGTCGGTTTAGCTAAATTAAAGTTTTATTAATATGGTAGGGTAAATTTAAACACAAATCAAACACTATAAACTAAAGGAGGAGGAGGCTATTCCCAAACAAAATACAAAAATCACAAACCAAAATACAAAAAAAGGAATAGCTCCCCTATATCAGGCTCAGGGCCTTCAACAACAGTAACATACAAACAAAAGGAACAACTCAAAAATGTGGCACGCAGGCCGAACTAAAATACCACTAACAAACAAGCTAGAGCACACGAATGCTCACAATACACAATACGGGTCACGATACGAATGCTTAAGCCGTAGCGACAGCGTGACAATGGGGTCAACTGCTCATGTGAAGCACAGTGCCCACAGGTGACTGTCTACTGTTGATTTTTATACAGGTGTGAGGATGACGAGTGAAGGAGAGGATTGGGCAGGTGAGCAGGAGCAGGGAAACCGAATCATGGCGCAGAAGAGCAGGTAGACCGAGGCAGGCAGGTGAATGGTGGACGAAGACCAAGCAGGAACCAGAAGAACCAATCAGAAGCAAGGGCTGGCACACATCATCTGCATACTAATATGGGATTGACACCGGGCCTGTGGTAACAGCCAAGGGCCGTGACAGGTAGCCAAAACAATAAAGGGAGGAGAGGCGAGCAGAATGCATTCAAAATGTTTGTTTTATTTCACATTCAAAAAGGTTGCCAGTTCAAAAGAATGTGCAAAGTCATCATGGACTCAATCAGTGGTCAGTGGTGAGGTGTGCTCGTGAGTGTGTGAGCTCTTTTAAGTCAAAAGACATCACGTGATGGCAGTTGTGAACATTGTCTGTTGGCAGTGGTGGGATTTGAACCCACGCCTCCTCAGAGACTGGAGCCTTAATCCAGCGCCTTAGACCCCTCGGCCACACTACCTTCGGAAAGGACATCATTGTAATTTTATTGTAATAACATTATTATTCACAAGTGCACTTAAGCAGTGCAATAAGTTCATCGTCAAGAGACAATACTGGTGTGGAGAACCTGTTAGGTAACATCCTGTTGAAGTGTTTTTGTTTTGTTTGTTTAAACTTCCAGCATTAATTGAGACATTGGTTGAGGTGCATTTCAGTCCAGCAAATAGTAAATAAACCTGGATTGATAGTAAACTGCTATCAGGACTCTGACTGAATTCTGCTCATTGGTTACATATGGATGTGAGGATATAACTGCGCATCGAGAAATGATCCAGTCTGCGTTGGATCATATGGTTTTACATGCCATTATGAATACATAATACAATAAATACTATGTGGGCAGGCTAAGTGATGTTTGTACATATATCTAAACGCTCAATTAAGAAACGGCAAAGTAAAGTAATAAGTAGTGAAGTTACTTTTCAAATCCAGGAACTAGTAAAGTAATCTCATTATAATTTACAGTAACTAGTAAGTAACTAGTAACTAATTACTTTTTTGAGTAACTACCCCAACACTGAGTGCGTGCGTGCACACACACACACACACACACACATATACAGTGGGTTATACATACATATACATACAGAGTTAAGCTGTGAGGAGGTGAAGCTTCACACTGGGGGATGGATCACCACATGCAATGCAGAGGTCACCACATGTATAGAATTTTGTTTTTATGATTTTTATTTCACTTTCCTTTGCTTACATTTTCTTGATTTCATAATGAAAAAGCTGTGCCTAACTTTTCATTTTTTGTCGACATAAGTTTATAATAAAAGTTGTGCACTGCAGTTTTAAGGACTCCAGTGTTGTGCAAGGTCGACTACAGGTCGTTCTGTTGTTGTTTGTTTCTGTTCAGGTCATAATACATGAAGCGTTTGTTAAGGACAAGAACAAAACAGCTCAGGTCATATGAAATGGTTACAGTCTGTTTCCCTCATGGCTACTTTACCTTCCCTCACTGCCTCATCATCCCTTGTTCTTGTTTAACTTCCAGTGTGGTTCGTCAGTGTGGTTCACATCACGAGAGATGCTCACTGACAGAGTCAAACCTGTCTTGTCATCAGAGAACAGGTTTCCTCTCCTGGGATTAAAAATCAAAGAGTGTGCTATTGTGAAATGGAACAGGCATATATACACTGTGTCTGCAGGGAATTCAGTTCATGAAACATGAATTATATAAAAAGGCAGGTTGTGTCATTAACTGCTGCTTTTAAGCAAATGGTTTGGGAAATGTGCTCATCACTCTCGTGCTGCTTGTTTTAAGTGGGAAACAAAACTGATCTGATTTTTGATGCCAATGGGCCAGTTGGGACTGGTTATTTTGGTACTATTATTACAGTTTTTCTCAATTGTTTACACACAAATATTTGTACTTGAGACACAATGACCACACCAGGTAACTCATGCACCAACACCCTGAACCAACTCTGCTAAACTACAAGCACAATTCCTGCTTTACACTCAAATTGCAGTTCTAAAACACACTTTTTTCAAAACACTTCACACAATTCTCTGCATTTGGCACAATTTTCATGAAGAAAATCTCTTGTTTTCACAAGGAACACACTGTCATTCAAAATTCTAAAGTTAATTTCCCTACTATGCAAACTGACTCATCACATGGGAAAACACCTGTCACACAGGTTTACAATTTGCAATCAGTGCGTTAGCATAAAAGGGTTCTGTTTTGTATGTAGACCACTGTATGTGCAACTTTGTGTTGGTTGGGATGGACACTGTGTACATTGTTTTTGTGGGAAATATTAAGGAATACAATATATTTGTTACTGTGTATTTGTGTGTTTTGAGTATAAAAATAATCCATCCATTATCTAACGCTTCATCCTCCACCAGAGGGTCGTTGGGTGACATAGGGCGATCGGTGGGGTCACACCCTGGACAGTTCACCAGTCCATCACAGGGCCTATAAAAACAATATTCTAAAATATTTGACACACTTATGTATGTAATGTCTGTAGTAAGTGTAACACTAAACACTAAAAAAGGCCTAAGTCATTATGATCAATGAAGAAGAAGTGTTTTCCATTCATCATAGTGTTTTACATTGAGAACATCAGTGTTCAACTGGTTCTTATAAATGTCTATTGATATGATGGTTTGTGTGTCATTTGAAAACAAAATACCATTTTGAGAAGAAATAACATTGTTTTGAATGTTAAGTTTCATTTTGCAGGAGAATTGAGGGGTTTTGCCCATTGTGTGTGTGTTTTTGGATTTGTGTGTAGAGTTGTGAGAGCATGAGGCAAGCTTTCAGAAAATGTGTGTAAACAACTGAGAAAAACTGTAATTGGAAACAAGGCTTAAAGGTGAAGTAAGTAGTTTATAGTGCCATCTAGAGGAGAGGCTGACATTTACAACAAAGAACTGCTCCTCTGCTCACCCCCTCCCTTCCCTGAGCGCTACGGTATCTGCAGCTGGTCAAATGTCGTCCTCGTTGTCTTTCTCCGTTGTCAGCAGATGAGGTTCGTGAGGTGAGGGAGAGGGCGGAGCTACCACGGCCGTAGCAGACGAAGCGGAGAGAGAGGAGGCGGGACTTCAGCTACAAGTAAAGAGACGCTTGATTTGTTCTCTCGCGTTTGTCCTTACAGGCTCCCGTAGAAACATGGCGTCTCTCTGCTAACAGTGGCTATGCAACCGCGGTCCGTGACCATGTTATTTTACATGACTTTTTGAAACACTACGAAAATGAAACAAAAACTATTATACAGCGACTAGACAATGCAGGAGCACATAATATGTATAAAAAGCTGATTTTGGGTTATATAAACCCATAAATACTACACAGTGTCCCTTTAAGTAGCTGCTTGGTCACCAGGTGGAACCCCAATAGTGTGTAGGATGAAAATCATTTTAACATACTGAAGATGTTCATATCTTAGGGATTATTTGGTTTAATATTGCTGTTGCGGAAAAATCTTCTTCAGCTCTCACTATAGGAATACATACTTCCTACGGCCACTGCACTAGTACAGTTAATGCAATGTATAGTGTTATAATATAACACTATACATTGATAGATAGAAATATTATTTCTATCATTATTAGTTGACTAGGTGGTGGGAAGGAGGCCCCATAAAACTTTTTGACCATCAGCTACAACAAAAGTCCACAAATGTTTAACTTTTTTTCCACATACTGTTTAATGCAGCTTATATGTTGGCTGTGCTAGTTTAAGGTGCTGTTTAGTAATTTAGCCACTAAAACCACCAAAGAACATTTGTCCTGACAGAGACAACAGTTTTGAGGGAGTCACCGTCGCAAGAAAAGTGACCTTAAATTTACGCGGCCAAGATGGCGCCTGAGGAATTTAGTTTGGCAGAGCTTGCGCTCATGAAAGTTGAAGGCTTTATTGTGCACAGAGGGCAGACAGACTGTTATCAAGTGGGATTAGTGGTTTTCAAAAGGTTTCGGGAAAACTGCTGTTTCCACTCCCCTGATTTATTTTAGTGATGTGGAAACCTGACTGTGAGGTGGAAGACTGGAAAGGCCGTGCATCACACTACACATTTTACATGAGGGGAAAATAGATCTTTCATCCATGCATTTGTTGTTTGGTGATGGGGGTTATTACTTTAATTCATGTTCCAGGGTTTTGACTGTTGCGAACATCCCACGACATTTGCATTTTTTTTCATTAAAGCAAACGTGTGTCAAACTGAACCAGAGGGGGGTTATAAGGGGGCACAACAGCCCTGCCTTAATATTTTACTCTCTTTTTTCGTTTTAAACATCTTGTTATGACCCAGATCGTGATGAGCGAGGAGAGCAACATTAAATATTCTCGTGTTTTTCGGGAAAATAAGGTTTTATATTTTATAAGGTAAAGTAAGGTTAACAAAAGATTCAGGACAAAAGGTCCTGGGTCACAAAGTAAAACAAATTGGTAACAGCACTCACCACAAGGAGCTCTAAGTGGGAACAACACATTTACAAAATACCTACTCTGCAATACTTTACAATGTGTTATATCCCACACCATAATGTGCAATATAACACTGTATATAGCACCATATTTATTATTGTAAATGGACATAGACCTCAGGACTGTGCACGTTACCTCCCTTACACCCCACCCCCCTTTTTGCACTATTTATTTTTTATGTTTATATAGTTTTTTTTCATGCTGTTTCCACTGTTGTATTGGAGTTGCTTTTAATCTCAGTGTTATGGTGGTTCTGAGGTGCAAAACACAAACGCAAATCACAAAACAGAAAGCAGAAAACACAAAAACATTAACTTCTGATTTCCGTAGGACAATGTACAAAAAACGGGGTACATACTTTTTGTACGTTTTCTTAGAATACGTTGAGCATATATAGCATACATAATATTTATCTCTCTTCAACATTTATTTAGCTCTTCTGAGGCTATTTCATCGGACAATCAATTTATTTTGTATAAAAACTATTCCTTGCGTTCACTAATACACTATATCTTAACACGGCACATCTTAAATTTGACCTCTGACTTGTTTCTTTATTTAATGTAAAAGCTTGGTTTGCTCTGATTTTTCTGTCATTTGACCTCGTCTAGCCTTCGAATTGGAAAAAGTTTTCAATCTCGGCCCTGTCTGGAAGTGAGTCTGATATCCCTGCTTTAAAGGGGGGAAAAAGGGGGCTACAAATTAGAATGGGGTAAAAAATTCAGAAAAAAATATTAACAAACTCCAGTAATAACAATTATTACAGAATCCACAACAACCAAACACGTGTAGAGAGTTTTCTTTGCAATGGTCTCACTAACACTGTGGTGACCAACAATATTCTTTGTAAACGTGTCGTCTACATTTTTGTGTGGATATACATTTGACTTCCTGTTTATTCGTATTGGCCTTTTCAACTCCACTACATCTGGAAGTGGAAACCTTTAAAACAGACAAAAACAGACTTAATGTGAAGATGAGTGTACGAATGGACAAATCTTTTTTTTTACCTGAAAAAAATGTTTGTCCATTCGTAGGTAATTTAAAAGCTAATATAAATATATAATAACATAAAACTCAATGTGTTACGCACAGCTGTCTGAAAACATGTTATCTATTTATACCAGCAGGGGGCGACTTTGCCCACGGACGGAGCTCCATTCAGTGTTCACTCATATACACACACATTCATATTAACATTTACTCATAAGAGACAGTGCACACACACACACACACACACACACACACAAACAGCGGACTAATCAGGTGCTCTCGTGCATGATACCACGAGACAACAAAAGCCCCTGATTATATTGATTACAGCGTTCCTTCATAACAGCGAGTCAATGGTGGGAACCATCGTTATTATGGCGGAAGTAATGATGTGGTTAGGAGATAATTGGCTCTATTCAGTTTGTAGCGGGAGGAAAACAAACAACAATAAATAAGTAAACAAATCAATAATCAATAGTGAGTAATAGCTGTAAGTGTAACACATAACTCCGTTGATGACAGTGAGGAGTTACTGTGAGGAGTTACTGTGGATACTTTGACGCACGCGCCTGAGCACGAGTCTCGTCCACGCTGAGGGGGCGCGAGGAGCGCGAGGAGCGGATTTTACAGGCGCATTCAGGCACGCGGAGGAACCCAATCTTATTTATTATAGTGTGTCCAGTTTAAACAGAAAACAGGAAACAGTGGAAGTAAAAACATATTTAAAATAATAGGTGACCTGAAGGGAGACAGACAGTGTGTGTTTGTGTGTGTGTGTGTGTGAGAAAGAGAGCGACAGTGGAGGGGGAGGAATAAACCAAAGCGCAACACGTATCCGGTGGGATCCCACTCCTGAGAGAGAGAGAGAGAGAGAGAGAGAGAGAGAGAGAGAGAGAGAGAGAGAGAGAGAGAGGGGTTGGGGTTGTAGAGAGAGAGGGTGCGAGGAAAGCGACAGAGAGAAGAAGACGAGGGGCAACATTTTGATTTGACGCCCTTTAACAACGCGTTCTTTGAATCCATAAAGAGGAATAATGAGGAACGTTTGGATAATTTTGACCCTCTGTCTGACCGCCGTCCTCTGCGGGGAAAGGGTAAGTTCTCCAGGGAAGCAAAGTTAAGACGCGGCGGGGAGAGAGAAAGAGAGAGAGAGCTCCAAGTCGGCTCCACACACACACACACACACGTGTATATATATATATATGTACACACAAATGTATGCATATTTATTTTCTTTTTTGTTGCCTATTTGCATGATGGGAAAATGAAAAACACACACAGTTGGAGATGTTAATTGAATGTATGCATTCTGTCATTCTGATGGAACAAACACTGCAAACGTGTGTGTGTGTGTGTGTGTGTGTGTGTGTGTGTGTGTGTGTGTGTGTGTGTGTGTGTGTGACACTGCTGTCCCTCAGCCATCAACAAATGTCCTCAGGTCATATAACCTCTGTAAAGATCCTGTTGGAGCTGTGAAGTGTCAGTGGGTCACCCTGTAACATGAATGTGATCAAAAGGATGATCATCATGAAGCGAATGTCTGTATTTCCTTCGCTTCATCACAGTCTTTGCATTGTGATTTATAAGAATGCATTATTCCAGATAAATCTTCCCCTGTTTGCTGTTGAGTGACAGCGATTTATTCCCGTGTTTCCTCAGAGACCTGATTTAAAACCCACACTGGCTGGTTATTGCCTCCTTGTTACTGTTGTTCCCTCAGTTCAGTCTCTGTTCAGCTGAACAGTGTGTGCAGGCTCTTGAGGCTGTAGCAGAGTCTGCAGATTTCCTGGCTCTGTAGCAGCGACACATTTTGGCACGTTTCAAGTGCAGCCTCTGTCATTATTGTCTCCCGCTGTCGTCTCTCTGTGGGCTGTGACTTGTCGCACCTCCCGCCCTGTTTGAGCTGCTGATTCAGACACTGTTGTTTTAATGAGTCAGTGTTTTGCATGAGGTCAGCCCAGAGTACATTTTCTCTTCCCCCCATCCCTCCTTTGGCCAGACTGTGTGTAACTGTCCACAACACTTTAACCTAGTGGAAGTCCAGTGACCCAACATACACACGTCTTAAAAGTATTAAAAGTAGCCCAGTGTTTCAGAAACCACTGGGTCAGGACCCTGGGGACGGATCGCTGGATATGTTCTTTGGGTCCTTAAAGCACATTTGCAGAATTTTCCCAAACTTTCACAAAGATTTAGATTGTTTCTCTCAACACCTCAAGTTATCAAAACTGAAAATATTCCTCTGGACGATGTATGGCTTGAATATTCTCCACTTGTTTACAGTTGTGTTTACAGTTTCCTGCACATTTAAGGGAGCAGGTTTTCTATATTTCTTGAGGGTTTTTTCTTTCATGATACATTGTGTGTTGTGTTGTGTTGTGTTGTGTTGTGTTGCGTCTCCCTTTGGTTCATTGTTCATTCAGTATTTCTTCTTTGTCTCGTTTTTGTTTCCTCTGCCTATTAAGTTACTGACTGTCTTGTCCGGACTGTCTGTTCAAATATAACATCTTGAATCTTGAATATTTTTTTTAAATACAATACAATTTTAAAATGCATGCATTCATGTCATTATTAATTCATCAACCATCTCTTGGAAATTCAAAATTAAATGAGGTGTTAGAGAATGAGCAGCACATTTGTCACTAAATGATGTGCAAATTTGCTATTTTGATGATTTATATTGTGTCAAAACACAAAGATTACAGTAGTTTACCAATGTTGTTTACTTTACCAAAATTGGTCCTCAAATTAAGGTTACTGAATTAAAAAAGACAAAAAACTAGAAAATATTTTTGTCCAATATATCAGGACTGATACCAGTGTATAGATCTTCTGTATAGGCAATTATCTTCTGTAGTGTTATTTTGCACTCATAATGCAGCAGATGTAGATGGAACTTTTCCTCATTGTGCAAAATAAATACATTTTCAAAATTGAACAGTTGGTGAGGGCGCCAGCATAGAAGTTAAGGAGGTAACAGCTTATTTAGTCATTAGTCTAATTGGAGAATCTTGGCATCTTTAAAATCTTTCCCTTGTACAGAAACATGTCCTCATAAAACCACTCTAAATGCTGTGATACATATGCCAGACCTGCATCTGGTGCTGTAGCGCATCGTTGTTTTCCCAAAGTAGATCATTGTTTTTTTGCATGAAAACGCAAGGATTTTGCAAGACTTTTGAGGTTCTTCTCACTCTGGGACCTGTCCAAAAATTGCCACAACTCTGCTTCTGAGTGGATAAAATGCAGATACAATAAAAAACCTTTTTCACGCGTTTTCACCTTAAATTCACCTAGACACTGATACAGGTAGCCCTTTAGTTCAACAATAAACACCAGCAACCAGAAGAACAGAGTTCATTGTGTAGCACCTGTGTTGGAATTTACATAACCTGATCTGCTCGGTGCTTTCACTGGAGAACTTCAACTTCAACTTCTGCTGCGAGCAAACCAAAGCATCACCACATACAGTGCAGGCCAGCAACACATTGTCCTCACACACCCAGTATTTTGATCAATATTTTACTCTGTAATTATTTGCATTCCCCGAAGGCCTTGGCGAGACTTGACATGTGACATTGTCATTGATTCTCGATATTAACATGGGTGTTGACAAGTGTCTGATTACCCGCTTTAGGCACGTGTCTGTGTTTTAATTACCCTGTCACATCACTGTAATACAGTGCAGCGTGATTCTCCGTAGCTTGTGAAGGTAGACTAAGAACCAGCAGCTTCTTTATTCAGGAAAATGACTTTTAAGATCATATTCAGTCTCTGTGTATGCCTTTACTTTGGCAAGGAGGATGGGGAACTTGGAGCCCTAATGGCTTTTGTAGAGTTTTCCTGCTCCTCCTCTTCCAAGAACTTTTTTGATCCAGAAAGAAGAGTTCAGAAATGCTAAGCTAAAGCCGTGTGATGCCCGGCAAGGTGGCCCACCCCCACCATGTTCTGGTACACGTCACTCACCAGATGTGTGAGTCTGTAATTTGTGTCATGTTTTGGTGGGAAGCGTGGGTGTTACATCTTGTGATTTACAGGAGGTCTCAGTATTCCACTTCAGAGGTGGGGGCTGGTGTGGTGTAGCTTCTGAGGATACTGCAAGAGAAGGAAGGGAAAACAGTGAGTGTGGTGGAGCAGGGCTGTGGAGAGGGAAATACTTAGGATGGAGCAAAGACTTGAAATGGTGTCGTTAAAAAAGGGGGCATTTCTGAGGCAACAATAGATTGCTTTCACAATGTCTTTTTTCTATGGACCGACCCCATGACACCATTCACGTAGATGATGCAGGGTGAGAGCAGCCCTCGTCTTCCCTCTAAATGGCAAGTGAGGTCAGATTGTCAAGATAAACTGCTCTCAGATGGTCAGATGTTTTTGTTGTTCAATTAAAGAATTGTCAAATAATTTTTATATGACTGTTTTCAATTTCCATTTCTGGAAATTCCCATCCCCTTCTCAACCCTAATTCATGCATCATGTACACTTATGTACATTACTTTCCCCCCCTTCAACTGAACAGTACTCTCCCCAACATTAAAAAAAAAAACACTCAACACACACACAGTTTCAGTGGGATTTCATGAACCAAGCAACTTTTCTCACAATTTCCTTATGCTCGATGTCCGTCAAATTGAAGCCAAAGTGTTGTCCTACCTTTCTTCACAACCAAATGCTGCCTTTCTGCTATATTTTCAATCGCTTGCTCCTCATATTATTGATCCTCACACGTCACACGCTGGCTGCTGCACGTAACATGGGTGCATTCAAGGTGTTTTCCTAGCTTAGGAATTTACATACACGCCTTGCCGTGTGGCGCATTAATCTTTTTTTGTAAATGTTATGACCGTGAGAAGCCAAAATCGAAATCGTGATTAAAATGTCATTAATCGTCCAGCCCAATTTCTCGAGACACATTTGCAAGACTCAGCAAATGTTCCTCTGCAGTGCACGATAGTGACCTGCAAGCTTTGGAGAGGTTCGTTGTGCTCATGTATGACAGGTCTGATGTCACAACTGTGAATGAGGCCAGGCTTGATCTCTTTGCCAGAAAGCAAAGACAATATGACTTGATCCCACCAACTCAAGCAGCACTCAAAGAGCATGCCGTGCTTCTTATGAGGCTTGATACGTGTGGGGACAGGCATTGAAGCGACATCCACAAATGCCAATCCCAGGAACAGGACGAGGAGTGGAAAGTCTTCTGGACCGCACTTCCACCTATTGCGGAGAGTTGTTGAGAGTTGACCAAATGTGCTCCAAGGCATGTAGTAAGGGAGCTTGTGTACCTCAGTGAACACTGAAAGAGCTATGCAACTCCTGACAGGTTTCACCAAACTGGACTGGTCATGGACAAGGAGTCAGACAAAATACAGTCAAACAACCTCTCCTCCTTTTGAGGAACCCAATACATTACATTTAAAAATCCACATGGCGGCCATTTTTCAGTCATCGTGAAAAATGGCATCTGAAAAATAGTATCTTGAAATTTCAAATTGATGTGGGTGGTTTCTTGTCAAATGACTCTTTGAGACTGCTCGTGGCAATGTCCATGCTTCTATCACCAACTAAATGATTTCTTAAGCCAAACTACTCCACTAAGGTGGTGGCCATCTTGAAAAATGTCTTATCTGCTCCACTAATACAGTGACATTTGGGGGTTTATTTTATTTTAGCAGAATGTTTTTACTAACAACTTAAGTCAGAAATATGTCCACAATTTGTGAGGTTGACAAATCCAGTTCCTTGTTGAATGCAACATTTGAAACTCATCCAGAAGTCCTGCATGTGTACACACGTCCACATCCAGCAGTTTGATGGGATTGACGATTCCGGCCCCTGCCCTTGAGCTGCTGGTGTATACACACAAAAGTTCCCTCTGTCAGGTAGCATTGCTTGATGGAGTCACAAACCTTTCAAATAGTTACATCATTGCTGTTCACAAAGACTGGGCAACAAATACAAAATGACGACATTAAGCCCTAGAATGCTTTTCAAGGCAGTTGCGGAAAAGGAGCAGGCTTTGAATTGTGTGGGGAAGAGATATTGTATCTTCAGATTTGGTGGTGGAAGAATGAACAGCACAGAAGCACACGCACACACACACACACACATAGACACACATCATTCATTCTTCAGATGCATCACTCAACACACTCCAAGGCTTTTGAACTGAATGCAGCACTTTCGGTTTGTATAGCGAATGCTCTTGGGGCCTAAATGAGCTACATACACTGAACATTTCCATTCCACCCATCTGCGTTAAAAGCAATATCCTTCATCTTAAACACCTCATTTCCAAGGTACTTCATGGTGATTAAGCAAAAAAACAAACAAAAAAAACAGATCAATGGTGGGTTTTGCTAAATATCTGCCTATTTTTCCATCATCCTGTAATGAAGAGAAGAGAATACAGAGGGGAAGAAGATGACCCAGCAGCATGTAAGGGTACAAATGAAGAAATAAAGCAGCAATGGTTTAAAGGGCAGTGACAGGGCAGAGAGATGAAAGCATGTAGAAGCAGAGACCATATGCCGCCTCTCCTGCTCTATATTTAATGATGCTCTTTTATGTTGCATTAACCTAGAATTCCTCAAACTGAGGACACAACCTGCTGCCTCGCCTGCTGCTGCCTGTGGTTTTATCTTGAAGTGTGAGAAATCCACCATTTTCTTTTAAATTGTTTCTAATAAATCTGCCCATGGGGACGCTGAGTTTCTCCCCCAGCACATAAACTTAAACCTCCTTCACTGGCCTTTCAGCCCTCGGGGAGGGTTGGTTGGGGTTGAGGGGGTGGTGTAAGTGTCCACGCTGCCCCTGTCTGTGTCGTATTATGCAATACGTAATGGACTCTGCAGAAGGCAGCAGGCTGGTCACTGCTGGACGACTGAAAGCCCACACTCCACTACCCCCGTCCTCTTTTTCCTGTCTCTGTATCCATCTGAGTCCACGCATGAACTCTTGAGCCTCTTTCACCCTTAATGTAGTTAGTATTTTTTAACCTGGGTGAACACAGAAAAGAAAACAAAAACAAGGCAATTAACGCCACGTGGTTGGTCTGCTCTGTGGTGCCCTGCCTCACCTCTGCATGAAATACGACATCACAGATGTGCTGGAAACAGAATGGAGGAAGAAGGAAACAATAACAACGTGGAGCTCAGTTTCCAGACACAGTTAAGTAGAGCTATGGTTGTAGCGATGCTATTTGGGCTAATGTCCTTGTCCCAGTACACAGCACCAGCTGGGAATTCATTTATTGTCCAAACTGTTTCCGCCTCCACTACCCTAGGTGGTGATATGCCCTCATTTCAGCTAGTTAATATTTGATATTTTACAGTTACCAACCAAAACACAAGCACATGCACCATTCCTAGTCCTTCACCATCCGTGAAGTTAAACTATTGAATTCTTTGAAGTGGCAAAGCAAAGACTTGGTCCACTCATTTGTTCAACATGTGCCAGTCTTTCATTGGATCCAAATTCATTCATTTAATCATTGTCTTCCACCTTATACCACATGTTGGTTGGAGGGGAGCTGGAGCCAATTCCAGCTGACATGGGGCAAAAAATGGAGCCACACCCTGGACAGGTTGCCAGTGTCCAATTAGAGTGTCCAGTTAACCTCTGCTGTTTTTTTGGGAGGAAATCCTGGAGAAAGCTATGCACGGGGAAGAACATGCAAACTCCACACAGAACCGGGGTTTGAACTGGCAACAGTCTTGCTGTGAGGCACCAGTACTAGCCAATAAACCGTCATATGGCTTATTTAACTACTAGAAGATCAATGCATATCATTGAAATGACACAGGAATTTGCAATGCTGCATGACAAAAAATGGTTTTAAATAAACGACTAAAGGTTCAACGTGGTGCTGGAGGACTGATGATCAGAGAGAGATGAGACTGGACAGATGCTCCCACTTGTGTTAATCAACTCCACCCACCTGCCGAGGCAAACAAACAGAAAAGAATCAGGAAAAACTCAGAAATACAGCAGGTCCTGCTACAGGAGGAGGGTCATCAAACTGCCAAGAATGACAAAATCGACAAAGAAATGAGTGGCCACCAAGGTCTTGCGTTCCAAAAAATGCCAATTATTAACACAGTTGATAAAAACTTGCGTGAACTTGAGTGAATGTTGATTGAACACATTCCCACAGGTCAAACAAGCCATTTAAACCTGGGATTAAATGGGTTTTTGACCACCAGGGAAGGGGGTATGAACACCATCCCCCATGACCAGTGCTTGTTCCTCCCTGTGGTGGAATTTTCACACCTGCATCACCAGTGTGTGAGACATGCTGTGACAAATGCACAAACAAAACAAGTTGGGAAGAGAAGACACAAACAACACTGTGGCTTTCAGTGACAAGTGGTTACTATTTTGTATCTTTTACGTCAGACCCACTTTCAAATACTCTTTCAACTGAATATATGTACGGTCTCTTCCTGGTATTCAATAAGCCAGTCCGACTATTTACAGTAAACTGTCAGCTAACGTTCTAGAGTCGGTGTCTGCAGAAGTTACCAAGAGTATTTAGTGACAAATCCTCCAAATAGAGGAGGCTGTGCACACAACACAGATATTTTTCATTTTTTGGAAGATGAATGTTGAATCCCCCAAGGCTAACCACTAAAACAACTACTACTAAAAGATGAATGACAATGTATATAGACAATGTAGTAATTTTGCATCACAGATACATTGTTATTGTGAACTATATATTTTGTTCCATATCAATCCTGGGAAATATCCGTCATGATGGAGTTTGTGATATCATTTTAAGGTCATATCGCCCACCCTCCTGCTGAATAGTTGCTTTTTTCACAAAAATAGGTTTGCACTTGACTGGCCCCCTACTGGCCAGACTAGATGCTCAGTGCTCAGCATTTGAGACTGAGAGTGCTGTTTCAGTGAAAGTTGTGCATATAGTATATATAGAAAAAAATGTAGTTTAGCTTTTTCCCAAATAGACATTCATGGCTAAGGGCTATGCCAACAACTGGATGATTAATGCTCGTCATCCTGTTTTGCAGGAAATGTCGCTGGCAAAAAAATTATGAAGAAGTAATAAATAGCACGTACACTTGGGTTTTTGAGTTCCCACCAATGTCGATCACCGGATAAAAACCTGCGTGCATTGCAGAGGTCACTTGACCGAAGTGTGAATACTGGTTAAACACATTCCCACTATTAAAAAAAACCGAAACAAATAAAACCTGGTTATCGTTTTGTCTCACCACACGTCTCATGTCTCTCCTTGTGTTGACTCTCCTGTCACGTAGATGCTGTCTGCCTTTACCACAGTGTCTTGGATGAGGTGGAAAACAGTGGCACACTTATTTCCTCTTGGGCAGCCTCCCATCCTTCCCCACGCCCCATTTTCTTTTCTCCCCCTTCTCTCAAAATGTGAGCTGAATTTGCTAACATCTGCAGGACGTATGTGTTTAAAGGAAGCTGCCTTCCTCCCCCGTTCCTCCTCCTCCTCTCTCTCTTGTTGACGACTTGGAAGCAGCCGGTACTTTGGCAGTGACTTGTGTGAACTGGTAGAGACTGACAAACAGACAAACTCTGTCCACCGTGTGCACGTTTGTACGTGCGCTACGTGTTTTTTTACATCCCTGTGGACATTTATGTGTGAGTTTATGGCTGCTGTATGAAACACACTGTCATCTCAGACACTGAGACAGAAGGAAAACACATTAGGGAGATGTGGCTGCAGCGAAAACCAGTGACAGCAGCACTGGTTTGTGTTGGGCCTCAGCCACCGTCACTCGCAGACTTATCAGAAGCGGCAGACGGCAAAAACCTGTGTTTGCAATGTGGTCGGGAATATTTAGACACAGCAGACCTGGGCCATTACTCTTTCTTTCTCTCTTTCTGCCTCTGCTCCCTCCCTCTTTATTCCTGCTTTTCTTCTTTTTAATTAGCTTAGCAAATGGAAACTTCCTTGGCAGGATGGTGGTGGTGGTGGAGGGGGATTGTGGTTGTGACAAAGTGGGGAAAACCAGTGTTAGAAAGACATCTGTTTCTTTCTTTCTCTCTTTCGGAGTGGTGGAAGAGTGTGGACTCTGCCTCTCCTTTGGTGTTCAGGTATTTCCCAGGCCGAACACGACCTGCTGCCTGGTGTTTGGCTGTGAGGTGTGAAAAGTGTCTGACATGGTGGGGGTTGAAACAATAGAAACAGACCTATGTGGTAAACAGACTGGGGCTACATCCATGCAACTACTAAGTGTAATCTGCATCCATACTAACACAGCTGAAAATGAGATATAATTGGTCATGCGCGTGCTACTGAATATAGGAAGTTAAAGGTCCCCTATTGTGCAAAATCAACATTTTAATCTTTTAGTACTTATATTTGGGACTCAGTGGGCCATACCAGTCCCCAAAATGTGAAAAAACAAGACTCAGTCATGTTTTAGTGGTTCCACTTTGTGTAAGTATAGGCGATAAAACACGCGATGTTTACACCTCCCGACCAAGTGACGACAGTGCGGACATTTCACCGTGAATGTTGGCACCCCGCCAGGCAGAGTACTTCACAGAGTACTTCACAGAGTACTTCACAGAGTACTTCACAGCTCCACCGTAGCTTCTCCTTGTCCCTGTGAAATACGAGACTGCAGGCGAGGGAGGAAGAGTGGCTGCACAGCGGAGCACAGTATTTTACACAAACTTCCAGCCTCAGAGGATGTTTGTGTCCAGTGGATATATTTTATTTATGAAAAAAATGTTCACAAGCTTCACAAGCCCTTTGCTGTTGATCGTGTGTGTAAATTCCTATGCTGGAGGGACACCTTGAACGCACCAGTTACGTGCCTGCGGTTAGCAAGTGGCGTGTGTGGATCAGTGATATGAGGAGCACGTGTTTGAAAGCACTGCAGAAAGATGTAGATGTTGTCCTACATTTCTTCTCAACCAAAGGCTGCCTTTCTGTCGTGTTTCCACATTCTCTCCTCGTGTTGTTGATCCACACACGTCACTTTCAGCCGCAGTTACACTGGTGCGTTCAGGGTCTTTTTCTAGCATGGGAATTTACATACACGCCGCGCGGCGCATTAATCGTTTTTCTTCGATTTTAATGTTTTTATGATCGCGAGAAGCCAAAATTGTGGTCACTCTATGCATTATGGTGAAACGCAGTAACAACAGGTAAACAGACATTACTATGGGGTATATGGAGCGGGGGTTGTGACGACGGTGCATGACAATAGGTGATAAGTGGCGACAGTATGGCTGTGGATAGTAAGTTAGATCAACACTCAAGGTCACATAGAGTGGTCCTGTTGCACATATGTTATTTATTCCCAGTTTACTCCCATTTCCAACTTCCAATGTAAACGGAATGCAGCATATTATTATTGTTATTATTATTATTGTTATTAGTGAAGAAAAGTAGAGAATTAGTAGAATCTAGAATCTAAAAGCAGGGGGGTGATGTTATGTATGTATGTGTATGAATGTAATGTGTAGAGTTGTTCCGAGTCCGATGCCAGTATCGAAAAGGCCTCCAATACCGCGAAAATGCCGGCAGCGGTATCGGCGAGTCCTGGAGTCCAAGCACCGATCTAATATCACGTAACTTATTAGAAATAGGACTCTGTTTACTGGTTAGCTCTGTTAGCTCTGTTAGCTCTGACACAGTTCTTCTTTCTCGCTCTTAAAACAGTTGCACTGTGCTGCCACCAGCAGCTGCTGTTTTAGAGGCACGAAGAAGAATTGATCAGCTGACGTTAGCTAAGGAGCTGGCAATTTCGAGGGGTGGCACGAGTGTTGCAAATTTGAACACCAGCAACTTAAGCATTTGAAGCTGGGTCACACTAAAGAACACAAAGGAAACAACGTAGTTTCCTGTGTCGAGGGCTGTTTTGGCAGGTGATTGAACTGCTGTGGTGCTTCATCCTTAAGGTGTTTTGACCAAAGCATGTCACAGACATGTTCACCAGGGAACTAGGTTCACTTGGAGAAATATGCTATAATGCTACTTTAGCAGCAGCACTTAAATTTTAGCACAGGAATTTATTTCTAGATTTATTAAGTTAAGTTGCTGTTGCACTACTGTTTTATACTGTTCAATTTAAAAATAAATTAAAATATAAATGGCTTCCATTTGCTGTATTCATTCATGTTTTTAAAAGGGTTTAACCTGAGCCAGGCCTCACCACAATGATAATCATATTACAGTCATGCAGGTGTAGTATGATTTTTTTTATTATTTTTTAAATAAAAGAATGAAAATTATAACACATTGGTATCGGTATTGGTACTCGGTATCGGCCGATACCCACAGCACAAGTTTCGGGATCGGTATCGGGAGGGAAAAAATGGTATCGGAACATCTCTAGTAATGTGGACAGGAAGCATATCGGTACCAGATTGTTTGCATTTTTAAATGAAAATGTCCCAGTGTGGATGTGCTGTGTGACTGGACTGATCTGCTTTAAAGGAATCAATCAGAACTGTTTATATCATGTCATTTTACATTTTCCTTATGTGTTGCAAAACAAGTTTTCTGGTTTTGTATAAGCAGCCCGTTTTTTTATCCAACTTTATGTGGCATGTTTTGGGAATGCCACCTGGGAATCTCTGAATTTTACAGAAATATTTGCATGGATTATAAAATGAATGAAATATATTTTGCACAGCTAAGTTCAAACGTCTAGGTCTCTGTAACCTCACATAATACATTTTGGCATCTCGAGTGTAATAGTCAGATTGCTGGCGTGGAATGTCTTCAGATTTGGCACAAATTTTCACTTGGACTCAGAAATGAAACTGATTAGATTATGAAAGTCAAAGTGTAAGAGCTCTATGACTAAAAAACACATTTCTGTCCATAACTCAAGAAATAATCCGTCTGATTATGACGAATGCTCAGACAAATGTATCAGGAAGAAATAATAAATTGGTTTTATTTCATATCCAAAAGGTCAGTGTTCATCTAACCCTCATAATTCAATAAGTGTGGTTTGGCCTTTATTCAAAGACAGAGACAGAAGTAGACATTTCTTGAATATTTCTTGAAGAAATTCTGACTGTACTGTTAGTCCAACTATGGTAAAAAAAAATTGTCGTTCACGGTTAGTTCAGGTTTTGTGCATGTGCCTTTCAAAGGATTCAGTGAAATCAAAAGCTGTCTTGGTTGACTTTGTTCTGCTGAATGGACGGTGAGTGCAGTGAAAAAATCTGTTCCATCTGTAAACCATCAAAAAAAAGAAGGTAGACATGTGAAGCCATGATGTTTTCCATTGTACTCCAAAGATTGCAATTGAGGAGTCAAGGCACATTTAACACAACTATGCTCGCTCATATTTACGAGCTCGCTTATCGTCGGCAAAGGCGCCAAACTGATATCTGCCCTGGCTTTGGCTCTGAGCAGAGACATGTTCTTCTTAATGTCTGTTTTTCCCATTATATCCCTCTCCTTATTGAGCCAAAAACAGCTCTGAATGAGCGAACGTGTGTAAATCATGCCTTCAGCACAGGGTGTATCACCGACCACAAATTATACCCCACGCTCTCACTTAATTTAGAGCTGTTTTCATGGGAAAACTCGAAGGATTCCAGAGTGTATTTGGGAACACCGACGAGCTACAAAAGGACATTTATTAGTGAACTCCCCACATGGCACAGCTTTTCCTCTAAATGTGTGCTGCGGTGTAAGTGCAAGTCATTTGAGTGAAAAGAAGTGAGTTAAAAGGCCCCGGGTGAGCATTTATGAATATTTATTACAGAGATACAAAAAACAGGAAAATAGATGTTTCTTTTACTGTAGTCTCTCTGCTATGGTGTTGAATACTTAAATCCCTAATTTCCTAATGTCCGTAGACCCCAGATGTTCATGTTTGCTCCGCCAGCAAGTCCACATTATCAACCAGTCCAGACAGTGACTCACTCTAATGAGTAGGGGAAACGGGCACACATAGAAAAAAGGAAAAATAAATAACTAATCATCATTTTTTTGACTCTTGAAATTCAGCTTCATGTTCTACAAGGGCCATTTCTCTTTGAAACTATTGAATACCAGGCTTAAACATCATATCTCCATCATATCTTGGTTTGCATTTGCTGCATTCTGTTACATGTGGCAGGAAAAAGGCAGTAAATTCTGCACAACTTTGTCGTTTTTGTCAAGACAAGCAAACAATAAAAAAAAACATGTTATAATAAATAATATTAATGTAAAAAAAAAAAGAAAAAAGTGAAACAAGATTACCTGTCCTACTTTGCTACAGACATTTATAAAGTTACTGACATTGATGTCTCACGAGGTTTCACTGCACAAAGTAACTAACAACAGCATATGCAGGGTAACACATAGAAAATGCATTTTTTCTTTTAGTTTGCTTTTTTTTCTGACAATGATTTTTTTTTTCTCTCCTCGTCAGCATTTCAGACAAAAATTGACATAAACTATTAATATCCGCGAGAAACACGCGTGGATATTATGGAATCGATGCCGCTCGTCCGCAGATTTTAGCCGTTAACGCGATAACTGTAAAGGCGTTTGAGATTAAATTTTCTTATTTTTTTATGGGTCACATACCCCCTGTAGATGATCCCTATTGATTTTGAGCTGTCTACCATTATTATTAATTAGTTAATTAATGAATTAATGATATAAAAACCATATTTTCGCCTTCCAAAGTATTGCAGGTATTGGCTTCAAATTTTGCATGGGCATCACATACCACCTGAGAATTATCCCTATCTTTATAGCTTTATTATTAATTAGCAAATTAATTAATTTATTATGGCTTTATCTTCCAGACTGATGGAGATATTGCCTTCAAATGTTGTACAATGATTCATGTAACAACTATCTACAAGTACAATCATTATTACTTTGGCTATGATTGGTAATAGTTACATAATAAGTTAACTGGTTAACTTATTAGTGAACACAGAAAAAATAGTTAAGGCATTTTTTCTTTATTATTGAGCTCATTTGGACACATTGAGGATATCATGGGTTTATTTAGCACTTATTCATAATATTTATTACATTATAATATACATTTATTAATTATCATATAAAAAATAGTTAAGCCTCCATATCTTTATTAATGCATTGAATGGAAAGTTTGAACATATTGTAGCTTTTTCATGAAACTTAATAAACATAGTGTTTGCTTTTTCATGACATTTGGACACTTTGAAGATATGGCAGGTGTGGTTAGCATTTTAATATTCATAATATTTAACAAGGTATAATAGGTTAACTAGTTTTATTAAAAACTAGAGAGAAATGTATGAGTTCAGGTATTCTGTGTTCAATATGGAGTTTATATGGATACTTTGAACATGTATAAAGTGTAGTCAGCATTATATCATAATATTTAACAGTTATTTTGTTGAATTTATCAATAATTAATTAAAACAGTTAGTGGCAGGTGTGAGTGCGTATACTTTGGGTTTATTGGAAAGTTGAGGATTGGACAAGTTTGCGGATATACCCCTTGCTGTCGACCCCCGACAGCGTAGGCTAGTTTTTCAAAATGAACATGCTGAAACGAGTCATTAATTTGGCGTTTGTTACCTTGTCAATGGTATTTAATTAAGATTGTTAACCGCTCGTTAAAGTTAGGTTTTTGCAGCGAGATCTGAGTTTAATCAAGCAATGATGTGTTTGTTTAACTTGTATTATGTTATGTATTTTTTTTTTCATATATATTATCCAGCTCATCTGGGTTGAATAATCTTGGCATGTAAGGTGTCGTGTGTCTCACAAGCGTTAAGATAAGCACAATATCAAGCTGAAAACAAGGATAGAAACTATTGCTGATTAATTTCCCTTTGAACATTTCGTCTCACAGACATGGAAAAATGGCCAATAAAGTGCAGAAATGTACTCCAATATAATTCTAAAGATTTGTATCAACAAATTTTTTTTGGCCAGTTATGATACAATGATCGTTTCAGTGAATTTGACAAACGAAAAGACATTATGTGCCATAAAAAGAGACTTCACCCGGATTTGAACTACTCCTTAATGGCATCTCATATCTCTACCATGGCTGTCAACATAATCAGAGGCTCTAAAGAGGTGATTCTAGCAGGCGACTTAATCTTTACTAATGCATTCTGTTAACAGCCATCTGTGTTCTCAACACTGAGTGTAAACCCTCTGAGCAGAGAGCATGGTGTGGCATACGCCAGCACCCACAGCAGTAAGTCCTCCATTACGCGCAGGGATTGGTGTTTAATATTGAGCCCAGAGAAGCTTTAGATGAGTGAAACCGTGTCACATGGAAGACATTTTGATTTTAAATGCCGACACACTTATTACCAGCGCTTTCCTTTTGGGCTCAACCACACATTGGTCCAGATGGATGGGAAACTTTTGCTCATGGAAGAGATTTTTATGCAAACAGATGCTGCCAGAGAAAATGTGTCACGTCCATATTCAACTAATGGACGTTTTTTTGTTTTTATGGAAATTGATTTTTTTAGTAAGACGATATATATTTTATTAACAGGGAAATTCAGTCGTCCAGCAACTCACAAAATAGACAAGACAGTAGATAAAATAAATAAAGACATAAAAGTAAGCATTAAGCAATTAGTAAATTAAGCCATAAATAGTAGTGCAATCAAACCTAAAGGATATGTTAAGAAGATTATTGCACAATTCAGGTAATAATAGTATTTATTCTTATAAAAAAATAAACGTTTCATTTTTCGTTCTTTCATTTTAGTGATAATTCTTATAAGATTAAATATGTTTTTACTTATTATTTGTTATTCTTAGTTTTTTCATTCACAACATAGTCACGAACCCAATCTTAACATAGCACCACTTCCTTTCCACCTGGCTTTAAAAGTAAGAGTTCTGACTTTGTTTTTTACAAATTCCTGTGTAAACATTGTTGCCATAGCACTTACATCTCTGACTCTTATCGAACAAATTTTTTATGTCATTTTTTAGTTTTAGGAGTCATTCCACAAAACTGTTGTAACAGGCACCAAACTGCTAGACAAGCCCCGTTCACTTTTGCTGAGTGCAACATTAGCATTTGGACATTTGTTGTCAAAATGACCAGCTAAACTCTTACAGAGATAAACATACTATTTACCACTTCTAATGAATGTGTATCAGCTGCTTGCCAAAGAACTGTAACATACAAATACACTTCTGTTCCTGTACGATGGCAAAGTTTTATCACTTCCTGTAGATTTCCACAGAATTTAAAAGCTGTCCTCACTGACAGTGAGTCTTTCTCCCCATCCTCTCTCTCTCTCTCTCTCTCTCTCTCTCTCTCTCAGTCTAACATCCACCAACTCTTCACCAAATATTAGCCCCCTTGACAGTGACATCACTCAAGGTCACCGCTTCACTTATAATCCCCACCGTTTTCCGTGCAAAGCTTAAACCGGTTTCCATGGTGTGATGGGAGCTGGCAGGAGAGGCTGCAAAGCATGATTGTGCTGGTGATGATAATTTGTTAAATTGAGTGTCTGGGTGTGTGGCTGAGAGGAATGGCTACATGACTGTTTCCCTGCAGACTCAGCGGGACATCCTCTCTCGGTGTGTGTGTGTGTGTGTGTGTGTGTGTCAGCCAAAAGACAGCACATCCTCTTTTATAAGGGGGTTCACGTTAATCGCAAGGGAATTAAATAGTGGATATAAACAGAAAGAGGGATCCACAGAAGTTTTAAAAAGCTTAAAGCCTCAAAGCGTCACTTCTTCATCTTGTCACTTAAAGCTTGGATTGGTAATCTGTTGTCTGTCTACTTCACATTTTGGTAGCTGATAAAACATTAAAGATGTCTGAGTAGCTCTTGTCATACTTTAATGGTCAGAATCAGAAATGGATTTATTGCATATCTGTTTTTATTACAGTTTATTTTAGGGAAGGACAATATTGAAACAATACTGATGTATACAGTATGTTTTTCCCTGCACACGACTGCAGAGGTCATTTAGTTTCTTCTGTCGTGAAATGTACATTATATTTTGCACACTCATGCGTCAGCAGATCGAGAGCGTGCTAGCATATAAGTCAAAGCGGTAGCAGCTTATTCAGCCTAGTAAATATTGTTGTGTTTTCTGATATCCAGTAATACATTTGAAAGCCAATATTGGTTGATACTGATATCATGCCGATAATATTGTACAACCCAAGTTGATTTGAATTTTCAATTATTACTATGAGGATTCATCCATCCATCCATTTTCTGCCGCTTTATCCTCCACATCAGGGGTTGTGGAACTGCTGGAGCCAATCCCAGCTAACATAAGGGTGAAAGGCATGGCACACCCTGAACACTTCACCAGTTAATTAGAATTCTTAATATGTTCTTTAATATTTTCTGTACAAGAGAGCTTTATTGAATCCTGGTGTAACAGGAATGTTGCGGAAATCTGGAGACAGAATTCATCATCGTGCTGTTTACAATTCTTTATGAAACCACAATACAATTTCCGTCCCCCTGGACTTTGTGGATGTTCATTAAAGCATTTGTATGATGGTTAATAATGATTCTGAGCAGGAACAGTGTACAGGGACTACTTCTCTCTACAAGTAATAGCAAATTAAACCTGGCAGATGGAGAGAAACATTTCCTCAAGTATTCTAAGTATCATTGGGGCTGCAGTTGATGAATTAAAGATCAAACTGTTTTTCTGTGTCCCTGTTGGTTGGATGGAAGTTTCTTTCGCAGAGTTGAACCTTGCACTTCAAAATGACTTTAATAGTCATGGAGAAAAGCAGTCAGCCTGTGGAAACACTTGGATAATGTCTGCTTTTCTTTGGCGCTGGAGGGATTTTCGTCGAGGTTGAGAAAATATCTTGGCTTGGGTTTGGAAAGTCTGTGTGTGACAAACTAAGGGCAAAGAGGAAGAGACACAGATGTTTACTCGACGAGAAAAGCCAACAACACTGTCAAGTTGAATGAACATTCAAAATGTCAGCCTCAGCTCTTTAGACCTCTTAACCTTTTGAAATGGGTTTCATTTTTCTTGGCATGAAAATGAAAAGAGTTATTGAAGAAGCTACTTCTTTACACATTTCGTAACACATATCTTTTGTTTGATCTCATACACTGTATTTCAACTTGCTTGAGTATACAGTGAGTATTTCAACTTGCTTGAGTGTATACTCAAGCAAGTTGAAATAGCAGTGAGTATTTCAACCCAGTCCAGTGAAGAAAACAATAACAATGTATCATTTTCCATTATTAGTGACCTGTCAACTAGAGGCTAATATAAGTTTAATATTTACCTGTTTTATTACAGCATGGTAGAGGTAATTTTTTCTACTATTTCTGTACAGTGACACTTTGTTACACAGATCTTTTGCTCAAGTTTCAAAGTGTATATTTCATCTCAATCAGGGATGCCAGGGTTGCAACCCCACGGGCAGGACCCGGCCTGACTGTACGTCACATCTGGTCCGTGGGGTGATAAGGGGAATATATATGTTTTTTATTTTTTATTTCATCTAATTTTAAAATAAATGTACCCTAATTTCCTGACTATAAGCCGCTACTTTTTATTCACATGCTTTGAGCACTTGGCTTGGATGACCAATGGCGAGAAGTCATTCACTGGGGCTGGCCGCATCGAGGAGCCTCTTTTGCTCGGGTCTGCCGGTGGATCCTGACAGCGTGGGGCAGTGTGGAAAAGGTTTCGGGGGTCTGGACTGCTGCGTGATGAAGAGATCGGCACAAGCACGGACTTGCCTCGGGGCGAGGGTGGCGTGGGAGCGGCGGCGTGGGAGAGACTGTGACTGACGGAGGTCTTCTGGGGTTGTTCGGGTCCGGCACTGAAGAAGATGGACTTCAGTGGTTTTAGTGTGCGGCTTATATTCATGTATGCTCAAAAGTCAGTACGTAGATATTACATTTTCAGTGGAATCCTCAGCTGCGCTGGTAGTGCTGACGGTAGACTAGTCATCTTTTAATTGGCCTAATTATGTATTGATATGTTTTAATGTGCAAGCCTTCAATAAATATAATAAAATAATTCAAAAAACACTTTTGTTGTTTAAAGGAAATGTGTTTTTGGCACCTACTCTATTTTGTTGCGTTTCCAATTTATAAATGTAGGCTACTTGCATGGGTAGGAAAATGTTGTGTTTTTAGAGGGTAACTGTCTCCTGCTTTAGGCTGTAATTGTAGGCCTCATTGTGAGGACATGTTGGTGCCAATGCGATTTATTTTTGATGTGTAGCGCTTCGTGAATAATTTCAAAATGGCCTCCCTATCCATGTGTTGAGTCAGTGTTTGGCCTTTTTAGTCTGAAAGTGTAATCCAGCCCTCTGAGGTCTCACTTGTCCAATTTCACCCTGGCATCCCTGGCCTATGCAGTTAGGGTGCAGGGCAAAACATACTGTATGTATCAGTGTCAATTTTTGGCCCAAGCATTCTTGATATATTAGTATATTAGATATCTAATCCCACAATTGTGCTAAATGAACTCCACTGACCTCAAAACATCTGCATGCAGACACAGCTCTGCCCACACAGTCACTGCAGCACTTGGCTCTGAAGAGTCCATTGAAGAAGCCTCTTTTGAAGATGATTGCTTGCTGTTTCCCCTCTGTCTTAGTTTAGCGCAGTCACAATTCTCCATGTGTGATATTCTGTGACCACAGGAGGCTTTATGACAAGCGAGACAAGAAATAAGTCTTTGCGTGCAGATACTATTGATTAGACATGAGTTTTAAGAATAAAATAAAATAAAAATACTTAACTTTATACTTTCTTTTTTTTTTACAACCATTCTTGATGTCTCCTTGGAGACCTCAGCATCCCCAGCACTTCAGTGCGAGCGTGGTAAATTAAAACCTGGAGCACAGGGTGGAGTGTTGGTTGGCTGCAGCATCGTGTTGTTTCAAGAGATTTCAAGAAAGCCAGACTTCAGAAACCACACATTCTTTACAGAATTACAGCATGAGGAAAGAGTTGGGAAAGGCCATGTATCGTGAGCAGAGGTTTGGCACATGCATTAAAACCCATTTTTAGGAGCATTCTTGGCAATCTCTGTCCTGCATTCACAGTTGAGAACACTCACAAAAAATATGCTTTCCTCTGTGAAAGACGGAGATCTTTGCCAATTGTGTTTTTTTTATATCTTGTCCCAGCTCATTCTTCCACAATGTCCTCACAGATTGAATATGCAGTCTAACTGTGGCAGATGTACTGGGTCTATTCTGGATGCCAGAATTCAATTATTTACATAGGATGGAGCATGAATAAGAATTTAACCTCATCACTTTTAAATGAGGCGACAAAACAAGACTCACAAAATTTCCCCCAAAGAAAGCACCCCCATTATTTTCAGTGGGAGTGGGATCTTATACTCTCATTGAACAGAAAAAGCAGGCAAATCCACACCAGTGTTTCCAGTAACAGGCAGATCAAAGCTGAACAGCAACATGTAATCGACTCTGCAGGATATCGTCAAGAATGATGCCAGTTGTTTACTTATATTTCTCATACTTGTGGGCTCTGTGTTGTCTGCTCCATAAGAAAAGTATGCAAGCAGCTGCCTGACATGTGAAACATGGAAGTGTTTTTCTTTTGTTGTGGAGCAGTTTGTTGTGCACCGGAACACAGTGGACAGTTTGCTGCGGTGTAGGCTGTCAAACATCACTCAGAGAAGCACAGATGTGCATGACAGAGGCTTGTGCTTTGTGTGATTGGTGTTTAAATCAGATTAATCTGAACTGATGGAACGGCAAGTTTGTGAACACAAGGATGTTTATATCACTGCTAAAGATCATTGTTTTTGCGGCGATATTAGAATCATTCTAATTTTACCAATACTGATATCAGTCTGATATGGTCCTTTTACAAACTTACACGTTTTTCTTCCTTTTCTTTGATCGTTTATCTTATAATAAGTCCAAACAGATGGCATTATTGCAATCCATTGTGCTTAGGGAAAGAGTTATGTAATATGGAATATTTTTCCTTTTCTGATATCTGATGCAATAATTTCATTTCATTTCATTTCATATCATTTTGACAATGAAAAAGAAAAAAATATATCATGGCATTGTGATTTAGAAAGACTTGATCTTAAAGTTCCCATAGAGTGGTCCTGTTGCACATATATGTTAGTTATGGAGGTCTACTTACATACATTAACTTGTTTTTATGCTCAAAAACCTCCTAGTTTCTGTAAACGAGCCGATAGAAATCCTCTTTTCTGACGCTGTGCTGAGCCGCGATATTTCAGACTGAACTCTCACACCCAGAAGACAGAGTCTTGTGATTGGTCAGTACCCGGAAGTGACATATTCAGCACACCAGCTCTGAGAAGCGCAGCTCCCCCCTCTGGAACGGTGGATGCACTGCTACTCATTATCAAAACATTGTTTTAACAGTGTTTAAAAACAGCTTCTTCACGACTCCCCGCCTCAGTCCCTTTGACGACCTTTGACCCAGAGTCAGACCCAGAGTCAGAAGACACTGTCGCTCGTGAAACACCTCCACAACGGACGTTATTCTTCTTCTGTGGTTCAATGTACGCAACCGGATGTGCCCGGACTAGTGCCCGGAGCAGGAGGATCTGCTGTTCAGGAGAACTGGTGTTTACGTAACCGGACCGGGTTTTTTCAGAGATCTCACTGAGCCTGAGATTACAATAAAACACAGCGTTCTCAGCAGTGACTGAACTTTTTGTTTAGAACCTTCAGGGCTTCTTAAACAAGGTAAAGACGCAGATACACAATACACGGTTAATTGGAACTTCCGGTCTAGGTCAGCTTTAAGACTAAAGATTGACTTAATTATGTTAGACTTTTTATCAAAATATAAAAACACAGAAATAGTTACACCACAGTTTCTTTTATTAGCTCATCAAATCATACAAAATATTATATAGCGTAAACATTTTCAGAACAACACTTCTAGGAGTCGAACCACTGTATCCTGATGATAACTAAATAAAGAGGAACATATGCATTTACAGTTAATATGAACATGAGTGAGTAAATGCCTTTTATATTCGACCAGGCCAATAAGAGATCGACCGCTAAACACTTCAACACTTCAGCACTTATATATTTTATTTATTTAAAAAAGGTGTAAACCAAATATTACAAGGCAGAAAAGGCATTAGTAAGTAGATCAAAGTTGAACCTATGCAGACATGAGCACAACATGCAAAAGGATCCTTCTTGTTGAGCGGAAACAGCACCATTGATCATAAACATATTGAATGTATAATGACATATTACTAAGAAAAAGAGAAAATCTTCATATTTAACCACTAAATTGTATTTATACTTGACTGTCAGTCATCAAAATTGCATTATATGCCTTTAAATCAACTCACCTTCACCTGTTCTTACCTGTTTCTTCTATAACCTGTGAGGGAGTTAAAGTTGTATTGATGCCAATGTGACTGCATTCGCTGACATGTCAAGTTCACTTTAGTTTGGAGCTCAGTGCTCAGGCTCTGGAGGCAGCAGGCTAATCCCGGCATGTTTATCCACACAGGTGACAGTGGAACACTGACCTCTGGCTCCATGCTTTACACACTGAGGTGATCCTCCAGAGCAAAAACAAGAACAAACCCTTACTGCACGAATGAAGCACCAACAACTACTGTGTTTGAGCTAATCCTGGTTTTACAAGGTTCAACAGGTTTACAAGAGCACATGTCAGTACTTTGGCTCTATGTTGGTGGTCCCCACACAAGTCACAAGCCCTTTAAACGATTGAGCCTGCACTTCAAGAACAATGCCAAGAAAACATGACTGCACACCGATATCAAGTCCATTGTCAGTGTTTGAAGGTGAATTAGCATTGATGGAGGCTATAGAGACTGAAAAAACCTGAGTGCTTGAACTCTACACTCAGTCTGGCAACACAGCTCAGCTCTTCACCCATAATTAGTGTCATTAATGTGCAATTACATGAGTCATGCTTAGCCCACGTTTTAGATGTAGTCACTGTTCAGGGTGACTTAAATCTCCACATCATGACCATCAGAGAGTTGCGAACCCTGGTGTTTTTGCTGTCAGGCAACAGTGTTAGACACACCACCATGAAATGTCTATATATCAAGTCAAGCAAATGATGCAAATGTAATGAATTCACTGTCATCTATTTGTAGTTGTAGCCTTTCATTCTTTGTTTGTCAGCTCAGCAATTACATTCTTTTTTACGAACACAGAATTGATTTGTTCTGACATCTGAAGCCTCATATTAACGTTAATATCACGGTTAATTTTACCTTCAGTTTTGTTTATTTTGTCATGATTATAGGATATGCAAATTGTTTTAACACAATTAGACTTCATCTTGAGGTTTGTCAAGTCAGAATTATTTGTACAGCACTTTAAAAACAACACGTTGATCCAAAGTATCAAAATGTTTTCTTGTATAATTCCACCATAACAGCAGCAATATAATGTAAATGTTGCTGTTAAACTGGGATTTAGGGATATGTATGGGATATATTTAGGTCAATTTCTAATAATTGTGAGCTATTTTATTTACTTTATACAATATAGTGTGCAAATTAAGATGAACTGCGATGCATTCTGCAGCCCTAACTTTAAAAGTGTGTGTGTTTGATCACAAACACATGGTGACCCAGACTCTCTGGCTATAGCTGACTATTAATAAAACCATGTGCATACTGTACAGAAGGTGACAGAGCTCAAGGGCTGCCAACTCTCCTGCACTGCACGCCTGCACTCAGACAACCCGACACTAACTGACTGACGGACAGACGGACTGACTGCTGTGTCTCAAAAAAAAAGTTGACATCTGCCTTTTATTGTTAATGGACACTTGCCGAGACATTCTCGAGGTGTTTCCCTCTGACTTCCTCTGGGCTTTCTGATGACTGCTGCTGTGTGAGTGACAGTGAAAAGGCCTGTTATGACACTAGACATATCAAGGATGCTGAAAATGCAGTCTCAGTTCGAATAAACAGCAAGTGAATGGAGCGTTTGTACATAATTAGAGTATAGTCACCACACTGGCCAGTCATAATATGATGATATTCAAAATCTAAAACTATATCCTGTCTCATGTCACCATATTGATATACTATTTCCAAGCCTGAGATGCAATAAATCAAACTTGTATTGTAAGTGTGGTATCAAGTGTTGTTTCAGGAAGATACACAAGACACATGCAAGTCCACATACACACACACTCACTGCTGATCAGGATTATCCCTGATAATGGGATCACAGGTCACCACCTGCTGCTCCTCTCCAGTCATCTCTGTCTCTATGCTCTTCATTCCCTCTGTTCATCCATTATTTTCATCGTCACATTGTTACTGTCGCTTGTTTCTCTCACTCCCACTTCCTGTCACTCTTTGACGATTGTGACGTGTGTGACTTATTTCATGAACCTTTCTCCTCATCCTTGCTTTCTTCATGCCTTTAAATAGCTAAAAGTGATGAGATGTTTTTGCCTCTGTTGAGTGCAGGCATCATCCTTGACCTTTCATTCTTTTTTTTTTACCATCCTGGATTTATTTTTCAGCAATTTCCCAATCCTCTTTCTTACTCTCCCTGCCTCCTCCCACACCCATGCCTCTCTCCATCATGACTTCCTCCCCTCACGCTGCAGTCCTGTGGCCCTGCCGACTCACTCCCTCCAGGCCAAATCCTCTTAAGGAAAAGGCTTGAATGGGAATTCAATCGCAGCACCGATGATTGAACCAGATCAGCCTACAAAGCGTCAAAATAATGATTCTACACCCCACCCCACCCCCCCCATGCCTCTGCCCCATCTGCCTCTGTCCCTCTAATAGTGATAAAAGTGGCATCCCAGCTGCAGGAATGTGGCACATCATCATTTTTTCCCCCTATGGCACAATGATAAGTGCATAAATGTTCATCTGTGTGTACAAAAATGCACATATGGCATTTTCATATTTGGTTATGAGTATTTCATGCACGTGTAGTCATGTTCCTGTACTGCAACCACCAATTCATATGTGGTTTACTTACCTTTAGCAAATGGATTAGACCTGGATTTAAAAAAACAAATTTGGTTAAATAAAATCTCATTGAATTATAACTTGCCTATAACTTGTGTTTTATGTCGTGAGGAAGACAAAGGGCAGAGCTTGACCCTCTGGAAAGCTCCAGAGAACTTTTATGTTGTGGTGTTAATGAACTAGCAATGAAGCACACATGCTTTTTTTTTCCTGCCTCTTCTTTTTTGTTTGTAACAAATTGGTCACATGTACAACATATGCAGATACAATACACAAATTAAGCCACATACTGTGAACTGTCTTGAGTTCTATTGTGTTTTACTTACACACCCACTCAAAAATAGGGTTACAAGACAAGATAGTTTCACATTTGAAATTTCCCTCACTAGTACAATATTGTGCTTGATGCCAGAATTGTACCTTTTGACTATCAGAGAGGCTTCAAAGTGAATTAAATCAAATGTAGGATCTAATTTGTAGCCTTTTCACCGTGAGTGTAAACGCCTCCTTGCGTGTGCGTGGGGCATCACCATCTGCAGAGCCCCACGCACACATCACTTGTGCGAGTATAAACGAGGCTTAAGGCAACAGAAAAAACATCACTCCATTGCGATCAGCGTAAATATCCAGTCCAAGTCCAGGCAGAAGTGTTGTTGAGACAAACAGCCACAAACTGAGCAGGAACAAAAGAGCTGCTGGGGGATGTTGCACCAGTACGACGTCACACTGCGTGGTCGTCTCTGCCTTTACCAAATAAATGTACTGTTCTCAGTCGAAACCCAAGCATGGCAAAATTGTACTGAAACTGGCTTTGATAAAATACAATAATGGGACTTTAAATAAGTTACACATTTGTGTACTTCTATTTCTGAGTGTGTGTACAGAAACTGGTGTGACAATAAAAATTGTGAATCTTGAATGGACTATACCAAAAACTGTAACATATTTAATCCATTATATCAGGACAGTTAAATGCACTCCCTAGTCCTGACTCGAACATTAACCTGAACCTTAATCTCAATAACCACTAACCCTTAAACCTCAAAAAGCTCTTTGAAGTTGTGAGAACTGGCCAAACGGTCCTCACAACAATGTGTTTTTCCATCCAAAATGTCTCCCTACAACCATAGAAAGACATAAAACACAAAGTCATACACTCTTTACTCCACCAGTGAAACACCCAAGCTTTTAAAAGGCATAGTTGATGGAAACCATTCCCTTTTGACAGAGTGACAGAGAAAACCAGACGGTGTGAGGTGTTGTGAGACATGGAGTGGGGGGGTGGGTTACGACATGGCGCGCTAGAGGGTTGTGTTACCGACTGACAGCAGCCGCGAACTGAAGGAACCGCTGACAATTGATCGATTGCGTGATATCTTTGTTATCAAACTGACAAGAGAGACTTTCCTGACAACTGACAGATTCATTGTTTTTCGCTCACGCTGCCATTTGACAACTTAAATAGAACGGACCCTGAACTTTGATTGTTAGAGGACAAGTTGATTAGTCTACCACTAAGTCTAGACCACACTAGAGGTGATGAATGACAGATGCCCTTTTGAGCCATAAACTACCTTTGTTTTGAATATTAAAGTTACTGAGCTTGAAATACTCAGCAGCTACCCTTTATTAAATGTTTTATTATTATAATTTTTTTTTTTTTTAAATGTATGCCAGAATTGATTAAGGATAAAATGTCTTAAGAGCACATACAATTTTGGTGTGACGTTTTCATTGTGGAGTAAGCATAAGTTGTTGGGTCCATCAAATTTCCGAAACCTTAAAAAAATAGTAGTATAAGTAATTATTTCCAGTGATCTACCGATATTGGTCAATCAGGGCCAATATTGATACCAATTATTATTAGGTAATGGTAACCGATATTTAGAGCCGTTATGCACTTACAGTAAAAATTAATTAAGTCTCTGTCTATATTTTAAATGTTACAATTAAATAAAAAATAAATAAAATGATGAGTAAACTGTCCTCCAATTCTGGAATTGCCCCCTAATGAGATAAGTGCACAGCCTTTTTTAGTCATTTATATGGACATTTGATAATGGATTTAATAACCTATAATAATACTGTGATCGTTAAGCTAAACAACGAAAAGCGGCAAAAATGCCCCCAATAATCGGTCAGGCCAATAATTGGGTCCGCCCCTACTCCTACATTCATTTTGCCATAGTTTTAAAACTCTATGGAGCAGTGAAACACCACAGTGATACATGGTTAACAATCAAAAACACAACAAATCATTTGCAGCTTTTGTTATTTGCAAATTTTTCACCCGCAAATCTCAGATTATTAGTTTACTCTCATGGAAAAGCAAAAAAAGCAGCAAATTGATTATTTTTTACTGACCCAACTGTTTAGTTCAAGAACAAATAGACAAACAGAACAAATAGACTGCACAAAGCAGGCAGCTGTTTGTGCGTGCACAAACACAAAGACTAATTATAGTGATGGGCTTCAAACAAAATGTTCCTGTGTGCGTGTGTGTGTGTGTGTGTGTGTGTGTGTGTGTGTGTGTGTGTGTGTGTGTGTGCAGTTAGTGATGCAGATCACAGGACTCTAACTGAACCCATGTTTGGCTCAGGTGATTCACTCTGTCTGTGTACTTGTGTGTACAGTAGTGACCAGTAATGTCTTTCTGTATGTACTACATGAGGACACTCATTGATATTCCTTACCCTCTTTCTCTAGCCTAAAACTAGTTCTGACCATTAACCCACAACAAAGTCCTCACAACCACAGAGAGACATGTACACACACACACACACACACACACACACACACACACACACACACACACACACACACACACACACACACACACACACACACACACACAGAAAGAGAGATCTAAATACAAACTAGCACTGCAAGTGGTATAAACGGGTCGACCACCAGTCATCATGCAACTACCTCGACGTTTGTTCACTGTCCACAATACTTGTCATTATCAGCGCTGTCCCTGCGCATGTCGGGCTGTGGAGGCAGAGTAATGTTTTACTTTCTGTTTAGTGTGTTCAACTTATGCAGACATGTTCAGTATAGGTCCCTGGTCTCACATATCAAGTTCCAGGCAGATCGGTCAATGTACGGTAAAGTTAGAGGACACTTCCTGTTTAAAATGTCTTACTTCCTGTTGGGTCAAAGGCGTGTCCATTAACATGTTCAGGGAAGTTCCCTTGACTCACATATAATGTTGCGTGGAGATAGAACAATGTACGGCAAAGTTACATTTTACTCCCTATTTTGCGTGTTCCACTTCCTGTTGGGAGGTCGTCTTTTGCTGACATGTTCAAGGCGCATATCACATATCACGTATTAGGTGGATACAAAAATCCCTGTTAGTGCAGCATGGAAAAGTTAAATGTAATGTTATCTCAAGCAACCAGGGGGCTCTGTTTCTGAATCTTTTGGGCCTTTTTTGCCTTTAATGGATAGTATAGTGGAGAGAGACAGGAACCAGGAGGCAGAGAACCTCTCACAGACAGAGTTGCTTGAGGTAAAGCACATTTGGACAAGCCAGCTTCATTTTGGAATAAGGTGCTGTGGACTTTATTTATTTATCCATTTACTGTGGAGTTATTTGGGCAAAACAAGGGGCGTTATGCATGGCATATAGCATTTGTTTTAGAATATGTAAAGTAATGAAATATGCCAATCTCAGTGAACCATTTTTTCTTTCTGGAACCAAATTATACATTTACAGATTCTCAGAGAGAATAAGTAGCTAATCCTCATTTTTGTAATTTTTCTGAGGTGATTTGTGGAGATTGTTGCTGCTGCAGGAAATGACAGTAGAGAGAGTGTTCCATATGATTCATGTCAGGTTTACCCAAATAATTGTTGAAACACCCCAACACCTCCCCTTTCATCTTAGCACGACTGTGTCACGGACACGATATAAAGAGAGACCTGTTTTCCCTCCCTCACTCTTGGCTGACTCTGTGAGTGTTCCTCCTTCTCGGCTTTTCAAAAACCAGAAGAGTGCGTCTGTCTCTCGGCCGCCGACAGCGTCTGAGCACAGAAGAGCTACAGTTCTGGGCCTCATGCTGCTTCACTGAAGTCTGTAGCCAGAGATGTTCACAATTCTTTTTTTTTTTTTTGCAAGTTTCAAGTCTCTGGATGAAATTGACATTCTCTCTGTAGGGTTAAATCTTATGAATTCAAGGCATGTACTGTATTATTATTCATTCAGTACAGTATTAAAACTGATCAGTGTAAGTTCACATTCAATTCTTCAATTGAATGTGAAGAAACACAATAAAAACTTTGTGATATATCGCTCTTACACAGATTAAGCAACCTGTATGGGGTCATTATTGTAGCAAAAGTATTTGCAAACCTGTATTTCAATCCGTGTCTGTAACCAGATCCACAAATGTGTAAAATAAATTTGCAAATGCGTACATTGATCTCCAAATATGTACATTGATGGATGTGTTCTTACACGTGACTTTTGCTACACATAGATACAGCGATTTGCAAATGTGTGTGGAGACTGTCTATGTGTCTACATAGCTATACAGCTACATACCACCAGTGGGCGCATTTTTATGGGATCGTATCTCGTAATAACTGCTCAGGATCTCGTAATTATGAGTTCGTTTTAAACAACCTGAAAAGTGGCATATCTACTGTTCTTCCACTGGTGTTAAGCTGTATGTGTTTCCTGCTCCCTCATCAGCTGCAGCAGAGCTGATGCTATGTGGTCCGCACTGACTACAGGGGATTGGCTAACTGACTTAGCTTCTATGGTGTGAACAAGCTACACTTATTACTAGTATATTTATCGTGCTTATATCGCGTTTATAAGTATCTTTAACTTTTCTCCTTTCCTTTCCTTGTCCTGTCAGGGTTAAAACGCTAGTGCTGGCTAATATCATTGGTGCTTGCACTCAAGTCTCAAGTCTTTTGAGATCGAATCAAGTCTGAAGTTACTTTTTAAGTGTGGCTCAAGTCCGAGTCTCTGCTGTAGGTCCTTGTCAGGGGAGCGGAAAGCAGAAGAGAGGTAGATGAAGATGAAGTTGTACTTGAAGATGATTCGGGTCTCATCTAAGAGGCTTCTTCAGTTCGGAACTGCTACTAACTCACTGTGTTTTGGGTGTGGTCGATAGATAATCATCCCTTATGTGTGATGGAAGGTATGTTTTCCATGCAGCTTGGTGTCTTCTCTCAGACAAAGCTTGTCCTTTTCGTGTCTGCTTCTTTCTCATGTCATTTATTGGTGAGCTAAGCTGTGTCACCTCGGTATGACATCACGCTATTTATGCTGCTCAACATCCAGCCACACACGAGCATAATCCATACTCCAAAAAGGCTGCATTCTTCTTTGTCGAATTTGTTGGCGTGGCCTGAGTCCTGCTGCTATGACATCAAGCTATTTACCAAAGGAATATGGAACGGATGAGGGTCTACCATTCCAAACCGCACTGTGGTGAGCTGTGCCACTTGGTGGAAATCAGGCTTCTATGGTTGGACTGTTACCTCTGATTTACACTGCAGCTCCTGTTTAATTAGCATAACGTTTAATTTCACGTTCTTCTTTAGACAAAACCTGTGGAACCTGTGGGCTGAAAAGTATCAGCTACTGTAAGTGAATATTAATAAAATACATGTGAGGGGCTAAAAATCTGCAGTTTTAGGGCCAAGGGGAATGAAAATGCCATAAAGGACCAGAAGACGTCTGATTCATATAATTTTCCATTACGAGTGACTGAAACCATTTTGAGAGAATGAGCTTTTGTCACAAGATTAATGTTCTTTGCAAGTTACGTGGGCAGTGCAGGGTTAGTTTTTAGCATTGAGAGGAAGAAGAATTAGCCAAGGACTTCTTTAACGCCTACATAAGTGGCTGATTGGTTAAGATTTTATTTTGGTGTGTTAAAGCATTTCTCATCAGATTTCAAACAAAGTGCCAAGTTTGAAACAATTTTATTCATTTTCCTGACATATTTAACACCAAAATGTATCTACAAATTTGCAATCAATAAAATAATGAGTGAAGACTCATGTTGGGTATAATGATGACTTCACTCAAAGTGTAATTAAGTGGAATAATTTCACCTCAAGTGAGTTAATCAAATGATTTGTAGGTTCATAGTTTGCTCCATGTTTTGTGTGATTTCATCACTACTTGGAAATTACACTACTAATTAGGACAATTGAGACATAATTTACAACATTAAAAGTGTCATTAAGATCAAGCTCACTGCTTTCCAGAAAAGGATTTCCACATAATAGGAATTGTACAGGAACGAGTTGCCACTTTGCATTTATGTTTAATCCAGAATAAGGACAGATGCCTAAAGCTCATACAGGTATAAAATAGGAATCAATTAAAAGATAAATAAATATCACTCATCTGATTGATTTCACATGTGGCTGTATTGTATATTGACTCATGCAGGTGAATAAGGATGGATTCACTCAGCTAAAAAGTATTACATTGTGTATTGGACTTGATGATTTATTCAAGTCGTTCTAAAGTGTTAGTTCCAGGGAGATTCTGTCCTGTCATACGGGTGTTTTTGCTTTGCTCGATCTATGGTGGATAAGCAATTCGCTTGGAGATCAGATCAGGTCACTCGGTGTTGTAGTGGCTTGACTTGTTACTTTATTGCAAGAAGGTCACCTTCTTCATCCCAGTTAGACAGAGTTCTTTTCTGTGGGGAGTTTGCATGTTCTCCCAGTATGCCCATGGGTTCTCTCTGGCATATTTCCAATGTATAAAAACATTCAAAAATTGGGATTAGGTTATTTGGACACTCTAATGTGACTGTAGTTGTGAATAGGAGAGTTAATGGTTGTTCTTCACTATAGTGATGGGATCGGCAGTTCATTTGAGTGTACTGAATCACTAGAATCCGTTCATTAAAATGATTCGTTCAAAAGATTTGTTCACCGAATCTCTCAGTGCTTAGCAGGAGCCCAGTGCCCTGCTACGTGACTCACGTCCTCCCTGAGTGCAGTACGTTTGTGGGTCAGTGAGTGAGTGACAGTGCGAACAAGATTCACGTCCTCAGCCACAGTTCAGTTTGTGTCAGTACGTTCGCGGGTCAGTGAGTGAGTGACAGCGCGAACGGGATTCACCTCCTCAGCCACAGTTCTCCTGTGTCAGTACGTTTGCCAACGAGATTCACGTCCTCAACCACAGTTCTCCAGTTCTCTGTGTGTCAGTACGTTCGCGGGTCAGTGAGTGAGTGACTACACTTGCCTTCTCTGACAGACTCCTCCTCCAAAATTTTGATATAAAAGTACAGTTAAATTGCAAAACATCATCATAATAATGATAATAATGGTGATGATAATACAAAATAATACTTAAATAAAATCAAAAGTATAAAAGTATTAGGGCTGTCAAAAGATTAACATTTTTAATCATTCTTTTTATTGTTGTAGGAAAGGAGAGATAAATAAAGTATGTGAAAATATAAATCTAAAGAACAATAAAATACTGTAAATAACTTTATAAACATTACATTGTAAAGAACCCACATTATAAGACAATATAAATATATAGAAACATTAAATACTGTAAATAAATTGTAAAAAAATGTTTTTTTAATTATACTTTGCACTGTAAATAACTCACATTATAAACAAAATATAAAGTATAGAAGTTAAATAGTTTTCTGACTAAACCCACAGCGGGAAATTCCTCATCAGCACCTTTGAAGCACTGCTTCTACTAGTTAGTGTTAGCGTCAGCTAGCATTCTGACACTACTGTTAGCTCCTGTTCAAGTCTGTGTCCCCGTTAGTTAGACAAAGTAACTGTTCAGTAACAGCAGTCATTTACTGACTGTCTTTCTTTCTTTTTTCTTCATTCTCTTGTTTTTCTTGCTCTTCTAACGACCTGATTGATAACTCCTCTTCATTTTCCTTCAGCTTCATTTACAACTTGCAGAACGATAACTTCCCACAGGCTAACGTGAGTTGACGTGGGGCCATTGCATATCAACCATTATTGTTATAGGGGGACAGGGATGCGGCTGCTCACTGATGCATTTAGGCAACAGCCCTCCGGCTCCAAGTGAGCCCCCTATCGACTCTGGGCTCCAATTGCCTGCCTTGCCTGTTCATAAACTGCACGTCTACCCGTAGCGCAATGAAAGTGATGGCACATGGCTAAATTAATATGCATGCACAGAGAGAGAGGGAGAGGGAGGGGAGGGGGAGAGAGAGTGTGTGGAACTTTCCAGCAGTTATTCAGCGGAGTGTGTGTGTGTGTGTGTGTGTGTGTGTGTGTGTGTGTGTGTGTGTGTGTGTGTGTGTGCAGTGCGAAATTAAAGCGTGATTGTCATCAAAGCAGTCGTCATCAGAGCTTTGTTTACCAAAGGAAGGCAAAGAAAACCGGACAATAATTTAACTGTGGCTGAACTTCTTAACAAAGACAGAGACAGGACTGTTAGCATTTTAAGCTAGCGATCTTTATGCTAACGTGTTAGCAGACTTCATCGTCACAAAAACAACAAACAGATGGATTATTCAGCGGCTGAAAGAGAGCAGGACACACACGGTAGTTGTCTGAGATGATGACGTGACGCCAGCACCGCGCTATATTCTTATGGTGAGTTTTCATCTACGTAACGTTTTTCACTAGTGTTCAGTCACATACAGGGACGTTTTTTCTCTAGCACAAACGTGCTGATAAGCTTGAATCATGTGTGAATGACACAGCTTTGTGTGTGAAGTATTGACTGTGATGCTAATGATTTGAGTTGTGAGTTAGGACATTATCAGCTCATTCAGTAACAGACCACACTACACCACAGAGCCACTTCAATGTATTTCATTAGTGTCTGATTTGATATTAGAAATATGTGTCTATCTTTGATCCTTCTCTCTTAAGTATATATAGTTTATTTTCCGCAACTGTTTCGCTGAGGACGTGAATCCATGACAGTTCTGTGTTCGCGAATCAGAGCGAGCTGCGAACGTGATTCACATCCTCCTCGGTCAGTTCTCTGTGTGTCAGTATGTTCGCGAATCATGAGTGAGTCAGTGTGTCACATCCTCCAGGAGTGAGTGAGAGCAGCAGACAGTTCTTCATACTAGTTCCTCCCCGTTCGGCGCACGTTGGCTGGCGTTGTTTGCCGAAGATTCACGAGTGAGTGAACGACTTCACAAGTGATTCACAGAACGGCACTCGCTGCTGAGCTCAACTGAACTAAGAAAGGAATGAATCAGTTCATGAAGTGATCCCAGTCAGTTTGTTCACTCAAAGATCAGGGGCCTCACGTACAAATGTTGCGTACGCACAAAAACGTGGCGTACGTCCTTTTCCACGCTCACGTTCAGATGTATGAAACGTGAAATGATTGTGGAAATGTGTGGTGCCCACGTCAACTTCATGGCTGGCGTACGCTTGTTTCTCCACCTATTGTTCCTTTGGCGACACTTAGTGGTGATGCTGGGAAACTGTTAATAATGTGAACACAAGTGGTCATCAGAGTGATGTGCACATCAGAGACACACTTATGAACAATAACACCTTGGTGCAAATGGTGCAATCCGACGTGAGCGAGTATTTATTTATTGTATCTCCCTGCGCGTTTTCATTCATTCAATAGAATCTCTTGCTCAGACTGTGTGAAGGAGTTTGGCACCTCTGAATGTGCGCTCAATTCCACGTTGATTTGGGATGTACAAAGGGAACGTGCTTGGATCTATGCGTACGCACACTTTGATACATCTGAATTTATTTGTGCGTACGACAGTTTCTGGGTTTTGGCGTACGCCAAGATTTAGTAGGAAATCCACGCAAGTCTTTATACATGAGGCCCCAGTTCTTTAGAATGAATTGTTCATGACCGACACAACACTACCCCACAATAGTACTGATGATAGTAATAGTAATGATGACCTTTCCAGGGAGTACCCCGCCTTTTGTACGATTTCAGCTGTGATTGGCTCAGCTCCCTTGCAACTCTCAAGTGGAGGCTAAAGAGGTAGACAATGATTTAATGATGTCACTGAACTTGAAGTTATCAACCAGTGACTGGTCAGTTTGGGTTTGAAGTTTTAACCAAACCAGAGACTTGAGCTGTTTGTATAACATCTCTACATTTACCTGCTCTTGTTGAACAGCACTGGCTCTTACTCATACACCTGCTCACTTTTGTGTGGACATGACTTGACTCCATTAACCCATTTAGGCCTGAAGCGCCTGGAAAACATTTCTCCAAAACCTGAGGTTCTAACCCTACTAAATGACTGATTTCTCAGCTTCTGTAGCAGATATAGGAACACAATTCAAAAAGTATTTGAGAGCTCACACCTGTGGCTTTCCTGTGAAATGTATTTTATTTAAAAATTTAAATATTAGGTGAATAACTATTTTTAAATAAAAAACAGTAAGAAAATAAAGTAATATCAACTTGTGTCAGTGCCTTGATTTAGTCCTGATGGAGTGAAGAACAAGAACAGCATGTAATGACTGTAACAGTCTGCTTCACATGTGACGGTGATGATGTTTACATCTCTGTGGCATCTGCAGGTAAATCCACTGTCACCTCTGGTGCGCGGTTGTAAACAGTCCGTCGATTACGGTGGTATTTATCGTCATTATCGCCGACCTCGTCGTCTTCAAACATAATTATGTCTTAACCATAAATCCCGGTCGATTTGTTCAGCGCGTTCGACATTATCAGCGATGACGTCATCGAAGACGAAACTCCTCAAAATCACTGCCTTCAGAAATCTCTCTTTGTGAGAAGTAATTTCAAAACAGTGTCGAGAGGAACCCTTAAACACCCGAACAGTGACGTATCCGCTTTACCGGCGTCTATGGTAGAAGTGCGGCAATGCTTTCCCTGCGTCAATGGGTTAAGAGTTCATGCGAATGGAACGGACCTCTCATATGTGGCATTTATGATGCAGGCTCTGCTATCACTTCCAGCTAAATGGGAAATTCTCTGTATTGTTCCTATGCTGTGCTTTAGTGCTTTCGGGTTACTGGAGTCTCTGAGATACATATTAAACCTGTTTTATATAATGCACCTCAATCTCTCTCCTTCTCGCTCGCTTACCGTGTGTTTGCTTTTCTCGACATCCACTCTCAGCTCAAGCTTTTTTGTTCAAGCTTCATATTCCTCTCCTGTCTGGAGGGGAGAAAGCTGCTCTGCTGCTGCTCCTCCTCCTCCTCAGGACCAGACATGAGTGGAAGGTGAAGCCCATTTCCCAGTGTCTAGAATTTCACAGCTGACAAAGAATCTAAGCTTTCCCGTGTGTATCAGAAGCTGGACAGGCAGGGGGGTGTAGAACAGGGCGGAGAAGTAAGCGGGGTTGAGCTCTGGGAGCAGCAGTGTTCTCCTGGCCTAGGAACCTGCAGAGCTCCTTCATGTGCAGAACAGAAAGAAGGCCAGTTACAGTCCATGAGGCTGGATACCACAGCACTGAGGTATTCTCTAAATCGGGCCATGTTTAAGCCACATGAGCGCCTCATTGTTCTCATTTTTATGAGATTTGGCAGCACTGAGGGAGACATTTCACAGTTAACATACGTTTGCAGTGAATCCGATCAAGGCCTCCAGAGAACCACTTGGCGAAATCAGACAGTCTTTAATGAGAGTGGTGAAATATTTATTGGTCTGAGATGAAGTAAACCACTGTTGCGACATGTGAAAAAATCCATATTCTTACACTGACTGAGACACACCAAGAATGTTGCACTGCTAACTAGTTTTCATGGCAATGGCCTATTCCATTACCCCTAAGTGGACACATAATGGTGACACAGACACATAATGGTGACACAGACACCCTTTTTTTGTCCTGCTCATCTGTGTCCTGTCAGCATGTGTGTTTTTCTTGGAAACCACGAAATTGACGTTCTTCCTGTTGGGAAGCAATACTGCAAGGAAATCATAGAGGAACATGTGGTGCTGGTTCAAAAGCAGAATGTTATGATTGGAAGGGTTCGGATTTCACCACTGTCTGCTGTATATGTGGTATGAGTTAGAGAAACACACAACTAGATGGTCAATTTTGTAGAGGAGGTTATAATTAAATCAATGGTTCATTTTTTTATGCCAGAAACTGTCAAAGTTGGATTTTGGAAAAAAATTAACTCAAGTTTTGACATGTACCTGGACTAATCCACAAGGGCTGTATATGAAAATGCCAACATTTGCATATGTTGCTCTGTTGTGTAATACTGGAGGAAGATCTTGCTCTGGAAAATTCACAGCAAGTGAGTGGGCCAATGTCCTGCTATTTTGAAGATGCGCCACCAATCACCATATGTGAATGGCCAATCTCCCCAAAAAAAATGTCCAGACTCAATTTTCAGCACATTTTCAGTAGTGTGCGTCTGAACAGCTAGAGAGGCTCGACAAGAGCATAGATCATTATTCTAAGAACTGGATACAGTACTACACTGCACCAAATTTCATTAGAAGTCCAGGAATCACGTGCAACACAAATGGCAGCCCCATGGCCGTGCTGGAGGAAAATTCACTTTCTCTTTTCTATGTCTGCTGTGTCCATTTAGCTAAATCTACTGAACAGCCACCAGTTTCAGTGACTGATACTCTCTTTGTGGGCAGGAAATGTGGCCTCACAGTACAGAGATGTGTGTGTGTCATCTATTTCAAGAGGTGGTTGTATTTCTCCTCAGCTTTGTGTCAGGTTGAGTCATTCCTCCGACACTACACGTCCATTAAGAAGCAGCTCATCACAGAAGAGTGTGCGCTCTTTGATTGTACTGCAGTCTTAGACCGTTTATTTTAACTTTATAGGGGACATAAAGTTGTGCTAATGCACCAGTTAAAGATGGTCTCTTCCCAACAGAGCACGGGGCAGTATTAAAGTTAATGATTACTCATCTTTGCACTCTCTTCTCCTGAACATCTGATTATGTATGGAAATACCATCCAGAATGATTTAACCATTTATTTAAATATAGTTGTGTGGCAAAGAAGAGATAGTTTTGTGTAATGACTTGTGTTAGATAGTGTTGATTAAAACAAACAACTTAAAGCAGAAAGCAGTTAATGTAATTTGCAGATGCAGTAATGGTCATTGATATATGACCCAGCAGCTCACACTACCTGTTTGACACAAAACAGGAGGGAGTAGATGAAACAGAGTAGCTGGTGAAGGGATTTACAAATGTAGCAGCTAAGGAGACACAGATGTGGGCATTACTGGACTTCCAAGGGGGAATCCTTTGGGAAGCCAGTATAGCTCTGTTTCGTGTGGATGTATAATAAATATTTGGATCTGTGGGATCAATTCATTGTTGGCTTCTACCTTTTCATAGGTTAACAGAAAAAAATATGATAATCACTAGATTTTTCTTTCAGCTGTGGTAATGGCAAAAATGAGAGTCCAATTGAAAGCCACAAGTTGCACAGACGAAATCTCTCCTGAACACCCCCCCCCCCCCGGTGGAATGTGGTGTTTGCTTTCTATGTCAGATGGCCGTTTGTTTTGGAATAAGAGAGGATATGAATCTGAGCTGAAAGCACCCACATGCTCAGCTTGTGCTAAGGTTATCGAGGTGTGTGTGTTTGTGTGTGTGTGTGTGTGTGTGTGTGTGTGTGTGGGGGGGGGGTAGTGCTTTCACCTATGGTATAATTTTCTAAAAGGAAATGTACAGTTCTCTGAGATCTTTTTTGTAAAAGTCCATGTTTTTCCACAGTTGTTTTGCACACGTCAAAGAGAAATCACTGCATTTGATATTTGCATGTCCCATATCTGGCCAGTCATGAAAGACTGTGCACAAAGCTGCAGAGGGACATTTTAAGTTATGTACAGATTCCGAAAGTGTGATTTCTCATCTTCCCAACAATGTCTAACACATGTAGATCAGATATATTTGAAAATTATATATCATATTATACTATAATGTTTGAAGAAGATGTGGTCATTTGAATGTAGGCACTCCTCAAACTGCTTTAGGGAGAATTTTAGCCTCAAAGATTTACACCTTCTTAGAGTCAAGAGACAGAATCATCACATTTACATAGAACAACCCCCTACTGGTCTAAGCTGTCAGTGAAACCACACCCTGCTCTGTACAGATACTATTGTTGTGAGCTACACTGCTACACAGAACAATACATATACAATACATAACAAACTGGACATAATATCCTCTAAAGAGTTGAAATGAAATAAGTTATATGGCAAGGGGTTGCTTATTCTGTTATCGTTTCTTGTCCTTAGACTCGTGTAGTCATATTTCCATCATCTGTTTTTGTTGTTTGCTATGTTCGTTTATGCTATGTCTCTGTTTTCGTTAAGAGCCACAGTTTAGTTCTTCTGTGGTTTTTCCTTGTCCATCCCCTGCTGAAAAAACAGCTTAGACCAGCTTAAGATGGTTGATGGTTTTAGCTGGTCTTCGGCTAGTTTAGGCTGGTTTAGTTGGTTTACCAAGCTGGACAAGCTGGTCAGGCTGGTGTGTCAGTCGCTGGCAAGCTAGAGGGACCAGCATGGCTGGTCACCCAGTCAGGCTAAGCTGGTGTCAGCTGGTATGTCCAGCTGGCAAGCTAGACGGACCAGCAAAACCTGGATGGTAAGCTGGGCAAGATGGTTGGATGGCAAGCCACTTAGACTGACCAGGCTGGACTGGGCAAGCATGGCTCATAATTGTCATGATATGTATAAATAATACATCCTGATATATACATGTAATGTGGAAGTCACAAGGCGGTGCTGGTTAGTAGATTAAAAGTTATGGCAGGTCTGTCGTGTTTGCTCATATTAAAACAATTATAGTCCCTCTTTCCCATGAACAGGCAAAGGCATGTTGAGAACATTCATTCATGAAATGATTGTTTTTAGAGGATTAACATGTCCTAATACCTGTGATCCATTCAAACCATAAAGAGCAATGAAAAACATTTCCCTATATTTTGTGTCACAGTATATTAATGACACATCAATACTCCAAATAGTGATTGGTTTGGCCAAAGAGAAAAAAGTACATGTTTTAGCACATGGTACTTTTTATGTGCTAAAAAACTTAAAAACTTGATTATTTTATTTCATGCGCTGGGTTAAAATCCATCAACCCAGCGCATGGGTTGTTTGTGCATCGAACGTCATCATTTGCGTAATAAAAAAATAAAACTTTTTTTCTCGTTTTGACCTGGCCCGACTTGTGCCCCCTTCGGCCGTGGCGGGCCACATATCACATGTAGCATTGTTTGAACTGTCTGGAGTGAGGTTATTTATCTCGAAGCACTTTACAGAGCAAGGTCAAGACCCCACAATACTTGTGGGAAATTTAACAGACCCCTCAGTTCACAAGCAGGAAGAAACCTCTAGCTTTAAAGGTGGAAACTTAAGTGCAACATCAAGCCAAGTCGTCACGTAAAAAGCTACACACCTCAACCCCCAGGCTATCACTCTCTCTTTATCTTACTCGAACTGTTCTCCTCATTTCCTTTTTCTCTGCTGTCTGTCTGTGCCCACATGTAATCCTCTCTCTCTCTCTCTCTCTCTCACACACACACACACACACACACACACACACACACACACACACACACACACACACACGCACTCACACACACACACACCAACTCAGCTGGAGTAGCTCCAGACCTCAAAGGCCCAGGGAGAGTTTGATATGTGTTGACTTCCGACAGGAACTCCCTCCGTCTCCTCAGCCCCGCAGCTCAAAGACTATCAATTAGTTCCTTATTATGATCCCTGGGAGGGCAATACAAGTTGGAGTGGGTTCAAAGAGCACAAAGGGACACATGCACACTAGTGACTTTTTGGCCTGCAAGACTTACAGTTTTGCCTTCTCTTCTAATAGCCTTGTCTACTGCCTTCTTTTCCCAATCTGGTCATCCCCCACATACATTACCCACAGAGACTCTATATTTTTCTGTCTGTCTTTCCAGCAGTGGCTCAGTCACCAGCATGCTTTTTCCCTCTGTCACTAATAACAACACCATCACAAATCCAGCTGTTACTCAAGTACTCAATCCAATCCAGGAAGGTAGCAGCTGGTGGTCTGTTGATTGATGTTGATGCTATTTGAATTCACAGAAGCCAATTAGTCACCCCGAATAGCCGCCAAACTCCATGATTCATCATCTTCTTTGACCCCCCTTCTCCTGATGTCCACTTCTCCAAACATCAGTGGCTATTGTTCACTTCCTCTCCTCCTCCCAGTCACAACAGAGATGCAAAGTGGTAGGAAGTGAAACTTTTTCTGTGTTTGATGACACTGAAAAACACCATCGTTTATGCTACACTTTGTATTTGGAGAAGTCTTTTTTGTTTTGGTTTGGTATCATACAGTAAAGTATCATACAGAAGTACAACCTTTTGCAAGAAGTCCTGCTATAAATGGAGCTAATGCTGCGTAACGTTTTCATTGCAAGTTCGAACTGGGAGTGACATCACACCCGAGTTCACAGCGTTCCAGTTGAGAGGTCGGAAAAGCCAATGGAAGCAAATTTATCTAGGTCTAGCCATTGTTAGAGGAGTATAGTACATACATAAGGTACATGTGCTACATACAGGCCAACAGAGTGTACTCCCACGGCTCGGCTTGGCTCAACTCTATAACTTTTTCTGCTTTTCCACTTGTGTTTTGCACATGGTGCTTTTTTTGGGACCTGCTCTGGGGAGGTTCCAAGTGAGTTGAGCCGATACTAAAATGTGACGTTAACAGACTCCTGGCCACTGATTGGTCAGAGAGTGTCGTCACTGGAAGAGTCATGAGCGAACAAGGACATTTCTAAAATCTCAATATTTAACAGAGAATGTATTTAGCGACAGCACTGCCGAAAGCCAGGGATCGTGATCTGAAATACAACCTGTTTGGTCATATTTCAGTTTCTCAGAGTCTGTGCTCCGGTTATGCAGGAAGTACTAAACGATTTTGTGAACTAATCTTTTTAATTAACTGCTTCTCATGATTCAGTACATAGAAAACAGCTGCTTTGCCCCAGTATAAAACAATGTCATGGCAGTTTCATGCAGCCGTGCCATGACAACACCGCCCACGTTGAGGAGATACTATGGAGTTATGCCTGGAATAGGCATTGAGAATTCGCAGCAGCTACAGTATAAATTCTCGCATCTGATGATTGCTGTGGAATTCTCTGTTTCAAAAAAAATACATAAAAGTAAATCAATAAATGGTGCAGTAGGGAACAAAATACCATGCTGTAGTTGGTATACCAGAAAATCTAGTTGGTTTAAATCCCCAAATGTACCATCAGGTCTTACAGCAACCTCTCAGCCTGTATTTACTCCTCTTCTTCTGTTTTGAAGAATCTCATCTGGTGTCCTGTGATAAAAGCCATATGCCATGATGGAGGTAGTTAGCACAGGGAGAAAGGAGGAAGCCAGTGGAGGGAGTCTTAGTTTGTCCACAGCAGAGTGAAACAGCCTGCACAGTGTGTGGCTGTGTGATTTCTCTCCTTTATGGATCCGTGGCAAGACAATTAGAGCCGATTTAGCAAAAGCCAGCAAGCCGTTCTGCCACCTTACTGTTAATGAGGGATTATCACATGCATGCGCACATGCACAAACTCACACTCACACCTCTGCTCTTCTCATATTGCTGACTTGTCTCATTGATGCAGATATCTGTTTGCCCGGTTGTGACAATGAGGGATAATTTAAGTCACAGCACAGAACAAAGCAGACAATACACATACCTCACAGCAGTGTTTTTCAACCAGTGTGCTGTGAGAGATCGTCAGGTGTGCCGTGGGAAATGATCCAATTTCACCTAAGTGGTCTAAAAACAGAAAATGACTAAATTGTTAATATAGGCTACAGAGTACCTGTGCCTCGTGATTTTTTCAATGAAAAAAATGTACCTTGGCTCAAAAAAGGTTGAAAAACACTGCCTCACAGTATTATTATTTTATTTTTTACTAATTAATACACCTGAACGCAATGGAAAGTGCTGCCTAATTTCCCTTTTAAAGCAGCATTTATGCTAATGCTCATGGCTAGCTTTTTGACCTGCATATAAATAAAGTTTACCTTGAATTGGCAGAGCTCTCAAGTCTAACCCATTGAGCGTGACAGTCACACTTTTCACTTCTTTTGTCACGCACTCCCGCCACACATTGTTTTTTCACGCTGAAAACAAATCATAATAGAAATTTCTCTGGTGTGCCGCTGACGCTATGGAACCGGGAGGAAACTTCTCATGCACATGTGCTTGCCTTGTTTACTCCTGAGCAGTGCTCACTTTAGCAGATACTCCAACTTGTGGCCAAAAGTAGAAACCACACCTCTCTGTATGTGCTACTCTCATCACAGACACTGGAGCACAGATACCATTGTTTTGGTGAGCTTGCATAGTTTTAGTCAGGAGGCTGATACAACACACAATCATATACCACCCAGCGCAGAGTAAACAAAGAAAATAGATGTTTTAACACAATAAAATAACTTATAAACCTGGGAAAAACACATTATTAAGTTGTGTTGCTGTCTCCTGACATTAGCTGCAGTCTTAATGCTAAGTTGCTAATCCAGTTGTTTTGACAGGAACAAAGACAAGCGTATCTCTCTGAAAATTGTTGCCCTGTGCCTTTTATTATTTTTTTATTTTTTATGCTTCTTGCAGTTTTGAGGTAGACTTCAGGAAATGAAGCAGAGAGAGCAGCAGACCGGAGAGAACTGGATTTGAGACTCTGTCTGTCTGCCTGTCTGCTGCCATCATGCATATCATTATTTTCAACTTTTTCCTCATCTCTGAAGTCACTGTTTTGAAGTGTTTCTGTGTATTCGTCTCACGCATCCGAGAAGTGAGAATTGGATAGGTGTTTGTGTGTGTGTGTGTCTGTGTTCGCACGTGTGTGTCCCATGGGTGCGATTTTCTAATGTGTGTGTGTGTGTGTGTGTGTGTGTGTGTGTGTGTGTGTGTGTGTGCGTGTGCATTCCTTTGAGGAACAGTTTTTTTGTCCCTCGGCCTTTCTTGGAGCCAAGCTAATATTTGTTGTTAGGAGTGCGAGCAGTGTGTCAACAGGAGCCCGGGGTTGGTTGAGATGACTCCATTTCCCCTCCATATGTATCCCCCTCATCCCCTTATAGAAAGGAGAGAGAGGGAGGGATGCACTCACAGAGAGTGAAAGCACATTCAGGCCTGGTGCCTCTCAAGCACTGCTAGGCATGGATATGGTGATTTTGACAGGCTTTTAGCACAGCAACCTCCAGGCTACAGGATTGTCTACATCCCTGAGTCACTTTCCCCCTCCCTTCCTCCTCCGTGCCTCTATTTTCTCATTCTCTCTCCCCCTTTTGTCCAACCCACTCTCTCTTTTATCTTCCACCATCCTCCATCCTCGTGTCATCTACACACCTCTTCACATCTTCCTCAGATTTTGCGAGTCAAGCGCACAGAGCGTCAGGGACAGACTAACTCAAGCTGCACTCCTGCTGGTTTATTTGTTCATTAGGGCAGGAATACCACTAATGCCAGCTCCTCGCATAACTAATAATAGACACACACATCGCCAGCTTCCACGCTCATTATGGCAGTTCTCCTTCCTTCGCTCTTCGTTCCACTTGCACAACTGTCCCTGTGTTGCCTTGCTGTGTGTAAACTCACTTAGATTGTGTGTGTGTGTGTGTGTGTGTGTGTGTGGGTGCAAACTCCTCGCATCACTCTTCTTTAGAAAGGCACAAACAACTACCAGCTATTTATGAGAACGGCGACAAGAACCAGAAACCGAATTCAGCTGAAATACATTTGAAAAGTCCATGTTTTAATAATAATAAGTGGTGTCAACCATATCACCAGGAAGAAGGGCAGCACAGTCGCGTGGTAGTTCTGTGTCTTACAGCAAGAAGGGTATAATTCTGGTTGGACTGTGTTTTCCTTGTGTTTTCCACTTTGGCTTCCTACAGGTTACTTTAATTGTAGATTAAAGAGATGTGTGAATGGAATGAAACTCAAAGTTTGCTTGTGTTTCTACCATGTTCTAAGACAGTGTTTTTCAACCAGTGTGCCATGAGAGATCGTCAGGTGTGCTGTGGGAAATTATCCAATTTCACCTAATTGGTCTAAAAACATTCTTTGAAAACTATAATTAATTATCTGCAAATAATATAGATATAATTATTCAAGACACTTTGATAAGAATGACTAAATTGTTAATATAGGCTACAGAGTATACCATGATAATCAATATAGCACATTAAGCCTTTGTGGGGTTTTGCTTAACAGCCCTTTACTACTTAACACTGAATGTGTGTAGCTTGAGGTTGTTTTTTTTATGGAAGGAAATGTTTCCCATTATCCAAATTAAATTAAAATTAAAAATGCTATTTCATTTTCAAAATGTAGCTGCATTTTTTGACTCATAAATAAAATAAAAAATCAATATTTCAAGACTGTTTATTCTGTGCCTTAATTAAAAGACAAAGCAAACATAGAATGCTTTTTCGTTTTCATGTTTGCCGCAAAAAGTGTCTCACAATTTTCAAATTTGACATTTCAAATTGGATTTTGTTACATTTTTGCTGAAGAATGTTTTGAAAATTAAATCTTGAATGTCATTTTCTTTATCATTTTAATTAAGTCCCAGAATGAGTGGTCTTGAATAAGAAAATGCCATTTGGAATATTGATTTTTAATTTTATTTATGACTCAAAAAATGCAGCAACATTTTGAAAAAGCATTTCTGTTAATGCATTTTAATTTGAATAATGGGACACATTTGCTTCCATAGTTTTTTCTCCCACTTTGCAATCCTTAAAATCTTTATTTCTATGGTTCAAGAAACTCAACATGAGCTTCTAAATTTCCTGAAGGGCAAACGTGAGAAAAAGAGATGAGTCAGGAGATTTTGTTTGCTGTGTAATAAATGAGATTCAGAAACCTCAAAACCAAATAAGAAGCTAATTGTACATTTTCAGCGTGAAGTTTCAACAAGTACAGGAAGATTCATGCTGATATTTGTAATTTATTTAATGATCAGCATATGCAGTTTTGTTTTCAGAAACTAGATAAAAGTAATTAAAGGTTATATCAGTTATTTATTGGTATGTTTAATGCACTTAATATTTAATTTATAAATGTTTTTTTTTATTAGAGATAACTATACATATATATATATATATGTTTAATCAGATTAATCACAGGGTAGCTGTGGATTAATCACGATTAATCACGATTAAGTACCATTCGTAAATATGCCAGAAAAATTCTAATTTTCTCTTTATATTGTTGTAGGAACGGAGAGATAAATAAAGTATGTGAAAATATAAATGTAAAGAACAATAAAATACTGTAAATAACTTGTAAAAACCTATACAAACTTAGTAAAAAATAAACATTACATTGTAAAGAACCCACATTATAAGACAATATAAATAAATAGAAAAAATAAAATACTGTAAATAACTTTGAAAAAACTTTTTAAAAAACTACACATTGCACTGTAAATAACTCACATTATTAACAAAATATAAAGTATAGAAGTTATATAGTTTTCTTGGGGGAACTAAACCCACAGCAGGAGAAGCGTTAATTCCACAAATGAATCATCCTGCGTTAACGCGTTAATTTTGACAGCCCTAATATATATGTATATATATATATATATTGTCCATCGACTACACTTATTTGGCCATAGAAAAATACCAATATCTGTCGACTTTTCTAAATCTACTCTGCAACTCTAACTCTAACAGGATTTTTTTCAAACATTTGCTCTTTAGAGCCGAGCAGCTAATGCTTGTGGATTTTTCGGTGCCTGCTCAGCTTTTACTTGTCATCGTGCTGATGTCTGCTTCAGCTTGGAGTCTGTGATAAGAGCTGAAAGCAGAGACTACCTGTAAATGTCACTGGATTGATAAAAAGGAGCAGAGTTTATCGAGGCCGTTGTGTCTGTGCACGGGCACACATGCGTGTCACTGATAGAGAGAGCGGCGCCGAGCGCTTTGACGTGCCAGTTTGTACCTGTCCTAGTGTGTCAGCTAAAGTTTATCAAGGTCAAACAGACCATTTCCTCCACTCTGATTTGCACTGATTTGGTACTGTGTGTGTGTGTGTGTGTGTTTGTACAGACAAGTGTTAAACCATTGTTACATGAACGGCACAGGAGCCCCTGACAGCAAATAAGTGTATTTCTAAAAAGTAGTAATATTGCTTTTGAAAATTGTTTTAAAGCGGAACTAGACTGGAAGTTCCAATTAACGCTGTTTGTTAAGTGTGTATCTGCGTCATTACCTTGTTTAAGAAGCCCTGAAGGTTCTAAACAAACAGTTCAGCCACTGCTGAGAACGCTGTGTTTTATTGTAATCTCAGGCTCAGTGAGATCTCTGAAAAAACCCGGTCCGGTTACGTAAACAGCGGTTCTCCGGAGCAGCCGATCCTCCTGCTCCGGGCACTAGTCCGGGCACATCCGGTTGCGTACATTGAACCGCAGAAGAAGAATAATGTCCGCTGTGGAGGTGTGAAGAAGCTATTTTTAGCGGGTGTGCTGATATGTCACTTCCGGGTTGAGAGATTTGAGTCTCAAATCTCGCAGCTGGGAAACAGCCTCAGAAAAGAGGATTTCTATCGGCTCGTTTACAGCAACTAGGAGGTTTTTGAGCATAAAAACAAGTTAATGTATGTAAGTAGACCTCCATAACTAACATATATGTGCAACAGGCCCACTCTAGGTGACCTATATACATACATACATACATATTGCCACTTTTGTCTGTATAAGTAATTTCTGTTAAATTTTGTCAGCATTGTACTCTGAATTTGAATGGTATGGTATGGAATTTTGTTTGAAGTTTGTTATAATGTATCGTAAACAAAGAGTCAAAAAAGTATATGCATTGATAACGTCCAGGTCTCACTTGCAATTGAGATTCTAATTTCAGTGTGACATAGTTACATGTTAAATACAACAGTTAATAGACAAGCATTTTGATCCGTTAACACAAGAACAATGAAAACATTTGAGTGTCTTGTGTATTGTACATTGAATATTTGTGCTTTTTGAGACATTTTGACATTCTTTACAACCAATCATGATACAGAGAATCACTACGAAGGTAATCACATGATTATTATCCCACTGCAGATTGGTCCCACATATGGATTTTCGGCCTGCCATTTAATTCATATATGTTTTTTGTATTTAAAGATTAATTTAGCATCATAAATACATTCATATGGTGAACTATATATCATCCCACATCAAAACAAACTTATTTTTCAGTTTGTCACAAATAGTGTTATAGTGCGATATCCTGATGGAATATTGTGATACCATTCTAAGCTCGTATCACCCTAACCCTGCCACTGCAAAAACTTAACTAGAAATAAGATAATGAGAAAATATTCTTAAATTGAATTTTACATTTTCTTGTTTTAAGTAAAGTCATCTGACAATGGGGTAAGTGAATGTTGCTTGGTAGACGTAGACACTTTCAGACTGTGATAAATGACTGAAAAACAAAACTGGACGAATTTAAGAATTGTGTTCTAATTACAAGCACAGAAATGTGCTTTTCTGTGCTTGTAAGAATTGTTTAAACGTTTCCTTTTACTTGAATAACTGTTTTACTATTTTATTTACCTGATTGTGGTACATTTGACTTTTGTATTGAACACTAACTTATTGCAGGAGTCATGAACACACAAACCAGGAGCAGTTGATTTCATGCAAACCAACATTTTATCTTGTTCCTGGTAATTAAAGCTAATTAAATACAATTTATTTAATACGTCTTTGGTGCACAACATTTCTGAAAATGTTGACCACTACTTTCCTGAAGTTGAAACAATTATCTCTGAAGTCCTGTTTTATTGACAAACCAAAATAAATTAGTTTAGTTTAATAGTTCTTGTTATATGGATCAAGGTGTGTGTGTGCGTGTGTGTGCGTGTGTGTGTGGCCCTTAGCTCATTAGTGTCCTTGGTCACCATTTGATATGTGACCTGCCTCCTTTTTGCCACATTGTGCATAAAGACCTGTGGACCAGCATGGAACAGTGCACTGGTTTGCCAAGCTGTGGGGCAGCAGAGCGGGGGTTGTGTTTGGAGGGAAAACAGGGCATGAAAGGTTGAGATAAAGCTGCTTTGAACAAATTCTGTCTTTGATCAGGTGGTGAAAGGCTTTTCTTCCAGAAGTCAGAGGCAGCAGAGAGAGCAGAGATGGAGATGCACATTGTTCTGTTTCATCTCGCCTCTATCTTCTTCCTTTCTTCCCCTTTCACGCTGTTGTTGCGTGTGTGCACTCCCCTCAGCTTTGTTATGGAGAGCACCAGGCCTTTCTTTCACGACTCTACAAAAGCACACACACAATGACTTAAAAGCATTAGTGAACACACTCACATTTGAATACAGACTGTAATTGGAAATGTTGAGATGCAGCAGGGAACTAGTTGAAACATGTTCTTTAATTCATCTGCTGATTTTTGTTTTGACTGTTTTTTGACTGCACGAACAACTGGAAGATGCTTAAGGCTTAACACATTTACCAATTTCCTCATGAATCAAAATGCCGATTGTCTAGTTTTTTTATAGGGAGATTATGAGTTGTTATGATTTTAATTAAGTTTCTTTTTTTTCGCAAAAAAGAATATATATACATATATACTAGTTCAGTGGCTGTTGAAAGTATGTGCCGTGGAAATCCAGAGTGAATTTGGTTACTGATAGTGTATGTCTGGTGTGACTGTCACCAAAGTGAGACCTATGCACCTTTCCACACAATTACTTGTCCCCTTGGAAACAGTGAAGTGCTGCGATACACGTCCTAAGGAAAATAATTAAAAAATCTTCAACTGTCAATATATTTGGGCTAATGAAAACTGTTGGGCTCGACTATGACAGCATTAATACATTAACAAACATTGTTTGTTACCAGTGGGCTATTGTCTACATTATCGCAGGGTATTTCACCAATAATAATAATAATAATAATAATAACTTTATTTTTAAAGCACTTTTCATACATTTAAAATATGTAGCACAAAGTGCTTTACGAGTTTAAAAATAGCCCATCCCGCACCACCCAGACCCCCACCACTGCACACATGCACACACAAATGCAGGCACATGAACACACACGCACACTCATACGTACATACACACATATATAAACAAGATCTACGAAACGTGTTGCTGGATACAGAGGAGCCAATTCAGGAAACACCATCACATGAAGCCGTCTGCACTGACGGCTGCTCATGACTCGAGGCCAGGACGCCTTCACCACAGCAGTGAAGCACTGCCATAGACCCCCCCCCCACCTGACAGGCCGATGTTCGCCACAAGTTAGAGACGTCCTAGCCAGAGGTAATAACAGCTCCCAGTGCAGACGGCTCCAACCGAGAAAACACTGGAAACACTGAATAAAAACCTAAAACTAATGGATATATGGAATAAAATCATAAAAACTACATAAGCTAAAAATATAAAACTAACTAAATAAAATAAAATATGACTAATAAAATAGATAAAATGACAATAAAATAGATATTAGCAGATACAAATATATAAAATGAACACCCATAAAATGAAATACTACTATTAAAATAGATAAAATGTCATTAAATACCATTAATACAAATAGATAAAATGAACTCATAAATGGAAAATAAGGGGGGCTAAAATATAAAAACTGACTAAGAAGCTAAGATATTAGTTAAAAGCCAGATATGAAGAGAACAGTAGGCTATGTAGACCAGTAGAACCACATCCATTGTGGCCACATACATGCATTTTTAAAACACTCACTCACGGTAAAACTATGTTTTGTCACAATAAAATACTCATCAGTCCTTAAAGTGATGAGCTTGTACACGTTGTCTGTACAACAACACACATTTTTTGACACAGTGTTTGCAGATGCATACATTTGACAGCAGCTGTTTTAGCTGTTTATCTTATTCCGTTGTTTATTTGACCTCCATGGTCATGTAACCCCAAATAAATCAGCGAAAATTAAAATTACTCCAAAAAATGTGAAAATCAAGGCACACCATCAGGCCATACTCAACCCATATCCAAAGTTTTAGGGCAGTCTGACCAGTGACGTGCAGCGGGCAGTGCCTACCCTAGGCTGTCAGGGAACATTTGTGGTTGAGTTCATGTAAGGTTTGATTATTGTTTAAATTTTGTATTTTTTGATTTCAGATAACTTGCAGGTTTGAATGCGTCCGCATTTGGTGATTTTCATAGTCTAATAAAAGCAACTCAACAGCGATGTCAAAAAGCAGATTGCTACGCTGCCCGTTGACGTTACTGTACTATGTTTGTGCTGCATTTACGTTCACATTGCTTTTGTGAATTGTCAACACACCGTTGCGCCCCTCGCTGTTTTGCATCCAGCAAAATAGCGGGAGGTGTAATGAAGGCTCTACAAGAGAGGCTTAAACATTTCTTAAGGCTGGCATTTGATGACAAACGGCAGCTTTAATCTGGCCCAAGTTTTATCAGGTTCAATAAACACACACAGGTTTGTGCAGCTGTTCTTCTCAGGACACTGCATTGACTTCAATTCATTTGGACACCATATAAAACCGTTATCCCTAATCTTAACCTATTCACAATTCAAATCTTAGCCCTAAACTTAAAGGTCACATAGAGTGGTCCTGTTGCACATATATGTTAGTTATGGAGGTCTACTTACATACATTAACTTGTTTTTATGCTCAAAAACCTCCTAGTTGCTGTAAACGAGCCGATAGAAATCCTCTTTTCTGACGCTGTGCTCAGCCACGATATTTCAGACATAAATCTCGCCTCCAGAAAACAGAGTGTGTTGTGATTGGCCAGCCAGTGTAGAGCCTTCCCAACTGTCTTGTGATTGGCTAATAACCGTAAGTGACATATTCAGCACACCAGCTCTCAGAAGCACAGCTCCCCCCTCTGGAACGGTGGATGCACTGCTACTTATTATCAGAACATTGTTTTAACAGTGTTTAAAAATAGCTTCTTCACGACTCCCCGCCTCAGTCCCTTTGACGACCTTTGACCCGGAGTCAGACCCAGAGTCAGAAGACACTGTCGCTCTTGAAACACCTCCACAACAGACGTTATTCTTCTTCTGTGGTTCAATGTACGCAACCAGATGTGCCCGGACTAGTGCCCGGAGCAGGAGGATCTGCTGTTCAGGACAACCGATGTTTACATAACCGGACCGGGTTTTTTCAGAGATCTCGCTGAGCCTGAGATTACAATAAAACGCAGCGTTCTCAGCAGTGACTGAACTGTTTGTTTAGAACCTTCAGGGCTTCTTAAACAAGGTAATGACGCATACACACTAAAAAACAGCGTTAATTGGAATTTCCGGTCTAGGTCCGCTTTAACATGTTCCTCAGAAATTAGGTTCTGCCTCATTAAGACCAGGTTTTGGTCAGAGTTTATGCCAGAATAGGTCCTAGAGAGGGAACAAATACACAAGCACACACACACACACTGGGATGATATACTGTGGGCTCTCTCCTTTGTCTTCCTTTTTCTAAAGCAAGACTATCAGTATAGCATTAGCCAACTGCAGATCTGAATGGATGTTGCCATGGATGTGTTTATAACTATTTCAGTCACTAATACTCAACACAGCACTCTCATATTTATGTTTGCCATGTATACATATACACACACACTTACATATATGTAACAACTGTCACGTTCAGGTGTCTGGTTTACATCCAAAGAGTGAAAACGCTTATTTCCTCCTTTATCTGTGTTTCTCATTAAAACCACACCGTGTGAGAAGCTGCTTTTGGAACAAACAGGCTTGGTTCAAACTGGGCTTTTCTATTCAGCCAATCACTCCATTAAGCCAGAACACAAACATTCCCACTAGTGAGGCGAGTTGTCTAGGCAACAATGGTGTGAGAGGCACGGGATGTTTGGATTAGACGAGGCTTCATTTGAGAGATAAAACACAGATGTATGTTATAGGACAGTGGACCTGGAAGTGATCTGTCTGCTCGTGTAGTTTTTACTTTCTTTCTTTTTTTATTTCTACATTGGACTGATTGGTCCATGAATCCTCCTTTGAACCCCCAACTTTTTATACTGAGATTGACATTTGTGGTTTGGAGTGAAATTTTGCAGCGACTGGGCATTTTCTTTTTTTTACTAAAACCATACACAACTCTGCTCTTATTATCCATCTCTTCATAATGCACTCAACTGAACATTAGTGTTTGCACCAGTTCCTGCTGATTGGACTGTTTGGGCTGCACTTTGTCCATTTTGCAAAGATTTGTGCTGTTTCAAATTGTGCTAATGATTTGAGCTTTGAATTTCCTCTCAAGAGGTCTGTATTTTTGTTGTACTTGCTAGAGTATTGCTCTCAAAGTGGAGAGGTTATAATTAAAGATTTAAAGGCTAGATTCAAAGTTTTTTGATTAATATTTAGCTGACAGTGGTGGAATGAAAGAGAGAATGTGTGCCATGTGGAAACACTGAAGGTCTTATTTTGTTGATATAATGTGGTGCACAGTATGGGTAAAATATGGTTCATTTCCTTGTGATGATCTCAAATTGCTTCATTTAAATTCCAATTTAGTAGTTCGTTTACTTGCAGACCTCGTGGTTTATTCCGAAGGGCTACTCTTTCCATGATTTATAATTAGATTTACAATGATCAGATTTAAGATTAAATATGTGAATTTGTGACATTACATTTTTTTTAAATATATTTTGTAATTTAATTCATCTGTTTACTGTTGGTACAAAAAATTTACAGAAATACATACAAAAGCTTAAAAAGAAATGAAGGTGTGGACAGAAAGAAAGTATACTTTAGTTATTATTTTTCATCATTGGAGGCATTTTATTTTCTTAAATGTGATGTATAATTTTACGATTGTTTTGGATTTGTCATTGGCTGACAAACTTCAACAATGACTTAATAACCTATAATAAATTAATTGAGTTAATTCAAACTAAATTGACCATGTTATATAAAAATGTGCTTACTTTAGATTAAGTGAACCTAATTGTTACAAGTTTATGTCATTTTTTCAGTGTGTATCATATACTGAGTTACCCTTTGATTCCGCTGGTGCACAGTGAAAACTCACCACCATTATCTTGTTGCTTTGCAGATAACAGAAGCAGCCAAGACGTCATCTCAGGCTGATGACTTGTACCTGGATGACACGGGCTCAGGAGGTTATTACCCTGAAGATGATGACGACTTTAACTCAGGCTCTGGCTCAGGTGAGGAACATTCACACACACCCGTACATAATTATCCACTCACACACATTTGCAAGCTCAGCAGGTAATTGCCCTGAGGCATGATGGCATTCTTTTTCAAGTTTTATGAAGCTGAAACTTTTTTCATATGCCTCCACCTCCACACCTGCAGCAGCTGCGGCTATACAGTGTGTTTTTGGGTTATCTCTCCAAATCATTCACCACTTTATCCAACTGAGGATCGTGGCGCTGCTTAGCCAACCTCAGCTGACAAAGGGTGAAAGGCGGGTGCAACCTGGACAGGTCACAAGTCCATCACAGGGCAAACACACAGAGACAAACAACCATTCACTCTCACATATGGTTAGTTTAGTGTCCAATTAACCTCTTCATGTTTTTGGACTGTGCGAGGAAACTGGAGAACCTGGAGAAAACCCACACACACAGGGAAACTCCACACAGAAAGGCCCTCAATCGGACCAGGTCAAAAACTTGGATCTTTTTGCTGTAAGGCAACAGTGTTAGCCACAATACTGCTGTGTGACCTTCTCCAAATCATGTGAACATTACATCTCATTAATGCTAAGAGGGAATTTGGGCGGCAACTAACAATCATTCTGGTAGTCAACCACAAGTCCCGATTATTTCTGTTTATCCAAGATAAACACTTTACTTTACTTGCACAGACAAAAATAGCAGACAGCTACTCCTGTCTCCTAAGTGTTGTTAGGTGTAATGGACTGTTGCTAGGAACTAATCACACAGAGAGCCTTGTATTTATTAATGTGCAGAAGTCTGGTTATTTTACCAATGTGTAACTTATCAGAGAATTCTTGGTCACGATGGAACATTTTTCTAATATTAGCTAACGTGGAGAGAAGGAGACATGTAGTGGAGGAGCACAGAGGAGACTCATACTGCTCCAGGGCTGAAGTGGTGTAAAATGTCAGTGTTACCCCAGCACACATGACATAGCTTCCACAGCTTCATACTGAACATACACTGTTCTGCTACCACTGCCTGTGTCAATTATATCCCCCACTACAGTGGTCACACTGGAGTTTACATGCAAAGTCACACACGCAGGTAGATGTTCAATCCATGTAGATTGTTGTGTTATTCTTGTTATTGTGTCATCTGCAAGTTCAAAACATTTGGTAAAAACTTTGGTCTCATGCAATGACGTGAAAACTTATCAGCATTTGTGACCTGATGTCACATCCATGTCCGGCAACTAGCCAGACTCAGTTGGTCCACGATAGAGGAAAAGCTTTGTGTTCACACCTGGAGCTCTATGACAGTGTGGGTTTTATCTAGGGAGAGGTCAAGTCAGAAAACTGCCCCCAGCACTTCCTGTAGTACATTGCACTGATAGAACGTGGTTTGCCAGAGTCTCACGTTAGATTTAAGAAGTTTATTGCCATTAAAAAGGGTCAACAGTGCAATGAAAAAAAGTACCAACACAAACCCCCCAACAATTTAACAGAGAATCTGAAAGCATGCATTAATAAATAAATCAAAGAAAATGAAAAACATGACGCATTAACAATAATAGACTTGCAGTCGTAGAGGGGAATCCTTTAAAATTTGACAAAAAACATTCAACTTATGAATGTACAGATTAACATTATGTTCTCAGATGTCAAGGTCACTGCAAAAAAAGTGTAATACAAAATTAAGATTCTTGTAACACTGTAACCAATTTAACATGAACTTTGGCCTTGAGTATATGCTGATTAGATTAGATTAGATTGTGGTCAGTGGTAAGGGCACATTTTAACTAACTAGAATATCTCAGAAAGGAATCTCACTGAATCTCACTCTAAATGTCCCAAAAACCCAAAAGTTGATTTTATTACACCAAAAAAATGACTTGGATATACAAAGACTAATATTGTACCAACACTTCCTGCTCTCAAATTGCTCATTCCTTGGTCAAAGGTAGTGTAATTGCGTTGAGAGAAGGTCAGGTTGGGTAACGGGAGACAGGGCAATGATCAATAGCTCCTATTGTATATCCCCTTTTATTCTGCTCTGCTGCTCTATAAGTCAGACTGTAAGACACACACTAAATTTGAATCCATGGAGTGTGAACCTTATGGAAAATCTTAATCTAAAATATTGATAACATATTGATCTATTACCAGACAGAGTTTGTTCATGCGAGCATTTCAGAGAGTTTCTAAATTTCTCCTCCATCAAGCAACATTTTTTACACGTCACTCTGTTTCTTTCAGGAGAAGGTGAAGACACGGTGGAGACGGTGACCATCAGTACGCTTTATTTAGAGCCCAATGCAGCAGCACAGCCCACCCAGGACTCCACCAAAGATTTCACTCCCAGAGTGGACACAGCCACGGTCAGAGAACAGGCAAAGGAGAGCACACCTAGGAAACCATTCAGAACAGAGGTAAGAAGAAAAGTAATGTAAAATAGAGCACACACTGAACAAAAATGGATTTCTTCATTCGAAACAGACATTCGTTATAAGTGAACAAGACAAGAAAGTTTAAGATAGATAGATAGATAGATAGATAGATAGATAGATAGATAGATAGATAGATAGATAGATAGATAGATAGATAGATAGATAGATAGATAGATAGATAGATGCACACCCTGACTGATTTGTTAGTTCAGGTGGAGTCCAACAATTAAGAAAGTACAAGGCTTAATCGAACCAAACCATCTTTAATTGTAAAGGCTATGACATACTTATGGGTAGTACATTCAATTTCTGTCAATAAACCCTACTAACTGTACCTTTCATCTCATTAATAAACATTGAACAGGCTATTTTTCTTTATCCTGGCACATAAGGCCTTCACAGATTGTTCCCGGTCAGTAATAATTATGGAGGCTGATCTATAACTACCATGAGTCAACAGAGTGCTGCTCTGCACCTCACTATATCTTCATCTGGCCCAGTGTATGACATCAAATCCCTTCTAATACCAGAAGCCGTGAGGTCGCTTTCAGGATAGAGATCAAGTGCTCACAGCAAATTCTCCATGTTTTTGCTCCACTGCAAATGATGAGGGATTACATCTCTCTTGGCCATAATCACATATTCTGGAACTATCCTAGATCTCACTCGCACTCTGCTGGATTCTGCATCTGTTTGGGATTAGTCCTGAAGGTCTCAAACCCCCTACGTGAAATCTACCTGGCTCCATTCCATTTATTGTTGTTGATTTTGTCCCTTGGCCAACTACAGTGAATGCTTGATTTGCTATTTTGGTGTTTGGTGTCACAAAAACAACCACTGGACAGGTTTCTTTTTCATAGCCTATTAAAATTCCCTGTTTTTACTTCGAGCGATAGTTACACGTTTTCTTAAAAAACACTAATCCATGATACTGGTGGGACAATGCAAAGATAGCCTGCAACCTTTTATCTTATTTTAGCATTGAGACTGGAGACAACAACAAAAGTAAGAAAATCAAACTACCATCTTATTAACACCTTCTTGTTATTTTGTTTTTTAAAATCTTCTTTGTTGTGGAGCGATTTTCTGTTTAGAAACTGAGAATTTTCAAGTACCGAGCAGAGACTTGGAGTTACTGCATCAGGCCAAATAAAACTGCACTTACTGATGAAATCATTCCACTGAGGGATTATGGGATTATGCTGTAAAACCCAAATTAACCAACTCCTCTTAACTCAGGAATGAGTAATACTGGAATACAGAATGTTGAAGTCAGCTGTCAGTAAGAAATAATATTTAATTTCTTCCATACTTCCTAGTTAAACCCGACTTCTTGTTCCTCACCCAGGCACCAGTGCCAGTCACAGAGGACGTGCAGAGGAACCAGATGACCAGTACAAGCAGTGCCCCTGGCTCGCCACAGGAGGCCGTGGAGGTCCGCACTGAAAACCTCTTCCAGAGGACAGAGGTGTTGGCAGGTATGTGTCACAGTAAGCCTCAAAAAACATCAGAATGCGTTTAGGAAAATGCACAATTCTGTATCATATTGGCTTTTTATCCACATGGAACTTTTGGCAGCCCAAGCAATTTTGTGGATTCAACCTACACAACTTCATGTCATAGCTGAACTTCTCCCTTGCCGTGGCATTTTATGTGTCCATCTGCTGTGTACTAAGTCCAAACACAAGAGGAAAAGACAACAACAACATCCTTCATTTATATTTCTATGCTACCGTTGCAGTGCCACCCTTGTCAAGACAAGATCATCTCCATTTTTAGATAAATCATCTTAAAAATTGTATGTAATGGATCAAATATATACTATAAGCTGATAAAAGCTCATGTTCCAATGTAAATTGTCTGTATTCATATAGTGCTATTCTAGACTTGATCAATCAATGCAAGTCTGACAGTGATTTGATTTCTTCATTTTTCTCTCATGTCTTGCAAGAACGCCATTTTGGCCAACTTCAGAAAAAAGGGAAGCAATCCCAAATGGGTTTTTCCCCTGGCACGGTAAAGGCAGGTTTAACACAATGACGACTACTTGAATGAGATTAGGCAAGAGTTGTTACACTGGCAGAGCCAGGAATTCGAACCTTCGTTCCCTTCCAGTTGAAAGACGACTCACTCAACATCTCGGTTTAAGGGAGATCTTTCCTACAATATATTGCCCTTTGCCCAGGGAAAATGCTGTCACTCTTGGTAATACGTTTCCCTCATAATCTCCCAGCTAATCCACTTCTCAACAAAATGACCTTTAATAAACTCTGGCTGCATCCCTCTTGTTGAGTTCACAGCATTGTGGGCATTTGCATTGTGCTGCTTGCTTTGGATAGATGAAAAATCAAAGTACTCAAAATACCAGCACAGAGGAAACACTAATTGGCTCCTAACCTCTATTGAGTTACGATATCCATCTGATTCCAGCAATGTGCTGAAACAACATCAACGAGCACAAGTCAGGACAGACTTGCTTCTTATCTTGCTCCGACTGATTGCCTCCTTTCGTAATTTGCATATTTTTCTTTGGTTGTGATAGAAAAAAAAATATTATTGGCAGTATAAAGTTTTCAGATAAGAGAAAATATGTATAATTTGGTCAACTCTGCTCTCTACCTCATTCAATTCACACCCTCCTTTAGCCCCACAAGCATTCATCTCCCATATGATTTCTGTAAAATATAATTGCCAATAATCTCATTTTCATGAATTCACTCTGCACTGTTGCTGCTTCTCAGAGCACAAGCAGCTGGATATGTGCCAGGATATAAACCCATGGGGCTGTGGGGCCTGGCAACATGTGGAAACCTAAAGTGGAGCAGAGGGCAGATTGTAGCACCAGAATAAACCTTAAAGAGATTAGGAAGCTATAAAAAAAAAAACTTATACAGGCATAATTGGAGGGAGAATAAAATAAGCTCATGTGGTGAGTTAGGAGTTTTAGAGAGTCCAGGTCATGGGAGGGGGGGAATTCCTTTATACAGCTTTAGTGGATTTAATTCAAATTTCCCTTGATGTTAACCCACTGTTGGCCTATTGATTTACATTGTGTCCTTTATGAGAAGTTTACCTCATACATGTATGTCCTTGTCTAACATGATTCAGGACCATACGTAGCATATGGTCCTGAATCATGTCTAACAATATCTCATGGACACAACTGAGCTCCCGTGGCTGACTGCAGATAACCAAGATAATGCATTCCAGCAGGGAACGATGCTGTTCACTTTTTATACCAAGTACCACCTGAGAAAATATTGAGCTCTTGAAGTAACACTTTTTTCACCAACATTGATATACAATGGTGTAAATAGGTCGAGCAAAGTCAGCTGCAGACGTTTCACAGAAGGCAGATTTATTCCCAATAAGATAATTTGCTCTCTCATCATCATCCTCTTCCTCACACATACTGTCATACCCTGGTATATACTAGGGATGCAACGGTACAGTTTTTCCACGGTTCGGTATGCATCACGGTTATTGGGCCACAGTAACGGTTTCGATATCTTAATATAAAACTACTCATACGAGCAAAGGCAATATTGCGTAAAAAATGCTGAATCCATAATGATCCCACACAGCGGACTTAAACGAAGACAATTCCTGTTCAAACTCTCTTTTTTTGGAGTCTCGTCCACTCGCCATTGTTTCTTCACTGTTCAGGCAGCGCTGATTGGCTCCTGGGAAATTCAGGGACATTCTGATTGGTTCTGAAGGTGGCGTGAGCAGAGCATGGCACTGATTGCAGTGCTGCTATCATGTCTCTGCTCCTGAGCGGATATAATCGCACAAAACCATAATACTAGACAACACATACATCACATAAGAGTCTTAGGGTCAAGCATAAGAGGACAAAATGAACAGGAGCATACATTTAAAATGGTGACTGAAGTCAAACTAATTATAAGGGAGATTTATTCACGCTATTCCCTCCACTTTTTTCTTGGGATTCCATTTTTTTTCCTAAGACTGACCCTGTACTGACTATACAACTCACATTTAGATTTTTTGGGAAACAATTAAAGGTTTTCTTTTCTTCTAATGACTAAATGAACGAGTCACCAAACAGTGTGCATTTCAGACACCATTGTTTAATTGGATCTTTCTTTTTAAACACAGAACTACACTCTATTAGAATGATTTGCTTTCAAAGAGACTCAGGTCTTTGAATCATTTCTGGCTTTTATGTCGGAGGTCAGCATACACCAGAAGTAATAAATTTACTTTAACTGTGTGAAATGATTTTATAGCATTAATCTTGGCTGTATTAATCCCAACAACACGTTAACTTTGACAGCCGTCCTTTTTATATGATATTCAGTATCGGTATCAGACTCATTCTGCTGAATATCTCTGGACTGGATATCGTGACAGCTGATACAATCCAAAAATTCTTAATGTTGTGTTTTGTGCTGTGGATTTATTCTAGCAATTTTGTCATACAGTCAGTGTTTGAAATGACTTTGCTGGTTATCATTAGCACAAACGTGTATAAAAGATGTACAATAACTGAACCAGCTGTGATAGTTTGGGTAGATACTCAAGGTTGTGTTACCATTATTGTATCATCTGAAAAAGCAGTATATAATCCTGTCTAGTACACATAGTAACTTAGTTTAAACTATTGTTTTTGAATGATAAACATTTGCATTTCATTCATTTTACTTGTGAAAATAATTTTTACCAGTCACTGTTTGCACAGTTCAACCTGTTAAAGCAGTTTTACAATGTTATTTTGCCTATAATCCTGACACCACTTGAAGGTTTTTCTTAATCTGAGCTTTGTAGCTACAAATGTAACAGAAAGCCTGTGGTCCACACTGGTATGTGGAATTTAAAATATGTGGAACAGAGAGGGTTGAAGTAAGCTTTGGCTTTGTGTCTGACTGTGTCAGCAATCACTTTCTTAGTCTTTCAATGTCATGGATATCAGTGAGTTCAACATAGTCTGTTTGACTCCCACTGGTTTTATTTGGTGCCAAAAGTTTCCTCCTCTAAAGTCCCAGTCGGCTGTCACTGATTAGAACACAGTCTGATGTCAAATCAGCTGACACTTCTGAGAATACAGCTCTGTATACCAGTCAAGAATTGTAGCATAACTATCACATTAATGGATCAGAACCTTCCAAACTCAGCACAGTCAATTGTATTGTATTGTATGTATTGCATCCATTGCAGAGCACTATGCGGCTGTGCCTGAACTCGCCAGCATCTTGTTGATAATAAATGCATCAACCTCTGGCTCCTGAAGATTCTACTTACTCCCTCACCAACATGGTGTAAATCAGTCTTGTACAGTTGATTTTATGTAAAATCAGTATTTCAAGTGATTGGTCAGAGAGTGTCGTAACTGGAAGAGTCATGAGTGTGGTTTCCAACGCAGGAGTCAAACAGAACAATACCAAACTGTAGATCAGTTAAAAAGACTTAAAAACCCTGAAAACATGCCTTAATCTCCAACATTTAGGAAACAAATGTCTTATTTCTGTTGTATTTAGCGACAGCACTGCCAAAAGCCGACGACATGCATGATACCAAACTGAGTAGACGAGTCCAATAGAGCTAGAATGGATGATGGAAATGTGTCAATAGTGGGACACAAATTATACTTTCAAATCCCTGACGGTTAATTTTATATTTTTTTCTCTCAGCTGTTATTGCAGGCGGTGTGATCGGCTTCCTCTTCGCCATCTTCCTCATCCTCCTGCTGGTGTACCGCATGAGGAAGAAGGACGAGGGCAGCTACGACCTGGGAGAGAGGAAACCCGCCGGCACGGCTTATCAGAAGGCTCCCACCAAGGAGTTTTACGCATAAGACCCCCCCCCCCCCCCATCATCAGAATGACAAATCTGGATTGTCTGTCAAAAGGAGCAGTCTACGAAAAACAGCAAATCTGTTCACACACCAGAAGAAACAACAACATATTTTCAAGTTGATTAAAGGAAAAAAAAGTAGCATAAAGGAAAGCTTTTGCATAAAAGTAATTAAGACCTTTCTCAATACAAATCTCATTGTATTTAAACATGTTGTGTATTATTTGAAAAGGCAGAAAAAAACAAACACAAACAGGATCTGTTAAGGAAAGGAAACCGTTCACATCTGTCTTCTGTTAAAAGAGCTGTTTTAGTGGCTGACTACTTTTAACTGTAGCAGTATGTTCTTTGTAAAGAAAAACAATCTAAAAAGTGGAAATAATTGAAGATAATTATTCTGTATCAATCATACGTTTATTTTTTTTTTCTTTTGATTTTGTCCTAGCATGTCTGATGTTGATCTCTCTAAAGGTGTATTTCATTAATTTATCTTTTCTCTGATGTTCTAAAAAAAAAATGCCTTTGTAGTTTTGATGAAGCTCTTTAGTTTCATATTAACGCTGTTAACAGTCAAATGTAAATGTTCCCTTCAGGTTACAGTGTTTATTATTTGCTCTCATATTTTTTTGTTGTTTATTGTTGTTTTTAGACGTAGCTGAGCATGTCATTATGTCTTGTTTATTTGTCCGTCTCTTTTGTAGCCTTCTCTTTTTCTGACAGCGTTTCATTTTCACACCAGGTATCAGTCTTTAAAAGATGAAAAAAACATGTCACAAACCTCACATCTGTCATATTTCTTGCTGCACACTTGATTTTTTTGTCTCTATTTAAATGCATTCTCTCCATGGTTTGTGGCTTTTTTTGGCCACTGACTTTTCCAACTTTTCCCTTGAGTTTATTGACTGCACACAAACTCTGTTAATTCTCTTTCTCTTAGTTCAGTCAAACCTTTCTCACTCCCACCTCCACCATCACTTCTCTTTCTCTCTCTCTCAGCTTTATGGAGCCTTGTGCTATTGTACAAACCCCAGAGTCCAGGATTTTGGGCCAGAGATCTGCTCAGTGAGTGGCTGCCACCATTGCAGCAGACAGGCAAAGCAGGTCCACAGCAAAAACTATTTCAATTTCAATTTCAACTGGTATTTACATTTGTCCTCAGTGATTTAGTAGCATGTGGTCAGCCATAAGTAAGTAATGCTTCCTGGGTTGGTCTTCTGTGACCATATGAAATAATTTCTGGATTTCCCATCCTTTATTCAAATAAACACTGATGTGAGGCAGCCCATAGGCAAGCAGAAAGAGAACAAGGACTGTAGGGTTTCCGGTTTGGGTCTCCATCAGGTCAAGGGCTGGGGTACCGATGATCAAGGTAGTCCCCATTGCTTATGGTTGATTTGACAGTCTAAATTGACCCCAGTCACAGGGGGTTCACATCTAGTGTGCAGATCCCAAGCCCAGATAAATGAGTTGTGTCATAAAGGGCATCTGGTGTAAAAAATCTCTGCCAAATCAAATATGTGGTTCATCCGCTGTGGCAAACCCTAGAGAGAGAGGGAGAGCAGCTGAAAGACAAAAAAAGAGTATCTCAGAATCAGAGCTCTATTCTTACCACTACTGAAACATGAATTTATTTTTAACCAAATAATAAATTACATCATGATCAGTGTTCTAGAGGGTTCTGCAAATAAATGTACATATAAGTGCTGATTAGTGTAATAAACAACTACTTGAAAATGCCGCATAACGGAGGACGTCAGCTTAGGAGGTGGTCTCTCTTAATTTTTCCAGAGGATGGACAACGTTCATGCTGCTCAGGAATACCAAGATCTCCTCAAACCACCCCAGTATGTGATTTTTGTGATTGGATATGAGGACACAATCAGGATCTGCACATGAACAGATCAATCATGCCGGATAATAATACCAGTTCTGAATGAGGGTCTTTGCACAACGCCCTTTAAATCTATGAGTGACAGCATGGTCGGCTACACTACTCGCTTTGGTTTGAAGTTGGATCCCCCATGTTTATTTTGCCAGGGCCCCTAAAGCCCCTTGAAACACCCCTGCCTGCCACTGCTTGGACATATATGGTTCCTCTGCGGGAAACATCAGAACCCCACACCATCTCCAGAAATGTAGTTCCTCAGAGGGATGTAAATGTATAAGGTTGCATAAAAGACTCCCTCTGAGGGCTTTTGTGGGTTTTAATAGTCAGTGCAGACATTTAAATATATCCATTGTGAAAACATGAGGTTGTTTACCAGGTTATAGCACAAGTAAAGACACAAGGTGTTGTTTCGATGCCATTTTTGTATCCCCAAAACAAGTTTTTAACTAAGGCCACACATTTATAGAAACACATACAGTATCTGTACCATTAAAATAATAATAATAATAATTGCAGTGAAAAGACAACAGCTTACTGTCTTCTGCGGTTTTTTAAATGTCGACTTTAACTTGCTTTGAAGAGATGTGACATATTGCCCGGCTGGTTTGTGAAGTTGCCTTTTCTCAGCTGTACAGTAGTGTGAAGTAGTTACAGTGGATATGCTGTCACATTGTCGAAAACTCCTGTGCATCCCGCTACCTCTCCATCCCTCCTTTCTTCTCTCAGTTCATCTGACCTACCCCACCATCTGTTCTCCTTTCTTGTCATAGGACCTAAGGTACTGAACTATTCTGAAAAACCCAAAGACTTACAGTATTTCTAATTCCTCCATCTTCTGATATCCAGTCCCCTTCCTTCATGGCCACATCATTCTGTTCCCTCATCTTCTTCTTCTTCTTCTTCTTCACCCTTTAATTTTTTTGTCCTGTCTCGATTAGAGATCTGACCTTTGAGTCCAATTGCGTATTAGTATATGAAAAAGATATATAAATATATATAAATGCATATTCACAAATGTTTTAAACCTTTAAAGTGCCTACCATTTGGAAATGTACTTGCTCAAGGTGAGCATGTGGCAGGGGTGTAAACGACTTGACTGGCATTCTGTGAGCATGGATGACTGTAATGGTAACTTTTTTTAGTCTTACAAAAGCTGACAGTATTGTACCTATAAGTTGAAACAACACTACTGAATAAAGATTGTGGCCTAATGTCTGGCTGTGTTTCTGTTTCTCTGACCTGTGGCTTTTTACATTTTATAGAAAAACCCACTCAGGCTGTATGCGATCAGATTGTTTTTATTAAATCACAACTGTGGACGCCAAATTACTGCACTATGTATTGCAAGTGCGCAAATTGGATTTGTGTCCAGACTAAGGATGCACGATATTGGTTCTTTGCTAATATCCGGTTTGTATATGGACAAAAGTATTTGGCCACACCTGTTGAGTACTGAATTCAGGTGTTTCAATCAGGCTTTGCGCTAGACCCCTTATCTCCAATGAAGGACAATCTTAACACTTACCATCAACAGCATACCATGAGATTTTGGACAATGCTATATTTTCAACTTTGTGGCAACAAAGGAAGGAAGGCCCTTCTATTCCAACATGACTGTGCCCCAGTGCGCAATTGTGAGCCAGGTCTTCTTGTCCAACATCAGTGCCTGACCTCATAAATGATCTACAGAATTATATATTTTATAATTATATATTCCATATTAAAGTACTTATGTATTCGAATACATCATTACAGTCACTGTTGGTGTAATGGTTAGGCATCACAATACTTTTGTCCATATAGTGATTCAGATGATAACCAAAATACTGTTTTGTTAATGTTTTTTTCTGCATCCAGCTGCAGAGGTAATTTCGTCTTCTTCTTCCTCGCAGAAGGAACACTAGAAGCTTGAGAAATACCAAGGGCTGAAAGAGGAGCTAGAAAAGACATCGGGAGTAAAGGCAACTTTGGTCCCAGTGGTGATAGGAACACTTGGACCTGGAACACCCAAACTGGGAGAGTTGCCCTAACAGACAAGAACAACATCTGAGTTCTATGTCCAGCAAAAGTGTACTTTCTGAAACTATAAAACACAACAAGAATTGTTATAAAGTATTTTAGATCAGTTTCGGCTTTCTTTTATTGGTTTGATTTTGGACATATGGAACGTGGGATGTATTCTCATGGAACAAGGAAGGCGAAGACGAACTGCAGCAGGGTTGATGGAATGGCCCCACGAATCTAGGGGCCAACTTTCTGGACTCCAGCTGGAGAGGAAGGTCACGGGTGGATAGCCAAGCCTTCTGTCCAGGCATGTAGCATGGTGCAGAGATCTGGCTTTGGTTAGCACTCTTTTGGTAACGGTTGGATGAACGCAGGAGAGCAGAGTGCCTGGATGGAACACTTGCTTCTCTTTCTTGCTGGGGAAACAGGGGAGGTTGATACCCTCGAGAGCACTGAACTGGTGAGAGCCCCGTAGCGGAGCTTAGGAGGGTGTTGTGTGCGTGTTCCACCCATATGAGTTGCTTGGACCAGGTAGACGGATTCTGGGACGCGATGCAGCATAGTGTGATTTCCATCTCCCGGTTCATTCTTTCTGTTTGCCCGTTAGATTGTGGATGATAACCGGAGGATTAACTGACAGTGGCCCCCAACAGCTGACAAAACTCTGTCCAGAAATGAGAAGTAAATTGCAGCCCCCTGTCTGAGACGATGTCACAGGGGAGGCCGTGCAGACGAAAAACATGGTACAACATGAGCAGGCAGTGTTTAATTCGAAGGCAGAATTCAATAACCAGGAAATCAGTCCACGAGGCAAACAAATCCAATAAGGGGCAGACAGGTCCACAGTTCAGAAGCAGGTTCAGGCAATATCAGGATCAGAGCGAATATAACGCTGGATAACTAGTTTTCGGGCTAGACAATCTGGCAGAGAACAAGGGGAAATGGGCCGGTATATATGGGAGTAGAGTGATTAGCAGATGAGGAGCAGGTGTGTGACAGGGGTGGAGCAGATCAAGTGACTGGGAGTGACAGAAGGGGTGAGTGACAGGGTCTGAAATGACAGGAGAGTTAGTGATCAGGATAAAACAGACAGAGAAAATGTTATGATGAGGTTGAAGCCATGACATTTTCATTTAAAAAAATTGTGTGCAGAACATCAGCTGTCATACTTCTGTGTGTGGGTGTGCGATGAAATCACCTTGTGATGTTTTCTTTTGAAGACAGAAAACTAAAGAGGAGCTGAGCATGCACACACCAGTGCATATTCCAAATGTGTACATGTAGAACTTTCCGGGGGGAGGCAGATCACTGGGCACAGGGTTTTTTACACTTTTTTTTTTAGTGAATACTCCTCTCTCTCATTCTCTCTCTCTCTCTCTCTCCTATTTTCTGAGGAATCGGGTCAGTTCTAATGTGGTAGATGATATTTGCCCAGGGGCAGTTTGTACAAGGCATCCAACCAGCATAGGACCCATTTACGAGGGTGGGGAAGCAGCGAACCAATGGGAGGCGACCTCCAAATTGAGGCTCTTGTGGTAACAAACATTTCCCAATCTTTCCTCTCAGTGCACTTGTGTTGCATATGTTTGCCTTCTTATTCTAAACTGTGTCAGAGTGCAACCAGGATTTATGCACTGTTTGTGTTTTGTTTAGGTTCACATAAAGAGTCACTGGGTGTGTTTATGACAAGAGAACCTTATTGTATACCCTGCTGAGTTAAATTTATTAAGATGTCTTATATATATTTTTTTCTATTTATGTTTTACTCTGTCTTTTCCTTTGTCTCATTTTTTAAAAATCTCCCTGTATAGATGCTGAGATGAATCAAAGAATCTGTTGGCTATCAACTAGTAGTCAACACCAAACCATGCAGAAACGCCAGGAAAATGGTGTCCAAGGTAAACAGGCTGTCAAGCCTCAAGAGCTCATGGCTGGAGACTAAGCCTGGGCCCGATGAGAGTGGACATGCAGGACCTCAATGACCCAAACAAAGCAGAGTTCAGCAGCACAGCAAACACAACCCTCGCAAATAAACCTGCGGTCATTACAGTAGGATGGAGGAGCTTCATAGAAAGACTGCTCTGACAAACACAGGTGACTGGTGACAAACAAATAAGTGACTCATTGTCTTGAGAGGAGAAGACCAAAATATAGAACAAAGAGCTCAATTCAAAACCATTTAGAGAAGCAACATTTCTACATTTATTTATGTATTCTCTTCTTTGGTTGAAGTCCTGACAAAAAAAAAAAACAGAATAAGGAGCTGTTATTCAGCTACAAACAGTAGCTTCAGATACCTTCAGAAACTACAAATGGAATTTCATTTCAAAAGATAGACAAGTGCATCACTAGCAGGATCCCTGTTACTAGCATAGCTAAAAGCTTATATTGGCTTGCTAAGATTCAGAATTTTGAATAACAGAGATGTCTGCAGAGGACTTAAAGTGGACCTAGACCCGAAGTTCCAAACGTGCGTTCTAAACAAACAGTTCAGCCACTGCTGAGAATGCTGTGTGGTATTGTAATCTCAAGCTCAGCGAGATCTCTGACAAAACCCGGTCTGGTTACGTAAACAGCGGTTCTCGGGAGCAGCAGAACGTCCTGCTGGATCGTCCACATCCGGTTGCGTACATTGAACCGGATAAGAAGAATAACGTCCGTTGTGGAGGTGTTTCACGAGCGACAGTGTTTTCTGACTCTGGGTCTGACTCCGGGTCAAAGTCATAAAGGGACTGCAGCGGGGAGTCGTGAAGAAGCTATTTTTAAACATTGTTAAAACAATGTTTTGATAATGAGTAGCAGTGCATCCACCGTTCCAGAGGGGGGAGCTGTGCTTCTGAGATGTAAGAGAGTGGGTGCTGAATATACTGGCCAATCACAAGACTCTGTCTTCTGGGTGAGAGAACTGAGTCTCAAGTCTCACAGCTGGGAAACACTATCAGCTCGCTTACAGCAAGTAGGAGGTTTTTGACCATAAAAACAAGTTAATGCATGTAAGTAGACCTCCGTTACTAACATATATGTGCAACAGGACAACTCTAGGTCCGCTTTAAGAAAGGACAGAAAAACTAGGTGGATGTGGATAAGAAGAGGGTGGCACGGTGGCAAAGGGAGGAATAGCGCTAACACCAGACTGCACTGATTATGAAAAGGTTTCACCTCCCACCTCTAAGATGTTTGACCAACAGATATACTGTAGATCTGGGCCAGTATTTATCAAGCGTCTTAGAATTACTCCTAAGAACCCTGCTAAGAGTAGATGTATGAGTCTTACTCCCACTTTCAGCGAAGTGTAGGACTGAATCTTAAGTGTCACTCTCAGAGCTGAATTACGACAGTACCTTGTGCCGTAAACTGAATTTTAGGTGACGTCACTTCCGTGTCCATAGAAATGACCAGTCACGGAAGGGAATTCCCTTGTCTAAGAATAAAGAAATATCGCAGATTCCCACGTGCTCCCGGATATTGCCGAGCACCCACGGAGATTGTCGAGCACTCACATGTGCCAGCCTACGCTTGTCATTGATTTATTAATGACCACTAACTATCAACGGGTTGCATTGTGATGTCAGAAAACCTATCTGTGGTCCACAATGGACCAAGGCTGAACCACCTTGCGATACTGAACTGTCACAAGACATCGTCAAGGAATAACAGCCTGGAAATAATCATGGACCAGTTTATAAGAAACACATTCCTCACCAAGAATGAAAAATAATGGTGAGTGACAAAACGACAAATTAAATATGTGTTTTAGCCTACTGTGGTACTTTGTTTTAAAGGATGTGTCGTAATGGTTTTGAATTGTGGATTTGGTCCATGATTGATTTGATGATTTGAGCCTTTTTGCTGTAGTTTTGGTGGTTATGATTATTTCTTTCCTGGTGTGTGTAGTTAGTAGCACTTTAGATTTAACCTACATTTGTGTCATTTAAGCCAGTTGTAATCACTGACAGTATCATTAATATCAGCTTTTGATTAATTAATGAGTGAAGTTGCTGTTGAGTTGGTTGACTGTTATTACCTTAAACGTATAGGCGGTTACAGTAGCTACGTTGTTCAATCCAGGCTGTGGTGCTGGGTTGTGGATTTTGTTTTTCCTTTTTCTTTTTTCTTCATCGGAGTCTTTTGCGTTAGGGTTGCATAATTGACATTAAAATCCTTGTGTGCATCACCAGTGTGTAGACTGTGTTTGAGAAAGAGATCGTGTCCGTGTGCGTGCATCCGTGCGTTCATTGTGGCCGCTGCTGTTAATTGATCTAATGTGTTTTACTATGAGACGAATGTGTGCGTGTCAAAATAGCAACAATCATGCAAGCACGATGATGAGAACCCACCAACAAAAACATACATCGGCTTTTATTCTTAAGTTTGATAAATACGGCCCCTGGTCAACAAATGCATTGCAAAAACATACAGTGATGTCAATAACCTCGACACGAAGCTAATTAAAAAAGTTCTAGATGGAATCATTTCATCTTTAACTTTCATCTGCAATCTGTCATTTCAAACGGGGATATTTCCCACCAAAATTAAAGTTGCAAAAGTTGTGCCCTTGTTCAAGAAAGGTGACAAACACACATTTACTAATTACAGACACGTCTCAATACTACCACAATTGTCAAAAATTCTAGAGAAACTATTTAACAATAGGCTAGACAACTTCATTAACAAACACAATCTGCTATAAGATAGCCAATAGTTCAGAAGAAATCACTCGACTGCTTTAGCTTTAATTGAGTCTGTGGAAATCATTACTGATGCTACTGACCAAAAACTACATTCAATAGGAATTTTCATAGATCTGAAAAAAGCATTTGACACCATTAACAATGCTATCTTGATAGCTAAACTAGAGAGATATGGTTTTAGAGGTATAGTACTTGAATGGGTCAAGAGCTACCTACAAAACAAATCCCAATACGTTAACGTGCTTGGACATAGTTTGTGGGGTCCCACATGGGTCAGTTCTGGGTCCAAAACTGTGTTTACTATATATAAATGACATATGCAAAGTATCCAATATTCTGAAACTAATATTATTCGCAGATGACACTAACATTTTCTGTGGGATGATATGAATCAATAAGTGGAAACAGTCAATAATGAAATGGCCAAGCTTCATGAGTGGTTTAATATAAATAAACTATCACTAAATCTAGAGACAACTAAATACATGCTATTTAAATAGATTCCATACTTTGGAAGGCACAACAGCTACTAAATCAGTAGTCTACTACTACTATTACTGCACAGAGGTTTGGGGACACACTTATAAAGGCAACACATACCCCATGCTAATACTCCAAAAAAGAGCTTTGAGGATTCTACATTATGCCAACAGGGAACATGCAAATCAATTATTTATCAATTTAAATATACTCAAATTGTATGACTTAATAAATAACCGCACAGTACAGATGATGTACATGGCTGCCAACAAAAGCCCCCCCCCCCACAACCTACAAATACTATTCCTAAACAGAGAGGAGGGACACCATCTGAGAAGGAACATGATTTTCAGGCAAAGAAAGGTAAAAACTACATTAAAATCCTTTACCATGTTGGTCACGGGTGTCAGACAGTGGAATAATCTAGATGAGGAGATCAAAAAATCAGCAAAACAGAGTGCATTCAAAAAGAAGTATGTAGATATGACTATTAATCACTACAGAATGACCCAGGAAGAGAGTTGATAAAGGTCAGAGACAAAAATCAGTAGACACTGTGTTGAGACGGCATGGGAGAAGAAAAAAACAAACCAACTATACCCATACAATAGCTGACATTGAAAAGCACAAATGTCAACATGTGAGAAGTATATAGCTGACTCCTGTAAATAGAGACACTACTGAGAACCAATTGTTCCATGATGGAATTGCGAAGCTGGTCACTGAATGCGATTGACAGAGTGTTCTCAACATGGAGTGCGGGTTCTAGTCCATATGCCCGGGTGGGACCTTCCTGGCCGGCTACATCATGGATGGATGGGAAAAGTGGAGAGTCGTGTGCCTTGCCACACTGGATATAGAGGATGTTGAGGATGTGCACATATTCATGTCCATGACAATTGGAATTAGGGCTGGGCGATATATCGAAAATTTATCGTTATCAAAATTTACAACGATAATCGACGTAATTTTGCCCATGACGATATATTCGATAATTTAAAAAAAGAAAAGAAAAGAAAAGTTGTTTTTGTGTGTTTATGTAGGCAGGCTTCTACTATGTTCATGTCCCTTTAAGACACTTGGCTGTGTACAGCATGTGTAGTACTGTGACTCCACGCCCTCTGTAACAAGTGAAAGAGACAGCGAGGAAAGACGAAGCTGCAACCGTGGCGGGTGCTTTAGCAGTTCTATTTCATTCTTCCTGACCGCCAGAGACGGTATGAAATACCTGGATATCCATCACGCGCATGCGCAGATCGAGACATAATATCAACAAAGTCACATGATCTGGGTGACGCAAGCGACCTGTATAAAGGAGGCTGGCACCCAGAGATCGTCTCCTTTTCATCTTCTCGCCTTAGCGCACAGATCTTTGCTACTGTTTTGTCGCCTATGCCAGTAGCCTCGTAACCTCACGGTTGGAGCTGCGGATTCGCCCTCCAGAGGCTGCGTAGCCGGCTCTCATCCCCGCTGTGCGGATCACCAGGTAAGTATGGATTTTCCTCGCACTTACGTGAGGACGTTTCTGTCTCAAAGAAGAGACGAGAGAGTGTTGAACCCTTAGCCCTTAAAGTGGACACGTTGGCCTGTGAGTTTGCCCAGATTAAGGCCCTCCTCCTTAACTTGCAGCCTGGTGATGCCCTTAGGCCTGATGCCCGTTGTCCACGGCCACAGTGTAGGATCACTGATGACCTCCTCACTAAGAGCTATGATATATCAGCTCGGATGGGATGCATCGGGAACTCCTTTTCCCACTTGGTCCTGGCTCTATCTCAGATCCTTCAGACAACTGGAGCCGACGCCCAGACACGGAGTCTAAGTGATGCCTCACTCCAGGGATTTGCCTTCATGAGCAGGAAACTTGGGAAACCTGACCATGGCTCGGCGCCAAGTGTGGCTTGCCCAATCCCCCTTATCAGAGCCGTGTAGGAGGACACTGCGCACACTACCTGTCTTTCCAGGTCAGATGTTTGGACCTGCAACCCAGCAGGCTTTGGAACAAAGTGTGCAGGTGACTAAGGTCAAGAAACAGTTTTCTGACACACCGCTGCAGAGAGGCACAAGGCTGACATACGATCTGTTTCTCCGGCTGCTAGGAAAACTGACAGCAGCAGCGGCGGTCATTCCTTTGGGACTTCTCTCGTTGCGTCCCTTGCAGGTGTGGATCAATGGGTTGGGCCTCGACCCCAGGAGACACCAGGACAGAACTGTGATGGTCTCATGCAGGTGCCGTCGATCTCTCAAACCATGGAGAAGCCGGGCTTATCTCTCCAGTGGTGTTCCTTTGGGCTCTCTTCCTTCTCGGCGGGAGGTAATGGTAACAGACGCCTCCCACTCAGGCTGGGAAGCTGTGTGGAGCCACAGGACGGTCAGGGGAACCTGGAGTCCTCAAATGAGGCTTCAGCACATAAATGTGTTGGAGCTGCGGGCGGTGCACTTAGCCCTCAGACACTTCCTCCCTTTTTTGGAAGGGAGGCACGTCGGACAACACCTCGACAGTTTACCATGTGAACCGCCAAGGGGGAACCAGATCCAATCATTCCCTATGGGAATGTCCATTGCTGGGGACTGTTTGCGTTGGTGTTCTGATGGATCGGGGGTTACCATGTGGCCAAACCCCTCTTTCCTCCCTAAGAGGCTTTCTGCTTTTCATGTTAACCAGTCTCTCAGTTTGACAGCCTTTGCCCCAGAGTCGGGGGGGGTCTACGTCTGATTCCAACTTACTCTGTCCTGTTCGAGCTCTGAGACAGTACATAGAGGTTTCGGCTGGATTTCATAAATCCGACGCTCTATTTGTGTGTCATGGTGGGCACAGGAAGGGCTGTGCCTTGTCTAAGCAGAGGCTCTCGCATTGGGTTGTTGATGCCATTTCTCATGCCTACAGGCTTAAGGGTCTTCAGATCCCTCCTGTGAAGTGTCATTCGACCAGAAGCGTCTCCACATCGTGGGCTGCTTTGAAGGGTGTTCCACTGAATGACATCTGTGCTGCAGCTGCATGGGCTTCTTCCTGCACCTTTGCCCGCTTCTACAGGGTTAATGTGGCCACGCCCCATCCTGTGGCGACAGCTGTCCTGTCTGTTCCTTCGGTCTGCAATTGAATTTCAGTGAGTGCGGATTCCTCATGACTTTGTTGGTACAGGTCATCCGGGTATTTCATACCGTCTCTGGCGGTCAGGAAGAATGAAATATAACGAGAGTTACGGATGTAACTAAGGTTCTATGAATTCTGGATGACCGCCAGAGTTTGTTTTCACACGGAATCTTGACAAGAAGATTCTGTAGGAGATGATCCCTGGGTGCCAGCCTCCTTTATACAGGTCGCTTGCGTCACCCAGGTCATGTGACTTTGTTGATAATATGTCTCAATCTGTGCATGCGTGTGATGGATATCCAGGTATTTCATACCGTCTCTGGCGGTCATCCAGAATTCATAGAACCTTAGCTACATCTGTAACTCTCGTTTTGCCAACTTGCTGACTTTGTCGCTAACTCTGGTGACTTTCCGACTCCTCCTAATGACTTTTTTTTGTCCAAAGCGACTTGTGACAAATCTCCTGACTTTTAGTGTTATTGGAGACTTTTGTGGTGTTTGGAAACTCTCACGTGAAAGCATGAATCCATCTCAACAAGCAGCAGGTGCTGCACGAGCCAGATTTAAACCCGACAATTTTTTAATACGTGAGCAGTAAATGTACACGTACATCCACCCACAGCGGATGCTTGTTGTACCTGCTGCCACAGTCTAATTCCGCACTTGTTGCTAATGACAATACGCTTCCTGGTTTTTAAATGATGCATTCACGCCTGCTGGTTTTTACACCTTCACACAATACGACGTGCTATAACATACCACACGAACACGTGGGAGAATAAAAACAAATGTTTGATCAAGGGCTCAGGCAGTGAGTCAGAGGGGTGCAAATGTTTCTTTTACTCAGTCTCACACAAAATAAATCACTGCAGTTGATACATATCAGACATAAAACACACACACACATATATATACATGGTCAATTATGCAAATTAGGCGATTACATCATCTAGCGTCTTCGAACTTATCGTTCATTTATCGTTATCGAAGTGAGCTGCTCAATATATTATTATTATAATATATATTGATTTGAGGCCATATCGCCCAGCCCTAATTGGAATGCTCTCCTTGGGATGTGGAATGTTCATGCAACATCGGAAACTGAGAAATCGCCACTGACACAGCTCGGGTTGGGATGGGCTCTGACTGCAATTCGCGATAGCTAATTGAGATGACATGTCGAATATAAGCGTGGCGAAACACCATCCAAGTTAATAATCAAACTACTGAAATGATCTCTGTCGATTGGACCACTTTGTGACTCTGTAACATGCCAGGCAAGTCGAGACTGTTGTCACTCATGACGGACTAATATGGACACATGTACGGACATGAGAAGGAAGTCTGCTAACGTCTATGCTAATACATTAGCATAGAGATCGCTAGCTTAAAATGCTAACGAGTCCACTCACATAGCGGAAGTGAGATCTGTGTCTGTCTCTGGCTTTGGTAAGAAGTACAGCCACAGTTTAGTTCTTCTGAAGTTTTTCCTTGTCCATCATCTGACGGTGAATATGTAGCAGCTGCAGCCTCGGCTGGAAGCATAAGTAACGTGTTTTCTTTGATTGGCCGAAAAACCAACAAAAGCTCTGGAATGTGATATCACCACACCCTAACTAGGAATCAATATAATATACAGTCAGGTCCATAAATATTGGGACATCAACACAATTCTCTTTATTTTGGCTTTATACACCACTACAATGGATTTGAAATGAAACCCACAAGATGTGCTTTAATTGCACACTTTCAGGTTTGAATTGAGGGTATACAAACTGGGCCCTCTGGGCCTCAACGCCCCCCTGTGCAACTGGCTGCTGGACTTCCTCACAGACAGAACCCAGTCTGTCCGTGTGGGTAACAATACCTCAAGTGTCATCTCCCTGAGCACTGGTTCCCCAGAGGGCTGCGTCCTGAGCCCCCTGCTGTTCACCCTGATGACCCACGACTGTCGTTCCAGGTACAACACCAACCACATCCTGAAATATGCAGATGACACAACGGTTGTAGGCCTCATTCAGGACAACAACAAACTGGCCTACAGAGAGGAAGTGCGACATCTGGTGGTCTGGTGTAGGTTAAACAACCTGCTCCTGAATGTCGGCAAGACAAAAGAGATCATCGTCGACTTCAGAAGAGCCCGACCCAGTCACACACCACTCCTCATCAATGACACAATGGTGGAGGTCGTCAGCAGCACCAAGTTCCTGGGGGTGCACGTTACAGACAACCTCAGCTGGACACTTCACACCACCTCCCTGGTGAAGAAAGCCCAGCAGCGCCTGCACTTCCTGCGACGGATGAGAAGGGTGTCTCTCCCGCCTCCCATACTCTCCACCTTCTACAGAGGAACCATCGAGAGCCTGCTGATCAGCGGCATCTCCATCTGGTCTGGGAGCTGCAAGGCCTCAGACTGGAAGTCTCTGCAGCGTGTGGTGAGGACAGCGGAGAAGATCATTGGGACCCCACTCCCACCCATCCAGGACATTGCTCACACGCGCTGCCTAACTAGAGCTCACCAGATCCTCTCCGACCACACCCACCCCCACAACGGACTGTTCTCCCTCCTGGCATCCGCTGCAAAAGGGAAAGACTAAAAAATAGCTACTTCCCACTGGCTATCAGACTGCTAAATTCCAAATACCCCCCCCCCCCCCCCCCCCCCCACACACACACACACACACACACACACACTCTGTGCAATATTTTAACTGTTTTTCCTCCATTTTCATATTGTTTACATTTGTTTTTCATTTTCCTATGCACCTTAAGCCAATGTTTCTTATCTTTTGCACTACTTATACAAACTGCACTACTTTTATATATATTTAAATATATTTATTCACAAAAACTTATGTATATACTGTTGTTTACAAACACAATGCTGCCTTTTATTTTATTTTATTTACCGGTTGCCAAGCAACGACATTTCGTTGCCAGTTTTTCACTGTTGTGTTCTCTGTGAAATGACAATAAAAGGAAGTCTAAGTCTAAGTCTCTCTAAGTATTTACATCCAAATCAGGTGAACGTTGTAGGAATTACAACACTTTATATATGTGCCTCCCACTTTTTAGGGGCTGAAAGTGTGCTGTTAGCACATCTTGTATGTTTCAGAGTGCATTGCATGTTAATATAAAGGCGACCTACGAGTTACACTATTTTTACAAATTTGTGTCCAGCCATGGCAAAACCGGCCACAAGTCTACCAAGGGACATTTTGAGTGATTTACAGATTCTTTCCAACAATGTCCAACTTATGCAAATTGGATAATATTTGAAGAAGATATGGCCATTTCAATGTAGGCACTCCTCAAACTGCTTTAGGGAGAATTTTAGCCTTAAAGATTTACACCTTCTGAGAGCCAAGAGACAGAATCATCACATTTACATAGAACAACCCCCTCCTGGTCTAAGCTGTCAGTGAAACCACACCCTGCTCTGAATGAGCACAGATACTATTGTTGTGAGCTACACTGCTACACAGAACAATACATATACAATACATAACAAACTGGACATAATATCCTCTAAAGAGTTGAAATGAAATAACTTAAAAAATTTAGGAAGGGGGAGGGGGGTGGATTATTCTGTTATAATTTCTTCTCCTACAAGGAGATAGAGCGGTGCTGGCGTCACGTCATCATCTCAGACAATTACTGTGTCTGTCTTGCTCTCTTTCGGCCACTGAATAATCATCTGTTTGTTGTTTTTGTGACGATGAAGTCTGCTAACAAGTTAGCATGAAGATTGCTAGCTTAAAATGCTAACGAGTCCACTCACATAGCAGAAGTGAGACCTTTGTTTGTCTCTGTCTTTGTTAAGAAGTACAGCCACAGTTTAGTTATTCTCCGGTTTTCCTTGCCTTCCTTTGGTCAACAAAGGTTTGATGATTACTGCTTTGATGACAATCACGCTTTGATTTCGCACTGCAAAAAACTGCTAGAAATACACTCTCTCTCTTACACAAATACCCACACAGAGCCTGTGCATATTAATTAGCCATGTTTATTCTCCGTGATCGTCAGCTGATTGGCCGAAAAAACATCAAAAGCTCTGGAATGTGAGATCGCCACACCCAAACTAGGAGTGATTCACAGCGATCAAACAACCTCGAACAATTTTGAAAAAAAAAACGAAAATCCTTCATTTTGAAAAAACAAAACTTTTTTCATGTTGTACTAGTTTTGCACTGGGCCGACTTGCGCCCTCTTTGGCCGTTGCGGGCCAAATTTTATAAAAACCAAGACATCAAGAGGGTTTTTTATGTCACTTTATTATAACTGATACTAACATTCATCTTTTAAGAACAACAAGTCTTCATAGCTGGGCTTTTGAATGCTCCGATGATTTAAAAAAAAAAAAAAAAAAAGGTAATTTGGGTCTGAGGTTTTAAATGGTGCGTTTAACATTATGCGAGGAAGCGTGAACTCATTACACAACAATTTTGCGCAGTTTGGTTGATCCAGTGGGGAATTTAAGTAATTTTAATTCCAAAGCTGAACATATAGACACAGCTAAACCATGCAAGGAGATATGGCTGCTTTAATAAGCTGGTTGCTGTTGTTACATATATTTAGTATATACAGACATTTCTACTGCATTAGGACACATCTGGGAGGTAGGGGGAGTCTAATAACTATCACTAACACTTGTCTAATGATCATCAAACTTTCTATAATTTGTAAATATTTGCAAACAAAAGCATGGTCCAGGAATGAATCAAAATAAAAATGGTGCCTGTGTATTTGAGTTGCCAATGAAAACAACTTTTCTTTAAGAAAACAGCTACATCTACATGATTGAAAAGACCTAGCTCTCCATTGTAACAGTAGACAACTTAATCATGTTTTCAAAGAACGGAATTACACTATGTCCAATTTCATGTAGGTTGGTGTAACTTAATAGGCTGCTGGATAAAGGAGAGAAGGAACAAAATGGTACCAAGAGCTCATAAAATTGGCTTCATGCCCTCTCTTGATATTCCCCTTTGAAAATCTCATTCTGTAAGAATCAAATCAACATGATCTGTGATCACCCACATCACACTGAATTAAATGATGATAACCTATTTAGTGGGCTTGATTCACTGAGTTATCCCTTTCATAAAGAGTAAAGTGATTATCAAGAGTTATGTATCAAGGTAATTTTAATAGTTTTTACTTTTTGTCTGTACACAATGGTTTGTTTTCACCCCAAGGGATTACCACTCCCCAACAAGCTATGTTCTGCTCGGTTATTCAGACAAAGTGGAAGTATCATTTTCAAAACAGTTTTCAAAGGTTTAGAATCTAAACATACTGCACCATAACCTCCAACTGTCCCATTTGTTTCCCTCACATGATAAAGAAACAGGTCTCAGTTGCAGATTCAACTGTATTATGATTAGCTTCTGTACCATTTACCACACACTTGTGGAAGACACAAAAGAGTGCATGGAAATGTGAGTGACAGCAAGTAAATAGTCTTAACCTTTGCACTCTCTTCAAGAAGACACAGGACAAATTGTATAAAAATACAATTGGAGGAATGAGATTCCAAAGACGTGCTAGCATTTTTGTAATTATATACTTACCCACAACTATGCTACAGAGCTCCAGGTGTCACACGACTCAGTTTGCTCACAGTGCTATTTTAGCTGGCAAAGGGTCCGGCTACTAAAGTATAATCCGTTTTTTTTGATACCAACAAATGAGAGCACGGAACAGCACAACTCTTTCCTTTATTTGTATTCAACCAAACAATGAAAACACGGAAACAGTGCTCCTTTTTTCGTATTCAACCAAAATACGGAAAAACAAAAGAAACAAAACAAAATAACGGCCCAAATTTGTTTTTTGCAAATTCCTTTTTTTTTTAACTCTCAATAGAACGGCGGACATACCGGAAGCGTAAAAACTTCAAAATAAAAGCCTGCTAATTTATTTTCATACAGATTATATACCATTCTCTTTATACACTGTAATGTAGTACATTTATTTTTGTGAAAAGTGAAACTATAACAGCTGGTTGTTTGGGAGAAAGACATGTAGGCTATAATTATTATTAAATAATAATAATTAATAATAATAAAAAAATAATAAAAAGCAAAAAAATTTAGCTGTGTGTGTGAATGGATTATTTAATGTGTAATTGTATTCCTTGTCCTTTACAGGAGAAGCATGGTTTAATCAAGTCTTGGAGAAAATCTACACACCATCAGTGTCTGCTCCTCTTCACCAGACTTCTCCAGATTCTGTGTTTAGATTTGGCTCCTTGTTTATTTTATGTGTTTATGTGTACTCTCACATTTTCCTTTGTGAATAATACGACTTGGGGAAGGAAGCTGAATAGTTACTGATTTTGTTGTATTACTATACTAGACAAGTTAGATTTACACAATGAAAATGATGTAGTTGTCATCAGTAAACAAAGTAGCTCTAATTCTGGTGTTTATCAACCATTTTCTCCAAATTAAATCACTTTTCATCTAAAAAATACCTTAATTGAGGAACACTAAGGGCTAGAAAATAAACCACAACATATATTAATTTAAATGTTTAATATTAATAATCATAAAAAGACAAATCAGACTTATTATAACTCATTGTGAGCATCAACAGTCTTCATAGACACAGTACTGCTATTCAGGAACTGAGTATCTTCTTCTGAACAACACAGACAGGTAAAGCAAGATGATCGTCTTTCCCCAGTCTCTCTGGATCCAGTCCACGAAGTGACGGTAAGCTGTTTGGTGATATTACTGTCCGTAAAACAATGAGCACAACGTAAGTGCCACTCCAATATTACTCATTTACTCCAGACCTGGCCAGTGCCCAGCTGAAGTTCCTACAGCCACAGCGAGCAGCCGAGTGTAGCCCAGCCCGTGGCGACACATTCAAGTGCCCACAAAATTTTCTCCAGGTGCCCGGTTCCAGCCACAGGCACAGCCAAAAATCAGGTCTTTTCCCACGCAGCCATATCAGTTTGATAACTACATACTGTAAATGTCTTCTCAGTTTACAAGGCCAAATTGAAGAGAGCCAGAGCCGGTCATAACTGTTGGAAAAGATGGCGGACACCGTGTTTAAATTCTGGGAATGAAATCCTGTCCCCAAGCACAATTTTTTTAAATAATACTGCTATTCTAGCAAAACAAAGCCACATGCAAATCAGTGAAGTATTCTTTAAGGTGAGGTTACTAACATATGTGTCCAGTCATGGCAAAAGGGTTCACATGTCTACTTCGGGACATTTGAAGTTATTTACAGATTCTGAAAGTGTGATTTATAAGCTTTCCAACAATGTCAAACACGTGTCCATCTGATCAGTTTTGAAGAAGATGTGGCCATTTGAATGTAGACACTCCTCAAACTGCTTTAGGGAGAAATTCAGCCTGAAAGATTTTGACCTTCTTGAGGAGCCAGGCCAATAGCTGCTCATTTGCATCACATTAACATGGTCACAACCCCCCACCCAGTCTAGCTGTCAGTGACATCTGATGTCTGTTAGCCCACAGGACAGAAACAGTGTAGCAGTTTGAAAACAAAGGAATGAATGTAGTTCATGTCAATGTAGTGTTATTTGCTGTAAGTACTTCAGTGGACTGATAAGAATCAGAATTTACTTTATTGATCCCCAGAGGGAAATTCTTCTGTTACAAAAAGCACTTGAATAAAAATGAGAAACAAGAAAGGTGAAAGATAGATACATACTTCAAATATCAAATAAAATATATCTAAGTGTGTGAAGGAGAGTTCAATATTTTCCAGACCATGGACTATATTATCATCTTCAATACCAGTTCCTCCCCCACAATGTGGCTGTACCCACTCTGTCCATCACAGTTGATATGCGGCTAAATGATGACATCACAAACGCACCCTCTTCTGCTTACTCTTCTGTGCTGTAACCTTTGGTGCTGGGCATGTGAAGTCTTACTGCTGGAGCAGATATTTTGTATATTATACAAAATATCTGCTCCAGCAATAAGTAAAGGTAATCACTTCTAGGTAGTAACTCCAATTACAAAATGCCAGACACAACCTTCCACACATATGGCAAGCTCAGTCTTGTTCAACCATAAGCTTTGCCACGGCATTACCCAAATTCTTGATTAAATGCTGGTTGATAATGAATACTAATATGCCAACCCCCTCCCTCTTGATCGGATTTAGAAATCAAATGCACGAGCATCTCATTGCTAGGCATCTCGTGGTTTTGCCTGTAACATGATATTACCATTTCATTGAAATGCAGACTGCTCATTGGAGGTCCATGGAGGCAAAATGGAAGTTTTGTTTTTGATTAGGCTGCACATAATGGGAACATATCTAACCATTATATACTAATTAGATCTAAAGCCATGGGGAGAAAAAGTAATATGGGTTTGTGCTCAGAGCCCATGGGAACACTCTGTTTTCTGGGTCTGGAAAACTTGGATGGTTTGAATTATGGTTTCTGGTCGTGTTAAAGCCCTGTGACTGAGAGAGCATCTGCAATCACTCACTCACTCCTCACTCTCCACTGGGTGTTTTTTTGTCATAAAATATATGCATTGAAGTGAAAAGTAGGGATCAGTCAAGGAAACAAAAGTTGTGTTTTGGTGCAGAAAGCTGCATGATTAAGTTTATAATAAATCCCAGATACATTTCAATGAAAAGGTCCAGTAGAGTCATAACATGCTGATCTCATATTTATTTAGTCTTTTTTTTATTGTTTGCTTAGATATTCATCACAGAGGGAGGAAACTTTCTAAGTTGCTGAACTCTGCCAGACCTTTTTGCAGACCTGGCTTTGCACTTCTGCCTTTGTGCTCACAATCATAGCAGTGCTGTTATGATGAAAGCCTAATAATAAATAGAATAGAATAGAATAGAATGCCTTTATTGTCATTATACAAGTTGTACAACGAGATTTACTTGACTTCACCTTGAAAGTGCATACAGCTAAGAACGAAGAACAATAACAACAACAACATCATGCTTCCAGGGTGTTAAAACCAGAGGCTAAGGAAGATGATGTGTCTTTGAAGTCTAATCTGGATGGGGATAATATGACGCTGTCGTATTGTATATGCTACAAAAAATATCTGGTAAAACTGAAAGTACTTTATAATTACTTATTTGTAGTGATAAAAGAAAAGAGTCCCATCACATTCATTTGGTGGTGCAGAGAATGAGTTCTGGAGAATTTGCTCATTTTTTTTTATTGTATTATTGTTTGATACGTCTTCAGACTGTGGGGGACAGAATAACGCGAAAGGCTATTGACAAAAGTAAAATAAAAAATAAATGTTACGCAACAATGACGCAAGTAATCAATCAAATGGGCCTAAACTAAGATAATACAATGGTTTTCATCATTTCATCATATATCTCTATTAACAAAGAAAATACTTAATTTGTAGCAATGCATTCTGGGTAGCCCTTGCTCCCAAGAAAATCTCAATATTGAGGGCGATACAGCCCTTAAACTTGCCCCTCAACTTAATTTTTCTGAGAATCGGGACAGCACTTGAGGGAGCGCACATTTTTGAGATTGAGGGTTAAGCAAGGAATTGGAATTCACCCTTAAAATTATTTCTTGAAACAATCCACAATCCATCTTAACAGAAAACATTTTGAAACAACAAATGGAAAGATCATGTATTGTGTTCCATGTGGATAAGGCCTGAAAGTATTCCTTGTGGTGAGAAAGACTGGACAGAAAATGTACTGTTAGTGCTTGCCCTTATATGTTAGTGGCTCAGGCTCCCCCTGCGATCCTCATGTGGAGGATAAAGGGGGAGGTAATGAGTGACTTTTAGAAACGCAAAAATGTCAGAATCCTTTAAATCCAGAGATTGACATTTTGGGGACACTGTGTTTCATGTGACAGCTGATAAGTGATGTGGCACATCACCCTGCTGTGGCAGGCTTCAAACATGTGTTTCAGATTTTTCTCTCAAGCCTTTGCACACATTTTAATCTGTCTCTGACTCATCCATCCCAGATGCAATGAATAAGAACAAGCCAAAAATCACTTGAGCAACAACAAAAGGCGACAGAAAAGACATTCTCCATTTGACTCAATAGATGTTGGCTGCATGGATGATCATTCTCCCCCTTTGTGTCCCTTTGTCTCGTCCTCGCTCTTCTTCACTTTCATTCGCTCCACCTGCTGTTTTTAATGGCTGAGTGGAGGCAAGGAAGAAAGAGAGAGAGTGAGACAGGCATGGAAGAAAAGAGGGATGAGGAGCATGAGGATAGAAGGGAGAGAAATAGAGAGAGATAGCAAAGGGGAGAAGGACTCCCGTCTCTAGGCAAAGCTTTAATGAAGAGCCTTTGAAGTCTGCTGTGATTGAGCAGCATCCATGTCGTCTTCAAAAGGGACCAACCTGTCTCTGAAGACATGCTGTCGTTTCATCTCCCTTCCTGTCTCTCTTGATTTGCCTCCTTTTGTCTCTGTCAATTCCATGTGAGATCTTCACCTCCTCTTTCTCCTCTCTAGTACAATTGGCTCCTCTCACCACCACCACCATCATCGACAACCCCCCAACTCTGTGATCGGGACATGGATCATGTCTCTAGTAAACTAACCATGGTGGTCCCATCTTGTTAGGACTTTGAAGTCCACGACTACAGGATGGGAAGAAAAAAAACCGTGTGCGTGCTGTCACCGGTAACGGGATGTGATTGTGTTGTGCTGTGATCACCAAGGTGCATGTATCTACACTCGGGTTATAAAAAAAAGGGACACATTCAGAGGCACACATCTGCCTCCAGCAAACAGGAAGAGATAGTCATTCCAATCCCATCATCCCACAGCTCTTATGTCATGTTGTTATCAAAACAAAGTTATCCATCACATCCAACCCTCTTATGCTCTTCCATCTTCTCCCTTCAGGTCATCCTCTTCTCTCACTTTTCCTGTGCAGTAGCTCTCAATTAAACCCTCCTGCTGCAGCGAACTGATGTGTACTCCACTTTGGTGGCCTCCTTCCATATGGGCAGCCTACGCCTCTCGCCTCAAGTACTTTATTAATGTGTTATCACAAGGAATGTATGGTTTGGATCTGAGGGGGACATGAACTTGCAATGCACTCTGAGTGCGAGATAAATTATTCATAAAAATTTGTATTCTCATAACAGCCATTTAAAGGGCTGTATTACAACTTATTTTAACCCATTTACTAAGCAATATAAACCGATCGCCTCGTACACACTTGGGATTAGCTGATACGTAATTGGTCTGATACTGGTCAAAATCCCTGGATCAGATATCAGAAAGATAAATGTGACATTTTTTACAACCCAAAATCCTATTTATCCTATATATCTGCACAGCAAATATGCCAGTGTTATTTGTTTAGTGTTGGTGTAAGTTAACAGGGGTTACTAATTTTACTCAGAATTGATCAAAATTAACTCCCCCTAGAGTCCATTCTGGCTCGTTCAATTGGCCACACCCACCATTATAATCGCTTGCCCGTGGCAGTGACTGGCACGCTGGTGGCACACACAGTCAGCACTCCGTCCATATCTCTTCTTTCTACAGTAAGTTAAGTTTTTTTTTGTGGTTGACTTTGGCTAGCTAGCTAGCTAGCAAAGTTGGCTAGAAACAAAGACAACAAGAAATCCAGGACCACTTTCCAAGAGGGCCCCAAGACTCCACGCAGTATCCATTCAGATGAGAAGCAGTTGACCGGTGATGAATGCAGGGAAGCCATATCGGTGATGAAACACCCAAGTGATACAACCCTTGTCAAAAAATAAGATGAAGGCAACATTCCAGCACAGGCAAAAGGTGGTTCAAGACCCCGATACTGCCTCTACTGTCCTGGATCTCTTAGATTCTTGGATATACCTGGCTTTGTAAACATATAATGAATTGCTGACGACTTTGTGATTGCCTTATCTTGCTTGACTGTTTATTAATTGACACCCATAGCGCCATTACAATAGTGTTCTCATTCACACACACACAAACGTTTTCTGTTTAAGATCGACCAAGACTTCACCATGATCTTTGGTAGGAGGTGTCCTCAGATATCAATATCAGTATAGCAATACAAATATATAAAAACTATTGAAAATAAAATGCACACCTTGCATTTAAGGGCACAATTAAGACACACAAATATATGCCATGGGGTAACCCCCTTCCTCCTCATGTTGGTATTTTATCAAGAAGAGCTCTGAATGCTGTATCCACCTGAATCTTGATATGTGAGACCAGAGACCCATCCTGAACATGTCTGTAAAAGCTGACCTGCATACAGGAAGTGGAACGCCCGAAACAGTAAAGTCTAACATTGTCCAATCTGCACGAAAATCGATATGTGACTCAGGTGAACTTTTCTGAACATGTTCACAGACACGCCTTTGACCCAAAAGGAAGTCGGCCATTTTTAACAGGAAGTGCCCTCTAACTTTGCTGTACATTGTCCGATCTGCACGAAACTTGACATGTGAGACGAGTGAACTTCCCTGAACAGATTTACAGACACGCAGCCATTTTTTAAACATGAAGTGCATAGGGACGCTGCTGAAAATAACTAGTACTGTAAATAACTAGCTCCGTGAGCGGTGAATGAATGGGTTCGTGGGCGAGGCGCGTGTGGTGCAACTTGCGTGCATCGGCTCGAACCCGTTCAGATGCCCCAAAACTCGCCAATTTTGCGACCTCATCAGGCACGTATTCAACCTCTTCTTCACGGTTGCCCCCGGTACCAGGGGCAGCGTCACACGCAGCAATAAAACCATATCTAACTTTAAAAAATACAGAAATGCTGCATACTCACAGAAAGGTCAAACACTCAGCTAAAAGCTCATATAAACCATTCTTATGTTCATGAAACACCAATGGATCAAACCAGCAGGAACTGGTCCACAGTGACCACACCAAGTTTCAGGGTGATTGCACGAGATACGCACTAAGATAAGTGTGTTCAAAAACCATTGGTACGAAATGGCCAAAATCGAACAAAAATGGCTGTTCAGCTCAAGATGGCGACCTTCCTGTAGGAGTTATCGGACTTTTTGGACCATCCTGACATTATTAACATGTGTACCAAGTTTTGTTCATGTACGTGAAACTCGACAAGTCACCTGATGAAAGCTGTTTTTCATTTTCGTAAGCCCCTCCCACTTCCAATTTTCCCCGAACTGCTTTCAGACGTAAATTTACACCTTGTATGATTTGGTTGCAGAAATTCATGAGTTTTGGGGTATGTTCAGGCCTTGAAATAAGTGATTTACTATGAGGAAAAATAATAGTAACTTGTCCCGCAACAGTGAATGAACGAATTCGGGGTGAGTACTAGTTATTTTCAGCGGTTTGCACGAGTTTCGTTGTCTGTGGCGAATAATCCAAAATGTCGCCCACTTTTTCGCCCCGTATCTCGTGCAACATGCGATATTTTAAAAAACCTTCCAATTTATCCGGGTCCTCAACATTGACCTCACCAAGTTTGAAGGTGATCGCTCAAAAACTGTGGGACTAGATAGATTTTGTAGCACAAAAATGGCCGATCAGTCCAAGATGGCGGCCTTCCTGTTGCAGGCGCCACACTTATTGGCCCCTCCCACATCTCATTTTCGACGTAAATTCCCCAAACCTTTTTCAGACATTAATTTACACCAGGCCTGATGCAGTCCCAAAAAATTGGTGACTTTTGGGGTATGTTCAGGCCTTAAAAGATGTGATTGATTTGGCAGAAAAACAATAATAATAACTCCTTCAGTTTCGCCCAACTCAACATGCGTGTCTTGAGCTTGTGTCCCGTTCGTTCACTGTCCACGGTACTAGTTATTATCAGCCCTGTCCCTGCGCATGTCGGGCTGTGGAGGCAGAGTAAAGTTTTACTTCCTGTTTAGTGCGTTCCACTTCCTGTTGGGAGGACACATTTTGCAGACATGTTTGGGGTGAGTCTGTGGTCTCACATATCAAGTTCCGTGCAGATCGATCAGTGTACAGTAAAGTTAGAGGGCACTTTCTGTTAAAAATGGCTGACTCCCTGTTCCCTTGTCTCACATGTCAAATTTTGCAAAGATCGGACAGTGTTAGACTTTACTTCCTGTCTGGGCATTCCACTTCTTGTTGGGAGGTCATCTATTACAGACATGTTGAAGATTGGTCCCTGGTCTCACATATCAATTTCCGTACAGATCGGTCAATGTACTGTAAAGTTAGAGGGCACTTCCTTTTTAAAATGGCTGAGTTCCTGTTGGGTCAAAGGTGTGTCCATTAACCTGTTCAGGGACGTTCCCTTGACTCACAGATCATGTTGCGTGGAGATCAGGCAATGTACGGCAGGGTTACATTCCACTTCCCGTTTCAGCTGTTCCACTTCCTGTCGGGAGGTCGTCTTTTGCTGACATGTTCAGGGAGGGTCTGTGGTCTCACATGTCATGGATGGTGGTTCAAATCGGAACAGGATTCGCAAAGTTATCATGATAAATATATTTTGTTTTTGTTTAAAATTCTGTCACCACCAGGAGGCGGTGTTTTCGAACTTGACCATTTTTTCATAGTCGTCTTTAGCAACTATCGATCATAAACACAACGAAAGAAAAATCTGATTTTTCGCCAGCTTTGGCGCCCCCTATCTAGTACGCCATGTGACATTTGAAAAAACATTCGATAACTTTTGATCCTCAACTGGTCCACAGTGACCTCACCAAGTTTGAAGGCGACCACACAAAAGCTCTAGGACAAGTTTGTGCAAAATCTCCAAAAATGACTGTTCAGCCCAAGATGGCGGCCTTCCTGTAGGAGTTACGGCAACACTACATCAGACTTTTTGGACTGTCCTGACATGATTAACATGTGTTACCAAGTTTTGTTCATGTACGTGAAACACGACAAAAAGTCACCTGATGAAAGTCTTTTTTCATTTTCATAAGCCCCTCCCACTTCCGACTTTTCACGCACTTTCCTGGAACTACTTTCATACGTAAATTTACACCAGGTTTGATACTGTCGCAGAAACCCATGAGCTATGCTAAGTGCCATCTACTGGTAGCAAACGGTATATATAAAGGTTATACTTGTATCAGTTCCAGAGATACCTGTGAACAATCCATTGTCTCTGCTTCAAAGCAGTGTGTCTCAGCACAATTAAGCTCTCTCTGATCTCTGTTGTATTTCCTATGTTTAAAAGTCACAGCCAGCTTTAATGCTTTAAGTGCCATAACTTGAGAACTACTATGTATTTGATAGTATAATTTTCTTCTGCATCGCATCGTATCATATCGTATCACACTGCATCACATTGTGTTAAAATTAAATCATACTGTATCGCACTGTATCGCAATAGGTGGGAGAATCGTATCGAATCGTATCGCTGGTAAATTTCATGAATCGTTAATGTATAATCGTTGGCAGTGTATCGAGATGCGTATCGTATCGCTTCGATGATTAAGATTCCCAACCCTAATATATATGTATGTATATATGTGCGTGTGTATATATGTATTTAGTTTGAGTTATGAGCTGAAAAGTTTTATGACAAAATCTAAGTTAGAAATGTTTAAGCTTTAAAAGCAAATATCAATATTATATTTTAACAGTTTTTCTATTCCTTCACAGTCTAGAATACAGTACTGTAGGATCAACATGGGTGTTCCTGTGCTGGAGAGGTTCTTCGGGCAGGAGGACACACGGCCAGACTTTAGGCTGAGCAGGGAATCCCTGGATGTGCTTCTGGCCCTTCTGAATCAAGAACGTTGGGGGTGGGGGACCACAATCGAGACCCTGGTGGTTCTTTTCTGGCTGGCAAGTGGTGCATCATATAGGGTGGTCTCCAGGGTGTTTGACATGCCTCGCTCCACTGTCCACCGCATAGTCCGCAGGGTCACAGAGGAACTGGTGGCTCTGCGCCACAGGGTCATTTACCTCCCAAGGACCCCAGAGGAACTGGACTCTGGCAAAACCCACGTTTCACCGTGGGTTTGCAGGGCTGGCAAGACATCCAGCTTTTACCAAAGCAGCTGGAGCTATCGATGGCTGCCATGTCAGGATCAAGCCTCCAAGCGGCCCTGATGGTCACTGCTACAAAAACAGGAAACGGTTTGCATCATCCTGCAGGCAGTTTGTGACCATCAGGGTCACTTCATTGACGTATACGTGGGCTGGCCAGGGTCAGTCCACGATGCGAGAGTGCTCCGCCACAGCCCTCTGTACAGTCGAGCACTCCATCCTCCTCCAGGGCACTTTATCCTCGCAGACGGCGGGTATCCGTGCCTTTGGGATGATGGTTCATCTTCCTCCAAGCGCTGGTGGTGCACCACACCTTTGTACCACATGTAAGTTATCTCTCTATTTAGATTTTAGAACGCCAAAAAGCAAAGTCAATTATGTTTTAACTTTTCTTTTTTCGTCAATTTCAAAGGTTATAACAGCATGTGCCATCCTCCACAACATCTGTCTGGGAGCCGGTGACATCATGGCCCCAGAAGATAAAGCTGTGGCCGAGGATGAGGGGGAGTGTGACATGGAGGCAGCCAGCGGAGCAGCCTGGCGTGACCAGCTGTCTGCAGAGGTGTCTGCCCTGGAGGAGGGTCCTATTGACCATGATTACTTGTAAGCCGTAAGTTAATAGCAGTGTTATATGGTTATTCAGATTCCAATTTTGTCATTTCAAATACTGTGGTTGTTTTTTTCAGAATCAGAATGTGATAAACTCTGCCTCACTCCTTTCTAATACCACAGTGACATGGCAGCTGTCGATTGAGCCAGACCTGCAAACTCATCACATGGACGATGCAGTGGACAGTGGAGACACGTTGGAGACCACCTTCAGATCAGAAACACCAGGGTCTTCACTGTGGCAGCTCAGGTCCAGAAGCACAACCAGGACATTCCTCTCACCAAAAAATCCAGCCCGTGTGTCTTCTGATAGAGGAACCTTTCAAGCACAGAACACCCATGTTGATCCTACGGTTATCAAATGTCTGTTGTTGTTTTTTTTGTATTTTTATGTAAATAGTCGACATTGTAATTAAGTTAATTGTATCTTTTATGTGTTTATATATATATACACACAAATATTTTTTTTTGTAATAAAATAAAAATGAGAGTTCATAAGTTAATTCTAGTTCAAAATAAGTTCAAATGAAATGTTTCAATTAAAATAAAACAATTTATTGATTTATGAACAGTGTATTATAGAACATCAACAACATACAATAATTATTCAGTTTTTCTGTACAGATTTCTCGTTCTGTACGATTTCTCGTTCCTCTCGTCCAGCTCTCTCTGACGTTTTACGTCCTCCTTGAGGAGCTCCACGAGCTCATCTTCCCTCGTCCTCCTTTTTGACCTCTGCAGTCTTCGGTTCTGGCCACCTCCTCCTCCTCCTCCTCCTCCTCCTCCTCCTCTTCTTCCTCTTTGTGCTCCTGTTGTCCACCCACTGCTGAACTTGGCCCTGGTATGTCTGGGATGGAGGCGATAAGGACAGGCAGGGAAATTGAGTGCTTCTGCCCAAGCACCGCATCCATATGAACAAACCAGAGCCAAGTAGCAGCAGTGGGCTCCCCACTAACTCCTTCCCATGACCTTTCTTTAAAAAAAGGGTCCTATGTTCCCCGCTTTACCCGGTACGAAATGCTGAACTGTTTCAGCAGGTGGTTTAAAAATAAAAATAAATAAATAAAAACATGTCGGGAGTGTCTAGTGTTTTGTGCATGCCATAGTCAGGGATTACACCAATAAGCCACATGAAAACAATATATATTAACATGATGGGCTTCAGTTTGAAACATTCAATGTATGGATGATTATAGTTTACCATACCATTTTACTCTGGTAACCCAAGAGAAGGTTACCAAAGAATGGAACGTTGGGGCTGGTTATTTTGGCACTATTCCTAATGGATGCTCAAAATCATATGCACCGTAGTGTTCCAAACCGTTCCACTTGGTGGAAACATGGTGGGAACAAATGTTCACTTGTTCTCACAGTTAGTGCTCAAGTGTTGCTCATAGTTGGAATAAATGTTCACTTGAGATGAACTGAATGGATTTTTGTGAATAGAAGTCAGATACCTTGTGTTTTCAATGTTCAATGAGCAACAACTTAAGACATTTTATTACATCTGGCACCAACATTCACTTGATGACCTGGTATGGTGGTCAAAGTTCAAGGTCACTGTGGCTTAACAAAAAGCATTATTTTGCCTTATAAACACCTGAAAGATAATATTTTCTTATACACAGTATATATATACAGTATTTAATTCAATTCAATTCAAAGATGAGGACACACAGAAAGAACAAGGTTAATGACATACAATTAAGTCATATTCATACCATGAGTGTGAGAGAATGAGTGTGCGTGCACCACAGGAATTCCCCCAGCAGTCGAGGTCTATAGCAGCATAACTAAGAGATGGTCCAGGTTTCCTTGCGCCAGCTCTAACTATAGGCTTTATCAAAAAGGAAAGCTTTAAGTCTAGCTTTAAGTACAGAGAGAGTGTCCGCCTCCCGCACTGTCATTGGGAGCTGGTTCCACAGGAGGAGGAGCCTGGTAACTAAAGGCTCTGCCTCCCATTCTGCTCTTAAGGACTAAGCCTGCATTTTGGGACCTAAGTGATCTATTAGGGTGATAAGGTAAAATGAGGTCTTTCAGGTATGAATGGGCCTGACCATTAAATTCAAATTTCAAATTCGCTTTATTTATATAGCACCTTTCATACATAGGAATGTAGCACAAAGTGCTTTACATTAAAATAAAATAAAATAAAATAAAACAAAACAAACCCCATAAACATCCCCGCTTGCCTCACCCTCATGTAACACACACACACACACATGCTAGACCCACACATACCCCCCCCCCCTCTCCCCATAATAAAATGGAGTATGGCTGAGCACTGATAGACCAAGTGAGGAAACACCAACCTATGGGAGCCATCCCCACCGAGAGTCATCCAAGGCCACGACTACAGGGGCTGCCGCCACAGAGACAACCCCGACCCAGACAGCCCAGTGCCCATAAGGCCCTGGGCTGGGACTCCCTAACTATCCAGGTCCAGACAGCCTCAGGACGGGACCCCCACAGGCAGGCCAGACAGAACTCCCGGAGTGGAGGGCCCCCATGTGGAGAACAATGGAGTTGGAAACTAAAAGACAATAAATAAAATAATGAATAAAAGAAATGAAAATACCTTCTAAAACAACATAAATGAATGTTAAACCCCTAAAAGCAACATTCAAAATAAATACATGAATAAATAAATCAATAAATAAGTAAATGAATAATAAAACCTAAAAGAAAAAATTAAAAAGCATAAGTGAGAATACTAAAAGAGTAAAAGGGGACTTAGTTAAAAGCTAAGTTAAAAAGGTGAGTCTTGAGCCTGCATTTAAAAGCATCGACAGACTCCTCCGGCAGGCTATTCCACAGGCGAGGGCCGTAATAATAAAATCAGGCTGTTTGAGGAAGGGGGTTTGGAGGTATATATATAGGATAGATGCAGAGGAGGGTTAGACTCCTCTCGGCTTAGGTGGCGAGTAGACATTCTGTCAAGCTCCCAGAGAGGGTCTCCAGATGTATCTGTTTTTTGTTACAATAAAGGTGTAAAACTAGTGAACGTCTCCAGATCATCTCTCCTCATCAACAAACTCGTGGTAGTCGGCGTACACCGCGCACAGGGCGACAACAGAGTCCAGGAGTCTTTCCTCATCCTGTATCCAGTAAAGGTCGGAGATACGGCGTTCCAGTTCAGCAATGGACTGAGTCTTTTGGAGACAGCCATCGCACCCATGTGGAGGGGTAAGTGGACCCGCAGTAGTGGCTGCCATGGATGTAGCTCTTAGCTTAGCTTGAATGCTTAGCTGTTAAGAAAAAGTTTTGTGATTGAGCGGAACAGTGCCCTTTGCTGTCTTTATACAAAGTTTGAGCAGACATACATTCACTGACTCAATGACTCACTAGCACCCTGCTGCTGTTACTGCTGTTACTGTGCTTAGCAGGAGCCCAGTGCCCTGCTATGTTTTTGAGAACCATTAAGTGCTTTGTACGTGAGGAAGGCAATGTGCAAATGTTCGCTTTTCCAAATGCTAACTGCTGTTAATAATAAAGATGCATTATATCTGTAAAAGGGTTGGCACTGTTATGTTTTTGAGAACCTCTTTGGTGTCATAAGAAAGCAGTGTCTTGTACAGAGTTTGAAAACACTTTTTGGGTCACAAGCAAGCTATTCACAAAAAATGTTGATGTGATTCAAAATAAATGTTCAAAAATATTAATTAAAAACAACATTTAAAGTATAAGAAGCACAACATTAACAATACAATTTGGCACTGGTTTTGACTGGTTTTGACACTGGATGATTTGGCATGGTAGATATTGAAATAACCCACAATCCAATGCAAATCAGTCTATCCTGTGAGCATGTAGTTATACAATTTGGCCTTGTTTTGCAGCAAGTAGGTCACAAAAAAACCAGTAACAATCTGTATGTCATTTTCCGCCTTCTACAAGTGGAAAGAAGACACTTAATATTCCGTTATTGTTTTCAACTATGCCAAAAGTTACAATACCTTTGGGGGAGCATCTCAAAAGCTTGTAAGATGGATTTGTTTTTATCATCTTATAGTCCTTAGATAGTTTTGGGAATTGGGGGCACTGCTCCAGACATGAAGTGTGAAAGAAAGAGACAGTGAATATGACAGAGTGAAGTAAACCAAAATCCTGAGCAACAATTTTGAATTCACACATATTCTGTTACACACATGCAGTGTACACAATCCCAGGTTTTCTTTCCTGTTTTGACTGCTTTGTGGTGCACTTTTCACCTCTAAAAACAAAATAAATCATGGAAAAAAACAACTTGTGCACAACCGAGACGTCTGACAATCTGAAGAGACGAACACAATCTCATTACATTTCTCCTCTTATTGGATCACATGACTTTGATGAGCAGCAGTTTGAGTAGCAATGGCACATTTCATAAAGAAGAGGAATGAGAGTTAAACATGTATCTATTTTCTCTATTTCCAATTATTTGGATAAGTCATAGAGTTCACATGCTCTTTAATGGCACTTTTTCTGCATTTGTAGGTTATAGAGGGCTTTCCTATTTATGAAAATTGAGTTTTCAAGTTCAGTTATTACCCGTCGCTGGTGGTAATGACTGACTTCAAATCCCATTTGTAGAGTGGGAAAGAGTGGGTGTTTGAGTGTGAATAATCTCTTATTCCCCCTACTGACATGAACATATGAATACATATTTCCAGTGACGGACCAAGACGTACACACACTAAATTAGTATTTCATACGTTGCAGACAGTGCACCATGCTATCTGAGAATATCAAGTTTGTAGTACTGTATTATAACAGAAACTTTAAACGGTGTGTGCTTGCGTGCGTGTGCGTTAAAACTTCATGTTTTCCATGCGCCGTTCCTTCTTCACAAAGTTGTCGATGACAGAGTTATAAAAGTCTCCTGACTTAGCCTTCAGTTTACAGAGTCTTCAGAGATAACAGTTGCTCTGTCCTTTTTCTTATACCACTCCTCCTGAAAAATGCGTATCATTTTCTGTCCCTTCTATTGGAGAAGGTTTGTTAGCTCAGGCGTGGGTCTGCTAATAAAAGCTTCCGTTTTTCATCAAATGTCAGCCTTAAGAAATGTTTAAGCCTCTCTCGTAGAGCCATCATTACACGTCCAGCTGAATTGCTGGACGCAAAACAGCGAGATGGCATGACGGTGTTGACAATTCATGCAGAGGAGGTCTGTGCCTTTGCTCTGTAATAAAACGCAATGGCGAACGGCTTGTGCAGCCACTGCCTGACCAGAAAACAGCGATGTTGAGTCGCTTTTATTAGACTGTGAAAATCACCAAATGCAGACACATTCAAAACTGTGGTAAGGTTATTTGAAATTAAAAAATACAAATTTAAAAAAATAATCAAACCTTACATGAACTCAACGTATAATTTCCCCTGACAGCCTAGGGTAGGCACTGCCTACCCTGCCTACCCTGACTGCACATCACTGCATATTTCAATCATTTCACCTGAATTTTCAGATGATCTTCATGCCTCCATCAACGTCTTCACTTCCCTTTCTTTTTTTAGTGGCAACATAGCCTAGAACATATTCATACCTCATCACTGTGTATACGCCATGGTTTAATTCAATTTAAAGTACTCCATCGCTTGCACTATTCAAGGGATAAACTGTTCAAAGTCTTTCCCACCACAGACCCTTGTTGTCCGAGGTGCAGCTATGTACCCGCCACAACAGGACATATGTTCTTGTCATGCACCTCCCTCAACGCATATTGTTGACAAATATTTGATGTATTTTCTAAAATCTGTGGTCGGACTATAGCACCTGACTATCACACTGCCATCTTTAGCGTACCACCCCCAGGCTGGAATGTTTCAAATTTACAAGCAAATGCTTTAGCATTTGCTTTCCTACTTGCACGCAGACTTATACTTTTTAATTGGAAATCAAATTCATTAATTATTCTTGTTTAAGAGCCTTGAGGGTGGGGGTGGGAGAATATATTTCTTTTTGTGTGAGCTGTATGCTTGTTAATGAAAAATTGCAAAATAAAGTTTTACATTTTTTGGGGGGGGGGGGAAACGTCTTCCACTTCCCGCACGTCATCCTCTTTCTTATTAGTGGTAACATCTCCGCAGAATAAACAAGTCTAATACTAATCACACCCTCTTCAGAGGCCTAAAAACATTGCCTGGTTGAGATTTCTATAGAATGATGTCAGAAAACAGCAGAATAGTTCATAATAACAACTTTTTCCAAGCAGTTAAATCCTAACAATAGACATAACATTGCTTTTTCTTTACTCATCTTTGAGTACAACCATCATCAATGGCAAAGAAATGCAGTTACATTGCCAATAGTTTAATCTTCAGGTGTACATCCTCCAGGAATTTGTCCTCACTTTAGTGGCAGTGTTAGAACTTGTTAGACTTATACAAAATGGCAGGCGTGAACCCAATAGCACGACAGACCAGATGGAGACAGCAGTTCAGGTATAATAGGTCGAGTTTATTCGACAAAAATCAAACTAGGAAGTCAGTCCGCATGGCAAACAAATCAGGCAAGGAGACGGCAGGTAGGGATCAAAACCAGGAAATCAGTCCACGAGGCAAACAAATCCGACAAGGGGCAGGCAAACGGGAAGGTCTCAGGTCGAAGGCAGGTTCAGGCAATAATCAGGCAGAGAGAATATAACGCTGTACTACTAGGGTTTGAAGGTAGACAATCTGGCAGAGGACAAGGGAAAATGGCCTGGTATATAAAGGGGGCAGAGTGATTAGCAGATGAGGAACAGGCGTGTGACGGGGCAGAGCAGATCAGGTGCCTGGGAGTGTCAGGAAGAATTAATGACAGGGTCTGAAATGACAGGAGAGTTAGTAAACGGCCTGAGACAATGAAAAATGTTATGATTCAGGTTGAAACTGTGACAGAACCCATCACCCCCCCCCCCCCCCCCCCCATGAGCGTTCTTCAGGGCCATAACCCTCCCAGTCAATGAGTTACTGCAGTCCTTTACCCCGCCGTGCCTTGAGGATACGGTGAACTGTGTAGGCAGGGCTCCCATCGATGAGTCGGGGGGTGGTGGGGGTCTGGAAGAGGGCTTTCTTTGACATGTTTTATCTTGGAGAAATGGAACGTGGGGTGTATCCTCATGGATCAAGGGAGGCGGAGACGGACTGCAGCAGGGTTGATAATCTTGTTGATGGGGAATGGCTTCACAAATAGGAGCCAGCTTTCTCGACTCCACCTAGAGGGGAAGATCCTGCGTGGACAACCACACCTTTTGTCCAGGTGTGTAATGGGGTGCAGGAGTCCGGCCTTGGTTGGCACTTCTTTGGTATTGGTTGGATGCTCGTAGGAGAGCAGAGTGGGCCTGTAACCAGGTGCAGCAACAGTGGCGGATGAATGTCTGGACCGAAGGTACACTGGCTTCTTTCTCCTGCTCTGGAAACAGTGGAGGTTGGTATCCTACCGAGCATTGGAAGGGTGAGAGACCCGTAGCGGAGCTTAAGAGGGTGTGGTGGGAATATTCGACCCACAGAATGTTTGGACCAGGAAGGACAGATTCTGTGAAGTAATGCAGCGTAGATTGAGGATGACATCCAGAGGACAGGCTGACTTTGGCCCCCAACAACTGGCAAAACTGTCCAAAAATTAGACGTTATTTGTGTCTGAGAATATGTCACAGGGGGAGGCCGTGCAGGCGGAAAACATGATACAACATCAGTTCAGTCTCTTCCACTGAATACCATCAGAAACATTGCTTAGGCAGCGCCAATGTGCGTTGCACACCAGGGTGACAGGCGAGGTGAGAAGAATGTCCCCACTGGAGAACCTGGGAACGGAGGTTAGCGGGACATACAGGCGATTATCAGGACAGGCACTGGGAGCTGGTTGATTTACCTGGGACTGCTTGACTTTCTCTACAATGTCCCAGGTGACGGCAGGTGAAGTAGAGCTGCTTTCGGACTGGAACTGGCGGGAGCGGGCGTCCGGCTTGATATTTCTGGAACCAGGGCAATATGATAGCGTTTACTCGAACCAGTTGAAGAACAGTGCCCATCTGGCCTGTCTGGAGTTGCAGTTGTTTAGCAGATCAGATGTATTCCAGGTTTTTGTGGTCAGTCCATACCACAAATGGTTGTTTAGCCCTCTCCAGCCAGTGCCTCCACGTCGTAATTTCGCAGGTGATCATTTTTGTGAGAAGAAGGCGCAGGGGTGAACCTTTTGGTCTTCTGGTGAATGTTGTGACGGGACTGCCCCCACCCCAGAGTCTGATGCATCGACCTCTACGATGAATTGGTAGTCAATACATGGGTGGAGGGAACCGTCATTGTGTGGCTTACCAGCACCCTCTGGATCCCTGGTGACGTAATGACCGCCGCCCCCAGAGTACATGCAGCAATTTTCTCTCAGGCCCTGCCATTCTGACGTTGACAGCCTAGTTCTGCATGGGTTCTGCTGCCCTGCTGGAGCTGGGGTGCGGTGCCAGAGAGCCTGGGAAGCTCCGGGGAGTTGAACGCTGCTTTCTCTCATCTCCTCTCTTGTAGACGCCCATCAATGCGGATAGCTGTGGTGATGAGAGCGTCCAGCCCAGCCGGGGGTTCTCGAGCCGCCAGTTCGTCTTTGATGTCGTCTGCAAGTCCGTTGTAGAAAGCATTAGCCAGAGATGCGGTGTTCCAATCGCTCTCTGCTGCAAGTGCCCCAAATGTAATCGAGTAATTGATTACTCTCTGCTTGCCTCTCGACTGGGGGTAGCATGGTCGAACACCTTCCTTAGCCCCTCGGAGAAAACAGTCACCGTTGAGCAGAGAATGAAACATGTTATGATTCAGGTTGAAACTGTGAGAGAACTATAGCTAAATCAATGCAAGCAGCTGAGCTACTGTCGAACAGTTGTGTCTTTTGTTGGCAGTAGCCTAATGACATTTTGTAATCACTAGCCAACACTACATGGTTCAAGGTTTTTATTTGCCATTTGTGCTGAAACTGACAGTCCAGGCACGTTGAAAGTCTTGTGCGGGTTCTATGAGTCAGTTTTAGGAAGCAAAGAAACTAAGGTTAGTTTTCTATACTTAGCAGTAGTGTTAGCATTCAATGCAAGGGGCCTAACTTCTGTTCAAGGCAGAAAACAGCAGAAAAAAAATCTCAAGTTGAACAAATAATGTCAACATACAATAGTTACAAATGCCAGAAATCTTGGAACTCGTTCCTTGAACCGTTCACTAACGCTGTCTACTTTTGCTCAGAGAAATTCTCTTAATTGTTTTGATTATCCAAAGGAATTTAACTGAATTAAATTCATTTAATTCAAATTTTCCCATGAAATCCATGTCCCAGTGGCTAACAGAATAACATCGTTAGAGCAAGGATTATATGGGAGCAATGTGAATTCCATGGTGTTGTTTTGTCACCATTTTACCATGCAATCAATTTTAAAATGAAGTCATAATAAAAATTAAGGCTAAATGTTAAATATTTTGGGGTTGATCAAAGTATTCAACCATAAACAGAATCACAAAGATATTAGCTGTTAGCAGTTTTTTTGTTCGTTTTTTGGTGCTTTATAGAACTTATCACATCAGTGGGTTTGACAGTTGTTGCAAAAAGCTCCACAAAATAACTGTGTGCTACCTGCCAAGCTTCCAACAGCAGACAACAAAGTTAGTGACTATAATGTTCACATTATAAAGCACTTTACAGCTTTGGAGCTGACTATTTCCCTCAGGGGGTCATGGCAGTGGACAAAAGAGTGAATATTGGACTGAAAATTGGCAGTCAGAGTCTTAACTTACTTTAATGTTGCTCCAAGGCTTTGACTAGAAGTCAAAGAATGTATGTCATCACTTCGTTTTTTTGACTGCTGTTATTTCTGGTGTCCTAGAAAGTCTGCTACACTAACACACAGGACTCAGGGGCAATTAATATGTGTTTTCCAGAGTTATCTAACACAAAGATGGCACTGTATGCAGAGCAGATCTCACGTCACAGGCTGTGACTGTTCCAAGCTCCGCTTAGGTTTATTCACTCCGAATGGTATGTTTAGGCTTCACCTGTCACAGATCACAGTGTGCTTTTAGTTAAGAATTGCTTCAGTGTTTAAGTTTGGACCTTGATTCCTATGGAGGTAGATTTGTGTCTTTATTATTTAATTTAAAAAAAAGGTTGCTTCAATCAAAATATATATTTTCAAATAAAAAAAACCTTCACTTCTATCAAAAAAAATATTTTCAATCAAAGAAAATAAAGTGTTTGAATGCAAATATATATTTGAGACTTAAAAATTGCATTTGAACACCGTTTTTCTTTGATTGAAGTGAAGTTTTTTTTTTTTAAGCAACTTTTTCACTTGAAGTAATGTTTTGTGTTTGGGCCATATTATGGGTAGGACATGTGTGTCTTTATAATTCAATCAAAAAGAAGTTGCACATTACAATAAGTGTCCCTTAAATAACCTTACTTAGTACATTATTAAGCATTAAAAAACAGTAGTTGTTTGAGATGATGACGTGACGCCAGCACCACTCCATCTTCTTATGGGTGAGTTTTTTTCTACGTAACGTTAGTGTTCAGTCACATACACATACACATATACACATTTTTTTCTTTTAACAATCCACAGTGCGTTTCTACGGAGCCCCCGAAGTGACATGAGAAAAAAAAAAAAAAATTACAAAAAAAAAAATGTAATCTCGAGTTACCAAAAAAAAAAAAAGTAATTGTTTTTTTCTTCATTTTATATTTATTTTTTTTCACAATTTTTTGGAAACTCGAAATCTCGACTTTGAAAGTTTCTTTTGACTGGCAGCCGCTCAAACATTTTCAATTGCACCATGTTCAGGGCTTCTTTGTTTAAGCACCGTGCACAGTGGTGAGAGCGAGAGAGAGAGCGATCTGCTCCTCATTAGCAAGAAGCAGTTTGCTTATGCAAAGAAATCTGTTTATGTTTAAACACAAAATAATTTTGTGAACTTAAAAGGAATGACAATGGCCGTGTTTCCCAGATTCGATCTTTCTTAAGGACTTAAGAAGGCTCTTAAGAAGGAACGGCTAAGAAGGAGCAATAAGATACTGGTGTTTCCCAGACGCGTTCTTAACTGCCTTCTTAGGAGAACCGTAAGATCAAGCCAAAGAAGCTTCTTAAGAAGCTCTTAACGAGAGCTGTTCACCACGGTGGGTAAGTGGGGTTGCACATACTCAAAAAAAAGAAACACCATAAGAATGGGCAGGTCACAGGCTTACCCAATTACCCAATGTACGATACAAATCCCTGAATTAACTGGATAGACAAAGTGGAAACACAAGAAAAATCCAGGTCCAACCCAGACGAAGCAGTACACCTAACACCTAATCAAGAAAAAACATTAGCATCGGCTAAGTACACAAAAATGACAATTCATTTACAATATACCTACATAGGTTTTTAGCAGAAACTGACACACTCACACTCACGAGAGGAGGAAGGGAAAAAGGGCTCCAGGTGGCCGCCAGCATTTACCTGTGACCAAGCTAGCATTAGCCACCTAGCCTCGTAGCACCAACCATAACGCAGAGAGAGACAACACTTACCACAGCAAAAACAACCACGTCATCGCACACAGGGAGAACGGAACAGCACACAACTAGAGCACAACGCAATTACCTTGAGCATAATAACCAAATGAAAGGACCAGCTTTTATTTCTGGGTTATGGGGCCCATAGAGCATGCACAGTAGTGTCACTCCCATAATGCCTCTCGGATATGTGAACGAGCCATCAGTGTGCTCAGCACGTCCATAAACAATCGAAAGGCATGATGGGAGTACGCTAATGACTTGCGCTAGCGAATTTCATCAATACCAACGTCACGTTAGCTTCGGCTTTAAACCATGGATTTGTAAATAAATGCAAAACCAACGATAGTGAAGTCAATACAGTAAGCTGAAAAGTAAAATGTATAAATAAAATCAATTAAATGGTTTATTTAATTGACTGTGGCGATTAGTTTATGTATTGTTACAGGAATCATGTTTTTTGTCTGATTTCCCTTATATAATTGTATAATTATTATTAGGAACAATAACAATGTGTTAAAGTAGTTTTATAACTCCCGATTCTTTCACTCAACACGTTTATATTCAACTATAATTTGCGTGTTCATCACATTTAACAGTAACTTTATGAACCGATAGTGAAGATAAGACAAACATCCTCCCCGGGAATCAGTGGTGAAGTGACCGCAGGTCTCAGTGCATCACACGGTCACAGCTCCACAGTCCACACTGTCATCCGTGTCACGATGTCCGGGACTGAACACAGTGATAAAGTGCAGCATGTCAGTCTCTTCTCCTCAGCAGCTTGTTAATACAGCGATAATAAGTTTTAAAATAAATGTTCATGAGCGATGAATAAATAACTAAAACCTGCTTTGTCATAATATTTTTATAATTTTTTCGTACGGTTTACTGACAGTAGCGCTTTGCTGTGCTCGTACACAGCTGTGACATCACTCTGGGAAATAAGATTTGTCTGGGCTTTTAATGGCCTTTAGGAATGTTTTTCAAATATGAATTACTACATGAATTAAAAATATAGAATTTAAAGATCTATATAAACCCGTGTCCATGTCTCGAGGTGTCCTGTGGACACTTTTACAGGCATCGCTTTTACTATTGTGGTCAATGGGAAAATTGCTTTCTGGGATGGGATTTATTGTTGCAGTATCTAGTGTGGCCACCATGACAAAATGTCTTCAAGGCAGAAAGGGCGGTGCTCTATCCAGTTCATATAATACATCCATGGTACCGGCGCACCTCAATGGTTAGCACCGCTGGTGAAGAACAGAATCTATAGCAACCAATGTAAACAAAAAGAGCGAGGGGGAAAATAAGACAAAACGCTCATATCGCCACAATCACATAAGGTTAGATAAGGGCTACCTGATGACATACACAGCACAACAATAGTGAATAGATAGACAATTATTTGTCATTGCACACATACATATAGAACACAATTACCAGGGAGCTCCCATAAGACCACAGCACAAATAAAAAAAAGAAAAACACATGACACATAACACATAAGGATATCACACAGAGCATGGTGAGTGGTAAATAAATAAATAATAATTTATCACAGTCCAGGTAAAGTCTGTGGCTCATATGTTGGGACAGACAGTGTTCATTTAGCAGTCTGACTGCTTGTGGGAAAAAGCTGTTTGCAAATCTAGAGCTCTTAGCCTTTATTGACCAATATCTCCTTCCTGATGGGAGGAGCTGAAAGAGGTGATGTGCTGGGTGAGACTGGTCCTTGATAATGCCCTTGGAGCGGCAAAGGCAGCGGCAGATGAGGACCGAAGCAATGGATGGTAGGGTGGTCCCTATGATCTTGCCCTTTCTTAGGTAGTACAGGCGCTGCTGAGCTTTACTGATCACTGAGGTGGTGTTGGAGCTCCAGGACAGGCTCTCACTCACACTGAGGCCCAGAAGCTTGAACTCTGTCACCCTCTCTACTGCCTCGTTGTTGATGATGATGAGCAGTGGGTAGTGATCAGGCCTAGTTCTCCTGAAGTCTATTATTATCATCTCTCTTGTTTTCTTTATGTTGAGCATCAGGTTGTTTCTGGCACACCAGGCTACGAGGGCTTCCACGGTTCTGTCTGTAAGCAAACTGGTATGGATCAAAGGAGGCCGGGATGATAGATGTGATGTGTTTCAAGTCTCTCCAGACATTTAGCTGGGAGGGGGGTGAGTGCCACGGGTCTGTAGTTGTTCAGACACACGTGGCAGCTGATATCTTAGGAACTGGAATTATTGTTGATGCTTTGAAACATGCTGGGACATGTGACAGTAGGAGTGATGCATTAAATATAACAGTGAAAACCTCAGTCAACTGATCCGCACATTCTTTCAAAATGTGGCCCACTACTCCATCAGGCCCTGCTGCCTTCCGTGGGTTGGTGTTCCGGAGGCAGCACCTGACATCATGGTGGCTCAGGATTTTGGTTGGGGAATGAGCGGACCCTTTTAGTGACAGTCACCATGTCCAAACAATATAATGCATTACATACAACTGCAGTGGTGTAGCTATCTAGTGCTGCTATAGGATCTACCTGCAGTTCTCTGTCCTTGAAGGTGTCCCACTCCGTCACCTCCAGGCAGTCTTGGAGCCCCCTCAGGCCAGACTCTGACAGTCTTGGTTGTAGGTCCAACAGAATTAATTTTCTGCCTATAGAGGGGGTAAAGGAAGAGCAAGATGTGGTCAGACAGGTCTAGTTGGTCTAGTTTATCCCCCCTTGTTGTACAGGTAACATTGCGGTGGATGTTGGGAAGAACAGTTTTGAGATTTGCATGGTTAAAGTCCCTGGCTGTTATAAAAACACTGTCTGGGTGGGTGCGCATGCATTTCTGTATGTTGATGTCTGGTTACAATGGTTGTATCTGTGCACCAAGAGTTATGGATAAACACACACAGGCCACCGCCGATCTTCTTACCAGAAGCAGCTGTCCGGTCTGCTTGGTACGCGGTGTCACATGCTAGCATGATAGCTGAGTCCGGTGTGCTAGAGTCCATCCATGATTCCGTGAAGATCATGCAGCAGCAGTCTGCTAGGTTGTCTGGGTGGTGAGTCGCAGGCGGATCTAATCCATTTTGTTCCAAATGGAGCGGGCATTTGTTAGGATCCACATCCAAGTAACATGTACACCATATAGCGAATGATGAGTAGATGCTTAGTGTTATGCATCGTCGGTTATGTTAAGTTTGTATTTGTGTCCTAGGTTGGTTTTCACATTTCCTGTTTTATTTTGGTGGGTGTAGGAATACCTGTTTGTCTGCCCTGCGTCTACCTTGTCCTTGTCTCGTCTGATTATCCCCATGTGTCTGCAACTGTGGTGATTCCCTGAGTGTTTGCACCTGGCCCTTGTTACCTCTCCTATATATATTCCCCTCTCCCCTTGTCTTGTGACAGTGCGCCTTTCATGTTTTGCCAGAGCCTTGAGATATTGAACCTCATCATTGTTTGCCACGTCTTCGTGAGTTTTTTGTTATTAGATTATCCAAGCATTTTACGTCTAGTTATAGATAGATTTTTGTTGAGCACGCCTGGTCCCGTTTTGATTTTTGTGATTTATCAATAAAATTACTAAAAAAGACTGACTGTCCCAGACTCGTTGAACATGGATCCTAGCCGAGAATGTAGCCTAACAATTAGTTAGTTAGTTTAGTTACTTAATGCTTATTCACTACAAATAAACACCATTAGTAAATGATTACTACTAATATATTAACTATTGTGTTAATTAATGCTGAGTAATTCTTACATAATGATAACTAATTACAATATTAAACTTTTGTTCATGCTTATTAATGCATTAACTAATATGTTTACTATGCTAAGTAATTCATAATAATGATTGTTAATATATTATTAAACAGTTAATTAATGCTTAATAATATACAAACTACTAACTTTCTAAAGTTACCAGCCAATCAGAATTTCCACTAGCCAAATCTTTTCCAGTGAAAATAAGAAAGATTAGATAAGAGAAATGAGTGCCGCTGGATTAATTATTTTTACATTTTGGATTTTATTACACAATCTAAGTACAAAACATACACATACAGTACATGCATACAACAAAAAATAATTTATTTCATTTTGGAAATTTCAGAACTCATCAAAATTCTTCAGCACTCTCTGAACTCATTTGTTCATCTGAATCTGAGCCATCCTCGTTCCATGTTTGCGCATACACTCAGGCCTGTGGGAGTGCAAACGGTCTGCATGCTAGATGTCAATGGCTTTGGTAGGATCTAAGTCTTTGATGTCAGGTGAGCACAACTGGGTTTTCAGTTGTGAGGTCAGTCTCACCTTTCAGGTTAGGGTCACTCTTTACCTGATTCATCACACTGAACCTTCTTTCGCAATTAGCTGTAGTTGCAGGGATGGTGAGGGAAGCCTCACAAAGATCTAGGACGTCAGGACACCGATGGCAGAGCATTCTGTTCACAGTTGGCCAGGTCTTCTCAAAAGTTCCTGTAGCAGGGTCAGACAGCATTATGCACAAAATGCAAACAATTATTTTCAAATGCAACTTTAGTTATTAAAAGATAGCATCACATTTGGATTGTGCCTTTAACAAATGGCATTCACTCTGATTGCTGATTGCTGTCTCACAATAACAGACATTTCTATAGAGCTTTTTAAGCACTTCAGCACTCAACTCCACATCCACTCCAGCAGACAGCAGCAGAGGTCGGAAGTGACTGATGAGTTTGTTTATCTCTCCATCTCTTTAGAACAAAGGGGAAAACATTCATAAAGTTAAGCAGTTGCCTTAAAACATAAAATGCGTAAAGATTTGTCCATTACATTTTAATTTCTAACCTGAACTCATGTCTGCTTCTGGCCAGCACTTTGAAACTGATCAGCTGCATAGCCTGCAGGACACCACTGTTCACATCACTAAATCTAGCAGTGATGCACCGGCACAGAGGGTCAATGAGCCCGTTATTTGCCTTGTCATGCTGGTCAGCATCAGTAGGCTTCAGGAGGACTCCCTCAAAGCTGTCTGTGTCCAGCACTGCTCTCAGTTTAGGACCAGGTCTGCAGTTGTGCAGATAGATGTCTTATTTATTCATTCATTCATATATTTATATATATATTTATGTATTTATTTATACTAAGGTGAAAACACACAACATAAAATCAAATCATAAATTGTTGAATATTATGATACATACCTTGACTTGTACAGCCTGAGTAGAGGACAGGTACCTCTGAGCTTCAGCCAGGGTTGACACTGACCTCTGCAGTGACTTGGAGAGGTTGCTCAGTTGATAGATGGTGTCATGGAGAAGACAGCGGGCACTCTCATGGTCCTTTACAGCATCGACTTTAAAATTATTAGTTCCGACCAAAATTGTTTGTTTAGTTTTTTTCTTTTGCGTACATGCGGCAGTCTTTACAAAATAAAATATTTTCCTTGTCAAACAAAAGCCATTCACGCATCCAATAGGCGTCTTATACGTCATCACGTAGCATCATAGGGGAGAGGGAGAGTGTGATTGTGACAGAGAGAGTCTCGTAACTGCAGGAGGCTGTGCATCACTACGCAGTAGTGGAAATAAAAAAAACAATTATGACAAAAAATGACCTAGGCGATTATTTTAATTGAAGCGAACTTTTTTCGATTGAATAATAAAGACACATATCTACCTCCATAGATTCCACCCTGTGCTGTGGCACCAAATCACCGCTCTCACCCCCATCTAACTATACCTTTAGAGAAAATAGCATTTCTTGCAAAAAAAAGTAAGAAATCACACCCTTGTAAAGTTATAGTTGCTGCATGCAACTGCTTATAAAAACAGATAGCGTCCTATTAGCACTAAATTAGGCTTTTACACGGTGGTATGAAATGGAAGGTCATGCACCCATTTAGTCTACAGGCAGACAAATAGAACGCTGTGTTTTGAGTTTGGTTTATTTTTGTCAAGGGGTTTTGAATAATTGATATTCATCTTTATCTATGGCCTTGTTCTTGCTCCCGACTGATCCAGTTTATGCACATCTCACATAAGGACAACCCTGTCCCTGTAACCTAGCATTACAACGGGCCCCACAAGCGTTTAAATAATGTGTTTCAGAATTAGAATTCGCTATTTTGGCCAAGCGTACAATGTATTTTACTCCTGATTTACATTGGTCAGTGTACATTAAAATAGATTTACAGCAATAATCAATCACCAAATAAGTGAAGCAAAAGCACAAAAGAGTAAAGACAAATCCAGGTAGAACCTTTTAAATGATATATACGGACGGTATTCTAGGAGCCACAGGAACTGGTCTTTTCCAACCGGATGAGTCAACAAAAACTCTGGGACCACAGACTTAAGTTGAAGGCTCTCATAGGTCAACAGGTACTTCAAACAGACACATACCTGCAGGAGGGACTAAATGAAGATAAATATACTGTACAAGATATACACATATTTGGATCTACTCTGTCTATGCACCATCAACAATCTAAGAAAGTGTTTACCACAGTACAAAAGAACTGTTTTGCGTCATGATTGTCATTAATGCATAGGAAAGACAGTCATATTGTTAAAGCGCAGTAGGAATTGGATGGGAAAGGTAAAGATTTGATGAACCAAATGTATGATGGGGACATGGGAACAGGATTCTCGGGGTGGCTTTGGGGAATCTCATTCAAAGAGGCTGTATGTATTTGTAAGTTATTGATTGTGTTACAGAGTATGATTTTGTCTTGCCTGTGTTATGTGCTGAGAGATCAAATTACCAATTTTTCTAGAATTAATTTTGAAAGGTCCCGCTGGTTTCAATGAATTCTATGGTCCTCTTCCCTTCAAAAGGACAGTTTTGTCATAGTACCAAATTATGCAGAAGCATCTATGGGCACTATGGCAACCCAAGCGACGGATGACAGTCAGTGTTCACAAGGTGTGGATCAGAAACACAGGTATCACTCTATAGCCATAGAAAAGGAGCAGCCTTAACACAGTCACCACACCACTGCTGATGTCCTGTTACCTTGTCCCTCTTCTGTGGTGATGCTGCATATGGCTAAACAGCATCAAACGGGGGACATGTAAATTCTAAATTCGGATCAAGATCTAATTACCACGTGAAGGGACTAGTTCAGCAAAAAACAACATGGCTAGAAGAATCTTCTGGAAATTTAGCTAATAACTTTTTCTTGGTTGTCTTTTTTATGAACTTAAGATTAGTGCAGTTCCACGCCTGTGGAGCTTGATTCCTTTTCTAAAGGACTTTTCGAGGTTCACCTTGCGGTGTTGATAGTGTCAATTTCATTTGTGATGGATAGTTGTGAGTGTTCCCTTGACATTGTAACAGATTCAGAAGTGCTGCACCATAACAGGAAGTACCACATTCAAAAATAAAGTGCTGTTGAAAGCTCCAATCACCTCAACAAAGCAGCGACAGTGAAGAAGAACATTGAGCATTCAGTCAGAATGGACTATTTTGCAGTGTTGTCTAATTCTTCAAAAGCAGAAGAAGAAGCTTCTGTAGTAAACACGACACAAGTCTGCTCCTCCACGATGCATCTCGTTTTCCTCCTCTTCTTCCTCCTCGTCTGTGACTTTGTCTGTTCATTATTCTGTGTTTGAAATGGAAATACAGCAATAACAAATTGGAAATGTGTCATGTTTATGTGGGTCAGACACATGATAGCACCAAACCAGGAAGTCATGATCTGATGTTTGTATGAATAATGATCCAAATGATCATCGGCGTACCAGCCCTCTCTTTTGGAATGAATTCAGAATGAAATCAGTTTTTCAGATTGGCATGTTTGCATGACATATTTGTATGCCACTAAAAACTCACTCCCTGCCAGAGTCCATAGTGAAAATCTGCAATCTTACATCAGAGTACACAGGAGTTGCTATTCCTTATCACAGTACAAATGTGTAATTAAAAAGTACAACACTTTGGTCAAGGTCAAGGCAGCACTTGTGTCCAGAATTATATCTCACTGTGAGAATAAGTACCTCATACAACCACACTGAAAACTGGAACTATACATTTCAATGTCAGGTTTTAGCACCACTACTTCAGAGCCAAAAAGCAAGTGGTTCACCATTCCTCCTGTGTTTTTAACAATGACCAACGTACATCACAGATACAGCCAAGACTAAAATCACTACTGACAGCTACTGTAATAGGTTACAATGCAGTGTAGCTATGAAGCATATTGTACATCTGGGGTTCTGGCAGTGAAGCATTTTGAATGTGTTGAGTTCCCACTTAAAAGGAAATCAGTATGGATCTTTAGGGCTGAGGAAAAGTAGGTTTCAGCAAGACCAAACATGAGCGACAAAAACAACCCATAGTGGCGGTGGAGAGTGAAGTTTTCGCTCTAGAAGTAGTATAATGCAGTGTAAAGAAGTTACCTTGTTGCCAAAAGGCTGAAGGTAGGTTAGTGCTGATGGTACTCAGTTCACAAGCAATTGTAGATCTAACATCAAAAAAGTGTATTGTATCCAAAAAAGAAGGTCTGAAGTCAATTCCAGTTGATATTGGGTAAGAGCCAGGTATAGCATAGCAAGTATAAACTCTTATTTCTGGCAGAAGCATAAATCCACCATTACTTTTGCGAGAGACTTCGGCTCCGTCCCATTACCTCCCCATTAAAATTTCCCCTTGGTTTTGAGTGCCCTCAACCGTAATTCCCCTCGTTGAGGGAAATGGTATTGGGACACCACTACATGCAAATTAGTATAGTGAACGCAACGAACGTGCTAACCTACGTCACATGTTGACAATTCTACCAGTGGAGCGTACTACTATTTTCATTCAGGAAAAATACTGGCGGATCTAGCTGTTGTGTTGCCTGATGCGTTGGCTGTGTTTGTTTTTCTCCGTCAACGCCGTTTTTTCTCCGTCCTCGTAAACGCTATATCACAAACGTGATTGAAATCTGGCAAGTCCAGGGTACTCATGTTCAAGTGAACGCCGATACACACATCCACACAAAACTACCCAGATGTATCAGAGCTAGCTTGCGGCTATTTGCCGAGTGCTTCGAGGGCGTTTGCCAGTCATGTAGCTCTTCATGACGGGTATACTTTGAGGGCAAAGCTCACTGCTTTCATAAATCGTCAGTTATTTTCTAATTTTTTTCTATTTTCTGAGTGTTCAAAGTTTAATGGTCCTGTGGATGTATATCAAACCAACATATTCCAACACACTTGGACATTGTAACGTGCTTATTTGCGAAAATATATATTACAACGAAAATGTTTCTCGGCAGATGTGGTCGCCATCTTTGTTGAAAAATATCAGCCGGCTCGCTGAATTCGCAAAGCATCATGGGAAATTTCACCTTCCACTTCTTTCTCACTACATTTTGAGCCTTGATTTTAAGGGGAAAATCACATTTCCCATTGCTCCCCCCTACATGTGAACATGCTAAATGTAGGGTTGGCGAGGTATTGGGACAGGGTCTTCCAGTTTGGTATTTCTGGTCAGTTGTTGGGTATGTATGCAGCAGCAGGAAAACGACTGCAGTCGGGGGGTTGATATAAAGTTGGTTTAAGCAAAATGCTTCAATGGAACAGGAATTTTCAGCACAAAATAGGACTTGCTTGCATTAACTTAACTCAAAAATAAACCAATATAAGCTCCAAGGCGACATAAGCAGCTGTGGAGATAATTATAATTTGCTATGGCTTTTAGTGTTGATTGTGTAATTTTCATTTGTGATTGATAGTTTTGAGTGTTTCCATGACATTGTTACAGATAGGTAGGAATGAAGGAAATGAATACCGGAAGTGCTGAACCAAAACAGGAAGTTGAAGTCGAGTTACTTCTGCATTCAAAAATAAGGTCTACAGGGGTGTTTAGAGCTCAAATCACCTCAGCAAAGCAGAGATAGTGAAGATGGCAGTAATGCATAATCGATTCAAGCTGCCAACTCCATAGGAGAAGAAGGCGGGATACACCATGGACCAGGTCTATTACATGACCAACAAACATTCACACCTATAGTCAATTTAGAGTTTCCAATTAACCTAATCCCAATCTGCATGGCTGTAAACTGGTGTAGCCAAAAAACCTTGCAGATGTAAAAATATGCAACTCCACACAGAAAGGCCTTGAACTAAGATTGAAATCACGAAACTTCTGGATGTAGGGCTGCAACTAACACATATTTTAATCATCTATTAATCTGTCTATTCTTTTCTCGATTTATCGAGAACTTGTTTGGTCTGAAAATGTCAGAAAATGTGGAAAAATGTTGATCTGTGTTTATCAAACCAAGAAATTTGTGATGGACTTGAAATGTCTTGTTTTGTCCACAAATCAAAATGATTCAGTTTTAAAGCGGACCTAGACCGGAATTTCCTATTAACGCTGTTTTTTTAGTGTGTATCTGCGTCATTACCTTGTTTATGAAGCCCTGAAGGTTCTAAACAAACAGTTCAGCCACTGCTGAGAACACTGTGTTTTATTGTAATCTCGGGCTCAGTGAGATCTTTGAAAATCCTGTAATAGTTACGTAAACGGTGGTTCTCCTGAACAGCAGATCCTCCTGCTCCGGGCACTAGTCCGGGTACATCCGGTTGCGTACATTGAACCGCAGAAGAAGAATAACGTCCGTTGTGGAGGTGTTTCACGAGCGACAGTGTCTTCTGACTATGGGTCTGACTCTGGGTCAAAGTCATAAAAGACTGCGGCGTGTAATAATTAGTAACTGAATAATTCAATAATTCAAACCACTGTCAAGTGAGTTCACACAATGCTGACTTTGTGTAAAGACAGACCAGGGCCGTTTATAGCTCTTTGGGGGTACCTAAGCGAGATACTATTTGGGGGCCCCTATTTTCTTTCAAACTCGAGGTAGCAACTTTTTCATATATTCTGTGATGATGCAGCAGTTTGTTACATTTGAAGAGGAAAGCAGACTAGAGTACATAAACAAATGCAACAGATTCTTGAAAAATGTTTAATGTAAACTTTAAGGTAGCATAACAAGGTGGCATAACATAAAACAGTTTTAACCCACCATTCAAAAACAGTTAAATATAGATAACTAAACTTACTTATAAATAAATATATAATTGACCAGCATCCATGCTCACCCTGGCTCTCATTGAACTGCATCTCCAAACTATTTCAAAATTGCTCCTGCAAAGACAAAGCTCCTTAGGTAACCAAGCAATCGAAGCAAATATTCATATCATTTAACTGCAGGTTCTGCAAAATATTCTGAATATGTTTTTATATTAAACATTACAATATACAGTGTCCCTGTTTAAGCATCTATTTCTGGTGTTATCTCCACTTTATACTAGTTAATTAATAAAAAATGAAGGTAAGTGAGTGACGGGCACCATATGATATAAAGGGAATATGTTTGCCAAGTAGCCAAATCACAATGAATACAATACAATAGAGCAAATAATTGGATTATATTTTACAGCACAGTGATCATTTAAAATTCATAGTACTATATAAATAATCCACTGCTATACTTTTTTTTCAATTCAATTAATTTGTATTTGCATAGCACCAGTTCGTAACAGAAGTTATCTCAGGACACTTTTCAAGTAGAGCAGGTCGAGACTGAACTCTTTCTAACATTATTTACAGAGACCCAACAGAACCATCATGAGCAAGGAAAAACCGCCTGTTAAAAGGCAGAAACCTAGGACAGACCTCACTGCTACTACTGCAAGTAACAATAATCAGTCTGATAATAACTGGTTTTATTTATGAAATGTGTCCAGCCATGGCAAAAGGGTTCACATGTCTACTTCGGGACATTTGGAGTTATTTACAGATTCCGAAAGTGTGATATCTAAGCTTTCCAACAATGTCAAACCCACGTCCATCTGATCATTTTTGAGGAAGATGTGGTCATTTGAATGTAGGCACTCCTCAAACTGCTTTAGGGAGAAATTCAGCCTGAAAGATTTTGACCTTCTTGAGGAGCCAGGCCAATAGCTGCTCATTTGCATCACATTAACATGGTCACAACCCCCCACCCAGTCTAGCTGTCAGTGACATCTGATGTCTGTTAGCCCACAGGACAGAAACAGTGTAGCAGTTTGGAAAAAAAAAAGGAATGAATGTAGTTCATGTCAAGGCAAGTTTATTTGTATAGCACATTTCAACAACAAGGTAATTCAAAGTGCTTTACATAAAGCATTAAAAAGCATAGAAAAGAGACATTTATAAAATCAGATATAACATCAAAATAAAAACAAGCAGGTAAAATTTAAAGATTAAGATTAAAAAATAAAATAGATACAAATAAAATAAAAAGATAAAAAATAAAATCAAGAGTATATATAAGGAATAAAGGTTACAGTGCAGTATTGGAAATTACTGAAATGCAGCGGCAAACAGAAAAGTCTTCACTCTTGATTTAAAAGAGGTGAGAGTTTCAGCAGACCTACAGTTTTCTGGGAGTTTGTTCCAGATATATGGTGCATAGAACTAAAATAAAGAAATAAAATATATCTAAGTGTGTGAAGGAATATTTTCAGACCATGGACTATATTATCATCTTCAATACCAGTTCCTCCCCCACAATGTGGCTGTACCCACTCTGTCCATCACAGTTGATATGTGGACTAAATGATGACATCACAAACGCACCCTCTTCTGCTTACTCTTCTGTGCTGTAACCTTTGGTGCATGTGAAGTATTTTGCCTCATCAGAACAGAAAGGCCTGATTTTTTCAAAAAGATACGTCTGCCTGTCCATGGTCAGTCCAGGTGGGGCCAGGACGGGGAGACTGTCAACAGGGGGCAGAACTCCTGGGTTGCGCAGTAGCTGAAACTCGATAGGCTCTGCATCACTGTGAGTTTGAGCAAGCACCACACCTGGTCTGTTGGCATCAAAGCTGTGACAGAATAGAAGCACACAACAGGATATTTAAAACATGGCTCACTGTTCACATGGAACACTATCATGTCCATTTGTGATTTTTTTATTTATAAAATGCAGAATTTTGAATATAAATACCTAAAGTGCTGATAACTCTTGATCTGTGGGAGCTTTCGAAAGTAGGGACTCAGATGTGTCTGCCAGTCGATGGTCTTTACTATCACTCTGTCATCTGCCGTTCCAACAACCTGCAGAATATTGGGGAGACTTTCAGGAGAGCTGTGTTCCACTACCTGTTGACAGCAAGAACCACAATGAAAATAATTATTTAACTTTTCCAAAAAAATCACATTTTACACATTACATATAGCAGTCTATATAAGCAATTTATACACATACCAAGAGCCTTAGCCGACCTCATGTATTGACGCCACACTGAGGCCTTGGACACATGGGTTGGCAGCAACTTCACATGCCAATCCTTATGCCCAGGATTCTGAAAAAAAATAAAAAAATACTTGTTTCAGATCATGGTTCATGTTAACAGGCACTTTATCACTGAATCAGTATAGATTGATCAGTAGTATTGCTTGAATTATGTGTGAATGCCACACCTTTATGTGCATGAATTGCACGTGTAATTAACACGTTCATCACACATTGTGTTAATCATGTGTGATTCATGCATGCAAAGGTGTGGCATTCACACATCATTCAATGCAATGTTAGGTTTCGAACACGGGAGTTTCGTCTCAAAGCATTTGAATTATCAAACTGAACCTGCGGGTGTACAAAATCTCAAAGAGGGCCGTGACATGCTCCTCTTACGGCTTATAATACGCTCATCTGACCGAACAAAAGTTTCGATGTGCGCATCATTCTCATTGTAATAATACAGTACCGAGCTAGCGAGCTAATAACAATGTAGCCAAACGGCATTATGAAACGCACAGTGGATTATTAAAAGACAGCGTCCCTATGTGCGTCTGTATGTGACTTTGAATGAACACTAACGTAACATCGATTAACAACGTTAATGAAAACTCACCCCATAATAACTTCAGTGCCTCTGATCATAAGAGGTCCGGGCTTGCTTCCTTTTCGTTGCAGTTTTACGTCTGTTCGCCTCCAAAAGTCCAATTAGATAGGAGATAGAGCGGTGCTGGCGTCATGTCATCATCTCAGACAACTACCGTGTGTGTCCTGCTCTCTTTCAGTCGCGGAATAATCATCTGTTTGTTGTTTTTGTGACGATGAAGTCTGCTAACACGTTAGCATAAAGATCGCTAGCTTAAAATGCTAACAGTCCACACACAGCAGTCTCTGTGCTTTCGCTGTCCTTGTGAAGAAGCTGCTCAGCCACAGCTGACTTATTGTCCTGTTCTATTTGTCTTCCTTTGTCAAACAAAGCTTTGATGATGACTGCTTTGATGATAATCACGCTTTAATTTCGCACTGCACACACACACACACACACTGCACACATACGCTGGACATTCGACACACTCTCTCTCCCTCTCCCTGTCTCTCTCTCCGTATAATTAGCCATGTGTATTCTCCGTGATCGTCAGCTGATTGGCTGAAAAAACAACAAAAGCTCTGTAATGTGAGATCGCCACACCCAAACTAGGAGTGATTCACAGCGATAAAACAACCTTAATTCAAACACAAAGTTTATGGTTTTAAGACCCACAATACTGTGATTTGAAGCATGTAGTGGCTTCTTCAAAACTTCAACTTGTGTAATTTTGAAAAAAACGAAAATCCCTAATTTTGGAAAAAAAAAACGTTTTCCTGTTTTTCTCGTTTTGCGCTCGGCCGACTTGTTGCCTTTTTGTCTGTGGCGGGTCACAAATAGTAGCACAGGTCTATGCTTGAGACACATTTATTTGAATTTTTTTGTAAAGCAAACTGTGGGTAAAGCTGACTTCATTTACATACAAACAAACAATCATAGCCTGTTAGCTAAGTAGCTTACATTTATCTGAGCATAGCTGAGGTGCATACAGCATACAAAAGTAGCAAATTAACTTGTTAAAAAGTTGGCGTTATGGCGTAAGTCCAGCCCAGTGGGTTGTTGTCGCTCCGTGGCTCATGAGCGACAGACAGATTAGCGTTGCCATTAATTAGACGTGAATTTTAATTTTAGGCTACAGTCAGTCCTCCTGTCCCATCCATGTCAAAGACATCATCAGTGTGACAGCGTTTTTCAAAAGTAGATGACAATAGATAAATAAACTAGAAAAAAAAGTGAAACGCAAACTTTGCAGGCAACAGTTTACTTTTCACAGCTCTACTATAAACATGACATATCATTTAAAAACGGTAAGCTAAGGTTGCTCCTTCTGTTTTGAGTATGAGCATATTGGCATATTTCAGTGTTTTAGTCTAAGTTGTTGTTGATTGGTTTTATAACTGCAGGCGCACCTGCAGACAACAGCGGCAGCATCCAGTGGTCTGTTTGTGTCTCAGGAAAAGGAAAAGCAACTAAGACACGTAACACACATGTTAACAGTGCTTGTCTTGTAAAAGATAAAAAAGTGCTCAGCCGGACTTTTAAAACAGATGTTCCCTTTTTAAAAAAATAATGAAATAAATAAATAAGTGGCTGAAGAATAGTGTCATAGTTGCTCGGCAGAAAATTGTGTATATGTGATGTGTTTGTAATTTAAATGTAAAAATAGAAAAAGGCAGCTGGAGCTAAGAATAAATCATCTCCCAAGAGACACTTACCAACGATACTGCCGAAAATAATTGACAGGGGGACAGTTGCTTGTCTTTTCTTCAATATATTTTTTGGGCCTTTTTGCCTTTAATGGATAGGACAGTGGAGAGACAGGAAACAGGAGACAGAGAGGTGGGGAATGACATGCAGGAAATATCCCTTAAAGAGCAGAGTGGTGTGTCTTAGTAGTTCCTGCTCCTTGTCTCCTCTATTAATTTTTCTCTTGTTGTGATGTGTGTATAACACTAACTTAGGCTGTATCCATGTATGTCTCCTTGGACAAGACACTTTACCTCATGTTGCTTCTGTCAGCTGTGTTATGGGTATGGAAGACGTGATTGAAAATAGATGTGTGTGAACGTGTGAGTAAAGTAAATGGCAAAAATGGAACATAAAGCATCTTTGAGTGGTCATCAAGACTAGAAAAGTGATATATAAATGCAGACCATTTACATAAAAACGATGAAAAATGTAACAATTTACAAAGCTCACTTTATAAATATAAAGGGGATTTTGAGAAATTATAATAATAAACTAGAATAAATAGAAATTGAGTGTTTGTCAGGTTCAGATGGCTAGTCAATAATTCAACAGTTTATGCCAAGATACAATTTTATTCAACATCAATATAATGAGTCTACTGACTCAAATGTGTGAAAAGTTAACAAAGTGACATAAAAACAAACATTCATAACAAGTGAAACGCATGCAGTTGTGTGCTAATGTTCACACACACATCCACCTAAAGCCTCACATGGTTTAGCCTACAGTATGCACACAGCAGGGCTTTGCATCTGTGGAGGTGAAAGCAGCAGAGCAGCTGGGGATGTTATCCAATTGTCAGTGCATGCTACTGCTGCATGGTTGTGTGGTTGGGTTAAAAGGCGCCATGCTGTCAGTGGGTCAGAGTTGAGACGTGGCAGTGATGGACGAAAGTGTCAGAGTTCAAGGTGACTCAGTAATCAGTATTTTCCTGCACAAGGACAGAGAAGTGCTCAATGTGAAAGAGAGTGAGACACTGGCTGGAAATGATCTTCAACAGGTGGTAACACTTTGTCCTCTCATTATGGGATGTGTGTGTGTCACTGTGCATGTTACACACAACGTCTGTTGTTGTACGGCTAATCCCCCTGTAATCCCCCCTCTGCGGTCACCATGTGACACACTCACAGGGCGGAGGAACTCCAGCTCTTTCTGGTTTACTCTGGGTCGTTGAGGAATAGTGAGCCTCATTCGCAAACAAGACTTAAGAAGGAATTTCTACTTAAATCCCACAAACAGGCTGATAACAGAGATGTGCCCTGAAAAGAACTATGAAAGTAACTCTCATTTCTAAGAATGTTTCTCTGTGTATAGTTCTTATTAATAAGGGATTCTCAGACAAGCGACCCTGGTTCGAATCCTGCACCAAGCGGTCTTTCCTGCATGTCATTCCCCATCTCTCTGTTCCCTGTTTCCTGTCTCTCTCCACTATACTATCATTAAAGGCCCAAAAAATATATATATAAAAAAAAGACACAATTGGTTACAGGGTGGGGTAGTGGCTAGCGCTGTTGCCTCACAGCAAGAAAGTCTCTGGTTGATATCCCAACTAAACCGAGGGACACGTAATGTTTGCTCATCAGTTTTCTCCAGGTTCCTCCAACAATGAATGAGTGAGAAGATGCAGTTGTACAATTAGGGCCCGAGCCAGGAATGGCAGGGGCCATGTCAAGATTCCTTCAGATTATTATTATATCCGTAACTCCCTCAGTTTTGAGGGGGAATTTCCGAAACTTGGTGGGAGGGTATTATTATATATAGCTATAAAAAAAGCTGATCATAACCATGGCCTCAACTCAACAGGAAGTCGGCCTTTTTGAATGTTTTCATCCATTTTGGTCAATTTGTAACCTATGTAAATGAGTTACACACATCAAAGTCGAGAAGTTGTAGAAAGGTTTTTCGCGGATTCACAAGTCAGGTCAGAGAACTAATACACACGCTTGCATCTGGATGCGAGGGCCCATGACTGCGTTCATATTAAGAGTAGTTTTAAAGATTAGCTTCTTAGAACAAGTTTAAGAAACAAAGATTATATTAATAAATGAGGACCAATGTGCATGACATGACATCCACTTTTGCTCCACTACATTATCCTGACAGCAGCAGTTACTAGTGGCTTTAATGTCCATTGTGTAGGATTTTGTGTTCCATGTGGCACAAATTTCCACAACCCAGAGCACTTTTAGCTGGTTATTTTTTTTGTTTGTTTGCTTCATATTAGTTTGTTTTTTTTAAACTGAGTTTGCGTACACTTTTTACACTTCATGACAGAATATACCAACCAATAATGGACCAAGCAGATTTTTTCACATCTCAAAACAACGTTATTGGGGGCTTACTTGGCCATCTTTCTGGGTGGGCATAGGGGAGGACAGGGATTGCGTGCCTCCCGCCACAAATCTCAGCCTCAGGGTTTCAGTCATAGGTTCAGGCTTGTACTATGGACCTTTCAGCTGCCCAGCCACCCAATCCTATTGCCTCCCTGCTGCCCAACTCTCTGGACTCTGCCACAGACTCCTGCTGCATGTCTCATGTAACTCCTTGTGCCTCTGACATTCAGTTAGAGACCGTCCCCTGGGCCCTGGCACGACCTCCAGAGGGCACACTTTGAAATATATATTTATATATTTGAGGCCTCCATTTTTGTTTGTACACACATCCTGACAGAAATGTAATATAAATCAGTTTATAATCACCTGAAGAATCACCTATATGATTACCACAGAATTTGAGTTTTAATGCTAACTGAAGGCTAACAAGATATATTTAGGTTGTTGCCTAATCTTACACATTGTACCTTTAATGTATTAAGGTTTTTAATCAGACATACATTGTGTGTGTGTGTATTTGCTGTTTATAATCAGCCTATTGTGTGAGAAGTTTCCGCCGTGTCACAATAACTGCCCTTTACTCACACATACAGATTCACATTCACTGCCAATCTTTTCAGGCTATGGTCATTGCCATCTGTGTCCACAGCAACTGGACAAAATAAGGTACTTATTATAGGACATATGCTCAGCTGGCAGGTGGTTTACAATTTTTTTTTGTCATTTCCTCTTCCATGCGGGTCAACGGCATATGAGCAATGTCACAGGAGGTCAGTTTTGTTGTCTCGACAGTATTTCTACAAGACACGAGTGACATTATAATCGCAACGAAGGTTATACACTTGTGGCAGGAAATAACACTGTTCACCTCTAAAGTTGACACAGTAATTATTTACATTACACTACCAGTTGTTAATGCTAGCATTATGCTATATTATGCAAACGTACCACTTGCCCTTCCAGTGACAACAAGGCAATCAGAGATGGCAGACTTCACCCCATTCATGCCTCTGTCAGCCTCTGTTGGTCATATTGTCAAGTATGGAAACACAAACAGAAAGACAGACACACAAACTTGGGTATCAGTTGGGTTTTATCCGATACCGGTGCTTACTCAGTATTTTTTAAATGGTCCTGGTGCTTAACCGGTTCTCGAACCGGTGCTTAAAAACAAAACCGCACAGTTTGTCAAAAGACAATACCCTTTCATTTCCGGGGCCAGATTGAACACAGTATTAACTTACAATAAATCTATAAACAATATAAATACATAACATATAAATAAGTAACATATGGTAATAATAAATAAACCAATATAAAATAAAATCTACATATTATCAAATAAAACAATATTTTATCAAACAATAGAATATACTGGAGATTAATAAAGATTACTACCAGGGTAATCTATAAATCGAATCTCCATTTTCTCTTCCTAGTGACCTGAACTGAACAGTGTGACCAGTGCAACCGGCACTCAAAACCGAGCGTTCTGAACAGGGTTGTTTTGGCAGGTGATTGAACTGCTATGGTGCTTCATCCTTAAGGTATTTTAATTATAATATATTATATTATAGAGCAGAGGTCAGTAACAGACAGACTGTGGTCCGAGTCCGGACTCAGTGAGAGAAGACCGAGAGAGAAGAGCGTCACAGTGAGAGAGGACAAAGACGAGTGAGCGATACAGGTAGAGAAGAGTGGGCCAGAGAAAAATAGTTAACATGGCGCTTTCTAATAAGAGAAACGTGGACAGCGAAAATATAGAGATTTCAACAGACTTATTCATGTTCATTCCTCCCCCTGCAAGCTCAAAACGGTTCTGTCTCATATGCTCAGAGACCTTGGCACTTAAAAAAGTGGCAACGTGAAACGCCACTATGAGACCAAACACAAAGTTTTTGACCAAACACACTCACTCAAATCTGAACTTAGGTCACAGAAAATAAGCACTCTCAGATCCCGATATGAGAAATCCACCCGGACCCGGATGTGTTGAGATCTGTTTAAAATTAGCTGAAACTGTTAAAATTAAAAAAAGTGAAACTCAAGCTGCTGCTGTACTTTATTTCTCAAAACTTTTAAGATTCTTATATTTATTTTCACCATTTTATTTTTATATGCAGCCCTGTTTTTCCTTTAATAGAGAAGAAAATACATATGTTCAGTGTTACATATCTATATAATTGTATAAAAGTGACAATAAATATTGATGAAATGGTTTTGAATTGTTCTTTCTATATTTGATCTGACAGTCAGTTGTTGATTACATGCAGACTACTAGGCTACTTCAGTATATATCCCACTACTAAATAATAACACAAGTTAGACATTATGATGTTCCGGACCTTTGCTTGAGGAAATTTTCCTCAAGTGGACCTATTATAATTTTAGTTCCGTTATAGAGTATAGATTAATATTCATGCTTCAAAGAATACATTTATTAAGAATCTATGGAAATATTTAGGTGGATCTCATTGAACATATCAGACAAGGGTGCATGGCCTTCATCTGGTACAGACTGACGGGCCTTTTTTTCTGCATACTGCCCCTGTGCTGGGTGCCGCTCCTGTGCTTCTCCGTCTCCAAGCGGTCTCTCTGTATCCAACACAGAATGGATCATTTCTCTAGCTTTATACTCCAGAGTTCAGAGTATGTCAAAAAGCCAGATTCCCTAAAGCACACTTTATTTTATTATTTTGTTTTTATTATAAGGATCAGATTCAGTCAACTTGCCCTTGTGATTTGGGTAGGGTCGCCCTACCACAGTCCAAAAACATGCAATTTGGGGATTAGGTAAACTGGACACTCTAAATTGACCATAGATGGTTGACTGGATGGTTGTTTGTCTCTGTATGTAGCCCTGTGATGGACTGGTGAAATGTCAGCTGAGATTGGCACAGCACCCTCATGACCCTCTTATGGAGGATAAAGTGGTAGAATATGGATGGATGGATGATTTGGGTCACAATAGTTTGACATTTTAAAAAGTGGGTCCTCATATGTGACCAGCCACGAGAAAACCAGCAACAAGTCGGCCCAGCACAAGTTGGGTAAACAAAGAAAAATCTATATATTTCATTTAAAAAATTAGATTTTTGTTTTTTTATACAAGGTGAAATCATGAAGAAGCCACTCCATACTTCAAATCGCAGTATCGGGGCTTACAACCATCTATTCATCCATCCATCAATCCGTTATCCCACATGAGGGTTGTGGGGGGTGCTGTGCCAATCTCAGCTGACATAAGGTGATATGTGGGGTCACACCCTGGACAGTTTGCTAATCCATCACCTGGCCACATATAGAAACAGGCAACCATTCACTCTCACATTCACACCTACAGACAATTTTAGGGTGTCCAATTTACCACAGATTTTAGTCACAAGTTTGGCGTAGTAGTTAGCGCTCTTGAATTTGCAGCAAGAAGACCCAGGTTTGAGCCCCGGTTGGAACAAGGGCCTTTCATGCAAGAGGATTGCCACTTGTGTTCAGTCACATACAGGGAGGTTTTTTCTCCAGCACAAACATGTGCTGAAGTGCTTGAATCATGTGTGAATGACACAGCTTTGTGTGTGAAGTATTGACTGTGATGCTAATGATTTAGCAAGAGTTGAGAGTTAGGACATTATCAGCTCATTCAGTAACAGACGGATCCATTCACACCACAGAGTGTAGGACTTCAATGTATTTCAATAGTGTCTGATTTGATATTAGAAATATGTGTCTATCTTTGATCCTTCTTTCTTAAGTAAATATAGTATATTTTGTTTTCATGAAACAACAAAAACAGATGATGGAAATACAGTGGTATGCAAAAGTTTGGGCACCCCTGTAAATCTTCCTGATTTTCATTTATAAATCATTGGTTGTTTTGGATAAGAAATTTCAGTTAAATATATCATATAGGAGACAAACACAGTGATATTTGAGAAGTGAAATAAAGTTTATATGATTTACAGAAAGTCTGCAATATCAGCAGATTCTGGAGAACAATGTCCAGGAATCAGTGACAAAGTTGAATTGTGCCGGGGCAAACCATTCATTTTGTTTGAATAATTCTTGCACACTTTCTGTAAATCATATAAACTTTCTTTCATGTCTCAATTATCACTGTGTTTGTCTCCTATATGATATATTTAACTGAAATGTATTTTTCAAACAAAACAAATCATAAAGATTTACAGGGCTGCCCCAACTTTTGCATACCACTGTATGACTACACAAATGATAATGCATGTGTTGGACATGCAAATCACACTTTCAGAATCTGTAAATAACTAAAAATGTCCCTCGTAGACTTGTGTCTGATTTTGCCATGGCTGGACACATATGGCCCTGTGATGGACTGGCAAACTCCAGGGTGTATCGCGCCTATCGCCCTATGTCAGCTGAGATAGGCACAGCACCCCTGTGACCCTTTGGTGCAGGATAAAGTGGTAGATAATGGATTGATGCATGGACTGTGGGAGGAAGCTGGAGGCACGCATGGGAAGAACATGCAAACTCATTGCAGAAAAAGACAGTGTTCCAACCGGGGCTCGAACCCATAAACCAAATATTTTGTATTTGAATTTGGGTTGTTGTTGGGTCGCTGTGAACCGATTCTAAGTTGGGGGTTGGGCTATGTAAATGTGATTATACTGTCACTTGGCTCCCAGAAGGTGTAAATCTTTGAGGCTAAATTTCTCCCTAAAGCTAAAGTTTGAGGAGTGCCTAGATTGAAATGACCACAATTTCAAAGATTTTCACGTTAGACATTGTTGGAAAGCTTAGAAACAAAACTTTCAGGATCTGTAAATAACTCAAAATGCCCCTTGGAGACTTGTTCCTGGTTTTTCCATGGCTGGGTACAGTAACAATTCTCCGGAAAATGATCTCTCACCCTAACATATGTTATTAATGGTGTTATTTAAAATGACTATGAGCCCTTTAATCAGACAAGAGATAAGATTCTGATTGTTAGGGCCAATTCCAATTCCTATCTTAACCCTCAATCTTAACCCTTAATCTTAACTGGCCCTCAAAACCAAGTGTTGAGGGTTATTTTGTCACTTAGAAATGGGACACCCCTTAAATGCAGATACGCCTTCAGACTGTAGGGGGCAGAATAACGCGATAGCTGCATCCAGTCTGTCAACTCCAAAAAAGAAGAAGAAGAACTCATTTACGTCAGGATTATTTATTACGATCTGTTTGTCAGTCAAGCTATTATGTTGTCAGTAAGTTATAAGATGATACTCATACAAATACCACAACCACGGACATATTCAGCTGACAGTTACCACACACCACGGCTTATTGAAAAGTAAACGATAGCAAACAATCGCTTGTCCGCACCGGCCGGCTATTGACAAAAGATCATAAAATAAAAATAAATGTCAGTAATCCATAATATGGGCCTAAACTAAGATAATGCAATGGTTTTCATAATTTTTATATCTCTATTTTTTGCATTCTGGGTAGCCCTTGCTCCCAAGGGTGGTCTCGGAAAATCTCAATATTGAGGGCGATACAGCCCTTAAACTTGAGAATCGGGACAGCACTTGCACTTGCGGGAGCGCGCATTTTTGAGATTGAGGGTTAAGATTGAGGGTTAAGCAAGGAATTGGAATTCACCCTTAATGCTTTTCAGATTTTTTATACAGCCAACTGCAAAACAAATTTCCCCTTGAGGGAAATTAAAGCTCTGAACTGTCTGAATTGAACATTTTTCACAACTTTTGCCACTGTCTTAAAGCTCACATAGAGAGGACCTATCACACATATATGTGAGTTATGGAGGTCTACTTACATACATTAACTTGTTTTTATGGTCAAAAACCTCCTTCTTGCTCTAAATGAGCCGATAGAGATCTCTCCTCACTGAAGCTCTTGTCGAGCTTTTTCAGAAAGAAATCTCACCTCATTCATTCATTCATTCATTCATTCATTCAGTGAAAAGAGGAGTGATGGCAGGTGCGGGTGAACATTTAGAGATAGCTTTGCAGATTGTCTCCCCTCACCTCCTCTTCAGAAGCACATCTGCATGGATGCCGTCAGACTGGGACATCAACAATGGAGGACATTCAGTGAAAGTCTGCTCCTCTGTGCTCCCCATACCACCATCACCTCTGTTATCTCAACACTCCCTCTCCCTTACGCCCTCCTCCTCCCTTGCCTTCATGCTTTCATGGTGCATTTCTCCTCTTTTTTCATCTGTCTTCAAACATCTAACCACCACCTCTGTATCACTGCTGCTGCCGTTAAACCCTCGACCCTTGATAAATTACCGCCTGCGCTCCCCCTTCGCTACTCTCAACCCGTTATCACCCTGCTGTTAACCTGCACCATGAGGGCATTTCCAGGAGCCCGTTGCACAAAAGTAGGATTCAGATATCCATGATAAATGACTGACCCTGGTTCAAAGAATCCAAAACAAGGCGTACGAGGAAAGAGTGGCCAGTGACGTCACTATCCTGCGACGCTCTGTATTGCGAACTCTTTTGAATTATGAGACACTTTTTCCGGCGACATGAAAGTCACGAAAATGAAAAAGCATTTCTGTTAATGCATTTTAATTTTCAAATTTGACATTTCAAATTTAATTTTGTTACCTTTTTGCTGGAGGATGTTTTGAAAATGAAATCTTAAATGTAATTTTTTTAATCATTTTAATTAAGTCACAGAATGAGCAGTCTTGAATTTGAAAATGAAAATGCATTTTGAAATATTGATTATTCATTTTATTTATGAGTCACAAAATGCAGCTCCATTTTGAAAATGAAAAAGCATTTCTGTTCATGCATTTTAATTTCGATAATGGCACAAATTTGCTTCCATAGGATTCAAGACACTTGAACAAGCGTTAAGTGTTTCCGTCACGTGAACATTTCAGCAGAGTTGCAGTCCTGTATGATAAATGTTGTACTGAGGGAGTATAGCACTGTTTTGTTCTTTGAAAAAGAAGAGTATTTTGTTTTGATTTTGTGTTATTAGGGGTTCTTGCATGTTTTAAATTCAGGGTTTCAGGGTGTGCAGCAGTGCAAGTATAAATTATCACGGATAAATTAAGCCAGGATAAGCAACATTGCCCGACTTAATCCCTCATCCTAATTTTGTGCAATGGGCCTCAGATGTGACAAGAAGCAATCTGTGAACCTGTAGATAAACATGCTGATATTGCTATAATACGATAAAATATACATCTATTTTGAAATTGTCAAATTCTTACTGGTTTCGAATATTGAACATTTTCCTTCTGTTCAAATAAAACTCCTCTGATCGTAAAGGTTTTCCAGAAACTCAAATTTTTGCAACAACCTTCTCAAGGTAAAGCTTGGGAAATTTCAAATCTCATTTTTCTTTGCAGGACAAATGTCATGTCTGCTGTTTGATTGTGAAATCTTCAACTTAGCAGAGATCCTTTTCCCCTTTATATGGGATTTATTTTATTTATTCAGCAGATGGACTTTTGAGTTTGCAAAAAAAAGGGTACATCTGTTTGATGACCTTCTTTTCAACATTTCTTTGCTCAAAATTGCTAAATCAACACAGAGCTTTGGTTTGGTTTGCAAATGTCATCAGTGGCTGACATGCACGTGTTGGTGCCATGTTGTGCTTCCTGCTTAAAAGCAAACAATAAACAAGGCAAAGCTTGTAAGTACACCAGTAGTTCATGGATTGTATTGACTTGTTTACAGTTTTCAAGAGAGAAACAACTAACTAAACCGACATGAATCTCAAATTCTTACTTACTTCTTTAGTTTTACCTGTTAAACTACTAGTTACTGCAAATATATAATCAGTCAATCACATGGTAGCAACTCAGTGCTTGTATGCAACTGGATAGACAGATGCAAATAATTCAAACCAGGAGTCGAACTAGGAAACCTCTTGATGTGAGGTGCCAGTGCTGACCTCCTTTCCATCCAATAATTGATTGTATCCACCTGTCAAATCGTACAGCAGTAAGTAGAGTAAATCAGCTAATCTGGCTTTACAAACTCTGGCATTGTCAACAGCAAGCAACTTTTATAACACAGCCTCCTTAATCGTCATTCTTTTCAATATTGGACAACATTTATGACATGACAAGTCATTCCGTGAATCATAATCGACGCAAGATAAGCACTGTCACACATCGCCAGGCTTTTAAACACGACCACTGTGTTTGCTCTGTTCCGTCAAAACAATTAAAAGTGGCCAATCAGGACTGTTGTAGCATCATTACTGGACTGCGAGATTACATGCATCAGCGTCAGGACCGTAATGAACCAAATCCTCTCTGTAATGAGCACATTCATTCCCCCAGCCAACATCTCTCCTCTCTCCGTCTGTGGCGATAAATCTGAAGAAATAATTATATAACTACCAGACCATCTCCTCCACCTGATGGATTTAAAGAATTAAATCATACAGACCACAAACATTTGTTTTCTTTCCTGCAGTTTGGACTAAATTAATGCAGCGAGGAACAACAGATAATAACCCTTCACATATTTTAAGATAGCCCTTAGGTCATAATGTCGCCAAAATAATAGTTGACATTTTTTTAATGCAAAAAAAAACCTCTACTTTTTAAAATGGATGAATGCAGAATGCATGTCAAACAAACAAAAACTGAATGAAACATGGAATGGAAAATGACAGACTGCCACATGGCCAGATGGAACAGCATATCTAAATTGAAAGTGTAAATTAAAAAAAAGTGCCATTTAATGATTAACAGTTTAAAGATGATGATAATACAAATACTGATTGTATATTTATATATTATTTGTGTATATATATATTGTTTGTGAAATAGTGAAATCATTTTGATACAAATTATATGGGAAAGAGAAGCACTTTCCAGCAAAAGATGAAGAGTAAAAAAAAATGTTCTGCCTTTCCGAGGCCTGATTCACCCTGGATGCATGCTGTTGTATGAGGGGCGGTGTAGGCCATAATTCCTTTTTTTACCTCTCACATACACAATTTTACCTCTCACATACACAATTTTAACTCACACATTCACAATTTTACCTCTCACATACAATTGTATTACCTCTCACGAGAGCGCCTCGGCCAAGCTGCCGCTGCTTTATTGAACAGTCTGCTCTCTTCACCAGAAGCCATTCAGGAAAATCTGTACGGGAAGACGATGACAACATAACGTGACGTGTGGTGGGTTCAAGGACAACCGGAAACTCGGAATTTGAATTTGCTCAACAGTTCATTTTGGTAATTTTTTAACATTTTTAACAAGTCAGTGGAGTTTTTTTGTCAAAAATTGAAAAATATCATTGTCCAAGTCCACTGCTTTCCTATGAATAGTTTGATTATTTTCACGCAGTGGATGCTAATTTCCTGTGATTTCCTGATGTGGAAGAAATTCCACTTACTTGTTAAAACCAAAATGAACAGGAGCAAATTCCGAGTTTCCAGTTGTCCTTGAACCCACCACACGTCACGATATGTTGTCAGTGTCTTCCCGTACAGATTTTCAAGCGGAAGCAACCAGCTATATTTTCATTCAGAATGGGCATTCGCAAATGGCTGAAAAAGCCAGAAACTACACCATTAGCGTCAATGGAACCTGACAAAAGCAGCAGGAGAACCAAAGAAGCAGTGGGCACAAGTTTTCTTATACTATGCCTCACGTCATCAATGCCCCCCCCCCCCCCCCCTCTGTACTGAGCTAGAGCCGGGACTGCCGCTGTCTGACATATGCGCTGTCTGTCAGTGTTGAATAGCCTACTCTGGTTCTCCGTGTTTGAAGATCGCACCCTGATTATTTGATACATTCTGAATGATGCGCTACCTGTTCACAGTTCCTGCTTTTCGTCACGACCGGAAGACCTTCCTCTCACATTAAATGTTTTTTACCTCTCACATTAAATGTTTTTACCTCACTCATTAAATGTTTTTACCTCACACTTTAAATGTTTTTACACATTACATGTGAGAGGTAAAACAATTGTATGTGAAAGGTGAAAGAGAGTATGTGAGAGGTAAAACAATTGTATGTGAGAGGTAAAATTATGAATGTGTGAGGTAACATTTGTATATGTGAGCGGTAAAATTGTGTATGTGAGAGGTAAAAAAGGAATTATGGCCTACACAGCCCCTCATACTGTTGCATGTGCTGCATCTTGCTCGTGTCTCCTCACACTACTGATATGTTTGACTTCAATAAGTCCTTTTTCTTTATTCAGCAAGACGAAGTTTACTAGCCTTGGTTTTTAAAATTTGGAACAAATCCCCACATTTACACTAAATGTGATATTACTTACACGAAACACTATTTATATCTATCTATATGTCTATCTATCTATCTATGATATGTTAAAATGTTTTTCTTCCCACACACTATTGCGGGCCCCCATGTGATCAAGGGGCCCCAAGCAGCCGCTTAGTTGGCTTATGGCTATGGGAAGCTCTGATGTGGGTGTACAGTATTCTGACAAACAAAGCATTTTTCTTTATCAGATAAACCATAATCAAGAAATGTCCTCCATCTTCACACATCACTATATATATTAGAGAGATATGGATCAACAATAATGGAACACATTCACATTCCTTAAGTGCCAGGCTGAGGAAAAAACAAAACAGCCGCTGCTCATCATGGTGAGTTCACCTGGCAATAGTTCGAGCCATGATTGTATCAGCAGCTCTTGGTGCATACAACCTTTTATTTTTCAATTTCAAACTCTCCACTCACAAAATGAGGAGGCATTTAATCTAAAAAACAGATTAATTCTGTGTTGGTGGAGTCATGTTTGGAGCCAATTCCCTGACTCTAATGAGGACAGCAGTGATGCAATTGAATTATTAGGCCCAACTGGCTAAGAAAGGCCATACCCTTGAACGCAGCAATGTTTCCCATTAGTGGTGTTGTTGTCTCGGGGCCTGTTATTCTGCTCCCATGACAACCCCAATGCGGGTTTATGATGCAAATTGAAATCTGGTTTATGAGAGCTAAAGAGAATACTATATGTTTGTTATGTCTTCTGTTGAGACAATAAACTGTGTCGTGAAAAGGGATTAACAACTCATCTTTAAATGAACGATAACCCAGTGCTATTTAGGTCAGATGTAACATAATGCTAACTGAAAAACTCAATGAAATCTTCTGTAATCTTCTGTGTCACAGTCCTGAGTGGACTGGGATGACTACTACTGCTCCAATACTTACTGTATGGAGAGAATTGTGTTCCTTTATTATTCAATCAAATAGAATAGATTTGAAACCAAAAAAGAGATTTGAGAGCAAAAAGTGGCAATGAAATTTTTTTTTAGATCAAAACAGAACAGGTTGCAAAAATGCAAAATTGCAAAAATGTCTTCAAATTCAATCAAAACTAATGTTTGTAGGTAAGAACATACAACCATTTTGCTCATAAATCAGTCATCTTTGCTTTCAAGTTAAAAATCATTGCTTGTAAATCAGTCCTCTTTGTTTGCAACTTCTAAAGTTTTGGTTGCGAATTCAACAACACTTGATGGGCGGGGCCTATGCAGGTGGATGGGAGAAGAGTTTCAATTGGTTGGTTTGACCTGTCTCCAGCGCCAGCTACGTCTTCTACAACACACCCACTTCTCCCTTGTGCTGTGCTGCTTGGAAACGTTTCCCATAAGTAATGAATTGCACTATATATCGACAACAACAAGACAACAACACAAGTAATGAATTATAATGCAACCAAAACTTTACAAGTTGCAAACAAAGAGGACTGATTTGCAAGCAAATGCTTTTAACTTGAAAGCAAAGAGGACTGATTTATGAACAAAATGTTTGTAGGTTTTTACTTGCAAACCTTAGTTTTGATTGAATTTGAAGAAATATATTCTCTCATATTTTTTTTCAATTGCAACCTGTTCTGTTTTGATCTCAATTTCTTTTAGAATTTCAATTTCTTCTTTTATTTCTTATTGCCACTTACTCTTTTTTGCTCTCAAATCTCTTTTTTTGGTTTCAAATCTATTCTATTTGATTGAATAATAAAGGAACACAATTCTCTCCATATTACAGCACTTTTAAGAAGTACTCCTAAAAGGATAGGCCCCCAAGCAATTTGCATGGCTTTGCATGTTTTTCAGGGGTTTATCTCGACTCAAAAATTGGTCTCATGTTGGTTCAATCTTTTTTGTTTGTGGTGGAGATGAAGAGAGACTGACTAAATCCATCAACAGAGACACAGTTGCAGGTATTCAAGCAGGTCGTTTATACTACCAAATAAATCAGTTTCACATTAACTGCAACCTGTGTATGAACCATGGTGTTTTATTAGCACTGCAACACTGCAATGCAATGCTAACCTGCTCACAATGACAATGAACACATGATGTTTGCCATCATCAATGCTAGCAAAAACAACATTGATGAAATCCAAATTTGATCAAAGTGTGGCTTCGTACTTTTCGAACGAATCACTCATGACCAACACAACACTACAGCAGATCTGGTTCAGCCTGAATACTCTTCACAGGGGTCATAGTGGAATGACAGCACTTTTCTTAACCAGCTCATGGATATAACACTTACCCTCCTTTTCTTCCATCTAATCCGTTCATCTTCTCGTCTCCTGCTCCTCTAACTCTGATCTGTCTTGCTCTTCTTTTCTATTCAGGGTGGGTAGCCAAGCCTTTTCACAGTGAGGATGGATCAGGAAGATAAAAGGCCAGGTTAAAACGCCATTGACTTGTGCAAGTTTGCTGTCAAATGAATTGGGCAGACACCTCTTGGTTCCCATCAGACTGCTACTTACGGTGATGTGTCTCTCCTCACAATCTTCGCAATGATTCATCTAGTTTAACTTATCTCCCTCGCTCTAACTCATTCATTTGTGTATTTTATCTTGACCCCTCTCCTTTATTCAGCTGTGGGTGTGATTATTTTGAGTAAGTGATTGTAATGTGAGAGGGCCAGCGCCGATGGCCCTCATGGGAAACCATAGATCTTCTCAAACTGCTATCTCCACCGAGGTGTGATTGATGGTCTCCATATGTCCCGGAGAGCCTCCGATTCTCACCACTAAGGATCTGTGTATTAGTCATGCCTTCATGCTATTATCACCAACTGTGCAACGGGTATGTGTGTGTCTGAAAACAGGCATGTTTACATGTATGTGGTTAAATGTATGTGTGTGTGTGATGCTACTCAAACCTTCCCAGCCATGTTAGCTCTTTTGCTATAGCTGCTCACAGGTTGTTTACACTGACCTTGTCTGTGCCTCTCAGCTCACCTGTGGTCCGTTTCACAAAGCAGGTTCAACAAACTCTGAGTCTAACCCTGAACTCTGAGTTGATCTACTCTGAGAAAGGAAACTCTGAGTTTTCGGTTCCACAACAGCCGATTTGAGTTAGTTTGTTCAACTCAGAGTAGTTTCACCTGAAGTTAAGCGCGTGCACCACAAGTATAAAAAAGACAGCATGAATGGAGCCCCGTTTCGACGAGACACCATGGAAACGGGGAAGCGGAGGGTGATGTTCTTCACCCACTGAAGTTGAAAATATTAATGCTGACCAGGTTAGGTCCATAGAGCATGTTACCATGGTAACTGACCGAGAGCTAGAGTTACCTCTCTCTGTGAAACACGCTAGAGTTACTCCTCTTTCTCTGGTTTGACTTACCTCCCTTTGTGAAACAGACTCAGAGTTTCCCTCATTTCAGGGTTAACAGACTCAGAGTTTTCACTAAACCTGCTTTGTGAAACGGACCACTGGACTAGTTCTGAGAAGAGACCGTGAACAACCTTGATAAAAACAACATTTCATGGTGAGTAAAATTTAATTCTAATATTTCTCATGAAGTATTGGGTTTACATTTGTTTCAGTGACTTTGTGGATGAATGATCCTGTGGATGAAGTGAAAAGTAGAATAGATATTAAAATACTTCTACTTACATACAAGGCCCTGAATAATCAGGCACCTTCTTATATTTGTGACTTAATCACTTTATATCAACCGAATAGACCGCTGTGCTCCCTGAACTCAGGTCTACTGGTTATTCCTAAATAACTAGAAGTAGAATCGGTGGTAGAACATTTATCTACCAGGCTCCTCTCCTGTGGAACCAACTTCCACTTTCAGTCAGACAGTCTGACTCGGTCTCTGCCTTTAAGGTGAGACTGAAAACCTACCTCTTTAACATAGCCTACAAAACAAATCACACACCTCCAACAGGCCATGTTGTTAAAAAAAAAAAAAAAAAATTATGCAGATGGAAGTTGACAGTGAACCTTTTAGCCTGATGAGAATCTCCGCGGCTGGCGCAATAAAGTGTTGCTTACACAACGCAATCAAACTAAAAGTGAAAAAGTAATCAATCCAAACCTCAAAACGTAAGACCCAACGCTTGACCGGAACATGACTTTCTGGCGTTACTTTCTTGTCAATTTGACATTTGCCAAAAACTATTAACCATTTAGATTAAGTTTGCAGTTTTAATATCCACAGATGATTTATTTAACTGCCAATAATTACAAGTAGACTTACATTTCCTACACAAATCTACCCCCACTTACGGAAGTCATTCGGTCGCATCCACTAACGTTACTTGGCAGGTGACGTGAGGAGGACTTACAGTTACACGGGATACGAGGCTGCAAGGTATGCTTTTTCAAATGTCACATTATATTGCATATTTCCTAAACCATACATTTTCTTGTTTTGCGAAATCCTCAGTAGTTTAGCAATTGTGTGATGGCTTCAGCACTATTTTTTTACTGAATGTCTGCTTGTTCGTTATCTAAAATAAATATTTTAAAGAAAAAAAAAAGAAAAAAAAAGCCACGCTTGGACGAATTAACGGTTAAGTTAACGGTTAGCTAAACTTACATTACAACTTAGAAAATAATTTAAAAAATAATTTTCTACTCTGAAAAAAAAGTGATACTTCAGCACAGGCCTGCTATTTAAGCTAATGCTAACGGTTAGCTAATTTTTGTCAAGCTAGCTTAGGTTGTGGTTGAATGTTGTTCGGCATGATTATGATATATTTCTTCAGGATTAGATGTGGGACAATTAGTCGAACGTAGTCGACTTCAAAAATTTGTCGATATGAATATTTTGCGTCGACGCTTCTGTTGAAGCCCGGTTCAAAACAACCTACTCAATGAACTCCAGTCCAGTGGTGGAGGTAAATATGCACTAGAACGCTTTTCACCACTCGCGGAGACGCGTGAGTTTAAAACAGAAGAAGAAGAATTCATAACAATGGCAAACTGTAGCGGGAGCACCAAGGGATAAACAGCAAAAAAAACATGTCTACGGTCTTCAAAAGTGTGGGAATGTTTTTACCCTTAACTCTTCTAATAATGCGGTTGTTTGCTGACTATGCAGATTTACTTTGGCGGACCACAGCAATACAACAGCAATGCACGAGCATTTGAAACGAAAAAACCCTGGAGCACTGTTTCACCATGGCAGCAAAACTCCATACACGCTATTGATTTTCCCCCGCCCTGAAATGTTCGTTTATCAAGCAGTCGCAGTTGTAAACCAAAGATAAACACTACGTTAGACAGTTGTTGTCCAGTTATTGACTCCGTTCAATAGAGAGTCACACAGACAGACACGCAGGCGCGTGTATGTACATTCCCATGCTAGAAAAAGACCCTGAACGCACCAGTGTAACTGCGGCTCCAACTGACGTGTGTGGATCAACAACACGAGGAGAGAACATGGAAACACGACAGAAAGGCAGCCTTTGGTTGAGAAGAAATGTAGGACAACATCTACATCTTTCTGCAGTGCTTTCAAACGCGTGCTCCTCATATCACCGATCCACACACGCCGCTCACTAACTGCAGGCACGTAACTGGTGCGTTCAAGGTGTCCCTCCAGCATAGGAATTTACACACACGATCAACAACAAAGGGCTTGTGAAGCTTGTGGGGAGCTACGGTGGAGCTGTGAAGTACTCTGCCTGGCGGGGTGCCAACATTCAGGGTGAAATGCTCGCTATGTCGTCATTCCAAGGGAGGTTAAAACATTGCGTGTTTTATCGCCTATACTTACACAAATGTAAGTATATGCGATGCAATGCCTACTTGCATGCAGGCATTGCAGAGTTAAAGTAGCAATTATTAGTTATGATGCTACTTTGTTGCTTTCTGTATCTGCATCAGTAACCACCTAAATTGTACAAGGCCCTCATTTCAAGTTGTGCTTTTGCTGCTGGTTCCATCAGTTTTAGATAGTGTTATTATTTTAGGCCAACTTGTCCTAATTAGGTCTTGATGTTTTTCTCCCTGCCTGACAGTTAAAAGAGCGCAAACTACAATTATGGATGAGCTGGATGATCTCACAGTAACTGTCTTGAATGGAATGTCATGTTTATATGTTAAAAAACGTCATATTATTTGTCAGCTAATTAAATTAGATAAAAATGAGTGTACATATTGACACCAAATATATTTATTTCATTGTGTTTATATGTTGTACATGGACAATAGATAAAATTACAAGAACACAAAACCAAAACTTTGCCCAGCTAAGTTAAGGGTTGTAAATGTAATAATGTGTTTATTTGACTATCTGTATAACTGCCAACATAGATGAGGCCTTGCTCCACACCCTCAGTCGTGACGACTTGAGAGACCTTCTTCCTGGACCAGAAAACTTTCTCAGTAGGAAACAACTATGGGCTCTTATTAGCATCGTAATTTGTTAATTAATTTCTTTGTTTAGGATGAAAATCCTACCCTAGCAGCTAAAGCTGGCAAAGCAGGAACTGTACATTCACCTAGAGGGGCGTCACCAGTTACTCCCCACACATCAACTACTTTTGTGAAGAAACGCCCAAAGAAGACCCTACAACTTCCCAGTCCACCAGAATATTCGGTCTACACAGACAGTGAGTTGGAGCAAGCTCGTAAACACTACTTTGAGATGGTCCAAACTGGCAGAAAGGGAGAATGTGTGATGTCCAAAGAGCTGAGATGCAGGCTAGTGAGGAACACTGTCACCAGTATGATTTCTATCTTGAGAGCAAGCCAGTAGGGAGAGGAGGTCAGGTACCCTTCCAAGCATCACTGCAATGGCTAGAAGAAGACTTGTGGAGTACTATCCCGTGCTGCAGGATAAAGGCAACACTGTAAAACATGTAAGTGACTAAAATGTGTGGTATATTTTTTCTTAAGATTATATTAGAAGCCTAATTTAAATGTATTGTATTAAGATTGATGTTGTTTATCTGTGACTCTCAAAAAGTAAATATATTTGTCTGATATATATTGCAGAATATCAAGTCCATGGGGACATGGAATGTCACCTCGCTGGGGGGAAAAGAACCTGAGCTTATGCGGGAGGTGGAGCGGAACCGACTAGAAATAGTCGGGCTCACCTCCACGCACAGTCTGGGCTCTGGAACCCAACTCCTTGAGAGAGGCTGGACTCTCTATTACTCTGGAGTTGCCAAGTGTGAGAGGCGGCGAGCTGGTGTGGGCTATATTATAGCTCCCCAGCTCAGCCGCCATGTGTTGGAGTTCTCTCCACCTTCGGGGGGGGGTTAGGTCTCTCACTATTGTTTCGGCTTACGGGCCAAACAGCAGTGCAGAGTACCCGGCCTTTTTGGAATCCCTGAAGGAGTACTGGAAAGTGCTCCAACCGGAGACTCCGTAGTTCTGTTGGGAGACTTCAACGCCCACGTGGGCAATGACAGTGTGACCTGGAGAGGCGTGATTGGGAGGAATGGCCTCCCCGATCTGAACCCGAGTGGTGTTTTGTTACTGGACTTCTGTGCTAGTCACAATTTGTGCACCATCAGTGCATGTGGCACCAGGACACCTTAGGCCGGAGCTCAATTATCGACTTTGTGGTCATGTCATCTGGCCTCCGACCGTATGTCTTGGACACTCGGGTGAAGAGAGGGGCTGAGCTGTCAACTGATCACCACCTGGTGGTGAGTTGGATCCACTGGCAGGGGAGAAAGCTGGACAGACTTGGCAGACCCAAGCGCGTTGTGAGGGTCTACTGGGAACACCTGGCGGAATCACCTGTCAGGGAAGTCTTCAACTCCCACCTCCGGGAGAGCTTTGACCAGATCCCGAGGGAAGCTGGAGATATTGAGTCAGAGTGGACCATGTTCTCCACTTCCATTGTGGACACGGCTGTTCGAAGTTGCGGCCGTAAGGTCTCCGGTGCCTGTCGCGGCGGCAATCTCCGAACCCTGTGGTAGACACACCGGAAGTAAGGGATGCTGTCAAGCTGAAGAAGGAGTCCTATCGAGCCTGGTTGGTTCGAGGGACTCCTGAGGAAGCTGACGGGTACCGACAGGCCAAGCGTCGGCAGCTCGAGCAGTCGCAGAAGCAAAAACTCGGGTCTGGGAAAAGTTCGGGGCGGCCATGGAGGAGGACTACCGGTTGGCCACGAAGAAATTCTGGCAAACCATCCGGCGCCTCAGGAGGGGGAAGCAGTACTCCGCCAACACTGTTTACAGTGGAGGTGAGGAGCTGTTGACCTCTACTGGGGACATTGTTGGGCGGTGGAAGGAATACTTTGAGGATCTCCTCAATCCCACTGACACGTCTTCCCTAGAGGAAGCAGAGGTTGGGGACTCAGAGGTCGACTCATCCATTACCCAAGCCAAAGTCACTGAGGTAGTTAGGAAGCTGCCCAGTGTCAAGGCACCGGGAGTGGATGAGATCCGACCTGAGTACCTAAAGTCTCTGGATGCTGTAGGGCTGTCCTGGTTGACACAACTCTGCAGCATTGCGTGGCAGTTGGGGACAGTGCCTCTGGACTGGTTTTCGTCCTGGCCGTGGAACACTGGACCAGCTCTATACCCTTCGCAGGGTGCTCGAGGGTTCATGGGAGTTTGCTCAACCAGTCCACATGTTTTTTTGTGGACTTGGAGAAGGCTTTCGACCGTGTCCCTCGTGGCATTCTGTGGGGGGTGCTCCGGGAGTATGGGGTCGGGGGCCCTTTGTTAAGGGCCGTGCGGTCCCTGTACGACCGGAGCAGGAGCTTAATTCGCATTGCCGGCAGTAAGTCAGACTTGTTCCCAGTGCATGTTGGACTCCGGCAGGGCTCCCCTTTGTCACTGGTTCTGTTCATTATTTTTATGGACAGAATTTCTATGCGCAGCCAGGGGCCGGAGGTGGTCCGGTTCGGGAGCAGTTGGATTTCATCCCTGCTCTTTGCAGATGGTGTGGTCTTGATGGCTCCTTTGAACCAGGAACTCCAGAATATGCTGGGGCGGTTTGCAGCTGAGTGCGAAGTAGCTGGGATGAGCATCAGCACCTCTAAGTCCAAGGCCATGGTTCTCGACTGGAAAAAGGTGGCTTGTCCCCTCCGGGTCAGTGGAGAGATCCTGCCTCAGGTGGAGGAGTTTAAGTATCTTGGGGTCTTGTTCACGAGTGAGGGAAGGATGGAGCGTGAGATTGACAGGCGGATCGGGGCAGCGGCCAGCAGTAATGCGGTCGTTGTATCGGTCTATTGTGGTGAAGAAGGAGCTGAGCCGAAAGGCAAAGCTCTCGATTTACCGGTCAATCTACGTTCCTACCCTCACCTATGGTCATGAACTTTGGGTTATGACAAGCGGCTGAAATTAGTTTTCTCCGCAGGGTGGCGGAGCGCTTCATTAGAGATAGGGTAAGGAGCTCTGTCACCCGGGAGGAGCTCGGAGTAGAGCCGATGATCCGCCACATCGAGAGGAGCCAGCTGAGGTGGCTCGGGCATCTTTATCGGATGGCCCCTGGACGCCTCCCTCGAGAGGTGTTCCGGGCATGTCCCACCGGGAGGAGACCCAGAAGAAGACCCAGGACACGTTGAGTGACTACGTCGCTTGGCTGGCCTGGGAACGCCTTGGGGTCCTGCGAGAGGGAGGTCTGGGCGTCCCTTCTCAGACTGCTGCCCCCACGACCCGGCCCCGGATAAGCGGAAGAAGATGGATGGATGGATGGAGTAAGAATTAGACTGAATGGTTTTAGTCCATAACTGGGTCAACAAGAGTACATGAACAAAAGCATTTCAGCAATAAAAAAACAAATAAATGAAGTTAGAGTGTATATGACTGAAATTAAATAATCATTCAGTTTTCTTTGCACATTAATTTATGTTTATCTAATATAAATGATGAACTTAGGATAACAAATCCACTGTCTTATATAATCTATTTGACTATAATGCTTCTTCTCCAACATAATAAACCATAGAGGACAAAATACTATAAACAGGAACTGATTCCCTGTGAAAACTATATTTTAATGCATTTTCTATGTGCTTTATACTTTAACATTGTTTAACTCTTCATTCCTCAGCCTGTACACGAAGCATAGTCTAATATTAGCCAATGAGAAAATAAACAGGGCTTACTAACCTGGTATTTGACATATAAACAGACATTTAATAATCATGGTAAGAATGGGTAACTTTGTTTGAACTAATAATTGATTTGTTGTATTGTAGTGCCTATCGCCCTATGTCTGCTGAGATAGGCACAGCAACCCCCGCGACCCTCTGGTGGAGGATAAAGTGGTAGATAATGGATGGATGGATGGATGGATGGTATTGTAGCGGAATCTGCCATAGCGCTCTACACGGCACTTCCCACACTTTCCATCACCAGCTGCACCACCCAAAAAGCTGGGACATGCCAGTGAGGCATTGCTCCATGTCCTTCAGGTGAGAGTTTGTTCACATTTTGTCGTATTCATCACACAATGTCTATATACGAATATGTCTTGACTAGTCTATCGTGTCTAACAAGTGTGTGGTCTAAACACTTTAACAATGTCTGTACTTGCAGATAAATTAATGCACACAGTGGTTTTCAACATTTTCAACTGTAGAACCGGTCTAGTAATTGTATTTTTTTCAATTCCCTTTTGCTTTAGCCAACAGAAGATCCCACCATCTTCCTCCAGAAGAGATCTCTCTCCAGCCCCGTTTTGCTCTTTGATGGGTCCTGCTGTGTTGTTGCCATTGGAACTCCGTACACCACATTTCCAAAGGAAAATCTCAGTGAAGGTCTGCTTTATCTGATTGCTTACTACTACATCATGCATCTTACTTATCCAAAGTGTGTGGCCACCCTTCTGTCTGTCATTCAGAAATATTACAAGACGCTACAGCTTCATATAAAAGAGCCATGGCAGAATGGATGGATTTTATTGGGAAGTAGGTTGCTCAGGATGGCAATACTTGTTTGTTTGGGGTATTGTATGTTCCACTAGCTTTTGAGGATGTCCCTTCCAAAGTTTTAAGGTAGAAAATCTATGTTGAATCAAAAAAAATCATCTTGTTTGTTGCGGTCAGAATTCGCTGAGTTTTCGGTTGATAGTTCCTGCTTGGTGCTGAGTTAATTGTGTGAATTGAGATGAGAAGAGCTTTGAGTAAAAGCCATGCCTAATGCTAGCTGCTAGCCGCTACAGTAACTGCTTAGGTGAATTGGTATTGACTTGAGCTAACGGTTAGCATTGTGTGACAATACAGAAAAATACTAAGCTACCGTGTGCGTCGTGTGTGTACCTTACCTTACCATTTTACCAATTGATGGTAAAAGGTTTAATGTAAGTTATTTGTGAGGATTTTCAGTTGTATTGCAGTATTGCAGTGTATTACTGGTAAAGTGAAACCTTCAGAGAGATGAAATATATGAATATATATATTTTTTGGGGGGAAAGGTAATTTGAGTTAATATAGGTCATTTTTATGTTATCTATTTTGACAAAGAATTTATGGCCTGTATAATTACATTTTATTGAAACAAATGTGGCCTGTTCCATAGGTTAGTTTTTTTTAGTTGGATATGATTTGGTGGAGATTTGATGTTGGAAGAGGACATCATTGCCACCAGGAGTCGACTTCAGAGTGGAGTGGCGAGCACACCATGTAAAACATGTAAAAAGCCCAAATGGCTGCTAACTTTGGTGTAAAAGAAGTAATAGTGGGGGTAGAGGTTTATTTCAGGGCTGCTGTATTGCACTGCATTTGATTTAGCTCCCAACAGAATCTAATTATAGATTAAAGTATTCACATAACTTCAAACCCCTGTGTGATGCTTTGCCAAAATCTGACTTTTCAAGCTTGTGTACACTTAAATGTTGGCTGTAAAAAAGTTTGTGTGTCTCTTCAAAGAGAAATCACATCTGTAGAAACACTTAAATCACTCCTGTACTCCACTTCACTCACTGTCTGCATGTTCCAATTTGTCATTTGTCACAAATGATGATTAAATGTGCGGTTTTACATCTCTATGGTCACAAATGTCTACTCTGCTCTTTCCCTCATCAAACTGAATTGTCTTGGTCTTAAAAGACACAAGACAGAAGAGAATTATAGGGAATCATTTCCTCCCTGTGTGCTGTGTGATACTTGGGATACTTGCAAATTATGTGTTTCGCATCATTTGACTCACAGTATGGCAAATTTGGAAAATTAAAACAGATTTTTTTTTTACAACTCAGTGAAATACTGAGGGAGGCAAGCACATTAAAAAAAATAAAATAAAATACTACTGCTGTTCTAGCAATACAATGCCACATGCAAATCAGTGAAGTATTTAAAAACAAAACTCCTCAGTTCAGCTGAGCTCACTAGCCTGGACTGCAGTGACACAGACTCTGCATCAGAAACTGAGAGAGAGAATGAAGACCTGCTGGAGCCACTGCCAGCTCTGGATGACGAGAATCTGAGAGGCCTCTCCCTACAAGAATTACAAGAGAAGAGTGAAGAGACCTTCTCCAAACTGAGGAAGCAAATAACACAAGAGAAGTGTCTGAACCTTGATTACATCACTAAAAAGCAGGCACAATCCCAGGCTTGGCAAACACATAGAATAGGACGAATAACCAGCACCACTTTACATAGGGTTTGAACCGTGAGAGGTGAAACAGCCAAAAGAAACTTAGTTAAACAGATAATGAACTATGACCACAAAGACTTGTCCGGTGTAGATGCAATAAACTGGGGAAGAAAAATGGAGCCCACAACCAGAAAACACTACACTGAAGCAATTAAATCACATTACCGAAATTTCTATGCGGAACTCTGCGGTTTCGTTGTGCGTCTGTAACTGTAACTGTGACTGTTGTGGGAAAGGAACGGTAGAGATCAAGTGCCCATAAGGGAGATGTAAAGATTTGGCACAGTGAACAAAGATTAATGTGAATAAGTGGAATGGAAACAGATTTAATGAATGAAAGAGAATGTTTCATTCATTAAATCTTATGCTGTTTCCATCCTTGTCTGGTTTAGTTTGCTACGGTACAGTACAGTTTGTAATGTAAGTCCTGGGTCAGGCTTGTGTTTCGACTGAGAACAATACCTTTACTTGGTAGACAGGGTGTGGTCTGTGCCTGATGACCATGTTAGAGATTTACGTAGAGTGATAATAACGAACAAGGACATGGAACACGACACAACACGCAACAACACAACTGACAACAATGGAGGAGATCCAGCAGCTTCCCCCTGCTTGACAAGACATCAACCTTTGAGAATAGACTGTGGGCATTTGCATTTGGATTTTAACACTGATAGCTTTTCTGTCGCTCCAATCAGCTGGTGCTATCGGACAGTCAGCTGATCAGACAGAAGCAGCAAGTGCACGACCAAAAAGTGCTCAGCATCTCTGGGAACTCATTCAAGACTGTTGGAAAACCTTTCAGGTGACTACCTCATGAAGCTCATCGGGAAATTGCCAAGAGTGTGCAAAGCCGTAATCAAAGCAAAGGGTGGATACTTTCAGGAATCTAAAATATGAAACATATTATTTCACACATTTTTGTTTCGTACAAAATACGTGTTCATTCATGGTTTTGATGGCTTCAGTGAGAATCTACCATGTAAATAGTCATGAAAATAAAAAAAAATTAAGATGAGGGGAGTCTAAACTTTTGTTAGGAAGGCAGAACACAGCTGGACCCAAATGCAGAGACCGGAGTGACAATTGAAGGTTTTAAGAGTCTTTATTTAACTCTCTTGAATCCAAAACAAAAGTGTAGCACTAAGGCTAGACAAAGAAACAACAAAAAGCGTAGCACTTGAACTAGAAGATCAAAATACGAGACAGACTTGACTTGGGTTTTTCGGTTGACACAGAGTGAGGGAACTGGGGACACTATACAGGGAAGAGGAATCAAGGGCAGGTGTGAGTGATTACTTAGGGATCACCAGGTGAAGTGCATGAGAGAATTATGGGAGATGTGTCAAGGGCGACGGGGTGACAATGTAACAGGAAGACATTACCAAAATAAAAGGGGGAAGTGAAAATCAAACCCAACACCAAAAAGGTGACATGAACTTAACGTGACTCTAAACCAACTAACACAAACGGACTACACAAACAAAAAACACTAACTGATGCCTCGTGACAACTTTTGACTGGTAGTGAATCTATAAGAAGGATCTTGCACTCTCTATTTACATCATCAAGTTGTGAAAGTTGTGCCACCTGCAAACTGCTTACTACTGAACTAACACCCACTATGACACATGATGCAGATTTTCTTTCACCGAAAAATCTGGTTACAATTTGTGATACATTCTAGCAGAAACCTAGCAATAGACTTGTATGTAGTTCTATGCATGAAGCACTAGCTACCCAACTTTTAAAACAAAACTTTATGGATTAAAACTTGTAATCATGAAAAGATAGCCTGCTTGCCGGATTAGCCAGATTCCTCTGTACTTTTGGTGTACAGAGGAGTGTATTATCCTTGTACAGTAAAGCATGTATTGTGTTGACCGTTCAAGGGACTACAAGTGTAAATTAGCTATTTTGCTACATTTTAAGTTTAAATAAAAATGTTAAATATGCAGTGTCACAAACTAGTGACTTGTAAAGCATGACGTTGTCAGTACAACCTTTCCCCGCAGCAAGTTGGCATGACAATGAGGGTTAGTGCCCAGTGCCCATTCCACTAACTTGACATGGAAATGAGCAGTAGTCTATGTGCGCCCTCACATGATTGTGCCCTGGGCGGTCGCCCACATTGCCCATAGCAAAAACCAACTAGCTCTTGTGGCCTGATCACGAAGTGCTTGGTAGGTGAATGTGTCAGGCCTCCTTTGCTTGCTTGCTAAAGAGTGATAAGAAGCTAAACAGATACACAGGGTTGGCCATCCATCAATTACTGGCTAACATGGTGTAGAGCCTTTGTCTGCAATTCTGAGAGCTTTGCAGATTTCCATAAACTAACTGCATTTATTAAATTTAACAATTATCACGAAAGGAGGCAAATACAAACATTTTAACATTCCTTGGCAGAACAACGTACAGTGTCTCGACATAATACCAATAGTTTTTCCATTAGCTGGGGACATGCCAATCCTTACAAACTGGACCTTAAACACATTTCAAAAGTTCTGAACAATGGTGTATTCTACCCCATGTAAGTCTATCCTACGTCTCTCTTCTCTTAACATCTCAACTGTCTTGTTTGCTTGGTGCTCAGCCAAACTTTAATTCCTCCTTCCCACTCATTACCTAAATCCCAGTCCACCTCCAGTCATTCAAGGATTGAATACTCAGTGAGGACAGTGACTGTCTGTTCTCTTTCTGAAAAGCCTTTCTTTTCAGTTTGCCCTACAGTTAGATAGAGAGAGCAAGTGACAATGAGTCAGTAAACAGATTTTTATACAGCCAGAATTATTCATAAACAACTAACATAGTCTCAATCATGAATATTCATACACCAGCAACTTTATCTGCTACTTGGAAGCTTTTAAGAGGTGGTCCATTTATATCAGATATGAACTGCTGGGAAGGAATGCATTAGAATATACAAAGCATTAGTGCCAAACTGCTTCCATATGAATTTACATGAGTTTGTTATGGATAAACAGTGATTTTGTTATAAAACTACGGTACTTATGGGTATACTCACAGAGTGACCAAATCTTAAAAAGAATAACATCTTTTCAAAATGTAAAATAGATCAGGTTACAAGCCACAGTAGAAAAAGAGGGATACTCAATTTCCAGTCAAAACTGGATTTTAGAACAGAGTGAAAGGTTAACGGCAGTCATGGAAAACTTAAACTGATCTTTAAATTTGTGTAGATCTTGTGGTCAGCTAAGCCAAAGTCTCAGGTCCAACTGCTGGGTATCAGTATCGTGTTTTTATCACACAACTCTCCCATTTCCTTGCACTTTTTTGTTAGATTTTGTTCTCCTCCTCCCTGGCTGTATAATATTGTGGCTTTTGGAATCTGTGTTGCTATTGTGGTTCATACAATAGATGGCTCCTGCAGATATTCATCATGCTGTGGTCTCCCTGTCTGCAGAGCCATCTCTTCACTGGCTCAGTGAATGGGCAGTGAGCTGTAACCCAATCCCCATCTCCTCCCAACATACCTGAATAATAACATGCATGTGCAGGGAAATGACGACAGGTCATGGGGCTCTGACCCTCCAGAGTCATGACCTCAGTGTGACTTCAACTTAAGATCTAAACATAACCTATGGAGTTGGCTTGTGAAAAACATCCCTGACATGAAGACGCTTGAGCCTATCAAGCCCTCCAATGCATGTCGGCTTTGGCTTTCCAATTACTGGAGGGTGAGGCTCTATCATTCTGGATGTTTCTCAAATCAAGTAGCTGTTGGTTCCTGTGTCCCAAGGTAAATGGTCTGTATATAGCTCTTTTGTAGTCTTGATGACCACTCAAAGCCATTTTACTTTACATTAATTATCGTTTTACATACACCCATTCACTCACACACTCACACAGTGCAAGCGCATCTGTGTGCAGCACATTTTCTATCACACATCTTTCATACCAATTCACAAGCTGGTGGCACAGTTGTCAGAAGCAATGTGAGGTTAAATGTCTAAGCCAAGTACACATCGACATGTAGAGTAGCGAAGCTGGGAATCGAACAGTTGTGGCTTCCCAGATTTCACATTTTCACCACATCTAAAGTTTCTCTGATCCACAGGAGCAGCACATTGGAGTGTATAACACATCATTTTCTGCTGCCAGTAGGTGGCGTTATTACTGAGTCAATATTCACATACACTATCAGTGAAAAGTTTGGACACACTACCATTGAAGTAAGTGGAAAGGTGTGTCCAAACTTTTGACTGGAAGTGTACATGTCTCCTCTAGACATGACTGAACAATCACACCAATTTTCAGGCAGTGAAAGTGACACAGCCAAAAAAAGCAATTGTGTTATTTGCTGTAGGAGAAATGTCTGTGGTGTTTGGTATTTTTAGTCTAAATGCCTTGAAATAACTTACAGATCATTGAAATATGGGAAGTTGGGTCTGACTACAAAGCCTTGTTTTTTTAGCGACATCTTGAAACTTTTAGGAGTAAAAAAAAATCAACTCTTTGAAGGAAACCTTAATAATAATTTTTAAAAATCCATTGTTATATTTTAAGCAAGGAGAGAATGATGTAATCACAAGGCTGACAATTATATAATTGTGTTGACAACGACACCTTGAACTGCAATTACCCCACTTTAAAAGACTGATTAATGACTCACTAAGTTGACTCTCTAAGTTTCCTTCTGTGCTGTGACTAATGATGACCCAAGCTTCCAGTGTCTCCTTGGCTCCAGCCAGTGTGAACTCTGACCTCTGTGACGTCATGGTTAACAGCGTGTCGATAACAGCTGCTGGTAAAGATATTTATTACTAATCAATTGCAGTTTGAGGGTTTTCCAATTCATCATGAGAGAGGTGACAGATGATTTGTTTCATACCAAGATATAACAAGAACTATGAACATTATTTAGTAATATATACTTATTATTCAGGGCACTGAGCAGAAATCACATCGCCGCCGCAGGCCTTAGGAATGCTTTGTTTTAATTAAACATTTGGATTTCCCCTAGGCTGCACCAGTCCTAAGTCAGCTGCTAAGCGCCAGCCCAGGCGACCTGCCCCAACGAGGGTCCCGACAGGAGCCGAAGCTGGGGAGATCCGCGAGAAGGGCCCAGCGCGCGTCCAGAGTCACCACCACCATACATGTACCTGGTCCCCCACCCCCACCACTCTAAGTGGTGTCGGACACACGACCCCCGCAGTCCGCGACACCGAGAGCTGACGTACCTGGCCCGACACAGGATAAGACGTTTTAAAAATAAATAAACGGATTTCATATGGCCATACGAGTGCATCTTAGGGCATCTCTGATTCTAGAATGCTCACGTGAATATACTACATCCGCGTGGCGCCAATAGCACACCTCGCTTGGTGTGAATTCCAATTTTTATTGAGGTATGTTGTTGGCCACAATACAAGCCTTTTCTGTAAATTAGTAATTTTGTAGTTTTTTTTCTTTGTAAATGTGTGGTTTTGAGTAATTTTTTACCATTAAGTTAACTATGCACTATTGGTTTCAATGCCAATCGCGCTTGTTTTGTGACGCAATTTCCCTTCTCGAGCACTCTTCTCACTTTTTTCACCAGTTTACATGCCTGTATTTGAGATTTTAAATATTTTGAAGAGTTCTATATTTGTTTAAGTGTCGTCTGTTTGAACCCCACATCTGCAGTAATAAGTTCATATTACTTAATAATGTTTATGGTAACTTTGGTACATCTTGTCATTTTCCACTGTCTTTGTTATATCTTGGTATTATATTAAACATTCATTTTTGTGTGGTACAGTTGCTTCTCTGCAATTACTTATGGCTCTATGGCCACATATACAATTGCAATAAACCAGACGGGACTTAAAGGAAACGAAACACAAATAAATATTAACAAAATAATTACTTATTTTGTGAGTATCACACATGGAAACAAGCATGGCTTTCTTTTACAGTACAGTTTCACTCACTGAGTAAATTACCATGTATTACATAGTAATCAGAACCTACATAGTAGACAAATAAGTTTGTCTTTATTTTACAGTGAGGTGAGTTATCTATTACAAATTATATATGTAAGAACATACTCCAAATGTCCCTAAGTAGACTTGTGAACGCTTTTGCCATGGCTGGACACATATTATAAAAATGAAGAACACCATCATCATTACCAGTCCTTGCTTACTGTTTATTATTTCCAATTTCTAATATTTAATAACCATGATAGTTTTATTACCAGCCCTGCACTGTAATTGTTGAGTGGCCTTGGACACGTGTAGATTGTGAACCAGTTTAAAGGGACACTGTGTAGTATTTATGGGTTTATATGACCCAAAATCCACTTTTTTATACATATTATGTGCTCCTGCATTGTCTAGTCGCTGTATAATAGTTTTTGTTTCATTTTCGTAGTGTTTCAAAAAGTCATGTAAAATAACATGGTCGCGGGCCGTGGTTGCATAGCCACTGTTAGCAGAGAGACACCATGTTTCTACGGGAGCCTGTAAGGACAAACGCGAGAGAACAAATCAAGCGTCTCTTTACTTGTAGCTGAAGTCCCGCCTCCTCTCTCTCCGCTTCGTCTGCTACGGCCGCGGTAGCTCCGCCCTCTCCCTCACCTCATGAACCTCATCTGCTGACACGGAGAAAGACGACGAGGACGACATTTGACCTGCTGAGGACACCATAGCGCTCAGGGAAGGGAGGGGTCGAGCAGAGGAGCAGTTCTTTGTTGTAAATTTCAGCCTCTCCTCTAGATGGCACTATAAACTACTTACTTCAACTTTAAAGATGGATGAGGTCGGCATGCGCTGTTAATATGCATTTGTGATTCCACCATGTTCCCAGCCTGAAATTTCACCTACAGGTAGGACCTGGCATCATTTTGAATAATCAAAACTATATTTTGTATTTTGCCACCTGTACTCTAAAATGGAATAGCCTCATCAAAAAAAAGTACTGGAACCTGATTTATTGGCAAATTAATTGAGCATTTTTATTCAAGTCTCCGTCCTCCATCATGATTTAATGTTTTTCTCCATAAGTCACATTCTCGCAGAGAGCATAGCTATGAGCAGTTTGCTGTCCTTCATGAAGGAAAATGAGGGTACATGCTTGTAAAATGTTGTGTCTTGACAAACAACGGGACAGTCGTTTTAAGGAGTAATCGATCAGTGCTTCTTTTTTCTCCCCTGCTAACCTGTGCATTAGAGACATCTTGTCCTGAATAAAATATAATCAGCACATTTTCCACAGAGCTTTGTCAGGGGCTGAGCTCCTGTCAGCAGTTCGTTATGTCAACTTATGACTGTGAAAGAGAAAAAAAAAAAGTTTTCCTCTCTTTTATTGTGCATTAATTCCATAATTGTATAATTCTACTTGTGGTGTCTGTATTATCTATTTAACAGACAGCCACGTTTCAACAGTAAATGTGTGTTTTTATGGACGTCTAATAGACACAGTGCTGAATTTGAAACTGTGAACTTGCAATGGGGTTTAACAGAAATACCAGATGCAGCCAAGTGTTCAGCCGGTGCCTCACGCGATGTCAAGCATCTGGTATGCTGCTACGGTCCCAGGAGACAATGACGGTGTGTGTGTGTGTGAGGGAGAGAGAGAGAGAGAGTTTAGCTGTGCATGGAGCTTGAAAGTAAAACCAGTGGTTGTATAACTCTGCTGACCAACACTTTCAGTCCATTTTTTTCAGACTCATATAACATGTGCATGTTGACTTCAAAGGAATTTAATGTTCACAAGAGCGAGGCCACCACAAACTTGATCTTTGTCCAGCCAAATTCAAGCAGTTAAAAGGTCCAGTGTGTAAGAATAAGAGACATCTAATGGTGAGACGGCAGATTCTCCTCTCACCATTCCCTTTACTAAGCATGTCTGGAAACTGCATTACAAGATGACTGCTTCTATAAAACAAGGCCCATATCTAAAGGCTCTGCAAACCAAACAACTTACATTTAGATAATGATATACATATATATATGCAAGAGCACTCAGAGGGCATAAAGCTCGACCAGGGCTTTAACACTTTGTCATGTGCGTATTATGAACTGGCACTGGTCAACAGAACTGATACATGGCAGCATACATGGTTACCAATATCGGACCAAATGGATTCTAAACAGTGCTGTATGCTTGTATGCTTGTTTTATGTCATGTTTGTCATATGTCTTTAATACCTCACTACGTCAGATGTATTTGCATTATATAGACTGTATTTGTGAGCTGTTCTATCTGTGGCTGGCTGTTCTGTTGACAAAATGCAGCCACCCAATTGGTGTAGAATGATCAAGTGACGAACCGTGGCACTACTTTTGACCGAGATCTTATTACGCCATGAAGGGACTAGTTCAGCAAAAGACAAAGTGGCAAGAAGAATTGACTGGAATTTTAGCGAATAACTTTTTCTTGGTGAATTAGTGTGACTCGTTCTTTTTTATGAGCTTTAGATTATATAGTTCCACGCCTGTGAAGTGGAATGCCTTTTCTAAAGGACTTTTTGAGGTTCACCTTGCGGCCTACATGTTGACGGTTCAAGTTCAAGTTTCGAGAGCTTATTCAACAGAAATAATGAAGAGTAATTTAAAGTTGGCTGAGCAGGGGGAAGAGGCAGTGAAGTGGGTTTCCAGGCTGAGAGGTGAGGTGTGGTTACAAAGCAGGCAAAAGGAAAAAAGGAAAAAGGGTGTAACTATGGATGACATAAAACAGATTAAATCCAACACTAACTGGAGTTGGCTGGATGCAGAATGATCTGGTCTAGACTGGTGCAGAGAGCTGGGTATTAGAGCAGAACAGGAATGGAGTATGGATGAGATGAACTGCAGGTGAGTTGTTAAGGAGGGACTTCAGAATCCAGGCCAACCATGGCCAGACACAGAAGACAAACATAGGAGAACAATACCTAATCATGACAATTACCATCTTACATAAGCATGACAAAATTAATCCTAATCTGTTAAAATGTCATTGAGATGTACACATCTGAACTTGGTACATGGGACTGCCATGTTACATTTAAATTGCCACCAAATCCACAATTTGATTAAGATCCAAATGAAATGACGGTTAACGGGAGAGCTGCATATTATTATTCATCCATCCATCTTCTACCGCCTATTCCTCCACATGCGGTTCCTGGGGGGTGCTGTGCCAATCTCAGATAACATAGGGTAATAGGCAGGGTACACCCTGGACAGACTGCCAGTCCATTGCTGGGCTGCATATTTTTCATAAGTGGGAAGATTCTTTCACAATTTTAATTGGAATATTTTTGGTTGAAAACCTCCAAAAAATTGATAACCCATAAAAAACTGTAGATAAGCACATGCTAATTAAAACATAACTTTTTTGGCAGATGTAACAAACACACATATTACATTTATGCTAATAAAAATTTCAATAACTGTTACACACCCATTGTCATCAAAGTCTCTTTTCCCACTTGGGGAAATTTGATTGTATTCAGACAAAGGACACATTTTATATAACAAGCACATAACGCAACACAACAAGACAGACAATACAATACATGCAAATACAAGATCACTCAAAATGAAGGCTGAGGCAAAAAGCAGTTCACTGCCAAAATGCTGAACAAAAACAGCTGATTGTAACAATACACAACAAACTGAAACAAGCAGTTCCCAAACAAATGACAGAGGCTGCATTCATAGAATATCTGTTTGTCCTGTGAACAGGACAGGACAATTTGTAGCTGTGTCACCGGTCCAAGTGGATATTTCAATTTTGAAACAGCTCTCTCAATACATTCTTGGGATATCATTCTCATATAAAAAGACTCACAGACAACTTGAAAAACATGAGGCCTCCAGCCACAGTGACATAAAAACACACAGCTTATCCCCTAAAGCCACTGAGAGGAATGTAAAGTCTACAGCAGGGGTCTCAAGCCCGATGACCTGGGGGCCACTGAGTGTCTCATCTGGTCAGGAGGGACTTGGTCAAGTGAAAGTCCAACTGTGTGGGAAAAAAAAATTTTTTCACTAGTGGTGGTGGATCTGACCTAAAAATAGTTTTTATATTTCATCATTATCTCGCAATAAGGATATTGGTCAAGATATCTGACAGAATTTTTAAATAAATGTTACATTTATATTGCTATGGATGTATACAATTACATGACTAAAGGGCCAAACGTTTAATCAATCGAGCCTGTTTACAACAACAAACCTGATGAGTTTTTAAAAAAATAAATAAATGAGTGTATTAATTAATGCTGTGTACATGGAAAATAAATTACAGTGGCTGTTTTGTTGCTGACATTTTGAAATGTTCTCTGTTATGCTGACACTGCAGAATCGCTCAACTTTGTCCAGGGATTTCTTTCTACTCAACTTTTCTTTAGGAGTGAATGATATACAGGTGCAAGTATATAGTTTATTTGAAGCGAAATGTGATCATTAACAGTCATAGCAGCAGAACCTCTGTAGCTTGTGTAAGCATCTACAGAGTGTGACGAGCCTGATTACACAATCACTGCAATTGTAAATACATTTTAAATCAAATGACACATTTCACTTTATGTCAGAGCATGAATAACAGTGGAAAGCCTGTGTTGACAGCAGCTTTGATTAAACATCCTTGGAAAACACATCTGAAATGCAGTTTAAATGCTTTTGGTGAAAACATTCCATGAGGCATTGAGCTTGCAACACCAACAACAATGGTTTGGCTGAGACGGAGATACTTGTGTGCTAGTTAAAGGTCCCCTATTGTGAAAAATCTACTTTTTTATCTTTTAGTACTGATATTTGGGACTCAGTGGGCCATACCAGTCCCCAAAATGTGAAAAAACAAGACTCAGTCATGTTTTAGTGGTTCCACTTTGTGTAAGTATAGGCGATAAAACACGCGATGTTTACACCTCCCGACCAAGTGACGACAGTGCGGACATTTCACCGTGAATGTTGGCACCCCACCAGGCAGAGTACTTCACAGAGTACTTCACAGAGTACTTCACAGAGTACTTCACAGAGTACTTCACAGCTCCACCGTAGCTCCTTTGTTGTTGATCGTGTGTGTAAATTCCTATGCTGGAGGGACACCTTGAACGCACCAGTTACGTGCCTGCAGTTAGGGAGTGACATGTGTGGATCAATAATATGAAGAGCACGCGTTTGAAAGCACTGCAGAAAGATGTAGATGTTGTCCTACATTTCTTCTCAACCAAAGGCTGCCTTTCTGTCGTGTTTCCACGTTCTCTCCTCGTGTTGTTGATCCACACGTCACTTTCAGCCGCAGTTACACTGGTGCGTTCAGGGTCTTTTTCTAGCATGGGAATTTACATACACACCGCGCCGCATGGCGCATTAATCGTTTTTCTTCGATTTTTTTATGAGAAGCCAAAATTGTGGTCACTCACACAACAGACATTACTATGGGGTATATGGAGCGAGGGTTGTGAAGATGGTGCATGACAACAGGTGATAAGTGGCGACAGTATGGCTGTGGATAGTAAGTTAGATCGACACTCCCCTGGAAGCAGTGGATGTGTATTTACCTGGGTCTCATTCACATGTAAATGATCAGGCACAAAACCGAGTGTTCTGAAAAAGGCTGTTTTGGCAGAGTTATTGAACTGCTATTGTGCTTCATCCTTATAATATTTTGACTAAAGCATGACACAGACATGTTCATTAGGGCATCAGGAACTAGTTTAACTTGGGTTAATAGGGTATAATATGGGACCTTTAAGTTCTGTTAGTATCTTGAAATGTTTAGAAAAGCACACCTTAAGCATACGGATACATTATATCTGCACACAAACAGAGAGGCATAAACAATGATTTCACATGGAGTAATGCAGTGATGTTGCCAGGTAACCAGTTGCTCAGTAGAATTCTTGCCACCAATAAATTAGAGCAGTATCAACCTTGTCCATACGCTTCAAATGAAGAGCTTGTCAGTTTGTCAGTTTGACAAATAACATGACATTTGTCAAACACACTGGTTACAGGGCTTCTGGACACCATGAGGTCCCTTTTGTTGTAAATGTTTGTCCCTTTAGTATCAACAGAAAAGAAGGATACGTTTTGGGGGGTGTGATTGACAGCAAATGTTACGCATGCTGACCTGGTAGTCCTACCCCTCACTTGGTAATGTTGGAGGTGGGAGGTGATTGCACCCTTTTCAGAGATCTAGATGCAGTTGACAAACCAGGGTGGGTTGCTACTTCAGTACATATAGGGCCTGAAAGCTTTGCACGTGCAAAAACGTGCACAGACTGGATTGCACACGCAAATTTGCGTTGATGCTGATCTACTATAGTTCTTGCCTTAATGCATATGCAATGTGCAATGTAAATATGTTATTTTAGCACGCGCAAAGTGATTTATCAAACCTGAAACTGATTGCAGTGCTTATTTTTGCATCTATATTTAGCACGTTTGAAAGGCAGGTCTTAACTGGCACAGCAGTGCGCCCACGTGGCTGCGGTTACGCACATATCCTCTGAGAAATACATAAACAAAAACACTATTTGTAAATCAGGAAATTACGCTTTTCCTGAGCGTGTTCAACTACACGTTCAGAGATGACGCACATTCAAACTCCAGAAACATCCTTTCAAAACCCCTTTTGGAAGCTGCTTCTCCTCTACATCTGGTAGTGAATGCTCTAGTCCCACTAGACAACTGGGCAGTGACTGGCACTACAATTTTAAAGTCCCTTGGAACATGCTGCCAGCTGTTGTAAGGAAGAAATTAGAAAAGCAGGAACGTCCCACAGCCAGGGAAAGGAGGGAATTTAATTTGCATTATTACAGCTGAAATTATTGCCACTTGCAGGACACCAGCGAAGAAGCACTTAAGTGAAGTCGCACGGAAGATGGTCCTAGAATATCCAAAGTCTTTCAAAGACATCATAGAAGGTGAAGTTGTTGGAAGTGGCTTTGATTCTCTGACAAAACAACTTCAGTGCAGAGTTGATAACTACAAGAGGTTTGAGACACTGGGTAAGAAGAGGATCATCCCAGATGACATCAGCACTGTATCAGAAAATAAAAAGCAACGGAAAGACTCCTATGGCTGTATTCAGTGGGAATCTGGACCTGTGAATGTGGAAGCACAGATGCAGAAGAAAAAAGACATGCAAAAAATGTTCATGGAAAATGAGAGGAATGAAAAATTAATAACAGTTAATTTCAGACACCATTGTTGGCATGAAGGCACACTTCAAACTCTTGACTGGTGTCCACATCAATGAGGGATTTGAGGAGGCCATGGCCACAAAATTGGCACGAGTCCTTGAATATTTTCAATCTCTTCCATTGGAAAAATCAAGTATAGTTGCAAAACAGAGAGCAGAGATCCAAGCTGGAGGTGGACCTTGTGGGGCTGTATTAATGGTACTTTCACACTTCAAAGAGGATCGTGCAAGAATGTTCCACATGGTGGACAGAACATGCATAGCTTTGGAGGTTGAGACAGAACACCTGCCACCCACACCATGCATTGTTGTATGTGGTCAGTGAGAGGCAATAGTATGGTTCGGCAGTGGACCTGATGGATGCTATGTTGTCCTTACTGGGCTCGGAGGATGGTGGTTTCCTTTTTCCACATATTTGAGGAAGTTGGAGTGCGCAGATTCAGAGTTGACAGCTGGAGTCTCCACCCGAAGACGCTGAGGAGACCTGTGTTTCTTCCGCTTCGATGGCAAGGCTTGGTGTGATGCAAAACACGTAATTTTACGCGATCGGGGGTAACGCAAATAATATTTTTTAGTAAACCGGGGGAAAACTGAGGGAGGGAAGCACAATTTTTTTTAAATAATACTGCTATTCTAGCAATACAAAGCCACATGCAAATCAGTCAAGTATTCGTTTAATATGCCTTTATTTTGATTAAAGTGCATTTATATCAGTGTGGCACCGACAGCAAAGGCGATAATGAATCTATGAATTTTCAATATCGAGAATCCCCATGTGATCAGCATGCAGCTGCTGCACGCCGTGCCTGGGATGTGGGCTTATTGCACGGGAGGGTGTTCATTTATGAATTTGCCACATAGAGGGGATTGTCCTCGAGCCACACAAGAGGCTTTTGTGTTTTCATTAAGCTGATATGAGGTGGTTTTCAAAGGGTGTGAGTGGAGTCTGAGCACAGCAATGATGTTCAAAATACACTGAGTAGTGACACTGCACTTTTTATGCCAAGCATGTTTCTGAACAACAGGGGCCTCATTTATAAACGTTGCGTACGCACAAAAGAAGGCGTACGACACTCTACGCAAACCATGGGATTTATAAAAAGAGAACTTGACGGGAAAATATGCGGTCCTCCACGCCAACTCTGACCCATGCGTACGCACATACCTGGGGTAAAGCGAAACTGCGCCACTGATGGCAGAAGAAAGAAACGGGAGAAATGTGAAACTGATCGTGTAAAATAAATTATAAGTTATATTACCTCTCATAAATGAACAGTTTATTTGCAAGAAATGGATAAAAACAACTACATTTCTACAACGAACAAACTAACTCTCTGGAGTGCACACGGGAAACATATGATTTAGGACAATAGTAAGACAACAGTTGGGCAAATTATGTATTCACTGATATCAGGGTAATTCTCACACGTGTAGCAGATACCTAATCGATGGGCATATAAAGGCAGGTACTCACAATGTGTCATGGCGCACAATGGCTGCTTTGGCACTGTTAGAGGATGTGGCAAACGGAATGATACGGAGGGAGCGGAACTTCCGAGACGAGATCCACTGGCCAACAGTGATGAGTGGCTGATGAGCCGTTTCCGACTCCCACGAGCTGTCCTCTTGGATCCGTGTGCGGCATTGGGCCCAGCCTTAGAGAGGAGCACCCGCAGAAACCACGCCGTGCCAGTCCCGCTCCAAGTGCTCACAACACTTGGGTTTCTGGCGACAGGTGTTGTGCCAATATAGGTATCCCCGACAGAAAGTGTTTACCCCCGCCACGGAGGCGGAGGCGGAGAAACAGTGGTGCACTTGCTTTCACCCAAGTAAATTAAAACTAAAAATTGCATTGTTTAATGATTTATTTTATGTATACTTCACATACTAGTCTATAACCTCTGGTATTATGAACAGCTTTCTTCTATTCTAGCCGTAAATATGGGGGGATACAAATTATGCTAAACAGTCTGAAATAATGTGTTTCCCCCATATCTTTGCCAGACGTTATAGAGTAGTATGTGAAGTATACATAAAATACATCATTAAACAATGCAATTGTTTTAATTTACTTGGGTGAAAGCAAGCGCACCACTGTTTCTCCGCCTCCGCGGCAACACTTTCTGTCGGGGATACCTACATTGCACGACACCTGCATGGGTGTCCCCCTAAACCTCCGTCACCACTTCACTCAGGAGGGATTCCCCGATGATCCCCACCAGTTTTTCATCCAGCGGGGTGAGCTCCGGTTGGCCTGTTCCTCGCCCGTGGCACAGACGCTCTGCCTGTGTGACTCCAGGCGCTTTTTTGCGTCTACTTTAATGTCTGATCACTTTTTTTTCACCTCGGCCACACTCCGACCTTCTGATGAAACAGCATTGACATTATCCGCCACATGCTGCCACTCTAGAACACCAAACAATAAAGCCTTCCTCTTCTCCACCTCCCCGACAAGTACTTCCACCTCGTGTAATTACGTTAGCCTTTGTCTCCGATTTCTGCATGATTTCACTCATGAATCAATATTTATGAGGAGCGTTTCTCTGAATATTTATCGGCAAATATGGGCGTGGTATGACCCGCAAACAGGTGCGCCACATTTAGAGTGGATTGTGATTTATAAAGGGAAATCGGCGTAGGACGTGCATGCGCACTGTTTTATAAATCAGGATATTTTTGTGCGTAAGCACTTTCTGTGCTTCGTGCGTACGCCAATTTTGACGTCGGTCCTACGCACAGTTTTATAAATGAGGCCCCAGGTCTCATCACTCTCTGTATCCACTGTAGGGGGATTTAAATTGAAGTTTTCCTCATTTAAGCTGGATTTATTATCAAACACAGTGTAATATTCTATTTCTTGAAGTAATACTTCACCAATATACTGCAACTGTCACCTGTGCTCTAGCCTGGATGAACCCATCTGAATCTGACAGAGATTTGCTTTTGTTCTGCAGACATGTCTGGCAAGGATGCCAAAATCTCCGAATAAAGGGAACTGATCACAAATGTTTTTGTCACAGCACAGTGGCTTTGAAAAGTAGGATACAGTGGACTCTTCACACAAAAAAGCAGACATCAAGACAACATGTCTACTCTCAGTAACCTTAGATCACCCAATGAACCCTGGGGCACAGGTGTTTGTATGAGTGTCAGTCTGTATTTGTGTTTGTGTTTATCAGTGTTGGGAGTAAGGGCGTTTAAGTATAACAGTGTTACTAACGGCGTTATTTTTTCAGTAACTTAATAAATGAGTAATCTAATTAATTACGCCGTTACCGTTACCGAGAATGTAATGTGGCTCGTTACCTGAGTTGCTATAATTTGGTTGAATGAAGCGCAGCAGTGTCGGGCTTTCTGACAGCCACACATCAGCTGCGGGGAGAGAGCAGGGGTGGAGATAATTGATGACGACGCCTTTTCAAATGTGATGATGATTAGCTGGGGGCGGGCGCTTGCTCACTCTGTCTCACTATACACTCTAAGGCTGGCTTTACACGACAACGCTCCCTGGTGAAACCAACAAAATACTTTATCAGATGTGCCTTTCGTTTAGATGGCGACGGCATTTTTGGGGCTTAAAAACGCAAAAAAAATGAAGCCACCCTCCAGAGTGGAAATCTTAAAAACGCCACCGTCGCGTTCCCGTCTAAAAGATTGAAAACGCAAAAATGTGCTCTGAGCTGCTCACGCTGGCTATCCTCCTGTACCCTGACGTCAGATCCATGTGCAGCACAGACAAACAACAACAAACACGTGGGATTATAATCCATCAGTCGGACAGCACCTTAGCTGCTCTGATACTGATCCAGGAGTCATTTCAGGAATTAAGCCGAGTTAATGTTTTGGTTTCTGACTGTGGGCTACTCAGCGCTACTAGAGAGAAGTAGAAGGACATTTCAGCGCATGCGCGCAACCCTGGTGTTGTTGTATGGCAGTGCTTCACAGTGCCACCTAGCCATTTGGCATGCATACTACATTTCATGTAGTGAAAATGTAGTAAAATTTCACACACTTTTGCGTCACTGTGTGCGTGCAGATTTCCACCCAAAGACGCTCGTCTAAGCGCGAAATAAAAAGTGGGAACGCAACGCCACTTTTGCGGTTTGTGTTCAGATGGTTGTTGTGTAAAGCTAGCCTAAGACAGAGACAATGTCGACGAGCCAGGGAAACGTAGCGTTTTCAATATTATATTATATTGAATTGCCACCAGGAGGTGACACTGCTTTTTTTAAAAGTCAATAAAGTGCAGCACATCTGATTTCTGATTTCTAAAAAATAGCATTATGCTGATCAAATAACAAATGTTAATTTTGCCACTGGGAGGCTACGTCCATTTCTATATTCAGACTGTTATTTTAGCTATCTCTTTAAACGTTATGGAAGGAAAAAGTAATTATGACTGACAGTTATTTGCAGCGCACACATGGTAGAAAATTGAAATGGTGCCATCCGGCATTCTGTGCACTGATCAGTGACATTGGCTTTAATTGCTTTTCCTTCAGTTTGATCAAAAGCCAGTGGTGAAAACAGATGGAAACAGATAGGAGTTAGAACAGAAAGGTTTAGAGACAGAGGTATAATGCATCTTGGAATCAAGCTACTTTTGCCTGTGTACCTTCAGTTGGACTCCTGTGTGTTCTGTGCATGCACCACAGTTCCCACCTCTGGCTAATAGCCAATAACAGTAGAAGAAACTGATACACAGTAAATTACAATGACAAAAGTATGGCATGTTTCTTGCAGTGTTGCCAACTTGGCGACTTTTAGCGTTATTTTTTTAAAAATTTTTTGTCAAAAGCGACTAGCAACAAATCTTTTCAAATCCAATTTTTTCTGGTGTTATTGGAGACTTTTGTGGTGTTGGTGACTCTCACGTGAAAGCATGCATCACTCTGCAGTTACTGTGCTCAACAAGCAACGGGTGCTACCAAGTTTTTTTGTTTTTTTTTTAAAACCAATTATACATTGAGTGGAATACATGTTACTTTTAAAGCGATCATAGTTTTACATAAAACAAGTAAAAAACAAAACAAACGCAGCAGCATCATCGATCTTAAGAGCATTGGAAATGACAGACTTCCACACAGCCTGGGCACTGTACTGAAAAAAGTGGGGAAAAAAGGGAAGAAAAAAAGATCATATGAATATGTGCTTTTAAAGCTCATATAGAGTGGTCATGTTGCACATATATGTTAGTTATGGAGGTCTACTTACATACATTAACTTGTTTTTATGGTCAAAAACCTCCTAGTTGCTCTAAACGAGCCGATAGAAATCCTCTTTTCTGACGGTGTTTTTCTGCTGCGAGATTTCAGAGTGAACTTTCACCCCCAGAAGACAGAGTCTTGTGATTGGCCAGTACTAAGCGCAGCGCCCCCCTCTGGAACGGTGGATGCACTGCTCCTCATTATCAAAACATTGTTTTAACAGTGTTTAAAAATAGCTTCTTCACGACTCCCCGCCGCAGTCCCTTTGACGACCTTTGACCCAGAGTCAGACCCAGAGTCAGAAGACACTGTTGCTCGTGAAACACCTCCACAACGGACGTTATTCTTCTTCTGCGGTTCAATGTACGCAACCGGATGTGCCCGGACTAGTGCCCGGAGCAGGACAATCGGTTGTTCAGGAGAACCATTGTTTATGTAACTATTACGGGATTTTCAGAGATCTCGCTGAGCCCCGAGATTACAATAAACACAACGTTCTCAGCAGTGGCTGAACTGTTTAAAACCTTCAGGGCTTCTTAAACAAGGTAATGACGCAGATACACACTAAAAAACAGCGTTAATAGGAACTTCCGGTCTAGTTCCGCTTTAAGCGATTTGCCAAAATTGTGCTAATCAGTTTTCATTTAGAATCAGTGTAGGATGAGGCTTCCAGCTCATCCCTGTCCTTTTTTAGAATTAGTGAGATGTTTGCTCTATAAAGTGTTTGAGCCCTGTGATGCAGCGTGCTAAAACATACAGAGCAGAGCTGGGCTAATTCGTTGTAGAAACATTTGTAAAATTCTGTAGTGAATCCGTCAGGCCCAGGTGTTTTGTATGGTGTTTGGAGACTCTTTAATTGCTTGTATAATCTCTTCTATAGAGATCTCCTTATCGAGCAGTGTAACTGCTTCAGGGCACAGCTGAGGCAGATTTAGTTGGGAAAGAAATTATTTAGATCTGTCGGTATCATGGTTATCATTTGACTTTGATTTTATTTTGTGTATATCTCGTGAGGATTGAATGTGCCTCAGTTGTCGTGCTGGTAATTTCTGGGGTTTGTCGCCTATCTCGAATTGCCTCTGTTTAATTCTATTTAACTGCTTTTTGACGTGAGCGGTTGCAATTGTATTATATTATTGTTTCAGAGAGATTATTGAGTTCAGGGTGTTGAGGTCCGACGAGACTCTGTATGAATCTTCTAACTCAGCAATGGACTTTTTTCTGATTGTTTTTTCCTACTTGCCATATAAGAAATGATGTTGCCTCTGAGCACTGCCTTAATAGCTTCCCATAATGTAAGAGTATTTTATCCTAAAACCCTTTAACACACCTAGACACCTTTTTGTGATTTTGACTTTTACTTTTTAGCATATCTTTTTAATTTTTTCATGCATATGGTTCAAAGTTTGCCAGGTCTTGTATTTTTGAGTGTTTTAAAAGTTATTATTATAAAAAAATGTTTAGTCCATTTTTAACAATGTGAACTGAAATGCTAGTACTTTTGTACAAAATGTGATCATTGAAACCCGTTCAGATCACTATATTTGACCCTGTTCAAATGTAAAGTAAAAAACATGAATCTTCTAATTTCTTTTACATCATTTGAAGCAAAAGGCTTTAAATATCAAACATAAGCTTTGAGTGTGATCGGCTGATGATTGGCTATTCTGTAAGGAGGGCAGAAAGAGCACTTTTGGTTCTTTTAAATGAGAGGTAGTTGGTCATATGTTAATTTTTCAGTTGGCAAGTCTACTGTTGTGTATTGTCACAACATTTAGTTTTTACTTATTTTCTGTTAATGTCACTTTTGGACATATGGAAGCCTTAAGTTGTCAGTATTGATAATTACATAGAAGACATTATGTAATTATCATATCAACAAGCTGTGTTGAATATCTACTGTATGTGAAATAATTGAGAAAAATTGTTCAAACTCAATTAGGCATTCATTTCCACAGATACACTTTTTTTTTATTAGTCAAATTTGTTCCAATTTTCCGTCCGTTTTTATATCCTGTTAGTTTGTAGATATGCAGATATGTTTATTATTTTTTATTTTCTAGTATCGCTCATATAAATGGGAAGCTTTTTAAATCTTGTTTATTTACTGTTTTTATTGTTTTGTCAAAAAATATGAAAACATGCTTGAAGTCAACGTTTTTGCTCCAGGCGCCCGCGGTGGCTCCAGGCGCCGGTGCACCCACTGCGGGCGGGCAGCGGGGCTCTGGCTCCGGCCGCACACAATTAGCGGCAGCACGCTAAACTATTGATTTTAACTGTTATTTGGCCTCTTTACGTCCTGACTCAGACAAAAGTATTGGTTTAATAGTCTACACTGGTTCTTCTGCAAACGATTTGGCTGTTTCTACCATGTGTGTTTGTCTTTATGGACATTTTTTTACCTGACTGTGGTGCTCACACTCCTCCTGACTGCTGTCTCCCGGTGCCTCTCACTCGCTCATCATGAGTATTTACCTGACTGTGAGGTTTGTTGTCCTCTGGACTATCATGTCCATTATATTAAATCCATCATCAGCCGTACTCTATTACACCGCTGCTGAGCTCCTCCAGCTTCGGTTTCATCCACCTGATCCCCCAACAATATTGCGCTTCCGTCCGGACATCGCTCGCCAGCCATATCGGTAATACACCCACTGTGGTTCCCGACGAGGCCACCACATTGATGACTCCACTGCCATAAACCCTATCTGCTCCACGAACCGCCGTCAACCGAGAAACTCTGCCCGCAAAGTGGACCACAGTGTGTTAGCTCGCATAAACAGAATGGCGGCTAACGTTAGCTCATCCAATGACCGTTGCGACATCAAAGTAGGTTAACTTAACATCCGTTCTCTCACAAGCAAAGGACGTCTCCCGAATGACCTTCTCCTCGACCGCAAGTATGACTTTTTATGTCTAACTGAGACGTGGCAACAACTTAATGATTTCTCTCAGCTCAATAAAGCTACACCACCTGGGTTTGTTTACTCCAGTCATGCCTCGTCTCACCGGAAAAGGAGGACCTGGAAGATCCTGTCTGTCAAACTGACATCATCTTCAACTGAATGGTCCAACTCCCACTGTTTTAGTCACTGTCTATCATCCATCTAAGCCAAATAAGGATTTCATTGATGACTTTTCTGCTCTTTTCACCCATCTTACCTCACTCTCCTCCAACATAATTCTGCTTGGTGATTTTAACATCCATATGGACAATCCAAATGAAAACCTCTCCAAGGATTTTACATCCTGCCTGGATAGTTTTGATTTTAAACAGTATGTTGATTTCCTCACCCACTCTAAAGGCCATATCCTAGATCTCGTCTGTTGCTCTGGCATCACTCCCTTTAACTGTTCTGCTGATGACCTTACCATTTTTGATCACTTAATAATAATAATAATAATAATAATAATAATAATAATAATAATTAATATCTTTCAACGCTACCGTAACACTAACGAAAGTTAAGCAGTCTCGGCTTATTTCTTTCAATCAAAAATATTAATTTAGCTGGTCTCACCACAGGCATTAACAGCCTCCCCAGCCTCAGTTCTTAATCAACTCCTGATCAACTGGTTACCCATTACACTCATGGCCTCCATTCCCTGCTGAATTCACTTTCTCCTGTTAAAACTCGGACTGTGTCATTAACCAACTGTGCTATCTATGACAACTCAAAGCCAAGGGACATCAACTAGAGCGGCTCTTCAAGAAAACCGGACTCTCTGTTCACAAAGAAATGTATCATACCCACATCCTTCTCTATAAAGACACAATATCCTCAGTTAAATCACAACGCAGGTTTAATCAGTGCTGGTAATGTGAATACTCGAGCCCTGTTCTCAGTCCTCAACAACACACTAAGCCCTCCGACCTCACTTCCTGCACAGTTCTACTCCTCAGATCACTGCAACTCCCTAATGTTATTCTTCAATGAAAAAATACACAGGATCCACCAGCAACTGACTCCTCATCCCCCTGCATTCCATCTCCTCTGGTTTTCCATGCCCCCTTCTCTCAAGCACTCTCTAGCTTCCAACTGCCCTCTGTTGTCGTTTGTGTACATGAGCGAAAAATAAATTTTTCTGCCTTTCTCAGCCCTGAAGACACTTTCTTCAAATATATATATTTCACATTTCTACAACATAGATGACACCGTTTTAATAGACATTCATCTTTCAAACTGTGAAATATCTCTTATACACTACTTAATAGGTAGTAAACAGACAAAGCGTACATGTTCTGATGATCAGTTACAGATGAAAACATTATTTCACAGATACCAAGTAGGCTGCGTGGTTCATCACCTACTATTGGACTCAGTGGGTGCAAACTTTTTTTAAACCTCACTGTGAGATTTGTGTGAGTGGCACTTCATTTTTGCACTATTGAGTCAAGGAAATCTGTCACAGGTTTTTTGTTAGTTTCAAAAACTAATTCTGTAGACACTTCAATATGAAAAACATGTAGATATCTCCAAAATTCAATCATTTTATGTAAACCCTCTCAATTACATTAGACATTTGCTACGGAGCACCTAAAAGCACCATGGGAAAAAAAATTGGAGGTAACAAAGTTTTTGCCAGATCTTACGAAAACTACGAAAGGGCCCAACCCACCTTTTTAAAGATGACGTTATCATTTATTATATAGACCACAATTTACCACATAATTTCATCGCTTTCAGGTTCAAAGCTTCGCCTCTAAATTTTCCAGGATACCAATGTTCTCTCTCTTAGGACTTGGTTTACTTAGTTCTTAATGTCAACCCATTTAACAGTATTGATTAATTATTCATAGTTGCGCTCACATATTGGATAAAGCTAAAACAGCTGAGGAAGGAGACATCAGAAAATCTATTGCAGACGATGCCTGAGTTATTTCATGTAACTCTCATCGTTCTAAATTGATCACATTACTCCAATGACAGATTGGCTAAGCTTTATACCAGTGTTGTCCCAACCTGCCCCAGTGCCACTATTCCCCGGTTTACATGTTCTGTGGTTATATGTTCTGGTCATGTACATCACTACCCAACATTTGGACATTTGTTTTTTAAATCACTCTTGGAAATATCTGGCAGGACGCTGACTCTAAGGGCTATTTTTGGAGTTTAAATAATGAATAACATCACAGCTTGCCTGATGTTTGATACTGCTGAATTGGAAAAGAGTGAGTCCCCCTGTCTATTATCATTGGATCAGGGAGGAGTTGTTAGGTTTGGAACTTGAACAACTTAACTCTGTAAGACCCACTGTGACATTACAACGTGACCTAGCCATACCAAACAACAATCTGTTATATTTTATCAGGTTTTTTTTTTACCACATTTATAGTCATTGGGTTCAGTCTGACAATGGTAGTGGATGGTACATTTGTTTACCGCTTTATGGCCATGAACGCACACAACCTCTCAAGGTTTCCTCTTTGATTTATTGATTGATTCATTAATTTTCCATGCTGCGGGAAGACAACATAATGACATGTGATGGGTTCAAGGACAACTGTAAACTCGGAATTTGAATTGTTGAACTGTTTATTTTGATTTTAACATGTCAGTGGAGTTTTTTCCTAATTTTGGGTTGTTTTAAACACATCATAGAAAGAAAAAAAAAATCGGACCCTTGCTGAACAGCATTTTCCTTTGGTGAAACGACAATTTATGTTTGTAATTTACACCATTCACCTCTTCGCTGGATACATTTTTATTTACCAAATTAGCATTTTGTTACTATGGTGCTTACCTTCAATACAGAGATAAATATTTGTGTGTGTTTTTTGTTTTTTTTAGGCCAAAGCTAACATTCATAACAGGAATCCAATTATGTTATCAGTGTTATAACATACACAACAGCATCCCTGTGACAGGTGTGTAATCTTGTGAAAAGTGTTTTGACAGTCCATCAAAACCACACACACCAGCTGCAGTTCTAATCCTTTTCGGCTTCATTTTGAATGTCATTCCGTTTTGATTTTAATCTGTTATATGAAAAGCCCTCGCCGTCGCTATCACACACACACACAAAACAAACAGCACCGGTCATTCAAACACACACTCAACACTCATATCCCCAAATCTCTGCCTCTGTCTTCCTCCCCCTCACATCAAGCAATTTCACACTATCACCAAGGATATTATTATATATATTATATAAATAAATACTTGTCGTGCAGCAACGCCAATACTGCTGCACCCAATGCCACTCTATGTATCATTACGTATTCCGAGTGGAAGAGTTCAGTTCAGTAAAGTACGGTACTTGTTTTTGCATTTATATTTGGAATAGTACCACAATAACAGTCTTTGGCAGCCTTCCTTTGGGTTACCAGAGTAAAATGGTACGGTTTAGTCAGGGTGGAGCAAGACTGGCTCTACCAAAGACAGTCAGCTGATTGGAGCGACAGAAAAATATCACTCCCCAGTGACTGGTGTAAATATCCTATGGATATTCTCTAATGCTGAATGTCCTCCATTGTTGTCTGTTGTATTCGTCGTTGTTGTTCATTATCATTGCACTGGTACAACGTCTCGTTACACGGCTAAAGGTACTTTTCTCAGCTGAAACACAAGCCTGGCCCAGAGCTTTAACATTCTTTATTGAATGGCCCAGTGGTACATGCTGAAGTGTCCTTGGACAAGACACTTAACACCACACGTTGCTCCTGACGGCTGTGCCAGCAGTGTGTGAATGGGTATGAAAGATGAGTGATAGGAAATGTGCTGCACATAAATGTGCTGTATGGAAGTGTGAGTGAATGGGTGTCAATGGCAAATCTGCTGTGTACATGTGGGAGAGTTTGACAAAGGTAAGATTAATACCACTTTTCATGAATATGATAATGATGTAAACAATACTAAATCAAAGTCTTTCTAACGAGAGCGTGAAATTATTCCTTCTAAATGATCAGATTTTGTTGTGTCAATCAATTTGCAGAGGTAACAGAATGCAGATAATAACATCATTCAGTTCTGTAAATGTCTCTTTCTTATCACGAGATCTAAATTGTGGGTTGTAATTAGGGCTGAACGATATGGCCTAAAAACAAAATCCCCGATTTATTTAAAAAAAAAATTGATTTTAGGTTTAAATAATTTTTTAAATAATTATTCATATGATGTACTATGTGTAAATGCTTGACGTTTTACACACACACATACAGTGTTTCAGTGTCAGTTAATTAAAGTATTTAAATATGTCCTCCATGACCGTAGCACAGACTCCATGTCTGTATCACAGTTGCTGGACTAAAGTCGCGGTCCAGACTACTGTGTTAAATATTGAGATTTTAGATATGTACCTGATAATTGTCGGACTCGTTTGCGGTAGCAATGTTGTGGCATTCGTGTGCAATCATTCTGTACGTGGAGTGGCATAAAATGTTTTCTTTCTTATGGTTATATCAAAATAATGCCTAATGTTCCCTTATACAAACACCACCACACCTGACCCTTCTCTCATCTGAAACTGTAAGGCTTTAAATAGCCCTCTCTTTCACTGGTCCATCACTTTCGTATGTACGATGTGCATGAGGTCCAGTGATCACGCTGATGGCATGATTTGCCTGTGTGTCTCCTTTTCTCTGCCAGTGTTTGAAGGTTCTCCTCCTGGGCCGTGTTTGCGTCGTCTCTGTTACGGCTGAGCTGGATGAATCATTAATCAGTCCGACCTCAGTCCATCTGTGTGTGGGCTGAAAAAACTCTAACCATCCCTTCATCCTTCCACTCTTTGCGGGGACTTCTGTACTTCTCTGTATGCTACAAAAAATTTACTTTTTGAATATTGTAATGTAATTGCTTGTAGACAATTTGACTCATAATAAAGAAAAAATATTTTTCTACTGGAAATTGCAGAAACTAATGTTAAAATGATGCCAATTAAATAATAAATAAATAAAACATATGAAAGTACAAATACAGCATTGGAAATAAGTTGGAAATGATAAAACAATCAGAGGATCTCCAGGCCTCTAGAGGGAGCCAAGAAATGTACAAACTAAAACAAAATGTATTCTGCACACTAATGCACTTTTTTTATTTCATTAGAAATGAGCGCAGCGCTGCTCTGCTCATGCTGCCTTCAGAGCCAATCAGCGCTACAAATGCAAATTGAGCGCTGCTGTCTGAACTATGCAGAAACAATGGCGAGTGAACGAGACTCTGAAAAAAGGAAGTTTGAAGCGGCACTATCTTCGTTTGAACAGATATTTCACCATTGAGAAGATGAATGTCTATTAAAACTAGGTCATCTATGTAGTAGAAATGTGAAATAATATTTGAAGCAAGTGCCTTCTTGGATGAGAAAGGCAGAACAATTTATTTATCGCTCATGATGACCACAACTCCCAGAATGCACTGTGCTCACTGCCTCGCAAGAGTCTCGCTGTCTCCATTGTCACTCCTTACCCAGAGAAGCAGACATGTCCATGAGCAGACAGCGTGAGTTGTGCAAACACACAAATCCCCGAGAGGAATTAGTTGGCCAATACATTACGGACCTGCAGATTACACAGGGTTGTTTTCTGTGGTGCTAAATTGTACGTAAGTAAAAAAAAAAGAGGAACGGACAATCAGTAAGTGCCCATTATTTGCCGGTCAGTGAGCGGTACATGCCGGAAGGCTAAGCTATGCTAAGCTTGTGTGGCGGCACGAGGGACGCGCTCTGGGCAGCACTTGAAGTTTACCATTACGCCAAACAACGCCACCCTGGGGGTTTCACCCTGGGACCTTTTTATCTTTTAACTTCTCAACAATTCAATAAGGCACTCAAGTTCATTTTGCAATAGAGGCAGAGACAGCATGTCTGTTTACAAAAGGTATTTATTAATCTCAATTTTTAAAAGTCTTAAAACTTCAACATTTAAGAAGTCACTCACGTGGGGGGCAAAAAAAGGGAACCAATCAGGGCTGAGACTTAATGGGGTGGGAGAGGGGTCCAACACAAAAGGGGATCCCAGGAACACCACACGTGAAGTAAATAAAAGCGAAACAAACTCAACACAAAAGTGCAAAACACAAGAGGGACACCGCCACCAGGACACCAATCCACCACCATAGGCTCAGCAACTGAATGGGGGAAATCAGAAAACAGCAGGTGAAAACACAAACCAAAACTAATCACAAAAACACAAGAAATCAAAAATACTTATTTAACAAATCTCTAATGATAACACAAGATCAAAATGTAACTAATAAAATTTACATCAAATGAAATTAACCCTAACCCAAAGAACATAACCATAAAGCTAACAAGTCCAAATTACAGGTTGCCGTGAAACAAATGAACAAAAGAAAAGAAAGAAAATACAAGAAAGAGCAACTAATCACAACGAAAATAAAATGAACTCTCCCACTGTTCTCTCTCTCTCTCTCTCTCTCTCTCTCTCTCTCTCTCTCTCTCTCTCACTCACACACACGCACATTAAGAGGTGACAGGATTACACCGGACAACACACAGTTCAATACACAGAGCAACTATTCGCTAACACCAGAACTGGACGAAGGCTAACGATTAGCCAGCAGTAGTGAGCAGCCGGAAACCAGACCAGCGTTAGAGCACCGCGGCTGCAGGTGCAAATATATGCAGTGTAGAGCCAAGCAGTCGTTCAGCGCAACAGTTGCGAAGCAAAGCTAACGATAAGCAGCCAAGCGCCGCAGCTGTTAGCAGTTAGCAGCAAAGCAGCTAGCGGGCAAACAGTGCAGCAGTGAGGCAATTAAGCGGCGAGGCAAAGCAGCAGCGATTCCTTGCCGGTTAGTGGTTGTTATGCCACTACACAGGTATCTTTACCCTACAATAAAAGAACAGATATTAGCAACTTACGAGTGGCTGGTGGAGGAAGCTAAAATCACTGTGCTACATACCGGTCAGGCAATCACAGTCGGCGTGGCATGGAGCAACGCAATCTGTTACCTGGCAACACGGACAGCGGACAGTAAGGCAAACAACCAGCTGGAAGCAACATGCAGACAGCAGCAACACCCAAGCGAGCCGCTGAAATAAAATAACCAGAATGAAACAACAGGAGGGACAGCGTGAGACCAAACTATAGTGGCCACCGGCAGCCTATCTGCCACCAAACGAACGTGGAAGTGAAGGGCGCCCGGGAGTGACGTGACCCAGGCTCCGTCAGGAAAGTCGACAACCAGGTGCTTCCTGCCTATATTTATAAGGTACTCTCCTACAGCGATTGGCTGGAGAGAGTCGCACAGCTGAAACCCATCAAACACTCCATACTGCTACAATCGTTTTCAAGTTTTGGAGAAGACCCTGAAGAAAAAGCTGGAAACTCGGGGGGTCACTGTTCATTTCCAGCAGGAAGACGTCACTGAGAGGTAAGACTGACGCTTATACTCCTCTATTTCTGCTCATAGTATACCATGTGATATAGTTGTCGGCAGTAAAGCGACAACGTTGTCAAAGTAAAGTTTGATAGACAATTAAATTCACGTAAACTGATAGCAAAGTAAAGCCACCTTAAACGCCAAGAAAACCGAGGTCATCACCTGCAATGTTCCACCAGAACACCAACCTCTAACTACAGCAGGAGGCACTGTGCTGAAAGAAGTTGAGGACTTCAAGTACCTGGGCTCATGGGTCAACTCAACTGAGCAAGATCTGAAAGTGAGGAAGGCACTTGCATGGAGGGCCCTGAATGGCATGTCCAGTGTATGGAACTCCAATCTCCCCCGTCAAATCAAACTCAGCTTCTTCTACGCGACAGTTGAGTCCGTTCTCCTCTATGGCAGCGAATGCTGGACCCTGAAGCCAACCCTGGAGAAGTCCCTGGATGGGTGCTACACCAGAATGTTGCGTGCAGTGCTTAACATCAACAAGTGTGCGCATGTAACAAACAGAAGCCTGTACGAAGGAATACCAAGGGTGAGCGAGAAGATTGCTGCAAGGAGAATGAGACTCGCAGGACTTTGCCAAAGGCACCAGGAGCTGCCAGCCAGCAAATTGGTGCTGTGGGAACCAACGCATGGGCATCGGTCAAGAGGACGTACCACAATAACATACGTGGACATACTCAAGAAGGATGCAGGAGCTCAGAATACCAAGGAACTGGCCAAATGTATGGAGAATAGGGATGACTGGAGGCAACGATGGAGGGCTCGTCTGAGGACGACCTAGAGAGACCTTGCTTTTGCTGGAGAATGTCAGTGTTATTCAAATTTTTATTCATTTTTGTTCAAGAAGTCACAGACAATGTTGTCATTTTCATCTAATGTTATTCATAGTCTATATAGACAACATTAGAATAAATCTTGGTTCATATTTTATGTGTAATTGTACACACATTGATCAAGGTTTGATCAAGTCTTGGAGACAATCTTCACATCATCCAGTGTCTGCTCCTCTTCACCACTGTGATTCCTCCAGCACCACATTCTGTCACCACACCACAAGTCGTTTTTTCCACTGAATAGTTACTGATTTTGTTTATTATTATGAATGATATTGATTACATTCTATTATTGATTACCGAACTACACAATAAAATGATGCAGTTACACACGTAGCTCTAATTCTGAAGTGTTCATAATCATAAAAAGAAAAATCAGACTTATTATAGCTCATCGTGAGCATCAACAGTCTTCATAGACACAGTGCTGGAGCTGAGTATCTTCTTCTGATATCCTGAACACAAGCAGGTAAAACAAGACGATCGTCTTTCCCCAGTCTCTCTGGATCCACTCCACGAAGTGACGGTAAGCTGTTGGTGGTGTTACTGTCTGCAAAACAACGAGCACAACGTTAGCGAATCAAAGTATCTGTTCTTACAGTAACATAGATGTAAATGAACTGTAAAGATGCTAATGTTAGCTCAGCTGTTGTTACATATAAACATGGACAAATGTGGTGGTAAAAATAAATATAAAACAAAATACTCACTCAGAAGGCAGTTTATCCCATTTCCTTCATACACCAGTTGCTAACCCTAACCCTTACCCGGGTCTGGAGCAACTCAGCAGGCTGCAGCAGAGCGAGCGCTAGCTCCTGCTGGGTTGTTCCAGACCCGGCCAGTGCCAGGCCGAAGTGCGCAGTCCGCACCGCTGCGGCCTGCTGAGTTGCCTGCCACTGCGGCAGCCAAGTGTAGCCCCGCCCACGGCGACACATTCAATTGCCCACAAGTTCTCCAGGTAACTGGGCACCCGGTTCCCTCGCAGCCATATCAGTTAAAAAACTACATTCTGTCATTGTCTTTTCAGTTTACAAGACCAAATTATAGAAAGCCAGAGCCGGTAGTAACTTTTATAAAAGATGGCGGACACTGTGTTTACATTCTGGAAATGAAGTCTCGTCCCCCTATGGGTGAGTCTGAAAAGTGCAGAACTAGTGTTGTACCTTTCTGCAAGGACTTGCAGTGCATGTTCTCCCCGTGTGTGGGGGGGTTTTCTCTGGGTTCTCCGGCTTCCACAGTTCGAAAAAACATTGGGGAGAGGGAGAATGTGTTAATTAATAATGGGTAATTTGTAAAGCGCTTTGGGTATCTAGAAAAGCGCTCTAGAAATGTAATTAATAATGATAATAAAAATGCACTATTGTTTAAATAAAGTTTGTGGTTTGATTATGTCAGTGCTTTTAATTATTGTTACAATGTATTATTGCCTTTGCTAGTCTGAGCAGATTTATATTAAGATATCGAAACCGTACTGTTGCCGTGGCCCAAAAACCGTGATGCATACAAAAAGTGGGAAAACTGTACCGTTGCATCCCCAATATATACAGTAGATATACACAAATATACACATACAGGTACCCAATATTGCCCCCATTTAGTGTTAAATTGATATTAAAAAAATATTTATATTACATCATTCTTTTACACCTGCCTATAACCTTTGCACAGTACTGTACATAGTGAGTTTTTAGTGTAGCGTTTTGAGTTGTGGGTTGAGACCACATTGCTGTTATTCCCATCGCCATCTCTCAGAGCATCTTGACTGGATTCCCTGCAGGACACAGTCTGCTCCTTTTCTCTTCTCTCTGTTTGCTCTTGATTATTGAATTTCACTTGCTGTTGTTTCTACCGCTCATCCCACCTAAATCTCACAGATCTCTCTCCTGTCTGTGGCAGCAAATTACTCAGGGCAGATTAATCACATATGAGAAAACTGAATATCATTATGGATACTTAGTCAAGCAGGACAAATTACTTTTTAAGTGAAGTATGAGACTGCATAATGAGAGACAATAGTATTTATTTTCATCAAGCCTTTTCTGTTCACATTCTAACTTTTATTTACCTCTACTGAAAGAAATGCACTGTAAGTGGCAGCAAATTGTAAACTCATAAGGTATTAAATATTAAACTACCTGACCTCGCAAAAGTGTGTGTGTGTGTGTGTGTGTGTGTGTGTGTGTGTGTGTGTGTGTGTGTGTGTGGCTTCCATCTTTTTTGAAAACAACAGGTTCATCAGTAGGTCAACCTCAACGAGATATCAGGTGATTAGTGGTCTGTGCAGAAAGGAGAAAGAAGAAGGAAGGGGTGAAGGATGAGGGTGTGTGCGTGTGTGTGTGGTGGGTAGATGTCTTGGCAGCCAGCATGTTTGGTGTCCCCTGCCGTGACAAACTGCGCTGAAACACACACAAACACACCATTAAGCGAGCAGCATCTTGGTTCCAGACCAATAAAATTAAAGTTATGAAGTGGCCAGCACAATCCCCGGACTTGAATCCGAAAACTTGTGGGGTGATAGCAAAAATGTTGTTTCTGAGGCAAAACCAAGAAATGCATGGGTTGGAATACCTGAATATCTTCACAGGTGCAAGACGTTGGCCAACTCCATGCACCACAGATGTGAAACAGTTGTTACACAGTTATATATTCTAAATATTAGTTTAGTTGATTCAAAGAGATGCTAAATCCTAAAGGTTTTTCCATGTACACAGTAAGAATTTGAGTTTGTAAACAAACATGCAGACACTGCTATTTTTTTGAACAGCCCAATATTATTTTTTCTTACTTTTCTCTAAAGTAGTTTTAAAAAATGTATACATTTTTCTTCATGTTATGATTTAGAATATAATGTGGAGTGTTCCCAATTCCTTGGGCAACTCCAGAGTAGTAGAGAGTCCAGCCTCTCTCAAGGAGTTGGGTTCCAGAGCCCAGACTGTGCGTGGAGGTGAGCCCGACTATTTCTAGTCGGTATCGCTCCACCTCCCGCACAAGTTCAGGCTCCTTCCCCCCCAGCGAGGTGACATTCCATGTCCCCATAGCTAGGATTGTTGTCCCGCGATTGGGCCGTCGGGGCCCCCGCCCACGACTGCCACCCATATCACATTGCACCGGCCCCTTATGGCCCTTCATGTGGGTGGTGGGCCCACTTGAAAGGGCGCCCACGTCGCTCTTTCGGGCTGAGCCCGGCCGGGTCTCGTCCATGATAGGTGTCCCCGCAGAGCGAAAGGGTCGCGTCCCTCCGCCTTCGGGTGGGGGGTAGGTCTCTCACTGTTGTTTCGGCTTACGGGCCGAACAGCAGTGCGGAGTACCCGGCCTTTTTGGAGTCCCTGGAAGGCGTACTGGAAAGTGCTCCAACCGGGGACTCCGTAGTTCTGTTGGGAGACTTCAATGCTCACGTGGGTAATGACAGTGTGACCTGGAGGGGCGTGATTGGGAGGAATGGCCTCCCCGATCTGAACCCGAGTGGTGTTTTGTTATTGGACTTCTGTGCTAGTCATGGTTTGTCCATAACAAACACCATGTTCAAGCATAAGGGTGTCCATCAGTGCACGTGGCACCAGGACACCCTAGGCCGGAGGTCAATGATCGACTTTGTGGTCGTGTCATCTGGCCTCCGACCGCATGTCTTGGACACTCGGGTGAAGAGAGGGGCTGAGCTGTCAACCGATCACCACCTGGTGGTGAGTTGGATCCGCTGGCGGGGGAGGAAGCTGGACAGACTTGGCAGGCCCAAGCGTGTTGTGAGGGTCTGTTGGGAACGCCTGGCGGAATCACCTGTCAGGGAGGTCTTCAACTCCCACCTCCGGGAGAGCTTTGACCAGATCCCGAGGGAAGCTGGAGATATTGAGTCAGAGTGGACCATGTTCTCCACTTCCATTGTGGACGCGGCTGTTCGAAGCTGCGGCCGTAAGGTCTCCGGTGCCTGTCGTGGCGGCAATCCCCGAACCCGGTGGTGGACGCCGGAAGTAAGGGATGCTGTCAAGCTGAAGAAGGAGTCCTATCGAGCCTGGTTGGTTCGAGGGACTCCTGAGGCAGCTGACAGGTACCGACAGACCAAGCGGACGGCGGCCCGAGCAGTCGCAGAAGCAAAAACTCGGGACTGGGAAAAGTTCGGGGAGGCCATGGAGGAGGACTACCGGTCGGCCTCGAAGAGATTCTGGCAAACTGTCCGGCGCCTCAGGAGGGGGAAGCAGTACTCCGCCAACACTGTCTACAGTGGGGGTGGGGAGCTGTGATCTCGACTGGGGACATCGTTGGGCGGTGGAAGGAATACTTCGAGGATCTCCTCAATCCCACTGACACTCATTCCCCAGAGGAAGCAGAGGCTGGGGACTCAGGGGTCGACTCATCCATTACCCAAGCTGAAGTCACTGAGGTGGTTAGAAAGCTGCCCAGTGGCAAGGCACCGGGAGTGGATGAGATCCGACCTGAGTACCTTAAGTCTCTGGATGCTGTAGGGCTGTCCTGGTTGACACGTCTCTGCAGCATTGCGTGGCGGTTGGGGACAGTGCCTCTGGAATGGCAGACCGGGGTGGTGGTCCCTCTTTTTAAAAAGGGGGATCGGAGGGTGTGTTCCAACTATCGGGGGATCACACTCCTCAGCCTCCCGGGGAAAGTCTATTCCAGGGTACTGGAGAGGAGAGTTCGGCCGATAGTCGAACCTCGGATTCAAGAGGAACAATGCGGCTTTCGTCCTGGCCGTGGAACACTGGACCAGCTCTATACCCTTCGCAGGGTGCTCGAGGGTTCATGGGAGTTTGCTCAACCAGTCCACATGTGTTTTGTGGACTTGGAGAAGGCTTTCGACCGTGTCCCTCGTGGCATTCTGTGGGGGGTGCTCCGGGAGTATGGGGTCGGGGGCCCTTTGCTAAGGGCCGTGCGGTCCCTGTACGACCGGAGCAGGAGCTTGGTTCGCATCGCCGGCAGTAAGTCAGACTTGTTCCCAGTGCATGTCGGACTCCGGCAGGGCTGCCCTTTGTCACCGGTTCTGTTCATTATTTTTATGGACAGAATTTCTAGGCACAGCCGGGGGCCGGAAGGGGTCCAGTTCGGGAGCGGTTGGATTCCATCTCTGCTCTTTGCAGATGATGTGGTCTTGATGGCTCCTACGAACCAGGAACTCCAGAATGCACTGGGGCGGTTTGCAGCCGAGTGTGAAGCGGCGGGGATGAGAATTAGCACCTCTAAGTCCGAGGCCATGGTTCTCGACCGGAAAAAGGTGGCTTGCTCCCTCCGGGTCAGTGGAGAGATCCTGCCTCAGGTGGAGGAGTTTAAGTATCTTGGGGTCTTGTTCACGAGTGAGGGAAGGATGGAGCGTGAGATTGACAGGCGGATCGGTGCAGCGGCCGCAGTAATGCGGTCGTTGTATCGGTCCGTTGTGGTGAAGAAGGAGCTGAGCCGAAAGGCAAAGCTCTCGATTTACCGGTCAATCTACGTTCCTACCCTCACCTATGGTCATGAGCTTTGGGTTATGACCGAAAGAACAAGATCCCGGATACAAGCGGCTGAAATGAGTTTTCTCCGCAGGGTGGCGGAGCGCTCCCTTAGAGATAGGGTGAGGAGCTCTGTCACCCGGGAGGAGCTCGGAGTAGAGCCGCTGCTCCTCCACATCGAGAGGAGCCAGCTGAGGTGGCTCGGGCATCTGAATCGGATGCCCCCTGGACGCCTCCCTCGGGAGGTGCTCCGGGCATGTCCCACCGGGAGGAGACCCAGAGGAAGACCCAGGACACGCTGGAGTGACTACGTCACCCGGCTGGCCTGGGAACGCCTTGGGGTCCCCCCGGAAGAGCTGGAGGAAGTGTCCTGCGAGAGGGAG